>NC_143486.1:46925253-47608586 GCF_027475165.1 Benincasa hispida
TTTCATGTTGTTTTACATGCGAGTGACTACTTGCCACTTTTGATATGTAAGCTAGGAATATTAGAAATTGTGTAAAATGTACTATAGGGGAAACTCACTAATCAACTCCCCGACCAATGTATTGATGTACTCTTTGCAATCAAAGTTTTCTTGCAACTGTCAGACTTCAATGCATTCTTTAATGATGTTTTTAATGCTTTTTCTTTCTCACATTTTATAAAATCCTTTTCTCTCAAAATGTGAACAAAGGCTACATCATATAGCGACGTTGTCCGCGACTTTCAGTTTTTACACGGCTGACTTGCTCGTTGAATTAGAGTAAGTGCCACACAATCACTCGTACTGTATTCAAAAGATCACGATTGTGACACGTGGTACCAGAGCTTAGTTAGCCCCTTGGCTAGTAAAGATCGCAATCATGTCCACAATGAAAAGTTTTATGAAGTTGCAGTCTGAGTGACTTATTGAGATTGAAGAGCAATTTATATATCTGAGGGGAATTGCTAGATGAAGTGAAATACTTCCAAACCCACCTTGATGGGTTAGAGGAAAAGGACGAAGGAATTGAGGCACTTAATGCTCAAGTAGATGGGCTACCAATAAAAGAATTGACGCTGAGAGTTGATTCGTTGGAACACAAAACTATATGGCCTAGTAGTTTTGAATGTGGGGATAGCTCTAGGGATAGCAATAGGGTCGGGCCGAGGCCGGGATGCACTCCCCATCCCCGTCCCTCTGAGGATTTTTAATCCCCGTCCCCACCCTATTCCCCATTTTGAGGAGTCGGGGTTAGGGTCAGGGAATCCACGTTTGGGGGATTCAGGTCCCCAAGGGAAAAAATTTTCGATTTTTATTTTATTATTTTATCATGTTTATTATTTAAAATTAACTAAATTTAATATTTATATTGAAATTGTAAATTTTATATAGGAAATTAGTATTATTGTTACATATAATCGTTTAAATTAAACATTACATGTTTTTTTTTTATTATAAATTAATAAAAAAATTAAATTTATTATATTAGATTTTTAAAATTAAAAAAGAAAAAAAATCTGAAACATATTGTTTCAGTAATATATTATTATTATTATTATTAGATATATATACATACATACATACACACATATATATATCCCCGATCGAGGACCCGATTTAAATCCCCAGTTTGACCCTCATCCTTGGTCAAACTGGGGATTCTCTGCCCCGATCGGGTCAAGGACTCGCAAGGACTTGACTGTGAGGAATTTTGCCACCCCTAGATAGCTCCATGAGCTCTATCGCACACATGAAGGAGCGTGTCAAAGAGCTTGATAGTTCGCAAAAGGACATACTAAAGTTATTCAATGACCTAACTGACAAGTTTAGAGCAACAATAGATGTCATCAAAGCTGAGATGACAGAAATGAAGACGCCAAGTGAATTTGACAATGCGGGCAATGGGGAACCAGGCCTTTAACCAGACATGCATTGTATCAAGCAAGTTCAAGATCTCGGAGCTCAAAGCTTTCAATAGGAACTATGATGCTAAAGAACTTAAGAATTTCGTGTTTGACATGGAGTAGTATTTCAAAGCATGTGGAACCGTCGTCGAAGAAACAAAGGTGACGCTGACCTCTATGCATTTTGTTGATGATGCAAAGTTGTGTGGAGGTCCAAAGTGAATGATATTCAGAATAGTCTGTGCACCAGCGAAAAATGGGAAGATCTTAAGAAAGAACTAAGGGCTCAGTTCTTCCCCGAGAATGTGGAGTTTATTGCAAGAAGGAAACTACGAGAACTTAAACAGACGGGGACAATCAAGGACTACATGAAACAATTCTCGGCTATCATGTTAGACATTAGGGACATGTCCGAGAAGGATAAAGTGTTCTACTTTGTCGAAAGACCAAAGCCATGGACGAGAACTAAATTATACGAGCATAAATTTCAGGATCTTGCTTCCGCTCTGGCCTCAGTGGAGAGATTACTTGACTACATCGGTGAACAAGCTCCCCAAAAGAAAAATGTACAAGCGTCAGATCAAGGGAATAAGGCTCCCAAGCCAATCCTAATACCTAGAAAAAATTTGCGAATGACAAGAAATCACAAACCATGGGTGCAGGTGAAGGGATCAAATCAAGCAGTGGAAGGGTTATGTTAGAATGTCTTGCATCCCACAATTCGATTTTTACAAAATCATTATACTAAACGGAATGAATAAACACGTAAACTAGCATGCTATTGGGAAAAGGATTATAATGGTTCTTACCTTTGTAGATTTCTCAAGTGCCACGAACAATCCTCTCCAAGGTTCCAACGAACGGATCTCCAAACGATCTTAATCATGAACAACTCCTTAAGCGATCTTGAACACTACCACGAGAGTTACCTCGTTATTCTTTGGGATTCCAATAGAGGGATAGATGATATCCAACTATTGGGGGAGAGAGAAGAATAAGGTTTTGGAGAGTAGAGAGGCTTAGAGAAAATTATGCACAATAACACTAGGGAGTTATGTGATTGTCAAAGTTTCTCTACAATGAAAATTGTGTATTCAATGCATTCCCAAAAGGCTAACGAGAGATTTTTATATAGAGAAGGGTCAATTACCTTTCCCAATATGTTTTTCTTTTCTATAATTAATTAAATAACATTTAATTAATTAATTAATTAATTAGTCAATTTAATTAAATAATTCTTATTTAATCAATTAGTCCAATTAAATAACACTTATTTAATTTGCACAATGAAATAACATTTATTTAATTTTAATTTGCACAATAATCAAATAACTACTTATACATTAAACTTAGTTTAATGTATACATTTGATTATCATATACATCCCATGTATATGTACAAAACCTCTTTATTAATTAATTCTTTGTGAATCTAATTCACTTGAATTAATTAATTTGAATCTTATTCAAATATTGCTCTCCAATTTAATTATAGTTCATATGTATAATTAATTATATATTAATCTCATTAATATATAGTTTCCTCAAATTAATTTGAACAATTCAAATGATCCCTTTTAAGTATCCTCTAGTGAGCTAACGAGTGGACCCGATGGACTTATAGATCAGAAGCTCCAACTATATGAGATTAATTGGTTAAACTCGTTAACCAAGTTATCAATATTCGTTAATTGTGGGTACACTCCACTAAAGACCCACAGCTGCACTCTTTTCACTGCAGATATATTTATGTGTCCACAGATATAGACCAATACTAGCAAGTTAGTCCTTCACGAGTGTCCATAACTCCAACGAGGTCAAATTACCGTTTTACCCTTGGGTTACCTCTAGCTCCTTAAGTATCAGTGTTTCTCTAATAAACAACCTGTTTATGGTCTAACCAATAAACAGAAACTCCTCTTAGGCCAATAAGAGGGTAGGGCTCTTTATTCAAGTCCCGGAGACACCACTTAAGGGAACACTCCTGCTTACCCTTAAGATAGGAATGAGTGAATTCCATCTTGTATTATTGTGTTCCCAGCTCCCTGCTTAGTCTTGTCCCCAAAATGGTAAGCTTATTGGGTCGACAATCTGGCCACCCTCACCTATACAAATTAAAAGACAATCTCTTGTGAACAAAAGTTCATAATATACTCAAGATTAAGATTAAGTTGTCTAAGGCATCCCATTGAAATAGGAACCTAACTAGTCAACGATGTTACATGTAACAACCATATCCTTACATATTATAGTTTGACCGCTACGACATGCATACTTAGACTTTTCTATCATGAGATGAGTTTTGGTAAAAATTTCAAAAGAACATATCTAAAATTTTATTAATTAGATAGAAAACTGTATAAAAAGTTTATTTTACAAAACACCAAGATCCATAAAACATTAGCGTAGTGATACAAAATGCATATATGCCCATAATAGTGAGTTTAATGTTTGGCCCTTTGAGTGACGTCCAGTTTTGCCACCTACATTATGTCCTTACCTACAAAGTCTGTAAAATAGGATGAGTATATAATATACCCAGTAAGTAGTACTCACATAAGGTAGTGACCAAATGCACAATCACATGCAACATGTCATGAAAACATATGATTGGGATCGAAAACATATAATAACATGTGGTGGTCGGTTATGCTTCCAACGTAAATTTCTCCGCCCTGGTAGGAAGATGAGGACTTAAGCGGAAACTAACCTATCTGATGATTAGCGGGTCATACAGTTAGTAGGGTCAAAGTCGCATCCAACATCAACCATTAGGATAAACGTAAGATTGGACTAGATGGGTGCAACCATACATACCCTGTTAGTCCCTAGCATAAACTTGATATAGAATTGGGTCTAGAGGGGTGCAACCATACATGCCCTTCTAGCCCTAGAAGAATAACCTTTATCTAATTAAATTTTAATCTTATTTTATCATCGTGAACAAACATAATGCATAGGGTCCCTTGTCGAGAAACGCGTTTTAAACATGTAATGCAACATAACAATGACATAATTATGCAACATAATAAAGGTACACTACCATAAAACACTTAAAGAGAGGGTGAGATAAATTACTTACCTTGACTGCGATCCTAGTTATTCCTTATTATTCTTTATGGTTTGATCCTATAAAATTCGTAAAACATTTATAATTAAAACTAATTTTAGGACTATTATGTTAAAGAACTTGTGAATGTAGCTTATTTATCTTGAGAATTATAATCATTAAGTCTTGAGAGTATTAGTGTAATTATGCTTAATTCATTAATTTTGTAAAATTAATTTCATAAATTAATAAATAATTATTTAAATAATTCAATTAATTTAATATCAAATATTAAATTAATTTTTACACAAATCCACCTTCCTATATTTAAATCATATTTAAATATAAATTCTCCTATTCCGTTTAATTCTAATTTGAACGTTTCAAATTAACTTATCATGCTACTCTAAAGCTAATCTATTTACGAGCTAGTAGGGGAACCTTGAGGACCTACAGATCATGGGTTTCAATGATCTGAGATTAATTAGCTAAACTCATTATACTGAATTAACCCCCATTCGTTAATTAATGGGTCACTCCACTAAGGTCCATAGTTGAATTCCCCTCACTGTAGATATATTATATCCACTTGATATAACTATAATCAGTAAGTCGATCCTTCACAGGTCGTTCGTAATCACAGCTGGGTCAAGATCACCGTTTTACCCCTGTGAATACATCTTGTCCTTTAAGTTCCTACTGACCCTCTAATAAACAATTTTAATTCATAATACCTATGAATCAAATCCTTTCTCAATCATGACAAGGCAGGGACCCGATTGTTCAAGACCTAGAATCAGTACTTAAGAGAACAACCTATCTGCTAACCCTAAATCGGGTACGAGTGAATTCCATCGTGCAAGGCTATGTGCCCAACTATTCATCCGATCTTATCCCCAAAATGGAAGGCTTATTGAGCAGTACTGTTGGACTACTTTCACCTATGTAGATCAAAGGATAATCTTGAACAAACAGGAGTTCATAGCTAGCTCAGGATTAAGATCGAGTTAACCTAAGTTACTTAATAATGAAATAGTCAGTTTTAACAGTAAACGGTCGTTATAAAGAAAAGTGACTATTTTTGTAGTCCAGTCTATATGCAAACTCATTGCATAGGATGCCCTCACTCACATATCTCTACATAAATGATATGTGGATCACATCATTTGTATTACCTACAAAATGGGCAGCATCTAATAGTGTTACCAGGATGAGATACCCAATTTCATCTATATACTTATTAGTCAATTTCATCTATGTCACCACATAAAGTTAAAGTATTCAGACTATAGCTATGGATATGTTTATTGGATTTTCATAATAGAATGCAAAATCAACAACTTTATTGAATACGTTACTCAATAATATTTTATTGATAAATAGAATGCTTAACACACACTGCGAGTTCTAGGACATTCTCAACAGGTTATTGAGAAATAATTATCAAATAATTAATAAATTATAAATAAATACAATAATTAACATATCATATGATATTTATAACCTATAGTTTTAATATTGCACCATATACAATATATAAACCATAGTTCTTTTTCTAATTTATGGCATTTAATAGAAATCATATTTATATTAAATTTAATAATTATGAATCTCATTTATAGAAATCATATTTGAATCATATTCAAATACTAGTTCCTCCAATCAAACAATAATGTATCAAATAGTGATATCAATTATGTCATATATAATTGAATTAATTTAATTATATCACATATAATCAAATTTCATCTTGTTGATTTGACATTTCAAACTAACCAGAAAACTAATTCTGAACTTGAATCCATTGAGCTATCAAGGGGACCTTATGGACCTATAGCTTGAAGCTCCACGGTATGTGAATAATTGACTAAACTCTTTAATCACATTATCCACCATCCGTTAACTGTCGGGCACTCCACCAAAGACCGACAACTGCACTCTTCGCACTATAGATATATTTATGTGTCCATTAGATATAACCAATCAACCGTATTATAACCCTTCACAAATTGTTGTAAATACAATTGGGCCAAATTACCATTTTGCCCCTGTAGTTACATCTAACTCCTTAAGTACCACTGATCCCTCTAATGAACAATAGGTCATAGTTCTACTATGACTAAACCCTTCTCGGGCGAGAAGAGGGTGTGGCGCTACATTGTTCAGACCCTTAAATCAACCCTTAAGAGAGCAATTTATCTACTTACCCCTGCTTCGGGGAAGGAGTGAATTCCATCTTATGTAGCTGAGTTCCTAACTCCCCAATCAGATGAATCCCCAAAATGGTAGGCTTATTGGCGATCTGGCAACTCTTACCCATGCAAATCAAAGGACCGCTGTCATAGGCAGGAGTTCACAACTCACTCAGGATTAAGGTATGAAGGAACTTTTAACGAAGAGTATCCGTGAGCACTTTTGGAACTTTCAGATTTCATCGTGACCGAAATACAACACATACATTCTAACAGACAGTTATGCAATTTACACTAATTAACAGTATGCTTTGTATACTAACAATACAAGGGAAAGAGTTCTCATACCACTTAAAGACCCTCTTCAAGCTTTGAACTCAGATGCAGCGGACAAACCTCCACCCGCACTATATCGCCCAGCAAACAAGTCAGTTGCAACAACACGATTGTCTACACGAACGGCAGCAACACAAACAGTCACGAACAAGTGAACAGTAGCAGGGACGACACCACAAAAAATGAGGCCTTGGTATTCTCGGAGTGAGAATCTAAAGTGTGGTCATTGGTGAATTTGGTAGAGGTTGGAGAAAGAACAAATCGTGTAGACGATAAGCAAATGAGAGAGAAAATGAGCTATCGTAGAGCTATGTGCTTATCGTTTAGAAGAAGCTACACGATCGTGTAGGTTTTACTAAGCGATCATTTAGTAAATGGTGGACGATCATTTAGAAAATGTGGCACACTTTGCGATCGTTTAGAAAAGTTAAGCGATCATTTAGGGACGACTGTGTGATCGTTTAGGCGCTGGTGTGCGATCGTTTAGGAATGAGCGACTATCGTATAGGCTCTCAAGTTATGCGATCGTAACGTTTTCACACCGATTGTAATCTTTTTCAAACTTCTTTCAAAATGAAACAAATTTTCATTTTATTCTTCGGTTACAATAACCGACTTTGTATTCTCCCACTAACGCACATCCGAGAGAAGTTTTAGGTCAATTATCATATAATTAACCAATTTAATAACTAATGAATATAATCATATTATATTTTTACCCTATAGTTTGATATCACATATATGCTATAGTAATTTCTCCTCTGCTTGATATAAATCATATTTATATCTAATTTCCTCCAAAATAATGTATCTCATACATTTAGTCAATTATATCATATATAATCAATCAGTTCAATTATATCATATATAATCGAACACCCTCTTGTTAATTTAAACATTTCAAACTAACCCAAACATTGATTTTTGACTTTATCCAAGCTACCCAGGGGACCTAATGGACCTGTGGCTCGAAGCTCCAACGGTTCGTGAATAGCTAACTAAGCTATTTAGCCACGAGATCTACCATCCGTTACTGTCAGGCATTCCACTAAAGACCAACAGCTGAACTCTTCTTACCACAAATATATTTCTGTGTCCATCGGATATAACCAATCATGAGTACGATGACCCTTCACAAATGCTCGTAAGTACAGCTGGGCCAAATTACCATTTTGCCCCTGTAGTTACATCTCACTCTTTAAGTACCACTGATTCCTCTAATGAACAATACAACTAGGTCCAATTATGTGTGAACACCTCTCGGCCCAAGAGAAGGTGTGTGGCACCACATAAGCCCCGGAATCAGCCCTTGAGGGAGCTATCTATCTACTTACCCTTGCCTCGGGGAAGAAGTGAATTCCATCTTGTGTAGCTGAGTTCCCAGCTCCCAAATCTAACGAATCCCTAAAATGGTAGGTTTGAATCGGCGACCTGGCCATTCGCACCCACATAAATCAAAGGACCGCCCTCAATGGCAGGAGTTCCCAACTCACTCAGGATTGAGATCATGTTACCTATGGTCATCCTAGTGAAGTGAAGTCTCTGTCATGAATGGTGTTATATAACGAGACGTTAACACTCCGTGGTCAATTCTTATACAAACTCTTTGTATAGGAGCCCCCACTCGTATGTCCACTACACGAATGATCAAGATCAGACCATCTGTGACAAGTCACAACAGTTGTGACCATTCTATAAAGCGGGTTGCATCCGTAGCATTACCAGGATAAGGTTTCCCTCCTATATCTATATACTACAGACCATTTTGGTTATCACTCAAGACATGATCCACTTATATGTCACCACATATATGCTTAAGTTACATACTGATAACTAGAGATTTTATGTTTATTGGTTTCTGGTAAAGCAAATAAAACATGCAATTGAGCAAAAAAAACAAGATGTGAAGTAAATATCATATATTATACAACACAAGCGTTCGTACAAACTGTTTACAAACTACAAGACACGAGACTTTAGGGCATCAATCCCAACAATCTCCTACTTGTCCTAAAGCGAAGTGGGATGTACATAAAACTAGTACAAAACAATAAATTAGGGCATAAAAGCCCAGTACAAAAAAATCTCCCACTTGCCCTAGTCCAACCACGGGCGATCCTGTAGACCCATGCTCCGTAGGTGACCCTCAAACACTGTAGTCGTGAAAGGCTTCATAAACGGGTCAACAACATTGTGCTCCGAAGCGATCTTTGTGACGATCACGTCCCCTCGATGCACTATCTCACGGATCAAATGATACTTTCGCTCTATGTGTTTTCCACGCCTGTGACTCCTCGGCTCCTTGGAGTTCGCCACTGTCCCACTATTATCGCAATATAGGGTAATGGCCCTAAACATATCTGGAACAACTTCCAGTTCTGTCAAGAACTTCCTGAGCCAGACGGCCTCCTTAGCAGCTTCACAAGCCACTACATACTCTGCCTCCATAGTGGAGTCGGCGATGCACCGCTGCTTAGTGCTTCGCCATACTACAATTCCTCCGTTAAGAGTAAAGATTGACCCTGATGTGGACTTGCAAGAGTCCTTATCAGTCTGAAAGTCAGAATCCATGTATCCAGTAAAGATCAAATCTCTATAACCATACACAAGTATATAGTCCCTCGTTCTCCGAAGATACTTGAGGATGTTCTTCATTACGGTCCAGAGACCTTGGCCTGAGTTAGACTAATACCTACTGACTATGCCCACAGCGTAGTAGATGTCTGGACGAGTACAAAGCATTACGTACATCAAACTGCCAACGACAGATGCATATGGGACCCGTCTCATCTCCTCAACCTCTTGAGGCGTCTTAGGACACATGTCCTTAGACAAAGTGACTCCATTCTTGAACGACAGTAGGCCCCTCTTGGAATCTGTCATCGAGTACTTGAGCAACATCTTGTCAATGTACGATGTCTGAGACAATGCTAGCACTTTGTTCTTACGATCCCGAAAGATCTGTATACCTAAAACAAATTGAGCCTCTCCCAAATATTTCATTTGGAATTGGGTCACTAGCCAGTTCTTAACTACAGTCAGTAGACCTACATCATTCCCAATGAGTAGTATATCATCTACATACAACACTAAGAAGACTACTGAAGCGTTGATGATCTTCTTGTAGACACAAGGTTCATCAACGTTTTAGTCAAAGCCAAAGACTTGATGCAGTATCAATCCGTATGTTCCAAGATCGAGACGCCTGTTTTAGCCTATAAATGGACCGATTCAGTTGTAAACCTTTTTCTCTTGACCTTAGGCTATGAATCCCTCGGGTTGCACCATGTAAATGGCCTCCTTAAGATTGCCATTCAAAAAGGCCATCTTGACGTCCATTTGCCCGATCTCATAATTATAATAAGTTGCAATGGATAGAAGGATGCGAATCGACTTTAACATGGCAACAGGCGAGAAAGTCTCCTCATAGCCGACTCCCTTTACCTAGGTATAACACTTTGCCACATGTTGAGCCTTGAAGGTCTGTACCTTGCCATCAGCACTTCGTTTGTGCTTGTAGATCCATTTACAACTTATAGGTCTTACCCCATCAGGCTAATCTACAAGATCCCATACTGAGTTGAAGTACATTGACTCTACCTCGAGATCCATGGCCTTGACCCATTTACAACCTATAGGTCTTACCCCATCTAAAGATGCGGTGATCGTTGACGGGAGGGTAGTGCCATTCAGCGTGGAGGACATCAATCAGCTCTACCAGTTGAAGAATTTCCCAGAAGCACCGGATACTAAATTGATTGATGATCCTGCTAAAGAACATATGGAGGATGCGTTAAGAGTACTAACGCAACCGGGCACCAAATGAACGGTGTCCTTGACCGACATTAAAACCCCCACCTCCAACCATCTGCTGCCTGAAGCACGCCTTTGGGTCTACTTGGTGAAGAGACAGCTCATCTCGATGTTGCATGATAAAACCATTTCAAAGGATAGAGTCATGGCCGCATACTGCATTGTGCGCGACATTCCAATTGATGTGGGCCAGCTTTTTGCGAAGCAAATCCAAGGTTATGTAGGCCGCATCAGGGGCCAATACTTCTTTCCATGGATGGTCTCTAGCCTATGCCTATCTATAGGTGCAGTCATTGAAGAAGAACCCATGTCAGAAGTCCACGACCTCATCAGCACGAAAATCCTGAAAGTCCTTCTCAAGGATTCGCCGCATTGCCCCGAGCCTCCACCAAAGCGGCCCCTCATCAACTTGAATGTACCGCAACCACCTAGACCCTAGAAACGGCACCACAATGACAAAGGAAGGAAATCATCCAAGGAAATGCATCGCATCAGCAAACCAATTTACCCTTAGACCCCTTACCCTTAGTCATCCGTCCACCAAGTCTAACAATTGAGCCCCTTTCCCCTCTTCTCGAACATTTTACAAACCTCCTCCTTGTGCCTGACTCCAACCCCACATCACCAGCAGCTTCCATCAGCCATCCATCTCTATCCCACGTTTCCCCACAAACATCGCTGCATGTTGATGACCCACACGATTTGGGAGCAGGCTCTTCCGCTCAGCCCCAAACCGATGCAGGTGAGACATTGACGATGCCACCCCCACCGCATCTATAGTTGCTTCCCTCGAAGACATGCAGGGCTTCTTGTCACAAGAACTATCTTTCTTCTGCCACACATTGATAGAGTTGCAAGAGAGTAACGCAGAGCTGCGTCAGGCGATGATAAACATTCAACGCAACATTTTTTCCCCTCGCCTGAATCAAATACAAATGGCC
Source organism: Benincasa hispida (assembly GCF_027475165.1). Taxonomy (NCBI): domain Eukaryota; kingdom Viridiplantae; phylum Streptophyta; class Magnoliopsida; order Cucurbitales; family Cucurbitaceae; genus Benincasa; species Benincasa hispida. The sequence continues at coordinate 46,937,026 of NC_143486.1, forward strand.
GAACACAACCACGAATACTTAAATTTCTTGACCGCATATTTGCATGGTCCCGTTGTGCCTCAACATCTGCAGCTGCCTCTGTTCTTTTAAGAAGCACCGCAAGGAGCTCCTCCGCAATGCCTTCCTCACCGAGAGGCCCTACCGCAAAGTTAAATTTGGGGGTGTACCACCTTCTCCTTCACATTTTAAAATTCTTTTTGCGGTCATTCCAAATTTTTTACATATAGCTATACCTTTGTATTCTCCTGTACATGCTTAATTTTTTTGTGTGTTTGCGATCATTATAATTCTTTGTGTACTTAGACAATTTTTATATACATTGAGTAATTATTCTTTCCTTATGTCTTGGCCTCTTTATTTATATCATCCTTTGCCAATTTAATGCGGTATTTTCTGTCTTTTCTTTTGCGTTGTTTATTTGCGTTTCCATGACGAGTATTATGTGTAACCTTAGCACAATTTCTTTATACATTGCATTTTCTACCTAACACTTAGACAATTCATCGCAATAGTTCTACTTTACCTTCTCTATTACAAGACTCTGCTCAAACCTTCTTTTCAATTTGTGACTAAGTGTTTTGTCTTTTCTATCCAAAACAACGCAATGAGGACCTTGCAACTCTCTGAATTTGGGGGTGGAAAAGGTTTGAGCAGATGCGATCAAGCGGATGGGTTCATATCAAGCAAATGCATTCTTAAAAAAATGAAAAAAAAACTCTACTATCAGCGTAAGGGAAAATCCTAACCTGATAAGAGTTAAGTCATGAAAGGAACCTGCTCGTAGTTGGATGTTCGCATGACACCCGTGGGAGCAAGCCAAAACAAAGGTAGGTTACCAGGATCGACGCAATACAATAAATAAATAAGTAGATAAATAAAAGAGACAACTCCACTGACCAGCTAAAGTGAAAACTTGGCTAAGGATCAAGAGTTGAAGTTGAGCTTGGTACACAACCGAAGTTGGATGCTCGCACGACACCCGTGGGAGCAAGCCAAAACGAAGGGTGTAACCATGATCAACGCTCTCTATAGGAAGACGCAAACAAGGCCACCGCATAAAAGGCGCACTTCGTTGTTTTTACAAGAATAGGAAAAACATTCTTGTCAAAACAAGAAGAGAACTTTGAGCAAAGGTTTGTCTTCGCTAAGAATAAAGTAGAGCATGCTGAAGAAATGTTCATAGGATAGAAAGAATTAGTAATTTTGAGAAATTATGTAGAGGTGGAGCATTCGGAGTAGCCAATTAACACAAAGTTAGGATAGGACTTGAGCTGAATTGCCTTAGTAGAGGATATGCTTAAGGACAAGCATATATCTAAATTTGAGGGTATGATAACTTTTAGAAATACAAGTTATTTATACCATCTTATTTAGAATATGTGGCAAAAAGAAGGAAAAAGTTGCGTCAAACATATAGAAATTGGCTTAGAAACGCAAAAGTTGTAAAGTGTCGGACGCACACCCACTGACCCCATTGTGATGGCAAAAAAAGATGTCCAAGTCTATGTTTTGCAAGAAACAGGTCACCGCATGCGACGATCGATCGTGGATAGAAAGATCAATGCATTTGCACTGTATGTGGCGATCGATCGTAGATGAAAAGAGCGACGCATTCGTGGGGATTTCTGAAATTGTACAACTTTTCTGTTGTATGATCTGACAAATTGAATGTGGAGCAGAGCGAACGTTTCCACCAAGCCATGGCAGAAAAAAGCAGCTTTTCAAAGTGGGACCACTGACAAAGGAGGTGCCAAGGTATATAAATAGCTACATTAATTCCAAAAAAATGAGGCTGGTCTGAAGAGACATTGATCGAGAATTCACGGAAAGCTGGTCTGAAGAGACATTTAGAGAAAATCTAGGAGAAAGACGAGATGAGTCTGAAAGGGAAGTCTCGGGACCAAGAAATTCATTCACATTCCCGAAGAGAAGCTCTGTGCATAGATCATTTCTACCTAGGAAACCGGCCTAAGAAGGAAGTTTTCCACCACACTCCTTCTACACGCCAGCAAGCAAATCGTCTCCGATCGAAATTTGTGTTAAGATATTGACACGCTTTCCTTATTTGTTCTCACACTCTATTCATCAATTGTCGTTCATTTCTAATCCTTCATTCATTTATCTGTAACAAACGCTTATCTTTATCTTTTAATATCATTATCATATTCAACATCATTTCTCTATTCTCCACCATACATTCATCGTTCATCTCTCATCATGTGTAACTAATCCCCAGGGTAAAGGGGAAAGATTAAACGAGTAAGTTAATCCTTGTTGAAGAAATCAGCTAAGTTTAGCTAACACATGCTTAACGGCATCTTCACTTGTGAGAGCAGAAGTGAAGATGTTAATCCACCTCTCAAAAGAAGGTTGATAGAATGTGTTAAATAAAGTAAGAAGTATTTCCAGAGATGGAAACAACCTTGTGTTCGCATTGTTCATCCTTGATTCACCATAGAGATATGGGAACGCGGCCGATCACTGAGAGGTGTAAGCCAAGGGAAAGCGGAACCTTAGTTGCGTCCTCAATAGGATTGACGAACTTGCGATGTCCTTTCCCCCAACCCATTCTCTTTCTGCTACATTTCACAAGACTTGCCATCACATTCCATCAGATATTTGCACAACCTCGCAGTTATTTATTTATTTGTTTATTTATTTAATTGTCACTGCATTTTATTTTGTCACCGCATTTTACTTTTCAATAAATTCATTATTATTTTGTTTTCGATCGCATATATCACATTATTATCACATTGATCATCGCAATCCCTATGTTCAACCTCAGATCGCTCTAAGAAACTTGCGGTGGAATTATACTAGGTTCCAGCGCAAGAAAACTTGTGACACTGATGACATGCAGAAATGCTTAGTACAAAAAATCTGAGTTTGTTATCAACAAAATACTTGGTTTGATTGAAGCCCTAAAGCTAATAATCTCCCCATTTTTTATGATGACAAACCACCATAATACCAAAAATACTTCTCCCCCTTTTGTTATCAACAAAAAGATATACAAATGATTTTTCTCCCCCTTAATCATACAAATAATGCTCCCCATCAATAAATTATCACACATAAATTCATAGAAATATGAATATGCTCCCCCTATCAAACATAATTAGGCAATTCTAATAATACCCAGTGCAAGTCTATTTTTACAAAAGGCTTCTTCATTTAATGCCTTTGTAAGAATATCTGGTACCTGGTTCTCAGTATTAACATAATTAATGACAATATTCTTATTTTGCACATACTCTCGAAGAAAATGATGTCTAATATCTATATGCTTTGTTCTAGAATGTTGAATGGGATTTTTAGTTAAATTAATTGAACTAGTATTATCACAAAAGATTGGTACTCGTTCAAAATTTAAACCAAAATCACGCAACGTTATAACTTGAGAACAACAACTCGCCACAACAATATATTCAGCCTCAGTGGTAGATAATGCAACAGAATTTTGGTTTTTACTATACCAAGATACTAAAGAACTACCTAGAAAATAACATGTTCCACTAGTACTTTTTCTACCAGTTAGACTACCAACAAAATCAGCATCAGAATATGCAATCAAATCTAAAGATGCATTTTTAGGATACCATAAGCCTAAATCAACGGTACCAAGAAAATATTTAAAAATTCTTTTTACAGCATGCAAGTGCGATTCTTTAGGACATGATTGAAATCTAGCATACATACATACACTAAACATAATATCAGGCCTACTCGCAGTTAAGTAAAGCAAGGATCTGATCATACCTCTATAAGCTTTAATATCTACGTTTTTACCTTTTTCATCCTTATCAAGCTTTGTAGTGGTACTCATCGGGGTCTTTGCTAATTTTTCATTATCGAACTTAAACCTTTTGAGTAGATCCCTTGTGTACTTCTCTTGATTTATGAAGATTCCATCTTCAAGTTGTTTAATTTGAAGCCCAAGGAAGAATTTAAATTCTCCCATCATGCTCATTTCAAACTCACTATGCATACACTTAGAAAATTCTTCATAAAGAGAAGAGTTAGTAGCACTAAATATAATATCATCAACATAGATTTGCATTAATAAAATATCATTTTCTTTAATTTTGATAAAAAGAGTAGTATCAATAAGTCCCATTTTAAAACCATTTTCTAGCAAAAATTTATTCAAATAGTCATACCAAGCTCTAGGAGCTTGTTTAAGACCATAAAGTGCTTTATTTAATTTAAAAACATGATTTGGATTATCAAAGCTTTCAAAACCAGGAGGTTGTTCAATATACACTTCCTCCATTATGAAACCATTTAAGAAAGCACTTTTTACATCCATTTGAAATAAAGTAAAATTCTTATGAGATGTAAATGCAAGCAATATACGAATAGATTCTAATCTAGCAACAGGAGCAAATGTTTCCTCATAATCTATTCCTTCTTCTTGACTATAGCCTTGAGCAACTAGTCTAGCTTTATTTTTAACAATATTATCAGATTCATCCATTTTATTTTTAAATATCCATTTCGTACCTATAACAGGATGATCACTAGGACGCAGGACTAGTTCCAACATATTATTTCTTTCAAATTGATTTAATTCTTCTTGCATAGCAATTAACCAAAACTCATCAGATTCAGCATCTTTAAAAGACTTTGGTTCAATTTGAGACATGAAAGCAACATTATTTAAAGCATTTAAAGAAGAGCGAGTTCTTACCCCTTGAGATACATCACCTATTATTAACTCCTGAGGATGGTGAGTGGGGAATCTCCAATCCTGAGGGAGGGATTTTTCTGGCTCTTTCTGAGATTCATTTGATACTACTTCCCTATCTTTAATACTAAGATCTTCAACAGGTATTTCTAATTCATCACTAGCAGAAACTTTATTAGTGGCAACATGTGTTTCATCAAAAACAACATTCATTGACTCTTCAAGTACATGAGTTCTTTTATTAAAAACTCTATATGCTTTACTACATGTAGAATATCCTAAGAATATGCCAATGTCCGTTTTTTACTCAAACTTTCCAAGTTTCCCTTTGTCTTTCAAAATAAAACATTTGCAACCAAAGACTTTGAAATAGCTAATATTTGGAGTTTTATTATTAAAAAGCTCATAAGGAGTTTTATCTAAAACAAGTCTTATTAAAACACGATTCATTACATAAGATGCAGTATTAACAACTTCAGCCCAAAAAGATTTTGGTAAATCATATTCATTAAGCATGGAGGTAGCTAATTCTTGTAAAGATCGATTTTTCCTTTCTACAACACCATTTTGTTGAGGTGTTTTTGGAGAGGAAAAATCATGAGAAATTCCATTTTCTTCACAAAATTTTTCAAAAGAAGCATTTTCAAATTCTCCTCCACGATCACTTCTAATTTTCGAAATCATAAAACCTTTTTCATTTTGAATTATTTTTGAAAAGCTAATAAAATATTTTAAAGCTTCATCCTTATGAGATAAAAATAAAACCCAAGTAAATCTCGAAAAATCATCAACTATAACAAACGCATAATGTTTTCCACTTAGACTTGCAACTCTAGTAGGTCCAAAAAGGTCCATATGTAACAGTTGCAAAAGTCTAGAAGTAGAAACCATTTTCTTTGGTTTGAAAGAAGACTTAGTTTGTTTACCCATTTGACAAGCATCACAAAGTTTAATTTTGGAAGACCTCTAATAAGGGATTTCTTAGAAATATTTGAAATTAAATACATGCTAGCATGACCTAACCTTCTATGCCATAACCACGAATCTTCATACAATGCAGATAAACATTTATTTTCTACTGTAGGATAATCTAATAGATCAATAGTATAAACATTTTTATCTCTATTTCCTACAAACAGAACTTTTCCATCACATGCATTTTCTATTGTACAATTTTTATTACTAAAAATTACTCTATATCCTTTATCACATAATTGACTAATACTTAATAAATCATGCTTTAAACCATCAACCAACAATACATTTTCAATAAGAAAATTTGAACCGTTACTAATATTACCTTTGTCAACAATCTTACCATTTTTATTGTCACCGAAGGTAACGTATCCTCCATCTTTCTTTTCTAAGTATGTGAATTTTGTGTGATCCCCAGTCATATGTTTTGAACATCCACAGTCCAAGTACCACTTATTCTTTATGGATCTCAAACATACTTGAGAGAATTAATTCTCAAGATGTAACCTTAGGTACCCAAATTTGTTTAGGTCCTTGGGGGTTAGCTAACAAAAATTTAGGAATCCATCTCTTTTCATTCATAATATTGATTTTTCTTAAATTGCATGCATAAGCTTTATGACCATGTTTTCTACATGCATGACAAATAATAGAACCTTCTTTGACAAAGTAGTTTGTAAATTTCTTTTGTTTTTAGTGAGGTTTATAACCTAAGCCACTTTTATCAAATATGCATTGTTGCTTACCCATCATGATATCTAAATTCTTTTTCCCATTTGTAAACTTTAAAAGAGTAGCTGAAATATCTTCATTTTTATTTTCTAATAATTTATACTCTTCTTTTAAAGCATGCAAATTTGATTTAGATAAATCTAGATCTTTTCTTAATATCTCATTTTTCTCGTTTAGATTATCTAGCTCAATTAATAAATTATTATTTTCAAGAGCTAATTTAGCATTTTTCTTCCTAAGAGACATATATTTGCAATCTAGTTTTTCAAATTCAATTTTAACTTCATTATATGCATCAATGAGCTCATCAAAAGTAGGGTTTTCAGGACTTACCTCATCGTCGTCGTCGTCGTCGTCTCCAAAAGCCATAACACACAGATTTGCTACTTCTTCCTCGCTTTCAGATTCGTTTTCATCACTTTTGTCCCAAGTAGCTTTCATGGCCTTTCTGCTCTTCTTTAAAATGGCTTTTCTTTGAGGACAGTCCCACTTTACGTGTCCGGGCTTTTTACATTCATAACAAATGATTGTATCTCTGTTGCTCTTTTCTCCTTTGCCTTCTTGATTGTTGACTTTCTTTGAGAAGTTCCTTTTCCTAAAATGCTTTTTGAACTTCTTGGTCAAGTAAGCGAACTCCTCATCATTTAGTTCAGCTTCAGTTTCAGAGTCCTCTTGAACTTGAGTGGACTTCAATGCTAGGCTCTTCTTCTTTTTGACATCTTCTTCCACATTGGCCTTCATGATTATCTCATGTGTCATGAGAGATCCAACGAGCTCCTCAAGTGGAATTTTTAGAGGTCTTTTACTTCTTGGATCGCTGTCACCTTAGCTTCCCAACTCTTAGGCAATGATCTAAGAATTTTTCTCACATTTTCAAAGGTGGTATAAGATTTTCCTAATCCCTTCAAAGCATTAACAATATTCGTGAACCTAGTAAACATTTCAGATATAGTTTCATTTGCATCCATTTTAAACAATTCATAATTATGAACTAACATGCTAATCTTTGACTCTTTAATTTGATTAGTTCCTTCATGAGTTACTTCAAGCATATCCCAAATTTCTTTAGCAGAATTACATGCAGAGACTCGATTAAACTCATCAGGACATAAAGCACAAAACAGATAGTTCATGGCTTTAGCATTAATAGACAACTTCTTTTTATCTTCATCATTAAACTCTTTTTCTTCCTTAGGAATATCTTTATTATCAACTATCTTAGTAGGAATTAAAGGACCATTAAAAACAATTTTCTATAGATTATAGTCAATAGAAATCAAATAATTCTCATCCTAGTTTTCCACCATGCATAATTATTTTCATCAAACAAATGTGGCCTAGTGGTAGATTGACCTTCACCGTACCCATTTATTCCAGTAGTTGCCATAAGCTCGAACAATTAAGTTTTTCGAAAAAGGAAGAGAATATAATAATTTTTTTTTTTTTAAAGATTTTTGTAAACAGAAATATTTTTCCAAAATTTTGATTTTAATCAAAGAGATTTCAAAGATTAAGAAGTAGAGAAAAAAATAAGGTTTTAATAACCAATTTTCAAGAAAATAAATTCTAATGAAAATAGCTTTTAAAACTCAATTTTTCATACTTTTTGCAAAAATTAGAAAAATTACATATTTAATAAGATTAAAAAAACAAAATCTAAAATCAAGAAAAAAATACAAAACCTTTTTTAAATAAGAAAATCAAGCTACCTACTCTCATACCAATTGTAGGATCTAAAGGCAACACTAGATGGGGATGAATAGGGTTGACTATCAATTTTTTTTTTAAATAATTTTATCTTCAAACAATGCTCAATAAAGTTAACCCACTAATTTGATTAAAGAAAATTTATGCAAGACAAAACTTAAATCATGCAAGCTATGATAACTTCAAATTTAAAGACAATTTAATCAAGGATAAATTTAAATGACACTAAAAATTAAATCATGCAATTTGGAAAGATTAAAAAAATAACTAAGACACTAAGACTAGAAGCAAAAAATTTGAAAACAAGAAATAAAAGAGAGAGAGGAAGAGAAAACATCGGGAATTATAGTGGTTCGGCAAATTACCTACTCCACTCTCCAAGACTCCTTCTTGGGTATTACACTAAGAGATCCTCTTGCAGGTGAAGACCAAACCGACACACGACCCTATTTTTCCTAGGCTAAAGAGAAACCCAAGATCCTTTTTACTGGTTTAGGATCAAACCAATTTCTTTTTCTCACAACCCAAGGTGTACCCACACCTTAATACAATTCCAAAAAATTAAAAGAAAACCTCACAATATTACCTCTTGAGGCTAAATACACAAGTTGAGCACTAAAAAAGAACTCACAAAAATAACTCTAGGTCAATTTAGGAGCAAGGAGGACAAGAATTTGAGAGTAGAGAGAATTGAGAGCTTAAGACTTGATAGCTTTTTGGTGTGTCAATGAAGAGTAAAATCAAGTCGAATTTATAGGCGAGGGAGATAAATTTTGGCCATTGGATATGATTACAAATGAAGGGTGGAGATTGAATAAAAATAGAAAAGGAAAGGATTTGAAAAGGAATTTTGAAAGATTGGAATTATTGAGATTTGGAGAATAAAAAGGATTTGAAGGATGAAAATTTAGGAAGGAAATCAAATTTGAAAAGGCTGAAATTTGGTGAGAATTTAGAGAAAATTTGATCAGGAAATTAAAGGAAAATAAGAAAATAATGAAAATAAAAAATAGCCGGATGATATGAGCACCACGCGCACAGGGGAGAAGATTGAGCATCACGCGCCGCATTCTGTGAAGAAACCGAAGGCACGTGCGACGCACGCGCATATCTGCGCGTGAAGCTGGGTGACCGCCACTTGTCATTATCTCATTCGTCCACGTCGCCACGTCACTGCCACATCATGTGCCACGTCATCACCGCGTCAGCAAAAAGTGGCTGGTTGGAGCGTCACGTCATCAATATTGACTGTTTGTGTGCCACATCAGCCGTCACATCGGATGCCACGTCAGCAAGATGCCATGTGTCACTGCCACGTTGGATTTCCTCTCCAATCTTCTTTTGCTTATAACTTTCTCGTTTGAACTTCGATTTAAGCGATTCAAATTGCGTTGGAATCTTCTTTCTGAGCTCTACAAGATAATGACTCTGAAACACTGAAAATGTTAGTACAAAAAATATGAGTTTGTTATCATCACAGTACTTGGTTTGATTGAAGCCCTAAAGATAACACCAAGCTCTATAAATAGAAGCCGATGAGCTAAAATTCATTTTATCCAAGGTTTTCGCCTAAGGTTTGCCTATGGCGGATCCTTACGATCCAGACACATGCGTGAGAAGACGGCTGAGAGTTCTTCACCTCCTTCATCCATTCCGAGTGACGATCGGAGCCTTCAACCGGAGTTAGATCTCGAGAGAGTCAGCTTCTCCACCCATCTATCGCACCACCGACAGCCTTAACGCGCATCTGTTAGAAGCAAAATTTTGCTTCCAACCGGTCATTCCTTTTTTTTTTCTTTTCCTATAGTGTATTGTATGACATTTTGAATTAAGAAATTAATACAATGTGTTTTTAATGCATTTCTTTATTCCTTCGACTCCATCTCCATCTTCTTGCTTAGCATCTTTACTTTCATTGCAACACTTAGTGGGACTGCTTGGGTATTGCATACTTAGTCGTGTGGATTAGAGATATGAAGCATGTAGCAAACCACCAAGAGGTGTGCGTTGTGCGAGTATGTGAGTAATCTTATTTTTTTAGTGTGAAGCTACGGTAACACCTATCTATGGGCTAACACATTGCTTGTCTATGAGTGAAGTCAGCAACAATCAACTGCCCGAGAGGGTAAGTGGTTGGACGCATTAAGCAAGGTATGCATTGTTCACTAGGGATAGTAACAATCTTAGGTCAGCAAGGTTTATGCGATTTTCTTGTATTATGTATGCTTCATTCGTCCATTAGGGATACTCAGGAGGGTAGTCTAAGGACAGTATCTAGGCTTGGGAAGGTCAGGTCAGAATCTAGGCTTGCGAGAGCCAAATTAAAACACATAATACAATAGATAGGCGCTTAGGAATGAGCACTATTTGTAATTAACGCATCGCACGCATTCTAGAGATAGGATACGATTGTATGTGGTCACCTTGCTTTCATACATTTTGCATCATCGCATAGGACAAGAGTAGAGACTTAGAAATAAGCTCTATGGACACTTTGCGTTCAACACATGCGTCCTAAAATTAGGAGCACTGTATTTCCATTGGAAAATGACTTGTCGTGTATGGTTGTAGCATGATTGCATGGATTGCATTGACTAGGGTTGCCCTTGCGATCACTCTTAAGTTTTGCAATGAAAACATCTCCGCATTTTATCTATTTTCCCACACATTTATTTCATGTCAAGGTTTGTTGCATCTCTACCTTTCATGCATATTCTCATTGCATTGTCTGATAGATAGGAGTAGAAGTAGGATTAACATAGCAACATCCCCTCCATTCTTATATTCAACCGCCGCATGCACAATCACTGCAAACATATAGTTACAAGTCCCTATGTTCGACCTCGGATTACCAAAGAAACTTGCGTCCATGTTATCTTGGCGTGAACGCAAGAAAAGTTGTGGCATGACACATGGTCATCGCATACATTTATTAACGCATACTCATTCCAATGCATGACCATCGACGCATGACTATCAACGTATATCTTAGGAACATGCATCGCATACCGCGTCCAAGTGAAGTTGGTTGTCGAGTAAAATTGACTTCCAAATTCCTGTCATCCAGTTTTTGGCACCGTTTCCGGAGACTTGGCAGCTAAATGTTTGTTAAGTTTTGTGTCTCTGCGAGCAAACTTTTTATCTTGGGTGTATTGCAGCTTGTGCGACCAGGTTGCAATTAATATTGAAGTGTAGGCGATGCGCTGAAAGCCAATGTTGACCCCAAGGTAGAAGGGCAATCAGTCGCAAAATAGCTGAAGGTGATTCTAAGCACATGACGGCCGCATGCGTCCAACAATTTCCGGAAGTTCTAATGGTCAGAGAAACTTGACCCGAGCAGTTGAGAGCCATCTCTTGCATGGAAGACTCCTTGCGGTGACAACACTCCTATTTTTCCAGGGACATTTTCTGCTCTATCTTTACTTTGCTTTCTTAGTATAGGTTATTTATTTTATTTTTATTGTTATTTTGGATATATGGTTGCTTCCTTGGTTGTGGTATGTTTGCTCTTGTAGGTGCAACAATAAGTCTCCTCGATTCGTAGTTCAACGGAAGAACGCCTTTCATCCTTCAACGCATGGCTTCAATCACGTTGATTCCAACGCATGAGCGCATGCATTGTTCCGCCTAAGGTCTTTTCTTGTTATCTTATATGCCTTATCCTTTTGAAATTCTCTTTTTCTCGATTGCGTTGTTTTGCGATATTTCTATGATAGTACGTATAATTCACCGTATTTTCTAACTAATCAACGCAAGGCATTCTTTACTTTTATTAGCCTTTTCAAATCTTGAAAGTCTTAAGTTTTATTTTGTGCAAACCTGTGTTCAAACATTTATTACCGCATTCTTGTAATTTTGTTTTTAGCTTTGCGGTGAGAACGCTGCCAATCTCTAAGTTTGGGGGTGGCAGCGGTTTCGAAGAATTGCGTTCATTATATTGAAAAAAAAATTGAAGTAAGCTTTTGGGAATAATGACTCCACTGCCAATGCAATGGGAAAACCCATGTTGATAAGAGTTAAGTTGTGAAAGGCACTTGCTCGTAGTTGGATGTTCGCATGACACACGTGGGGGCAAGCCAAAACGAAGTCAAGTCGCCAGGATCAACGCATTAGTGCAACTCCTCTGTCTGGCGTAAGCCAAATCAAAAGAGACAAGAGTTGAAGTTGAATATGGAACGAAATCGAAGTTGGATGCTCGCATGACAACGTGGGGGTAAGCCAAAACGAAGGGCGTAACCATATTCAACGTCACATTTGAATAAACTATCACAAAGTTTTGAAATATTTTGAATGAACGCAATCTCAAAATGCTAAACACAAGGTTGTGGTGAATGAATAAAAATTTTTTAGCAACGTCTAAGATCTTTTTGAAGAAGCAGCCTAAGTGGAGGAGAGTATTGCGATGATGGTCAAAGGTGTGTGTAAATTATATTATGAGAAGCTGGTCATCGCAAAGAAAAGCATGAAGGTGACTCAGAATTTCTTGAGTATAACGCACGCTTGAGAACAAACATGATTTTAAGTTTGGGGGTGTGATGACATGCAGAGATGCATGTCATCTTAGGCCTTTTACTTAGAATTATGAAGGTTGTTAGGCAGAATATGCGTCGATCATGATAGGAATTCACAAGAATATGAGCTTGCGTCGATCAGCATGTCGAATCTCAGCTAACCCGTTATTTTGCATTAATTATGCATTCAATGTTCTATTTTTGTAGCCAATGCAGGAAATGAATGCAAACGCGGAAACCGGACCATCAAATAGACTACCACATGCGGAGAAACACTCCATCGCAAAGGCAAACGCATCGATCAACGCATGGATATTACGGTAATCAGCCGTATGCGTCCATCGCATGGGAGTTGCGCTCGTCAAGCGAATGCGGTCATCATGTAGAGTTACAGTGTTAAGCGAATGCGGCCATTGAATGATTGTGGCTACGCGACAACACATTCTAATGGGATCAACGCAAGGTAGGTGGAATGAACACATCAACGCATCTACCTCGAGAAAATCCAAGGCTGATGTTGACATTTCACCTACCGCGCCGTTAGTGGCAAAGGTTCAGAAAAGGACTAACGCGCCAAACGTCAAACTCAGAGCAGTCCAATTATTGTTGTCGGCGACCCAAGCTCTATAAATAGAAACCGATGAGCTTAAATTCATTTTATCCAAGGTTTTCGCCTAAGGTTCGCCTATGGTGGTTCCTTGCGATTCAGACAAACGCGTGAGAAGACGGCTGAGAGTTCTTCACCTCTTTCATCCATTTCGAGTGCCGACCAGAGCCTTCGACCGGAGATAGATCTCAAGAGAGTCAGCTCCTCCACCCATCCATGGCACCACCGGCAGCCTTGACGCGCATCCACTGGAAGCAAAGTTTTGCTTCCAGCCAGTCATTCCTTTTTCCTTTATTTTCCTATAGTGTATTGTATGACATTTTGAATTAAGAAATTAATACAATGTGTTTTTAATGCATTTCTTTATACCTTCGACTCCATCTCCATATTCTTGCTTAGCATCTTTACTTTCATTGCAACACTTAGTGGGACGGCTTGGGTATTGCATACTTAGTCATGTGGATTAGGGATATGAAGCATGTAGCAAACCACCGAGAGGTGTGCGTTGTGCGAGTATGTGAGTAATCTTATTTGCTTAGTGTGAAGCTGTTGCAATGCCTGTCTATGGGCTAACGCATTGCTTGTCTATGAGTGAAGTCAAGAACAATCAACTGCCCGAGAGGGTAAGTGATTGGACGCATTAAGCAAGATATGCATTGTTCATTAGGGATAGTAACAATCTTAGGTAAGTAAGGTTTATGCGATTGTCTTGTATTATGTATGCTTCATTCGTCTATTAGGGATACTCGGGAGGGTATTCTAAGGACAGTATCTAGGCTTGGGAAGGTCAGGTCAGAATCTAGGCTTAGGAGAGCCAGATTAGAACACATAATATAAGAGATAGGCACTTAGGAATGAGCACTATTTGTTATTAACGCATTGCACGCATTCTAGAGATAGGATACGATTGAATGCGGTCACCTTGCTTTCGTGCATTTTGCATATTCACATAGGACAAGAGTAGGGACTTAGGAATAAGCTCTATGGACACTTTGCGTTCTACACATGCGTCCTAAAATTATGAGCACTGCATTTCCATTGGAAAATGACTTGCCATGTATGGTTGTAGCATGATTACATGGATTGTGTTGACTAGGGTTGCCCTTGCGATCACTGTTAAGTTTTTCAATGAAAACATCTCCGCATTTTATCTATTTTCCTACACATTTATTTCATGTCAATGTTTGGTGCATCTCTACCTTTCATGCATATTCTCATTGCGTTGTCTGATAGATAGAAGTAGGAGTAGGATTAACTTAGCAACATCCCCTCCATTCTTATATTCAACTGCCGCATGCACAATCACTGCAAACATATAGTTACAAGTCCCTGTGTTCGACCTCGGATTACCCGAGAAACTTGCGTCCATGTTATACTTGGCGTGAATGCAAGAAAACTTGTGTCATGACACATGGTCATCGCATACATTTATTAATGCATACTTATTCCAACGTATGACCATCGACACATGACTATCAACGCTATCTTAGGAACATGCATCGCATACCGCGTCCAAGTGAAGTTGGTTGTCGAGTAAAATTGACTTCCAAATTCCCGTCATCAAGTTCTTGGTGTCGTTGCCGGGGACTTGGCAGCTAAATGTTTGTTAAGTTTTGTATCTCTGCGAGCAAACTTTTTATCTTGGGTGTATTGCAGCTTGTGCGACTAAGTTGCAAACAATATTGAAGTGTAGGCGATGCGCTGAAAGCCAATGTTGACCCCAAGGTAGAAGGACAATCAGTCGCAAAATAGCTAAAGGTGATTCTAAGCACATGACGGCCGCATGCGCCCAACAATTGTCGAAAGTTCCATTGGTCAGAGAAACTTGACCCGAGTAGTTGAGAGCCATCTCCTGCATGGAAGACTCCTTGCAGTGACAACACTCTTATTTTTCCAGGGACGTCTTCTGCTCTATCTTTACTTTGCTTTCTTAGTATAGGTTATTTATTTTATTTTTATTGTTATTTTGGATATATGGCTGCTTCCTTAGTTGTGGTACGTTTGCTCTTGTGGGTGCAACAATAAGTCTCCTCGGTTCGTAGTTCAACAGAAGAACTCCTTTCATCCTTCAACGCATGGCTTCAATCACGTGGATTCCAATGCATGAGCGCATGCGTTGTTCCGCCTAAGGTCTTTTCTTGTTATCTTGTATGCCTTATCCTTTTGAAATTCTCTTTTCCTCGATTACATTGTTTTGCAATATTTCTATGATTGTACGTATAATTCACCGCATTTTGTAACTAATCAACGCAAGACATTCTTTACTTTTATTACCTTTTTCAAATCTTGAAAGTCTTAAGTTTTATTTTGCGCAAACCTGTGTTCAAACATTTATTACCGCATTCTTGTAATTTTGTTTTTAGCTTTGCGGTGAGAACCCTGCCAACCTCTAAGTTTTGGGGTGGCAGCGGTTTCGGAGAATTGCGTTCATTATATTGAAATAAAAAAAATTGAAGTGAGCTTTTGGGAATATTGACTCCACTATCAATGCAATGGGGAAACCCATATTGATAAGAGTTAAGTTGTGAAAGGCACTTGCTCGTAGGTAGATGTCCGCATAACACACGTGGGGGCAAGCCAAAACGAAGGCAAGTCGCCAGGATCAACGCATTAGTGCAACTCCTCTGTCTGGCGTAAGTCATCTTACCTTCAAGGCAAGACTCGCACCCTTGTAAAGAATTTTCTTCTAACTCACTTAGAAGTCCATTCTTCACTAATCTCTCAATCCTACTGAGATTGATGTGCCCTAAATGAAGACGCTAAAGATGGGCATTTTCTTTTGGAGAAATACGTCGACGTTTTGTTTGAGTTACGACAGTTTTAAACAATTCTGTGTTATGGAGGGAATTAATAGCTAACGGCCTTAGCACATATAAATTAGATTCCAGATTTGCTGTACAAATAATAACACCATCTTTATGAATAAACATTTTATTCACATTTAAACTAACAATGAATTTACATTGCAACCAACACTTTACAGAAATTAGGTTCCTCTTAAGTTCAGGAACAATATATATCATTCAGAACTAGAAACCTATTCTGTAAAGCTAACTGGAGCCCTCCCACTGCCACAGTTGAGACGACGTGCCCGTTGCCTACTCGCATCATCATCCCACCAGCCTCCAGTTGTCGCCAAGATCTAATCCCCTGAAAAGACGAACAAACATGGTTAGTGGCGCCCGAATCAATTATCCAGGCTGAATCATCATTCTCCACTAAACAAGTTTCAAGTACAAGTAAATCATATTTACCTTTATCTACCTTGGCCTTAGCCTTGGCTGCTTTCTTCTCTTTCAGATAGCGAGGACAGTTCCTCTTCCAGTGTTCATCTTGGTTACAGTGGAAACATTTTCCCTTTTCAACCGGTGAACGCTTCCTTGGGGCGACAGGTGGTGGGTTAGCAGGCACCTTCCCTTTTTCCTTACCACCCTTCTTCTTTTTCCCCTTGGCAGAATTAGAACTAGAAGGTGCGGACTTCGTTCCTTAGGTCGAACCTCTATGGAACGTCTTGGACGATGAATCAATATTTGCTTCACCCTTTTTCCTCTCCTTACTTTTCAGTATAGATTAGTAGGTCTGCAACTCGTTGAGGAGAGTTGTAAGGTTATATTTCACTTCGTTAAGAATCACATTACTAACATTTATAAAGTAACCTATATGTCATGTTTCATGCAATGTCCGGTCATTACTAAACATAACTTTTATATAATGCGTAATAACCAAGCAAACATGCTATCATTCACCCTTATACTATAACAATTTTAATATAAAGATGATGCATGTCAATGCTTTTTATGCATGCATAAATATAACTTTTATAGTATATGATGCATGAGCATGCACTTACATAATTAAATCATGCTTCTCTAAATTATAACATTTACAATAAAGAGATGATACATGACCAATGCATAACCTAAGGTGGGATTTACTATATGTGCATACCATATGACATATAAAAACCATACATCACATGTAATAAATTAAGGATTAATGGACCGGGATGAGCCTTTACAAAAAAAATCGGAATGAAATAACCCTGTCTATTACATTTTTGTTATCAAGCGAAACGGGTCTTAAACCGCCAGGAGGACTCCATCGTGTAGTAAACGTCGAAGGTAGATGATCGCCCAACGTGCACTAGATGATAGGCGCAAAAGCTAAATGATCACGTAGACGATAACGAGGCTGCGAAGCCTGATCGTCTAGGCAAAAGGTAAACAATTTATCATGTGTTGCTAAACGATCATTTAGTCAATTACTAAGCGATGAAGCTTGTTGAGCTAAACGATCATCTAGTGCGGGCGTGCGTTAGACGATACGTGAGCATCACATCGTCTACACGACCCGATACTCAGCGATCGTGTACCCATCGTCTATACGATGCGATCAACCTTTGATCGCCTTCTTCCTCGAAAAACTGCAACTCTTGCTCCGATCTTCTTCACGAATGACTCAAGACTTAATTATGTAAGTGCATGCTCATACGATGCGATCAACCTTTGAATTACAGACTCGATGACGATTATTAATGCCCAAAAACGTAGAGGCCTTTACAAACAACTGAAAAAGTAAAAGAATTAAATCAAACCAAGGCTAACATCCATAAAAACATCCATTAATTCACACATCCACAGCAATTTAATGATTAAATAGAGCAGACATGCACCCACAAAGAATGTATATGTAATTCATTGCAACAATGAAATTGGAATATCAGAACCTGACTATGATACCAATTGAAGGAAATCTTAACGAAGAGTATCCATGAGCACGTTCGGATCTTTCCGATTTCATCATGAACGAAATATAACACATACATTCTAACAGTTAGTTATGCAATTTACACTAATTAATGGCATGCTTTGAATACTAACAATACAAGGGAAAAAGTTCTCATACCAGTTGAAGACCCTCTTCAAGCTTTGAACTCAGATGCAATAGACGACACCACGAACAAGTGAACAGCAGCGGGGACGACACCACCAAAAAAGAGGCCTTGGTATTCTCAGAGTGAGAATCTAAAATGTGGTCTTTGGTGAATTTGGTAGAGGTTTGAGAAAGAACAAATTATGTAGACGGTAAGCAAGTGGGAGAGAAAATGAGCTATCGTAGAGCTATGTGCTTATCGTTTAGAAGAAGCTACACGATCGTGTAGGTTTTACTAAGTGATTGTTTAGTAAATGGTGGACGATCGTTTAGAAAACACGGCACACTTTGCAATCGTTTAGGAAAGCTAAGCAATTGTTTAGGGATGAGCGTGCGATCGTTTAGGCGCTGGTGTGCGATCGTTTAGGCGATGAGAAACTATCGTATAGGCTCTCAAGCTATGCGTTCATAACGTTTTCACACCGGTTGCAATCTTTTTCGAACGTCTTACAAAATGAAACAAATTTTCCTTTTATTATTCAATTACAATAATCGACTTTGTATTCTCCCACTAATGCACGTCCGAGAGAAGTTTTAGGCCAATTATCATATAATTAACCACTTTAATAACTAATGAATATAATCATATTATATTCTTACCCTATAGTTTGATATCATATATATGCTATAGTAATTTCTCCTTCACTTGATATAAATCATATTTATATCTAATTTCCTAAAAAATAATGTATCTCATACATTTAGTCAATTATATCATATATAATCAACCTCTTCAATTATATCATATATAGTCGAACTCCCTCTTATCAATTTGAACATTTCAAACTGACCCAAACACTGATTTTCAACTTTATCCAAGCTACCCAGGGAACCTAATAGACCTGTGGCTCGAAGCTCCAACGATCAGTGAATAGCTAACTAAACTCTTTAGCCACGAGATCTACCATCCGTTAATGTCAGACATTCCACTAAAGACCAAGAACTGAACTCTTCTTACCACAAATATATTTTTGTGTCCATCGGATATAACCAATCATGAGTATGGTGACCCTTCACAGATGCTCATAAGTACAACTGGGCCAAATTACCGTTTTGCACCTATAGTTACATCTCACTCCTTAAGTACCACTACTTCCTCTAATGAATAATACAACATAGTCCAACTATGTCTAAACACCTCTCGGGCCAAGAGAATGTGTGTGGCACCACATCGTTCAAGCCCTTGAATCAGCCTTAAGGGAGCTATCTATCTACTTACCCCTACCTCAGGGAAGAAGTGAATTTCATCTTATGTAGCTGAGTTCCTAGCTCCCAAATCAGACGAATTCCCAAAATGGTAGGTTTAAATCGGTGACCTGGCCACTCGCACCCGTACAAATCAAAAGACCACCCTCAATGGCAGGAGTTCCCAACTCACTTAGGATTGAGGTCATGTTACTTATGGTCATCCTAGTGAAGTGAAGTCTCTGTCATGAACGGTGTTATATAACGAGATGTTAACACTCCGTGGTCAGGTCTTATACAAACTCTTTGTATAGGACGCCCCCGCTTGCATGTCCACTGCACGAATGATTAGGATCAGACCATCTGTGACAAGTCACAACATTTGTGACCATTCCATAAAGCGGGTTGCATCAATAGCGTTACCAGGATAAGGTTTCCCTCCTATATCCATGTACTACAGACCATTTTGGTTATCACTCAAGACATGATCCACTTATATGTCACCACATACATGCTTAAGTTACATACTGATAACCAGGGATTTTATGTTTATTGGTTTGAAGTAAATATCATATATTATATGTCACCATATACATGCTTAAGCAAATAAAACATGCAACTGAGCAAAAAAACAAGATGTGAAGTAAATATCATATATTATACAACACAAGCGTTCGTACAAACTGTTTACAAACTACAGGACACAAGACTTCAACGCATCAACCCCAACAATCCTCTACTAGATGTATCTCATACATCATACCAATTATATCACATATAATCAAAATACCTCTTGTCAATTTGAACATTTCAAATCAACACCAAGAACCGATCCTCAACTGAATCCATTAAGCTACCAAGGGAACCTTATGGACCTGTAGCTCAAAGCTCCAATGGTATGTGAATAACTGACTAAATTCATTAGTCACGGGATCCACCATCCATTAACTGCCAGGCACTTCACTAAAGACCAACAGTTGAACTCTCCTTACCATAGATATATTATGTGTCCATCTTAACCAATCAGTAGTGCGACAACCTTTCACAGATCGCTCGTAAGTACAGCTCGGCCAATAACCGTTATGCCACTGTAGTTACATCTGTCTCCTTAAGTACCACTGATCCCTCTAATAAACATAAGTCATAGTTCTACTATGATTGAGTCTTCTCTTTCAAAGAGAAGTTGTGGCCACTATGTTCAATCCCCGGAATCAGCCCTTAAGGGGGAAATCTCTCTACTTATCCCTACTTCAGGAAAGGAGTGAATTCCATCTTGTGGATTGAGTTCCCAGCTCCCAAATCAGACAAGTCCCCAAAAAGGTAGGCAAGTTGAGTTGGCAATCTGCCACTCTCACCCATACTAATCAAAGGACCGCCTTCAAAGGTAGAAGTTCCCAAAACACTCAGGATTGAGGTCGTGTCACCTATGGTCATTTAGGTAAGATGTAGGTCTCTAGTATCAATGGCGTTATATACAGAGTCTAGTCATCCCATGGTCCAGGTCTTATACAAACTCTTTGTATAGGACACCCCCACTCGCACGTCTCTACATGAATGGTTAGGATCTACCATCTATAGCAGTTTACAACACTTGCAAACCTCTACAAAGTGGGTCGTATCCGTAGTGTCACCAGGATCAGGTATCCCACCTTAATCCTTATACTACAGACCTATTTAGGTTATCACTTAAGGCATACTCCACTTGTATATCACATATACATGCTTAAGTTCACATAAGATAACTAAGGAGCTTTGTTTATTGGATATGAGTAAATGCCAAAATTAAATAACACTTATTTTATTCATTAAACAATGTGTATCTTTACAAAACAACGAGACTCCGGGAGAATTAGGACATCAATCCCAACAATCTCCCACTTGTCCTAATGACTCAGGAGACTAATGTACAATACAATATAAAAATGTACAATATACAATAAACTCGGGCATACCTCAATATCATCTCCCACTTTTCCTAGACAAGATGTTGCATTTCCCGCAGACCCAGACTCTCCAGGTGACCCTCGAACACTTAAGCCGTGAGGGCCTTTGTAAAGGGATCAGCAATGTTGTGCTCCAATGCGATCTTCGTGACTATTACATCACTGCGATGCACAATCTCCCTGATCAGGTGATATTTCCATTCGATGTGCTTACCCCGATGATGACTCCGAGGCTCCTTCGAATTTGCCACAGCCCCGCTCTTATCACAATACAGGGTGATAGGCAAATTCATATTTGGAACAACTTTCAAATTTGAAAGGAACTTCCTCAGCCAAACAGCCTCTTTAGCTGCTTCACAATCTGCTATCGGCTTCCATAATGGAGTCCGCGATGCATCCTTGCTTGATGTTGCGCCAGACTACAGCCCCTCCATTCAGAGTAAACACTGACCCCGATGTCAATTTATGAGAATCTCTATCGGTCTGAAAGTAAAAGTTCGTGTATCCTATAAGGATCAGATCCTTATCTCCATACACAAGCATATAGTCCCTCGTTCTCCGAAGATACCTTAGGATCGTGCTGACCGCCATCTAGTGATCAAATCCTGGATTGGACTGATACCGACTGACAATCCTTACTGTATAGCAAATGTCGAGTCTAGTACACAACATTGCATACATCAACCTTCCTACAACAGAAGCATAGGAAATCCATCTCATCTCCTCAACCTCGTAAGGCATCTTAGGACATTGATCCTTAGACAAAACGATTCCATGCTTGAAGGGTAACAAACCCCTCTTGGAATCCTGCATCCTATACTTGATCAACATTTGATCAATGTACGATGCCTTAGAAAGGGCTAACCGTTTGTTCTTACGATCTCGAATAATCTGGATCCCGAGAACATATTGTGCCTCACCCAAATCTTTCATTTGAAACTGGACAGCTAGCCAACTCTTAATGTCAGTCAGATACCCTACATCATTCCCAATTAGTAAGATATCATCCACATACAGTACCATGAAAGCTACTGAGCTGTTGATGATCTTCTTGTAAACACAAGGCTCATCAACGTTCTAGTCAAAGCTAAATGACTTGACAGTAGTGTCAAACTGATGTTCCAAGATCTAGATGCTTTTTTCAGCCAATAAATGGACCTATTAAGCTTGCAAACTCTTTGCTCTTGATCTGGAACTATGAACCCCTCTGATGAAGTCATATAGATGGACTTCTCAAGATTACCATTAAGAAAGGTAGTCATGACGTCCATTTGCCAAATTTCATAATCATAAAATGTGGCTATGGATAGGAGAATCTTGATAGACTTGAGCATGACAACAGGTGAGAAAGTTTCCTCATAGTCAACTCCCTCGACCTGGGAATAACCCTTTGCCACGAGTCTAGCCTTAAAGGTTTGCTTCCTTCTACACCTCTCTTTCGCCTATAGATCCACTTACACCCAATAGGTCTTACCCCATCAGGTGGATCAATAAACTTCCATACGTTATTGAAGTACATAGACTCCATTTCCTGATTCATGGCTTTAACCCATTCATCTTTGTCAACATCCTCCATTGCTTTCTTAATAGACAACATATCCTAGACCCCATGATTCGTAATGATGTTTTGGGCTTCAGTCAAACCCATGTAGCAATCCGGTGGGTTCATAACCCTCCCACTACGTCGAGGCAGTCTCAACTCTTGATCTTGTTGACTAGATGTTTCGACCTCAACAACTCTTGTTGATCTATCGGCCTATTCAACAACTCTTGTTGAACACTCAGCAGTCTCAGTCTCACTAGAGATCTCACGTAAAACGAGCTTACTCCGTGGCTTATGATCCATCATGTGATCTTCTTCTAAGAAGATAGCATTTGTGGAAATAAACACTTTGTTCTCACTTGGATCATAGAAGTATCCACCTCTCGTTTCCTTGGGGTAGCCTACAAAGAGGAAAACCTTCGAACGCGGTTCCAACTTCTTTGGGTTAGTCGCTAGCACATGTGTCGGACAACCCCAAATTCTAAAGTGGCGTAAACTACCTTTACAGCCTCTCCATAACTCAAAAGGTGCTTCAGAAACATTTTTCGAGGGAACGTTGTTCAGGATATAACATGCAGTCTCCACTGCATAACCCCAAAATGAGTATGAAAGATGAGCATAACTCATCATAGACCAAACCATGTCCAACAAGGTGGATTTGACCTCATCGATGAACCTACGTCAACAACTCTTGTTGAGGTAATAGGCTCTTCAACAATTCTTGTTGAAGGTTCAATAGTTTCTTTGGAAAGCTCATTCAACACAATTTTGCTTCTAGGTCTATGCTCCCTTATATGATCCTCCTCATGAAAAGTAGCGTTTTTCGAAACAAACATTTTGTTTTCCTTAGGATCAAAAAAATAACCCCCTCGTGTCCCTTTGGGGTAGCCTACAAATAGGCATAACCTCGAATGTGGTTCTAATTTCTTAAGATTAGCCACAAGCAGATGTGTTGGGCAATGCCAGATGCGGAAATGACGTAAACTAGGTTTACGCCCATTCCATAACTCTAAAGGTATTTTGGCAACACTATTGGAGGGAATGCAATTCAAGATATAAGTTGCAGTCTCTACGACAAAACCCTAAAACGAGTCAGGTAAGGAAGCGTAACTCATCATCAACTGAACCATGTCCAACAGGGTTCGATTTCTCATCTCTGATACACCATTCTACTGAAGTGTACCAGGTGTTGAGAGTTAGAAAACTTTTCCATGTTCTATCAAATAGTTCTTGAACTCTGATGCTTGATTTTATGAAGTGAATTATGGATTATATGCGATGGTGAAATTACGTTGAGCACTTAAGTTTCCTCAGTGGAATCCAAGTGTAAATTCCACCGAGTTTCCTGGTAAGTCCAGGGTCGAACTCAGGGACTTGTGAAAACATGTTGCGTTGGTAATTTTTATGAAAACCTTGCGGTGACCGGTTAAATAAATAAATTGTTGGGGTTGTTGTTTGCGTTAATGAAAAATAACAAATGTGTCGGATTTGAGAAAAGTCAGTTGTGTGATAGATGCACTGAGTAAGCGGATGAACGGGTTGAGT
This sequence comes from Benincasa hispida, assembly GCF_027475165.1. NCBI lineage: Eukaryota > Viridiplantae > Streptophyta > Magnoliopsida > Cucurbitales > Cucurbitaceae > Benincasa > Benincasa hispida. The sequence goes on from NC_143486.1 coordinate 46,961,396, forward strand.
AGATCTTTAGCTAGCGTTATTTGGGAATGCGTCAGGCTATGCGATCATGCTACAACTATGACAGCAAGTCATTTTCCAATGCAAATGCGATGCTCCTAAGTCTAGGACGCATGTGTTGAATGCAAAAGTGTCCATAGAGCTTATCCCTAAGTCTTTACTCTTTTCTTATGCGATGATACAAAATGCATAAAGGCAAGGTGACCGCCTACAATCATATCCTATCTCTAGGATGCATGCGATGCGTTAATAGCAAATAGTGCTTATTCCTAAGCTCCTATCTCTTGATTATGCATTCTAATCTAACTCTCCTTAGCCTAGATTCTAACCTGACCTTCCCAAGCCTAGATCCCGTCCTTAGACTACCCTCCTGAGTATCTCTAATGGACGAATGAAGCATACATAATACAAGATAATCGCATAGAGTGAAGATTCCCTAGTTGTGCTAGCTAAATGCTTCTCAACCCATCCAACTGATTTAGCTACTCATGCGTAAATAACATAAAGTGAATAGATATAGAGAAGTAGATTCAATTTCGATAAATGAGTGGAGTACAAAATAACAATGGAAGTTAAAGTAGAGAGCCCAAGATGTTCGGTTCAAAAGTTAAGATAGAAAGTGACCGAGGCTTTTTACACTGTAAATCTCTATTCGGTTCCAAAGATGTTCCTGCTTCCACAAGTGTCGGCCCTCTCTCTGTCCTTGAAGCTTCCATCGCTCTCCCAAGCTTACCGGAACGATTTGTCGGCACAACGTTCTTTCTCGCGTCCGCCTTGAAGTGAAAGAAAATCTAAGAACCAAGCTAAACTTGTAAGATGATGAACTTATGAACTGGTGGAACCACTTTTCTGAAAGATATCTCTGGTATTTATAGAACATCTAAGGTGAACGGCAACTTGTCTCTCATGATTGCACAAATGGGACGGCTTTAATTCTCCTGACTGATGTACCGAATATTTGTCATCGAAAAGCTAAATGTACTTGTATCATTAGCAGCTGTCAACTTAATTCGAATTTGACTGTCATCAGCTTTCTGTCCCATCGCGATTAATTAGCCTTTCACGAGCGAATATTTGTGAACACTATCACCGCAAAGCCTTGTGTTAATGTTGTGCTTGACCAATGATTTCCTATGATCATAATTTCCGCCTTGCGTCAACGCATATGCTGCATAAAAACAGAAAAATCAATTGTTCCTATGCGATGAACACATGCGGCCGCAATATAATAAACTTAATGCTGTTTGGACGCAATTTAACATATTTTATCAACGCAAGCCAACATTGTTTAAGAACTTAGCACTATGATAACGTGCATTTCTGCCCGTTATCACACCCCCAAATTTAAACAATGCTTGTCCTCAAGCATAAGCTAAAGATTTCCTTTATCAAGTCAACCGCAATGTTCTTTTCCTAGATTTCTTAAGGATACTTCGTTCAAATCCTATACACCAAAGTTTCCTTAAGTTTTGTTCAAGTCTCCTCTCAAAGTATTTCTAAGACCTAAGGACCGTAAGCTTAAAGATAACTTGTAGAAATACAAGTTATTTATATTGCCTTATCTAGATATTGCGGCCAAAAGATAGTGAATATGTGCCGATTGTATGAAAATTTGCTCAGAATTACAATAATTATAAATAATCGCAATTACACCCACTAACATCTTTAAGATGGAAGAAAATGAGATTTTACTCAGTTTTGTAGGAAACCGAGTCACCGCTTGCGCTCAAGGCTCAAGAAGAACTAATCAACGCATCACTGTCACAATGCGCCCGTCAATCAACAATGAAGAGACGATTAATGCAAGGACAGCACAATGCGACAGTCGATCCAGAGCTGACTTTCAACTGCATGCGATAATAAAAACAACACCGCATGCGAACTCACGATTGAAAGTTGCAGCTGAGCAACACCAAAGCGGAGGATTGAGACACTTGCACAACTAAAGGTTGTGCAGAATTGACGGTCTGATTGCATAACAGAAGGAATAATATCCCTCAATCTTCGAAATTTCCATCACAACAAGTGGGGACCACAAGGTCGGAGTCAAAGATCTTCACCTATAAATACCCCTTAGATTTCAAGAAAAAAAATATGCTACTAGTTATGGGGCTAGTTGTTGCTAAAGTGTTTAGAGGAAAGGCTGAGTTGAGTGCTTAACTGAAGAAATTTGGGAAGAAGACGAGACAAGGCCGAGAGGTGAGTCTCAGTTCTATTCTGCCAAATACCCGCCAAGAAGCTATCTGTTGATAACCCTGCTACCGGTTGAGCAAGCCTGAGAGGGAAGCTCATCCATCCATCTGATCCATCCAATCCGGCAAGCAGATCTCCACCCAAATCGGTTCCAAGATGTTGGCGCTTGTTTGTATATGTTCTATCTCTTTTCATCATTGTATTTCACCTTCTTTATCTCTTCATTCACACCATGTATCAAACGTTTAATAGATATATTAAATGTTTCGATTGCTTTCATATCCATTTTCTGTCTACTTCTGTTCCTCCATTAATCACTTTCTCCATGATGTTTTCCTAATCACCTGGTAGTTAATTTGAATTAAACGAGTACTTACTTATGTTAAAGAGGTAAATGTGTTTAGCTAAGGCATGCTAGGCGGCATCTTCACCTGTGAGAGCAGAAGTGAAGATGTCATTCTGATATATCGAGAAAAGGTTAGAATAATGTGTTAACTAAAGCGAGTAGTACTTCCAGACATGGAAGCAACCTTGCGTTCATCACGTTCATCTCTGTTTCACCACAGACATGTGGGAGCGTGGCCAATCACTGAAAGGTGTACGCCAAGAGAAGAACGGAACCGTACTTATGGCTTCTACGCAATTAAGAAACTTGCGCTGTTTATATTAGTTATCTTTCTCTTTCTGTGTTGTACATAAGACTTGCCGCCGCATTTTATGTTCTTTGCATAACCTTCACAGCCAGCCTGGACCCCATCATTTTGTATCATGAAGCCTGTATCTCGTATCATCTAGCTTAGGTTTATTGTACTTATTTTATTATCGCATTTCTTACTGCTTTCCTTTACTTTATCGCAACTTGTATATACTTGTACAAAACACTCTTTAAAGATTGAAAAACCTAGTCATATATATCATAAACATACCACAATAACCTCAAACAGTCCCTATGTTCGACCTCAGATCACACCGAGAAACTTGCGGTGGAATTACACTTGGTTCCAATGTAAGGAAACTTGTGACAACGCATGGCATACTACAAGAACATCCATAATTAACGCATATCTAGAAGTAGTATCGCATCATTTCAAGCATAGCATAGCATATCTTTTTAGCATCAATCCTAGCGGTTCGACAAGTTTATGGCGCCGTTGCCGGGGACTGATTAACGATTTATTGTTTGAGTGTGTTTTTGGTATTTTGCAGGACATATCTCTTTGTACTGACTGCTCAACGCAGAGAGCAGTCTGACGACTTGTGAGTGCTGGAGTGATCTAGTGACTCTAAGTGGATCCAGAGATCAAGTGTACTATTTGCGCAAGAGTTCATCAGGGCCAAAGTAATTGGTGAAGAAGTATGGCTAATGAAGATATGGCACCGGCAGGAAACGAAATGGGAAATTTACCAGCGCAAGATCCAGTTTTTCTTGCTGTTGACCATAATATCCCTATGAGGGATTATGCGACGCTAGATTTTTATAATTTCTCACCAGGAATTTCAAGACCTATGGTTAAAGGGAATGTAAGCTTTGAGATGAAACCTATTATGCTGCAAATGATTCCGAATGTGGGACAATTTGGAGGATTATAAGGAGAAGACCCACACGCTCATCTGACAAATTTTGTAGACATGTGCAGCGCGTTCTCCATGCCTGGTGTGACTCAAGAAGAGCTTAAGCTATATCTATTCCCGTACACATTGCGGGATGAAGCCAAGAGGTGGGCTCAAGCATTAGAGCCGGATGAAATTAATGAATGGGAGCAGTTGGTTAATAGGTTCATGAACAGATTCTTTCCTCCGTCTGTCAATGCAAAGAGAAGGAGGGACATTTTGAATTTCGAACAAAAGGGTTACGAAACCTTGAGCATTGCCTGGGTGCGATTATGACAGTTAGTGAAGAGCTGTCCACACATCGGGATTTCTGATAGTATTTTGATGGAAACCTTTTACAATGGCTTAGACCAATCAATGCAAACAGTTGCCGATGCCTCCACAGAAGGGGGATTAATGAATAAATCATATACGAAAGGAAAGAACATACTGGATCGCATCTCGCGACATTCTGATGAGTGGGTTGATACCAGACTCGAGGTATGAGGTGGGAACAAGAGAAAGTAAAAAGCGTTGATGTATCAACAGACACAAGTCGATCAAATAACCACAATGACCTCACTCCTCCAGACTGTGGCTAATCAGCAGAAAACTCTTTCTCAAGGATCAGTGCAAGTTAATGCGGTGACTCATGTAGCCGCAATGGATTACACTCAATGGGAAGAGAGACATCCAGTAGAAGCCTGTCCATGGAATCAACAACCCGTATATACTATCTACAACGAATCATTTAGCAACATCCACAACCCTAGTTGATGGGACTATCCAATTTTTTTGTTTAGATGAGAATCTCAATCAGAAGAGCCATAGTTTTTATCAATTCAGTTATCAAGGGGATCGAGGCAACTCTCCGGTCTTCACTAATCTGGACTGCAGCCAAGTAATTCTCAAGGTATGCCACCCTGTGACCAACCGTTCTTATATGACACTTCTTGCAGCACCTCGTCTCTGGAGACATGGTTAAAAAATTATATTGAAAAGAGCGAGGCAATGAGACAATCGCAAGCCGACTCCCTAAAAGAATTAGAAGAAAAAATAGATCAGCATGCGAGGGAATTAAAGAAGACAACACCTGGTACGCGGCACAAAAACTCAAGAGTAGCGGGGCCCAGGGTAAAGAACAATGTCATGCAATGACATTAAGGAGTGGTAAAACAACAGCCCCTATTATGCCAAAAGCACCAGATGCGGCAAAAACACCAGTAGATTTGACTATGGATGATGACCAGTTGACTAATATTGGAAAAAGTACCAGTTTTGAAGTAAGCTCTGTCACACCCCGTTCCAGATTTCCCGTCTAACCTAGAACGAAGCGTGAAGACGTTAAACATCACTTCTCTCCATGAAATCTAACGTCCCAATTCTTAATATATCCTGTACTCAAGATCAAACCCAAACTTCCAAAACCCATTTCCAAAAATAATCTATGTACATTGACAGAGTATAGGAATTTGATTCAGTTTAAATCACAATACTATTTAAAGAGATTTACAGACCAACAGTACGGATTATTTTGAACAAAACCTCCCATGACATATAACTCAAAAGTTCTAGCTGTTCTGGAATATTCTCAAATACATGCACAAACAATACAACAGATGTTTAATAACACTAGTGTCATTTGACGGATCAGCAGGCACCAGGAACTTGTCGCTACCTAGGGTGGGGAAAAACATAAAACATTGAAAGCATGAGCTAAAGCCCAGTGAGTGATAGTTTAATATAAACATAAGCTATCACTTTCTAAATCATCAATAAAGTTTATCAAATCATTCAATAAACCATTGAACAAAGTATAAAAGATTCAATAGCATCTCAAACACGTGCTGGTAAAAAAAAAAAAAGTGGCATGATCAACTCTCATAAGCACATTATAAAGCATTCAGTCGTTATCAGAAAACCACACCAACTCTGTACCTAAATACTTGTTTACAACGGCGGGTTACTCTGGACAAAGAATGCCCCCCGCGGTATAACCCAAATCACAAGGTCATACATGCACGCAAAGCTGCCTGAAGGCTAAGCATAAATACACACCACAGGCCCAGGTTACTCCGGACTCCCCAGTATACTCTGGCCACATCTGACCCCGGTGGCAGCCCCCTGATAGCCTGGGTGGCGCTACAAGCGCAGGTTCCTTTGGACTTCCCGGTATACTCTGGCCACATCTGACCCCGGTAGCCCCCTGTCGCCTGAGCGATGCTACTGAAACACATTCAAGTAGCACGGGAAAATAACCATCTATCGGGTACAAGAATTAGTAGTTTGAAACAACTTTCACAAACATTCAACATTTTTAAATTCAACATCAAGAGGTTTTCATATAAAACAATACAAGTCACAATTGTGTAAACTCTAGTTCTAAACTACATTTTGATAAATCAAGATCGTATAAAACCATCGAGAGTTTAGAAATCATGATTTAAAAATTTTTGAAATATCAATCAAGTAAAACCGATCATGCCATCACATTTCATAAATCATAACATACTATAATATATAATTAGTTTCTATATCAAAATATTCGAAAGTAAACCACTCACTGTTAATCAGCTCCTCCTCATAATTTTGGTTTCTCCATCTCCCATTTATCCTGAAATTATATTGATAATCCTCTAGTTATCCTCAACGTAACCATAATCCAATTATTTGAAAATTAATTTTCAAGTATAACCAATTTAACTTAAACTTTTTCCAAATGCTTAATTTGATTCAAGGTAAAGTTTGATTTGTAATTTGGTCCTTCCATTTCTCTAAAATTAATTCGAGACCTTAAAATTAATCTTCAATAAAAACTAATTCTATTCCAATTTTCCTTAATTTTTCTCATTAATCCTAATTAGAGTTTACTTTAAATTACCCCTTAATCAACTTCATAGTTGACTTAAGATCCCAATTTCTTCTAATTTCAGGTTTAAGGTATTATAACAATACCAATTGGATCCCTAATTATGCTTGAGAACACCTTAATTGATTTTCCATCTTTTAATGACGGACAATAGATGCCGGACCGGAGTCAAACCAGGAAAGTCATCTCTTTCTTCAACCTCCAGCCCAGAAATTTCCAGATTTGGCCTCCGTTTTTCCGGTGAGCGTTTTAGACTTAAATTCATCATTTTCCGGCCATTTAAAGCTTAATTAGCATATAAAAACCTTTTACCCATCCCTTAATTAACTTACCTCAAAGTTTTGACGTCTGAATTGCCCTAGAACTCCCGGAATCGACCAAACTCTCCACGGTACCCTTGTTTTTCCGGCGAGAAGTTGCAGAAATTTTAGAGCTTAAAATCAGAAATTCCAACTAATAACGATCTAATAAAATACCATAGAACTATAGAAGGACCTTATAAGTAACTTACTTTTAAATTTGGAGCTTCGAATTAGTCTCTAACTCCACGAATTTGCTAAAAACCCGAGCATCCTCTGTTTTCGCGATAACTCTAGCGCCACTATTTTTCTTCGTTTTCCTTACTTCGTCGGCCAAATTTCTTCAAATCAAGCCTCCTACCAGCTTCTGCTTTACTTCCTCTTTAATTTTCTTTCATTTTTCCCAATTTTCCTTCACAAGAACGGCCCTAATTCGGAAACAACTTTTTCCTCTTCTTCTGTCAGCCAAACTCAAAACAATTTCCAGTTTAACACGTGCCCAGATGATTAATCCTTAACCTCAAAGCCATCCAATCAGAAATTTCAATAGAAAGCACCTTAATTTTTCCAAAATATCTCAAATTCTCTTTTTTCCTCTTCCTCTCGGTTTTCCTATTAATTCACCAATTTCCAGTCAAAATTAGCTATAACGTCCTCTAAGAAAAATGTTAATAAACCTCTTAACTTACTAAACTCAAAATTTCAGCTTTAAATTCGATTTCTAACGCTCGAAAACTTCAAAATACTCAAGACTGCTCAGACTATCCGAAATTCAGTCTTAATTCGACTTTTCATTCAAATTCCTTTAATTTTCAGCTAGTTTTGCCCATAAGTTTTAAACAAGCCAAATTTACCTTTAAAACTCAAAAATTACAAAAATTTCACCACTTTTCAAATTGTTGACCTTTTTTTTTTACTTTGAGTTTGACCATTTGACCGTTGACTTTTACAATTGACTTTGACCTGTCCCAAGCATGCCAAATTCACCCTTGAATGTCCTTTACATGCTCAACTAGTTCATTACCCTCAAATTATTCCCCGAGTTCTTACTTCCTCTTCTTGAATGAAACAAACGTCAATCCAAATATTTTTATTTTTAATTATTAATCTTAACAAGAGATTAATAATTAAAAGAAATTTGAATATCTTTACATGAGTTGATATTTATTAATATAATGAATAGGGATACTAAAGGCAGGGAAGGTATCTGAATAAATGTAGCTAAGGTGTTGACGGTACATATCAAACTCCATGTGTATGTAGGTAGGTCTGAATGAGAGGCCGAGGTACGGGTCTCTTGGCCGATAATAGACGTTGGGAGCTAGAGCAGTGTATGCTCGTTCTCAACTAGGGAATAATGATGATCATTGATGTTTAAGAGTTGTTATCAACGTTTATGTTTTAAGGATGTTGCTTGAGGCCATCGATATATTTAAAGAGATCGACGTAGGGATCTCTTCTAGCCACAGTTTAATGTGAGCAGGACAGGTAAAGGACTCATCTGGCCTTGGCTTAACATTGGGAATTAAAGCAGTGAATGTTCATTCTCAGCCAAGATTCAGGTTTCAGATACATTGGTTTAAATGATTTTATGTATACATTTGCTTAGTATATTTTAAGTTCCAGAATTATGTTTTCAAGCTTTCAGTTTAAGCATGAGATTTACGTTTTATTAAGTCACTCACTGCCCTTCTAGCTCACGTTTTCAAATGTTTTCTTTCAGGTGGCGATCAGTTCCCAAAAGACTATTTTGCTGCTGCTCTGCCACTCAAGACACAGGTTAAAGGAAACGTAATTGAAGACTTGTATTAGTTAGTACACATGTGTCTGTCTAGTGACTAGTATTCTTAATGGGGCTCACTAGGTTGTATTATCTATGTAAACAATGCTGTGAAACCCTATAATGTAAATGTGTTAAGTTTTGGGTTATTACGTATGTATTTAGGGTTTGAGCAAGATTTAACAGGTAAGATAGGCAGTAAGTGCCAGCAAAAGGGTTGGTAACTGCTGCAGTCACCATTCCATCCAGGTTAGGAGGGTAATCTCGTACGGGGTGTGACAAGCTCATCTTCAAAAGATGAAGCCCCTCAAGACATGACTTCTCAATCAACACAACCTCCAGCTAATGATACACAACAAGCACAGGACCTCACCAAACAGCCAAGTGAACAAGAAATATGGCTGGATCTTCCACCTTTCTCGTTCAGGCTTAAAAAGAAAGATGATAGCAAGCAATTTCAGAGGTTTCTGGACGTTCTCCGACAGCTACACATTAATATTCCCCAGATAAAGGCATTAGAGCAGATGCCGAGTTATGTAAAGTTTCTCAAGGATATTCTCGCCAATAAGAGAAAGATTGGGGAAAATGAAACAATTGTGTTAACATATGAGTGCAGCACTCTATTTCAAAACAACCTCCCCACTAAAATGAAGGACCCTGGGACCTTTACATTGCTCTGCATGATAGGAGGGAAGATGGTCGGGAACGCGCTGTAGGGGCAAGAATAAATCTGATGCCCTTGTCGATTTTTAAGAAGCTAGATATCGACGAAGCAAGACCAACCACGATTACATTACAGCTGGCCGATAGATCGATAAAGCTTCCTGAGGGCAAGATAGAAGATGTTCTCGTGCAAGTGGACAAGTTTATCTTCCTGGCAGAATTTTTCATATTGGATTACAAAGCCAATAGAGAAATCCCAATCATCCTGGGTCGTCCATTTCTCGCCACAGGGCAAGCGCTGCTCAATGTGCAGAAAGAAAAACTGACCATCAGGGTTGACGATCATGAAGTAAATTTCAACGTGCTCAATGTGTTTAAGTACTCAGGTGATATAGAGAACTGCCAATATATCGAGGAACTATGGGAAAAACATTGGCACGAACCCCTGAAGGAGCTGGAAGAAGAAAACTTTGAAATCGGCGCAATATTGGAGGAGGCTTGCGCCGCAATTCAGGTAGAATCTAATTTTGAGCCGCTCAAGTTATCTAAAAGGACATCACAACGCATTAAACCATCTTTGAAAAAGCCACCTGTGTTAGAGTTAAAATCGATGCCTGTGCACCTTAAGTATGCTTAATTAGGAAGTAACGACACATTACCTGTCATCATTTCTTTATCGCTGAGTAAGGAGAAAGAAGATGCACTCATAAAAATCCTAAGGAATAACGCAAAGGCCTTAGGATGGACTTTGGCAGACATTCGAGGAATTAGTCCCTCATATTGTATGCACAAGATTCATCTAGAAGAAGAAGAGACTAGATCACTAGAAAGGCAATGTCACTTGAACCCTGCCATGAGGGAGGTCGTGAAGAAGAAAATAGTAAAGTGGTTGGACGCAGGTGTCATCTACCCGATATCTGATAGCAGCTGGGTAAGCCTAGTGTAGTGTGTTCCGAAGAAAGGGGGGATGACAATCATCACTAATGACAAGAATGAATTGATTCCCACAAGGACAACTACGGGGTGGAGAATTTGTGGATTATCGCAAGCTGAATTTGGCCACTAAAAAGGACCACTTCCCACTCCCGTTTAAAGATCAGATGTTAGACAGACTTGTAGGGAATGAATTTTTCTGCTTTCTTGATGGTTGTTTAGGATATAACCAAATAGCAATTGCGCTGAAAGACCAAGACAAGACAACTTTTACGTGCTCATTTGGTACGTTCGCATTCCAACGCATGCCATTTGGACTCTGCAATGCACCAGGCACTTTCCAACGATGCATGATGGAAATATTTTCAGATTACTTGGACGAGTCAATCAAGGTATTCATGGATGATTTCTCAGTGTTCGGCAGTAATTATGACTCATGCTTGTCTAACCTTGAAAAGGTCTGAAGAGATGCGTGGCAACGAATCTTCTTTTGAACTGGGAAAAATGTCACTTCATGGTGGAAGAAGGTATAGTTCTAGGTCACAAAATCTCTAGGGCAGGATTGGAAGTTGATCAGGCAAAGAATTTCTAAGTTACCTCCACTAGTGAACGTAAAAACACCCAGGAGCTTTCTGGGACATGCGGGGTTTTATAGAAGGTTTATTCGCAACTTCTCTTAGATCGCAAGGCCCCTAAGTGCACTCCTTGAAGCTGACCGAGAATACAATTTCGATGATGTATGCACCAAAGCATTCAACACATTGAAGGAAGCACTCATCTCCACACCCATTTTGATTGCGCCAGATTGGACGACACCATTTGCGTTGATGTGCGATACTAGCAGATATGCTGTGGGCACAGTTTTACGTCATCGCAAGGATAAGGTATTGCATCCTATTTATTATGCAAGTAAAACATTGAACGATGTGCAGGAAAATTATAATACCACAGAGAAGAAAATGCTCGCAGTGCTGTTTGCACTGGAGAAGTTCCGACAGTAGTTAATCGAAAAAAACGTGGTGGTGTATACAGATCACTCTGTGATCAAGTATCTGATGACGAAGAAGGATGCAAAGCCAAGACTTATACAGTGGGTGTTGCTCCTACGAGAGTTTGACCTAGAGATTAAAGACCGGAAGGGCACCGAGAACCAAGTCGCAGATCATTTGTCAAGATTGGAGAAATGCAAGGTTCAAGGGACAAAAAAAGATATTGAGGAAAAATTCCCCGATGAGCTGCTGATGGCAGTAGACATTAATGTTCCCTGGTATGCGGACATAGTAAATTTCATCGTTTGCGGTCAAATACTGGATGACTATACATATCAGCAAAAGAAGAAGCTAAGACATGATGCTAAATTTTATTTCTAGGACGACCCATTCCTATATCGACAAGAACCTGATCATATATTACGTCGATGCATTCCTGAGCATGAAGCCAAGGAAATTTTAGAGCTCTTTCATGAGTCCTCATATGGAGGACATTTTGGGGGGCAAAGAACCGCAGCAAAGGTCCTACAGTACGGTTACTTCTGGCCAACATTGTTTAAGGATGCCCATGCCCATGTTGTGCAATGCCACAGGTGTCTGAGGATGGGGAGTATGTCTAAAAGGAATGAAATGCCATTGACATCAATCTTAAAAGTTTAATTATTTGATATTTGAGGAATTGGCTTCATGGGCCCGTTTCCACCATCTGAAGATCATCAATATATTCTGATTGTGGTTGATTACGTATCGAAATGGGTTGAGGCCATCGCATGTGCCAAAAATGATGCGGCCACAGTGACAAAGTTTCTGAAGAAGAACATTTTTGCTCGATATGGGACGCCACGGGCCTTAATCAGCGATGAGGGCTCTCAATTTATCAACCGCATAATTACCAACCTGTTAACTAAATTCAAAGTCAGCCATCGAGTTACGACTGCTTATCACCCACAGACTAATGGGCAAGCAAAGATTTCTAACAGAGAGATCAAACTATCTTGGAGAAGGTAGTCAATACTTCCAGGAAGGATTGGTCACCCAAACTTGATGAAGCACTCTGGGCTTACAGGACGGCCTACAAAACACCAAATGGCATATCTCTGTATGCCCAAGTCTTTGGAAAGCTTGTCATCTGCCACTCGAGTTGGAACATAAGGTGATGTGGGCATGCAAGAAGCTGAAGTTTTATTTAGCAAGTGCGGGGAAAGTCTGGAAGCTACAATTGAACCAGCTGGTCGAATGGCGAAGGGACGCCTATGAAAATGCCAAGATCTATAAGGAGAAAACCAAGAAATGGCATGACAACCGCATAAACGACCAGGCATTCACCGAAAGTCAACATTTATTACTATTTAACACATGTTTGCGATTGTTTCCAGGGAAGTTGAAGTCTCGCTGGTCTGGGCCATTCCGAATCAAGACAATCTTTCCTCACGGAGCAATGGAACTAACAATTTTAGACGGGAATGGCGCATTTAAAGTCAATGGTCAACGGATTAAGTCCTACTATGGAGGCGCTTTCGATCGACGCATGGACACTATTGACTTGGGCAAGCAGAATTAAACCGCTTGCAAGCGAAGTGATTGCAGTAATTCTCAGAACCTCTTTCAAACAGCTTCCCTATTTATGTTTACTTGCTTTCCTTACAGCTTTCTTTTATCGCTTTCTAAATTATGTATTTACTGTCTATTAGGATCAGCATGTAATGCTTTCTATATTTCCTTCCAATCTAATTTCAAATATATTTCCATACCTTAAATTTAGTAGCGCCAACCGTTGAATTTTTGTGAATGATTGGATGAATGACTGCAAAGTCTTTTCGACTCATGTTTTGAAGAATTAAGAAGAAAAGAATATAAACTGGTATGTACCGAAATGATGGGTGTAGTAAGTGATACCAAGAGACACCATGCGTCCAGTACACCCAAATGCATTACGGTGAGGGGCGTGTTGCCGCGTATATGTCCTTTGCCCGTCCTTAGCTAAATGCACGATGTTGAGGTATCCTCCAGAAATGTGTTTAGTTAAGGGGTGTGTTGCGGGGATATATGCATGTTGCCCATCCTCGGCACCAATCTGAATCAAATTTGAAAGAAAATATCAAATTCATTAATCAAAAAAAAAATTATTGCGTTCATTTATAATTATTATATACCTTGTTAATATTCAATACAATTGAGTACATATTCACTCTATTTTTTTTTGCCTGTGCCTTTTTCTTTATCATCCTTTGTCAATACTTGCGATGTTCTGAATCTTTTACTTTTGTGTTCTTCATTGCGTTGCTATGATGTATCATATGTTTATACTTAGAAACATTTCTCATACTTTGTAAATTCAGACTAACACTTAGTTAATTCTTAGTTTAGCAGTACTTTACCTTTTATCTTTCAAAGTTCTGCTCAAACCTTCTTTTTGAAATTTTCTTCTGAGTGTTTGTCTAGTCTCTCCAAACAACGCAATGAGGACCTTGCTCATCTTTAAATTTGGGGGTGGGGAAGGTCTGAGCAGATAAGATCAGTATATACAGTATTTAAGAAAATGCGTTCATTTCCAAAAAAAAAATATTCATACAAAGCTCTAATGTCAGCGCAAGGGAAATCCTCAAAAATATTCCCAACCTAATAAGAGTTTAGTTGTGAAAGGAGCCTGCTCGTAGTTGGATGTTCGTATGATGGAAAAATCGGCATGCGTAGCAGAAATAAGAATTAATTCTACTCTAATTGCCCAAATTAAACATGCAACCCAAAAGAATTAATTAGGGTTATTTTGAAATAATACCTTCGAGGCTCCCGAAATTCTTCTATCTTTACCCGAACACGAACGGACCACCACTAGAGCTGACCTACTATTCTCTAGACTCAGAACCGAGTTGTGGGACCCAATCGAAGAAGAACCCGAGAGAGAGAAAAAATGGAAATAGAAGAAGGGATTGTGGTTAGGTTTTTCTTTTTAGCCCAATTTTAGAAAACTATTTTGGCAAAAATCCAAAATCACAAGCCCATATTTATAGAAAAGGGTCATGCAAAATTGCATGAAAAAACTTCACAAAATCCTAACACCTAGAATCCATTCACTAAGTGAGCTTCATGTCTCTACTATAAGCCAACACCTAGCCCATTATTTAGTTACTGAAATTATCCAACAAAAGTTTGGATTTTCCCACTAACTTTAGTCAAAGGACAAAATAGTCATTTGGTCAAAGTCAAACTTTGACCAAAAAGTCAACATTTTGATTTTTTATAATTTTTTCCGTGTTGACTAATTTTGACCTCCCAAGCTTGAATCCGCATTCATTTTCTCGAAATTCAAATCACATTTGAATATAAGGTCGGTCAAAGTCAACTCTTTGACTTTTTACATCTTTGACCATTTTCATTATTTTCAAGCTTCCGAATATAAACGTATTCATATTCTTGATATTTAAATCACATTTAAATATTAAAGCTGTATTTCTAAACTAAAAAAGTCCCGACCACTATATCACATAGACTTGTCAGTTTCTCTCTCTTCACCTAATTCGAACAATTCGAATTATTCTATCATACTGTTCTAAGTTTATTTCATATGAGCTAGTAGGGGAACCTAATGGACCTATAGTTCATGGGTTCCAACGATCCGAGATTAGCTGGCTAAACTCTTTAGACGGAACTAATCAACATTCGTTAACTAACGGGTCATTCCACTATAGTCCCGTAGTTGCACTCCCCTCACTATAGATATATTTGTGTCCATTTGATATAACCATGATTAGTAAGTTAATCCTTCACAAGTTGTTCATAATCTCAGCTGGGTTATAAAACCCGTTTAACCCCCGAGACTACATCTTCTTCCTTAAGTTCCACTGATCCTCTAATGAACAATTGGTTTAAGGTCCAACCTATAAACCAAACCCCCTTTCGGGCCAATGAGATGGTGGGGCCCCTTGTTCAAGACCTGGATTCAGTACTAAAGGGAACAACCTATCTACTATCCCTATAACGGGTAGGAGTGAATTTTGTCTTGCACCCTATGTTTCCAGTTATCCACCTAATCTTACCCCTGAAATGGGAGGCTTATTGGGCCAGCGATAATGAGCTGCCCTCACCTATGCAGATCTAAGGATAATTTCGAGTGAATAGGAGTTCATAGTTAGCTCAGGATTAGGATTAAGTTACCTTGGTCATCAATTAACGAAATAGTCAGTTTTATACATTAAACGGCATTTAGAACGTAAAAGTGACTATTTCATGGTTCAGTCTTATGTAAACTCTTTACATAGGATGCCCCCATTTTTATGTCTCCACATGAACAGTTTAGGATCACATCGTTTGTACTAACTACAAAATGGGTCGCATCCATAGTGTCCCCAGAATAAGGCGCCCAACCTTATTCATATACTATAGACCATTTTGGCTATATATATTTGAACTTGATTCAAATTTATTTCACTACATAAAGTTCAAACTTAAACTTAATAGCCTCGGAATCGTAGTTTATTGGATTCATGAATATAGAATTTAAATTTACTAAAGATTTTCAATAACTGCTTTACTGAACAAGAATATGATATTACAAACTATGAGTTTTAGGACATAAAATCCAACAAACTCCGCTTGGACTAAAACTCCTAGTGAAGTATCACATTGTTGAATTTAAGTGAGAAACATATGAGTACAATAAACATATGAATACAATAATCTGGGGCATATACCCAAAAGTTCGCCACTTTTCCTAGTTTAACAACTTCGTAGACCAAGACTCTATAGGTGACCTTCAAACACTTTAGCCGTGAGGCCTTTGTAAAAGGATCAGCAATGTTTTGCTCAGAAGATATCTAGGTCACTACAACGTCTCCACGATGTACAATCTCCCGAATCAGATGGTATTTGCGCTTAATATGCTTGCCGCGCTTGTGGCTTCTTAGTTCTCTTGAATTTGGAACTGCACCACTATTATCACAATATAGGGTGATAGGCAGATGCATATTTGGAACGACTTCCAAATCTGTCAAGAATTTCTTCAACCATACTGCTTCCTTTACTGCTTCACATGCAACTACGTATTAAGCTTCCATTGTGGAGTCCGCAATACAGTTTTTCTTCACACTTCTCCACATTATTGCTCCTCCATTCAGAATAAATACCGATCCCGATGTAGACTTTCTAGTATCTTTATCAATTTGAAAATCAGAGTCAGTGTATCCAGTAAGGATCAAATCCTTAGTACCATACACGAGCATGTAGTTCCTCATTCTCCTAAGATACTTGAGGATATTTTTAACGACAGTCCAATGATTATATCCAAGATTGGACTGATACCTACTGACTATCCCTACTGCATAGCATATGTCAGGTCTAGTACATAACATTGCATACATCAAGCTCCCTACTGTGGAAGCATAGGGAATGTGTCTCATATCCTCAACCTCTTGAGGTGTCTTAGGACATTGATCCTTTGACAAATGAATTCCATATCTGTAAGGTAACAGAGCTCTTTTTAAATTTTCCATCTTATACCTAGACAACATTTTGTCTATATAAGTTGCTTGAGACATGGCTAGTGTTCTATTCTTACAGTTTCGAATAATCTGAATCCTGAGAACATACTGCGCATTTCCTAAATCTTTCATTTAGAACTGCGTTGCTAGCCAAATCTTGATGTCAGTTACGTAACCTACTTCATTCCCAATGAGTAGAATATCGTCAACATATAAAACTAAGTACGCTATAGTAGAATTGACGATCTTCTTGTAAACACAAGGCTTGTCAACATTCTGTTCAAAGCCATAAGATTTGATCGCAATATCAAATCTTATATTCCAAGATCTAGAAGCTTGTTTCAACCCATAAATGAATTTTTTAAGCTTACAAACCTTTTGTTTTTGACCTTGTGCAATAAACCCCTCTGGTTGAGCCATGTAGATACTCTCCTCAAGATCCCCGTTTAGAAAGGCTGTATTGACATCCATCTGCCAAATTTCATAGTCATAAAAGGTGGCAATGGATAAGAGTATTCTAATCGACTTAAGCATGGCAACGGGAGAGAAAGTTTCTTCATAGTCCACTCCCTCTCTCTGGGTATAACCCTTTGCCACAAGTCGAGCGTTAAAAGTCTGTACTTTACCGGCTTGGTCTCGTTTTCTCTTGTAGATCCACTTACAACCAATTGGTTTTACATCATTTGGTTGATCTATAAGTTTTCAGACATAATTGGAGTACATAGACTCCATTTCGAGGTCCATGGATTTGACCCACTGATCACGGTCCACATCTTTTATCACATGTTTATAGGTCGATGGATCCTCTATGCTATCATCAGGTATGACGACTTATGTTTCTGTTAAACCCAAGTACGGTCAGGCTGATAAACAACCCTCCCACTATGTCGAGGCATTCTCAACTCTTGAGAAGGATGTGACCGACCAGATGTACTAGTTTTATCTACTACTTTAGTAGATGAACTAGTTCTATCTGTAGCGTCTTAGGAAATTTCATTCAATACTAGTCTACTGCGAGGTTGATGACTTCTTATGTGGTCTTCCTCTAAGAATGTGGCATTTGTCGATACAAATACCTTATTCTCTTGAGGATCGTAAAATATACCACCTTTTGTTTCTTTTGGATAATCTACAAATAGGAATAGTTTTGAACGACGTTCCAATTTTTTAGGATTTTGCACAAACACGTGTGTTGGGCATCCCCAAATCCTAAAGTGATGTAAACTACCTTTACACCCTTTCCATAGCTCATAAGGTGTTTCTGAAACACTTTTAGAGGGAACGTTATTCAAAATATAAACAGCAGTCTCTAATGCATGTCACCAAAAGGAATCAGGTAACTTAGCAATGCTCATCATTGAGCGAACCATGTCCAACAAGGTTCTGTTTCTTCTTTCAGATACACCGTTCTGCTGAGGCATATTAGGTGCAGAGAGTTGTGACTTGATTCCATGTTCTATCATATAGTCCTGGAATCTTAAATCCATGTACTCCTCACCTCGATCTGATCATAGTGTTTTAATTGTTTTTCCTAACTAGTTCTCAACCTCAGGCTTATATTCTTTGACCTTTTCAAAAGAATTACACTTGTGATGCATTAGGTAAATATGACCATACCTTGAATAATCATCAATAAAACTGATGAAATATTCATACCCACCTCGAGCTTTGACATTCATCGGTCCACAGAGGTCCGAATGTACGAGCTCTAAGGGTATTGTGGCACTGAGACCTTTTCCAGTAAAAGATCTCTTAGTCATTTTTCCCTCAAGACAAGACTCACATGGAGGTAAAGAATTGTCTTCTAACTGATTTAGGAGTCCATTCTTAACCAATCTCTCAATCCTTTTGAGATTTATGTGGCCAAGTCTTAAGTGCCATAGATAGGCATTAGAAGAAACTTTTTGTCTTTTATTCTGAGTTTCAGTTGTTCTAAACATCTTAGTATTTAAGACAAATTTTGCTTTTGTTGGTCTTAACTTATATAAGTTGTTTTCAAGTATAGCAGAACAAATTTGAATACCTTTTCTGAAAATGAACGCTTCATTAACTTCAAAAGATATTTTATACATTTGTTCCAATATACATGTGATAGATATTAAATTCCGTCTCATTTTAAGAGCATACAAAACATCTTTAAGTATGATATATCTATCGTTGAAAAACAACTTCAAGTCTCCCACTGCTTCGGCCGAGAAAACCTCTCATGTTTCAACCTTGAGGGTGATCTCGCCTTCTTCAAGCTTTTTCCAGGAACTAGTTTCCTGAAAAGAGAAACAAATATGATTAAGGGCTTCTGAATCCAATATCCAGGTTGAGGTATCATACTCCACTAAACATGTTTCAGCAACTAGTAAATCATATTTACCTTGTGCTTCTTTCGAGGCAGGGGCCTGAGGACATTCCTCAGTTAAGACAAATCTCAGGTCATCTATTACTAGTGTTGAATGCAGATTCGTTTTAAATGTTGAATAGTTGTCGCCGTTAAGTTTTTCAGAAGTTGATATTTGAACTAAAGAGCTAGTCATGCTGAAAAGAAAAACATATCTAGTAAAAAAATATTAATCTTTTAAATCCAATCAAGTTTAGCTAAAAAACTAATAATGTACCCTTCATTATTATATTTTGCAACGATATTTCAATGGTTTAGAATAACCTTCACCAAGGGGTGATCAACTATTCCTCCGTTGAACCAAGACTATCTTGACTAGATACTATCACCAGAATAACTCTTATTTCTATAGTAACTCAGTTATCGCTACTTTGGTCAAGAATTTACTAACACTTAGTAATTCTCGGAAGTGTGACCCTCCATTTTTAGACCTCAAAGATCGGAATCATTATGCTCCCGAAGTTAGAAAGACAATAATGAAAATGGACCTGAGAGACCCTATCAATTTCTAGAGTTCACGGAATTCTGAATCCTATAATACAGCCCTCCGATTGGTAAGGTCGCTCCAGTGCAGACATGCAGGCGCATTATAGGAATCTCACGGTGCTACCTAATGGAAGAGACCGTAGGATGTGTTGACACACTTCCTTCTCCCACTTATTATGAACAACTTCCCCTATTCACCTTAGTATTGATTCATGCAAACACTCTCCGAATGGAATCCGTTCCCAGGGCGGCCCAAAGCCAAGCATGAATCTCACGGTGTGAACTCTTAGGGACACTAGAGCTAAAAATACATTACTTCTCTCCAGCTGAAGTGTTCTAGACGGTTAGGGTATAAAATATTTAGCGATACATTTCGGCTAACTAAACATATCCTAAGTCTAAGTGATTCATCCGAGTATAAATTTTATACTGGATTTTTAACCTACGATGTGTAGATGATAAAAAAAATTTTATTACCTCACACCACTCACGCATGCTCATAAAACCGGTTTAACCTAACTCAGACACTGACTCGATCTCCAGGTAGTAGGTGTTCCGTGAACCATCAACTTAAAAACCTTCAACCTTAGTCATCTTATCTGACTTTTTGCCAAGATCTTGTCGGGTGAATTTTCTTGTAACTTCGGTTTTACTAGACATCGACCTATTTTCTATGAAAATTGGGATTGCTTGATGGTTAACCCTAAATAAGCATGCATCTTATCTTTGTTATAGATTTTAGAAGTCTAGGTTATTTTATAACAATTATAACCCTAGAGCATTCGTCTATAACATTCTTCCTTTAAACAAACATGCTTTAATATAATACTTATATTAAAACTAAGCATGCATAGTATATAATATAACACTTATAACATATAACAAATGCATGTCACGTGCTTTTCTTATGGTAGGGTTTTAAAACTATATGGCATACTATATGCACACATAAACATACAACATTATACATCACATGCATAATAGGTAAACAACACTAAAGTGGACCGATTTTGGCATTAAAAAAAATAACTAATTTATTACATAAATCAGCAACCAGCTTCAGAAACAGCTTCAATCACTTTGAACCATCTGGAACCGCTGAGAAACCACTCGAACTGGCCCAAAAACACCAAAAACCAAGTTGAACCGGTCGAACCGGCTCTACCAGGTCAAACAGACTGGTCCAGACCGTCTGGACCGGCTGGTCAATGCGCGTTGGCGCAGTCAACAAAAATGCAAGCGAGTCGGGAGAACGAAAATGTACGGGCACACGGGCACGAGCAAGCAGGGTGGAGGGCGCACGATTCGCGCAGTCGGATCCGGGTGGGGCAGGCGTGCGAAACCAGGCGCGCGTGCGGGGCTACTCCGAACCGGGTCGGAGCCTTCTTTCGGATCACGGAACGAGCCAAAGCACTTCGTCAACAGCTGGCACGCGCGGGGCTTCTCCGAATCGAGTCGGGTCTGGGAGCAGTCTCTCGGGTTTGGAGCCTAATTCTGGGTCTGTGATCAAATTTTCTCCCTTTTTGCTGTTGTTCTCTCTCCCGGAATCAAGAAATTACATGGATGCCCCCACTTTAGAACGACATTTAGAACGTAAAAGTGAATATTTCATGGTTCAGTCTTATGTAAACTATTTACATAGGATGCCCCCACTTTCATGTCTCCACATGAACGGTTTAGGATCACATCGTTTGTACTAACTACAAAGTGGGCCACATCCATAGTGTCCCCAGAATAAGGTGCCCAACCTTATTCATATACTATATACCATTTTGGCTATATATTTAAACTTGATCCACCTTTATGTCACTACATAAAGTTCAAACTATATTAAATAGCCTCAAGACCTTAGTTTATTGGATTCAAGATTACAATTTCAATAACAACTTTATCGAAAAACAAAAGAGAATATGTTTATTAATTTACAAACTACGAGTTTTAGGACATAAAATCCAACACAGGTAAACCGGGTCTTGAACTGCCAGAAGAATTCCATCGTTTAGTCAACGCCGCAGGTAAACGATCACTTAGCGCACACTAGACAATAGCGCAAAAGCTAAATGATCGCTTATACGACAACGAAGCTGCGAAGCCTGATTGTCTAGGCGATCACTTAACGTGGCGAAAGGAAAACGATTTACCGTGCGTTACTCTGCGATCGTTTAGTTAGTTACTAAGCGATGAAGCTTACTGAGCTAAAAAAACGTCTAATGCGTGCGCGCGTTAAACAATACCCGAGCATCCGATACTCAGCGATCACTTACCCCATCGTCTACACAACCCGATCAACCTTTGATCGTCTTCTTCCTTAAAGAATAGTAACCCTTGCTCCAAACTTCTTCATGAACGACTCAAGACTCAAATTGACTTTGAATTACAGACTCGATAATAATTAATTGTGCCCAAAAATGCAGGGGCCTTTACAATTAACCGAAAATGCAAAAGAATTAAATAAAATTTAGTTAACATCCCAGAAAACTCCATTAATCTGCACATCCACAAACAATTTAACAATTAAACAGAAAGCAGATATGCACCCATCGTGAATGTATATGCAATTCGATGCATCAATGAAATTGGAACATCGGAACCTGGCTCTAATAACAATTGAAGGAACTCTTAAACAAGAGTATCCATGAGCGCGTTCGGATCTTTTACCACACACACATTCTAACAAACAGATATGCATTTTCACACTAATTATAGGCATGCTTTGACAACTAAAATACAATAGATTGAGTAAACGTACCAGTTGAAGACTAGCTTCAGTTGAACTCAACCTAGCGAAAGCAACTCCTCTACTGTTTTTATCGCCCAGTAATCAGTCGGCTACAAGCATCACAATCGTCTACACGAATGGTAGCGCACGAACAAGCAGCAAACGGGGACAACACCACCACTCGAAGCCCTTGGTATTCTCGGAGTTAGAATCCAAAGAGTGGACTTTGATGGAATTGGTAGAGGAAGGAGGAAAGAACGATCGTGTAGAACGAAAAGCAAGTAAGAGATAGTAGGTGACTATCGTATAGTCGGGTGCTTATCATTTAGAGAAAGGTATACGATCCTGTAGGTTTTACTAAGCAATCGTTTAGTAATTAGTAAGCGATCATTTAGAAAACTCGACGCCCTAAGCAATCGTTTAGAGAAGGTGAGCGATCATTTAGAGAACTCGTGCGATCGTTTAGTACGCGGGGTGTGCGATTGTTTAGGCGATAAGGCGCTATCGTATAGGCTCTTAGATAAGCGATCGTGACATTTAACACCTTGAGCAATTTTTCGATCTCTTTCCAAAATGAAACCAATTTTCATTTAATTCTTCAGTTACGATAACCGAAGTTGATCTTCCCACTATCGCACGATTTAGGAGAAATTTTCGGCCAATTATCTCATAACCAACCTTAATTAAATAAATAATGAATATAATCATATTAGATTCTTAACCGATAGTTTAATATCATATAGCTACTATAGTGATTTCTCCTCTACTTGATATAAATCATATTTATATCTTATTTCCTCCAAAATAATGTATTTCATACATTTAGTCAAATATATCATACATAATTAACCAGTTCAATTATATCATATATAATCGAACACCCTCTTGTCAATTTGAACATTTCAAAGTGACCCAAAAACTAATTCTCGACTTTATCCAAGCTACCTAGGGGACCTTATGAAGGATCTCTCATCGAAGAGTTCCGTGAGCACGTTCGGATCGCTCTGATCTCACATTGACCGAATACAACAATATACATTCGACATACAGTTATGCAAACAAGAAATTAATTATCGGCATGCTAAGAAAAGGAACATAACAAGGGAAAGAGTTCCATACCAGTTGAAGACAGACTTCACACTTCGGAACTCAATGCAGCGAAACCCTCCAAGCAATCTACCAACGCCCAGCAGTAGCGTCAACAATAGTAGCATGAATAACCGCACGAATAGGAACACCGCGGGGACGACACCACCAATAAAGATTCCCGAGTATTCTCATAGTGAAAACCCAAAGGGTGATCTTTGGTGAATTTGGTAAAGGAAGGAGGAAACACGAATCGTGTAGGCGATAAGCAAGTGGGAGGGAAAAAAATGCTATCGCATAGCAGACTGTTTATCGTTTAGGAGAATCTACACGATCGTGTAGGATTTACTGAACGATCTTTTAGGAAAACTATATGATCGTTTAGCTAAATTGGCACACTATACGATCGTTTAGAGAAGCTATCTGATCATGTAGTCGACAGTGTGCGATCATTTAGGCGCGAGGTAAACGGTCATTTAGGCGGAGAGTGCTATCGTATAGGCTCTCGAAAAAAACTTAAGCGATCGTTTTCTTTTCTCCAACGCATGCTTGCGAAATTCTTTTGGGCGATCGACCAAAATGAAAACTATTTTCATTTTAACTCATCGATTACAATAACCGACGTTGCCCCACTAACCCACGTCCGAACATGAATTTTGGATTAATATCATATAATTAACCAGCTAATTAATTAATAAATATAATCATATTATATTTTTACCCTATAGTTTGATATCACATATCTACTATAGTATTTTCTCCTCTACTTGATATAAATCATATTTATATCTAATTTCCTCCAAAATAATGTATCTCATGCATTTAGCTAATTATATCGTATATAATTAACCAGTCCAATTATATCATATATAATCGAACTTTCTCTTGTCAATTTGAACATTTCAAATTAACCCAAACACTGGTTCTCAACTTTATCCAAGCTACCCAGGGGACCTAATGGACCTGTGGCTCGAAGTTCCAACGGTCTGTGAATAGCTAACTAAACTCTTTAGCCACGAGATCCACCATCCGTTAACTGTCAGGCATTCCACTAAAGACCAACAGCTAAACTCTTCTTACCACAGATATATTTCTGTGTCCATCGGATATAACCAATCATGAGTACGATGACCCATGGGTAGCTCGGATAAAGTCGAGAATCAATTTTTGGGTCAGTTTGAAATGGTCAAATTGACAAAAGGGAGTTCGATTATATATGATATAATTGAACTGGTTAATTATATATGATATAATTGACTAAATGTATGAGATACATTATTTTTTAGGAAATTAGATATAAATATGATTTATATCAAGTGGAGGAAAAATTACTATAGTAGATATATGATATCAAACTATAGGTTAAGAATATAATATGATTATATTCATTTATTAATTAATTGGTAAATTATGTGATAATTTGCTGGAAATTTCTCCTCAATCGTGCACTAGTGGGAAAATCTTATTCGGTTATTGTAACTGAAGAATAAAATGAAATTTGTTTTCATTTTGCAAGGTGTGAAAATGTAACGATCGCTTAGCTGAGAGCCTATACGATAGTGCCTTATCGCCTAAACAATCGCACGCCTCGCGTACAAAACGGTCACTCAGCTTTTCTAAACAATCATTTAGCATGCCGAGTTTTCTAAACGACCGCTTACTAATTACTAGACGATCGCTTAGTAAAACCTACACTCGTGTAACTTTCTCTAAATGATAAGTATCCATTATACAATAGCCTTCTCCCACTTGCTTGTCATTCTACACGATCATCCCTTTCCTCCTTCCTCTACCATTTCCATCAAAGACCACTCCTTGGATTCTCACTCCAAGAATACCAAGGGCTCTATGTGGTGGTGTCATCCCCACTTCTGCTTGTTCGTGTGCTGCCGTTCGTGTAGACAATCGTGCTGCTGGTAGCCGATTGTTTGCTGGGAGATAAAGACCGTAGAAGGTAGCTTCCGCTGGGTTGAGTTTGAAGTGAATACAGTCTTCAACTGGTACGTGAACTCAATCTCTTGTATTTTATTTATGAAAGCATGTCGTTAATTAGTATTAAATTGCATACCTATTTGTTAGAATGTGTATGTGGTAATTCAGTTACAACGAAATAGGAAAGATACGAACACGCTCATGGATACTCTTGTTCAAGAGTTCCTAACTCACTCAAGATTGAGGTCATGCTACCTATGGTCATCCTAGTGAAGTGAAGTCTCTTTCATGAACGGTGTTATATAACGAGACGTTAACACTTCGTGGTCAGGTCATATATAAACTCTTTATATAGGACGCCCCCGCTCGCATGTCCCCTACACGAATGATCAAGATCAGACCATCTGTGACAAGTCACAACACTTGTGACCATTCCACAAAGCGGGCCGCATCCGTAGCATTACCAGGATAAGGTTTCCCTCCTATATCCATATACTACATACCATTTTGGTTATCACTTAAGACATGATCCACTTGTATGTCACCACATACATGCTTAAGTTACATATAGATAACCAGGGATTTTACATTTATTGGTTTGTTGTAAAGAAAATAAAACAATTAACTGAGCAAAATAAGAAGTGAAATAAAATATCATATATTATACATCATAAGCATTCGTACAAACTACAGGACACGAGACATTAGGGCATCAATCCCAACACAAACATGGTTAGTGGCCATAAAGTCAATAATCCAGGCAGAATCATCATTCCCCACTAAACAAGTTTCATAAACAAGTAAATCGTATTTACCTTGTTTGGCCTTCTTCTTCTCAGCCAAATAACGTGGCCAGTTCTGCTTCCAGTGCCCGTCTTGGTTGCAGTGGAAACACTTTCCCTTGTTAACCCATACTGATTACCTATCCCGTGAAGCAAGAGGTTGTGGGTTAGTAATCGCCTTCCCCTTACGACCCTTTTTCTTCTTCCACTTGCTGGTGCCGAAAGAAGAAGGTGCAAACTTTGTTCTGAGGTCGAACCTTTATGGAACTTTTTGGATGATGAAGTAACATTTGCCTCACCAACCTTATTTTCCTTATTTTTCTGCAAAGATTGGAAAGTCTGCAACTCATTCCGTAGAGTTGTAAGATTGTAATCAACCTTATTCCGAACAGCGTTGCTTAAAAAATGAAGAAAGCTTTCTGGTAACGACTCTAGAATTATGCTAACCTGGTTGGCCTCATCAATGCTTGATCTGTTCATCTCCACCACATTTAAGTGGACCATCATGTTCATAACATGTTCTTGAACAGATGTACCCTCCTTCATCTTGGAGTTGAAGATGAACTTAAGAGTGTCGTGCCTGAGCTGTGCGGACGGTTGTCCGAACATTCCCCTCAAGGACTCCATAATCTCGCGTGCAGTCATCATGGGCTCATGCTTCTTGGCTAAAATGTCATTAAGGTTGGCCATGATATACACTCGAGCCTTTTCTTCACTCGTGTCCAGCGCTCATAAGCCTCTTAAACATTTTGAACAGCATTGGGAGGTGGAATAGGAAGACAATCCTCCATAAGAATGAACCTTAAGTCATCGATGATAAGGATCTTGTTAATGGCATTCTTCCAACTAGCGTAATTCTCGCCAGTCAGTT
This sequence comes from Benincasa hispida, assembly GCF_027475165.1. NCBI lineage: Eukaryota > Viridiplantae > Streptophyta > Magnoliopsida > Cucurbitales > Cucurbitaceae > Benincasa > Benincasa hispida. Next base: position 46,988,454 of record NC_143486.1, read on the forward strand.
TATCAGCGGCTAATAAAGCAAGAGTAGCAATAGCCATAATTCAAAAGTTGTTGAAAAAAGAACAAACTTAATAAGTCTACTTGCATTAATCACTTTTAACACCAATTAAGTTTTAGGAAAATAGTTCTATTGTACCCTAAGTGACATCTATTTTGCAATGATGCTCCAGTGAGGCAGGACAAAAGTCACCGTAGGGTGATCAAGTGCCCCTTCACTGGAATGAGAAAATCTTAACCATTAGTCAGAAACAACTCCTTGTAACTGAATCTAACAGTCACCATCGTTCGGTCTAGAATTTGTTAACATCTTTAACAATTCTGTGTAAGTGTAACCCCTCATTTTAAGTCCTAGATTCTCGCCCTAATGCGTCCACCTTAGGGGAAAAGTACATTAAGACAAGAGACTAAAGCAATCCTATCCATTTCTGGAGATCAAATAAAGAGATTGCAAATACAGCCATCCTTTAAGGGAACACTCCCAAGGTGCCTCGAAGCGATGCATTAAAACTTTATCCAACCTAATGAGAGAAACCAAGGGATATGTTGTCACACATCCCGCACCCACTTACTATGAAAATTCTCTCCATTCACCTTGGTATTGACCTACCCAAATATCATCCTTTAGGGGCACACTCCTAGAGTGCCTCGAGGCCGAGGATAAATCTTACGATGTGAACTTTTTAGGGAGAAATGTGTAGAGGTAAAGTGAAGTATCATATACCCCAAATATCTCCCACTGAATGTACTACCTAGGGATTCATTAACTTAGAAAATCTAGCTACTGATTTTAACTAAGTGGTTGTTTCATTTACTCAAAAACAACACTTGCTTTTGATGATTAAACAAGTTTTATTCAAGTCTTATTAAACACTTTAAGAGACTTTCCTCAAATTTTCATGCATGTAACAAATCTATCTAATTCACCTTTCCAGGTAGGTTCCCAGGTAGGGATGCAACATTTCCATCGACTTAAGTACCCCTATCACACCCCAGCCCGCACTTCTGAGTCCAAGGAGAGGCATGAGGGACCGCAGATACCACCCTTTTGCGATACCTACTGTCCAACTCTAAACCTCTTTACTACACTCAATAGACGTTACGTCAAGGAGATAACAACAACTGATTAAGTAGGCCCTCATTATTACAACAATGTAAAGTTCATACAACTCCAAGACTTAGCTACAAAGTTTACAACAACCATTCTAAAAACCCTCTAAAAGTGCGACGGTGGCTTGTGGCAGACCTTGACCTTAGCAACACCCTAGAACTCCTCACCTTTCGCTACCTGGGAAGAGAAACATGAAATAACAAAATGAGCTTCACAAAGATTAGTAAGTGGTAAACAACTTCTAGAGTCTATTTCAACTCATAAATAACAAGCAATCATAAATATACAAGGTTACATTCAAACCTCAGCTTCGAATGGGTCTGTTCTCAACTTTATCTACACGTACGGTAGATAGCTAAACTGATAACTACTTAGAATGAGTCTATTCTCTACCTACACACACGGTAGATAGTTAACTAAAACTAATCATGAACGCTTACTCTGTCGCGCTCCCTTTTGTTCCCAATGTCTCTTATGTGCACATAGCTCCTCACTCATGGGCTCAAAAGCTAGGCCCGTCGACCCTCTAACCATCCCATATGCTCCCACAAGCTCAGAAACTAGACCTCTCGGTCCACTGACTATCCCGTGAGTTTTTGCTTTCGGGCTCAGGAACTAGGTTTATTGACCCCCTGACCATCCCGATCACATAATCTCAATCTCATGTTAGATACTCATTCATAACATAAGTATATACAATTTACTCTAAAATATATGCTTAAAACTTAAAGGAAAGTACCACTCACCTTGGTAAGGTAGGAATCTTCCTTCCTAGAAGTTCCTTGATCTTCCCGGGCTCCTCTTTTGAACCCTAAGATCAAGGTTCAAAACTTCAAGCTCAGATTATTCATAGTTCTAGGTTTTATCTCGAGTTACTTTCTTCTACAAATATGCTCTAAAATGTCTCCGAAAGCTTACCTCAATATCTTAGCTCAGAAATCCTCGTGGTTTGGCCGGAATCTTCAAAATATCAAGGCTGGCTCAAGCTTACCCGACAGTTCGACCCTTCTGTTGTTTCCTCATTCTCCAGCCCGATTCCTTGAAGCTTCTTCTCTAGAAGCCCTACCCTAAAAACTAGACTCTCAGAGCTTTCAAGTGGCTTTGGAAGCACTCCAAACGCACGAGTATTCTGGGAGAACTCTTCCTCATCCCAAGTTGATGCTTCTTCCAGACCTTCCTGTCCGACAGCATCTTCCCCTCTTGGAACCTCTTGACCAACGCATGGTCTTACTACCAATGCATGCATTCTTTCATCAATGCATAGTCTTCTCCTAATTAGTCCCCATATACTCTTCCTAATGTTCTTTTGAAGAGAACTCAAGTTATAATCTGAAGAGAAGTCCTCGGCCCTATTTATAGGCATCCACAATCTCTCCAAGGCCGACACCTCCTACTTGGCTGCATGTCCAAGTGCCCTTTCCTTATACTATTAACGCAATCTTACGTCATCGCAACCCAACGTGTCTTCTTCCCCTTTTACCAATGCATAGCTCTCACATTTGCATGTCTCCTTGTGCGTCCACCTCATTTGCTTAAGGTCTAAGATTTCATCCCAACAAGCCACATGTCCGGATAACGACCTTGAATGCGTCCATCCAACTTCATATACATTCATCCCTCTTATGCGTCCTTCTAACTTCATATGCATTCATCCAACCTTACATTGTGCATCCCATTGACGCAACTTGTTCGCATATGCTAGATGCTCGCAAGGCTCATCCTTGGTTGCATGCCTTCTACCGCATGGCTTACCTTTGCCCTATACGCTCAACTTGGATTATGACCAACCCTCTTCCACCGCATACTATTTGCTTAAGCCTTGTCCTATACGTCCACATGCCTCGGATGTCCTCAGCACATAGCATATCACCAACGTATAACAACCTTTGGGTCGACTTGGTTCTCAACTCAACACCTCATAGTATAGCTCACCATCGCCTAGGCTCTTGCTAACGCATCCCTTATGACCAACGCATGTATGTCCTTGTTGCTTGTCAATATCCTTAGTTTCTTGTTCAAGAACAACGCAACCAACCTCATAAACCTTATTACCGCAAGCCTTAGCAACGCAAGGACAATTCACCATGCGTCCACCATAGCTTGTTTCATCACCTAGCTCTTCCTTTAGCAAGGCCGTCGTATAGCACAATCGCATAGTGTTGTCGTATACCATCATGTAGCATCGCCGCATACCATCATTTAGCATCGCCGCATACACGATCAATGTGTGCGCATACCATTGCGTAGCATCACCGCATCCATCACGTAGCATCGTCGCATCTATCGTGTAGCATCGTCGCATACCCTCGCGTAGCATCGCCGCATACACGATCAACCCGCACACGCATCTCCAGCGCCTTGCGCCTATGTCTGCACAACGCGAGGCTACCGCATGCTCTACTAACCTCTCAAACATAGCTGCCGCATGCTTGTCCCCGCATAGCCTTTCCTCTCGGCCATACTTCAACCTCTTTCAAATAACCTCTCAAATTCTAATGGCCGACGCATGGCACCACACCAATGCTTAGCACAAGGCCAACGCATTGTCTAATACTCATCTATTTTTCCTAGCCTCCAACGCATAGTTCTTTTTGGATTCATACTTAACCAAATTTTTACTAGTTAAGGCTTATCTCAAAGCTACTAAAAAATCTTTATTTAAACATTTAGAATTTTCCTACTCTTTAACATAGGATTTAACTTATGCTTAGTTAATCCCTTTTATTTCCTGCTTAAGTAGGGAAAATAGAAATCTGGGTTTCACAACCCCAGCTTAGTCAGAACCAGCCTTAGCCAAAAGGTCCCTTATAGATACATTTGGTACACTGTTTAATCTTTTATTAGTCAATTTAATCCTATTAAACCGAATTAAAAGATTAAACTTAGGTATCTAATCTCATTATAACCGTGATCTTAAGTCTATCTCAATCAAATTTTAAAACACTTTTAAAACATGATTAAAGCCTAAGGTTTGCATGAAACTCTTTCTTATTGATTTTAATTCTAATATCATTAATTATAACTCTCATAGAAAAATGAAACAATTAAAATCAACCACATTGCTAAGCTAGACATTCACAAGGTATTTATAACTTTTATAAATAAACTTATGTGTCATGCTTCATGCAATGTTCATTCATTACTAATATATAACTATATAACAAGAAATGAACTAAGCATACATGCTAACATACATCCTTATATTATAACATTTATAATAAAGATGATGCATGGATATGCTTTAATGCATGCATATATTATAACTCATATATTATATGATGCATGAGCATGCTTTAATATAATTTCATCATGCAAACTACTATATTATAACATGATATAAAGATGATGCATGAATAAAATGCATAACCTATGGTGGGTTTTAAAACTATATGACATACATTATGTCATATAAACTAAACATACATCACATGTACTTAAATAAAAAAAAAATGATGGACCGGGATAATATGTCTTCAAACCGAAAATAAAAGATAAATATTACAAAAGAATTCGAGTCAACCAGTTTGAACAGGTGAACCGGGTCTTGAACCGTCCACTCGAAGCCTCGTCACTTGATCGTGCAATAAATCCTTTTGATCGTCAAGTAACACACATCAAGTATAAACAATCTGTCGAGGTTGATGCCCTAAATCTCATAGGGTTCTGTAGTTTGTAAACACTTGTATGAACAAACTCTTTGTGATGTAATAATATGAGATATTTTATTCACTACGGTCTATGAAATATGAGATATTTTAGTTGCATTAACCACAAACCAATAAACTAAGATCCCTAGTTATCGTTGTAACTTAAGCATGTATATGGAGACATGCAAATGGATCGTGCTTTAAGTGATAACCTAAATGGTCTGTAGTATATGGATAAAGGAGGGAAACCTTATCCTGGTGACACTACTAGTGTGACCCACTTTGTAGGTATTACAAGTGTTGTAAAGTGCTACAAATGGTCTGATCCAAATCATTCGTGTATTAGACATGCAAACGGGGATGCTCTATATAAAGGAGTTTGTATAAGACTGGACCACGAAATGTTTAGTCTCGTTATATAACGTCGTTCATGACAGAGACTTTCATTCCACTAGGATGACCATAGGTAACATGACCTTAATCCTGAGTGAGTTATGAACTCCTGCCTATGAGGGTGGTCCTTTGATTTTCATGGGTATGAGTGGCCAGATCGCCTACTCAAACCTACCACTTTGGGGATTCATCTGATTGGGGAGCTGAGAACTCAGCTACACAAGACAAAGTTCACTCCTTCCTCGAAGCAAGGGTAAGTAGATAAATTGCTCCCGTAAAGGCTGATTCCGGGGCTTGAACAATCTGAGGCCACACCTTCTCTTGACCCAATAAGGGTTTACTCTATGACGTATTGTTCATTAGAGGAATCAGTGGTACTTAAGAAGTTAGATGTAACTACATGAGCAAAATGGTAAATTGGCCCAACTATACTTACAAGCGATTTGTGAAGGGTCATCATACTATTGATTATTTATATCTGATGGACACAGAAATATATCTGTAATGCGAAGAGTGCAATTGTAGGTCTTTAGTGAAATGCCCGACAATTAACAGATGGTGGATGTCGTGATTAAAGAGTTTAGTCAGTTATTCACAAACCTTTAGAGCTTCAAGCTACAGGTCCATAAGGTCCCCTTGGTAGCTCAATGAATTCATGTTGAGAATCAATTTTTTGGGTTAGTTTGAAGTGTTCAAATTAACAAGAGGGAATTTGATTATATATGATGTAATTAAATTGATTCAATTATATATGATATAATTGATTTGATGTATTAGATACATTAATTGGAGGAATTAAAATAAATATGATTTAAATTAAATGCCAAAAAGGAGAAAAAGAACTATGATTTATATATTACATATGATGTGACAATAAAACTATAGGTTATAAATATAATATGATAAATTAGTTATTATATTTATTTATAATTAAATAAATTATAAGATAATTGATTTTCGATTCTTTCTCCAAATAATCAAATTAGTGGGAAGTTATAATCAGTTTTTTATGACTGATGGATAAAATGAGAATCGTTTTCATTTTTTTTATAATCGAATGCACAGAAAGAAAAAGCTACACGATAGTGTTGAGAGCTACTCATTGTTAAACGATCGCGTACCCAATTCTAAATGATAGATTTCTATTTTCTCCCTCTTACTCGATCGTCCATTTTCTCTTTCCCTCTACCAAATCCATACAGAGCCCACACCTCCTGGATTCTCATACCAAGGTAGCCTCTTGGTAGTGTCGAGTTTGCATTTGAGGGTCGAGTATCGAGTTTAACTCGATTGTGATCGAGGATTTTCTAAAGGTGTGCTGCATTCGTGTTGTTGGGTGCCTTGCTGGTGTTAATCAAGGGAATACTAGAAGAATAGTTCTTAAAAGGTATGTTTACTTGATACTTTGTATTTTATTCTTGAAGCATGTTGTGATTTAGACTTGATGCATAATTGTTCTGTGTTAGATTGTAAATATTGATGTTCTTTCACAATGGGATTTGGAACGATATGCTTTCGCTCATTGGTTCTCTTTGTTAAGAGTTTAATCACGATCGTATAGCAATGATCGCGTGGCTAAGGACTATGTGATGAACATGAAAGTCCACGCGATCGTGCAATGCACATCGAGTAACACATGCCATGCGATCGTGTAGTTAACGACTATACGATGAGCATGATAGTCTACACGATCGAGAAGCAAGCGTCGAGTATCATATACCAAGTGATCGCGTAGCTAGTGAAAATGCGATGAGCATGATAGCCTACACGATCGTTTAGCGCGCATGCCATACAATGAGTATTAAATACTCTAGGATCATGTACCTCCGAGCATCTACACGATCATGTAGCCAACGCAACACGATCGAGTAAACTCTTTACCCGATTGCGTAGCATTAGCTATGCAATTGTTTAGCAAATACTACACGATCGCATAGCCAAATCTAAACGACCATCTAGCTTGAGCTACACGATGTGACCATCGGTTCGCCTTCTCCCTTGAAGCGAACAGCAACTCCTTGCTTCTGAAGCTTCTTCACGAACGACTCAAAAAACATAAAAACGAATACAGACTCGGTTGCAAGTTAATTATGCCCAAAAACGCATGGGCCCTTACAAATTAACTTTTGTAAAAGTAAATGAAAGCTTGAAATAGAGACAATTATCCCAAAAACATCCATCAACAACATCCACAAACACACTTAACACTTAAACACATTGCAGAATACTTAAAACCCACCAAGACTGTAAATGACATTCAATACAGCAATGGAATTTTGAAATCAGAACAACCTGGCACTGATACCAATTGAAGGAACTCTAATTAAAGAGGACCTATGAGCGGAAGCGGTTCATCCAAACTCTATTGTGAAAGAACACATACATTCACAGTCATACTAAACAGATTATGCATTAAATCATAAATTATAACATGCTTCTTGAAATAAATACAAAGGTTAGAAAGACAATACCTTTGAAGAACACTTCTTCAAGAATATCCCTCGACCAAGCATGAACGCAACGAGCAAGAATTCGAACTCGATCTCCCTCGAACACCAACAAGTGGAAACTCGATCCTCGAAAAGTACCACTAGATTACCTTGGTATTCTCGGTGTAAGAATCCAAGAATGGTGGGCTCTGGCTTATTTTGGTTAGAGGGAAGGAGGAAGACGATCGAGTAAAGGGCAGTACAATCATGTAGAAGATGAAGTCTATCACATAGACTGGATCCTCGATCATTTAAATGAGAGCACTATCTATAGTAAGCTTGATGTTATCGTGTAGACACTCGATAGTGAATTTAATAACTCATTTTTCGTAGAATAAGTAGAAAACCACTTTTTCATCTTTATTCCACTTTACCATAAAAATTGTATAACCACCCACTAAGGTTAGTTATTGAGAAAAAGAAATTTAATTATCAAATAATTAATAAATTATAAATAAATACAATAACTAACTTATCATATAATATTTATAACCTATAGTTTTAATATTGCATCATATACAATATATAATTCATAGTTCTTTTTCTATTTATGGAATTTAATATAAATCATATTTATATTAAATTTAATAACTATGAATCTCATTCATAGAAATCATATTTGAAGCATATTCAAATACTAGTTCCTTCAATCAAACAATAATGTATCAAATACATTATATTAATTATATCATATATAATTTAATTAATTTAATTATATCATATATAATCAAATTCCCTCTTGTTAATTTGAACATTTCAAACTAACCCAAAAACTGATTCTCAACTTGAATCCATTGAGCTACCAAGGGGACCTTACAGACCGTTTAGGTTATCACTTAAAACACGATCCACTTGTATGTCTCCACATACATATTTATGTTACAACAATAACCATAGATCTTAGTTTATTGGTTTGTGGTTAATGCAACTAAAATATAAAATATTTCATGGACTTAAGTAAATAAAATATTATATATTATAAATCACAAAATGTTTGTTCATACAAGTGTTTACAAACTACAAGACCCTACGAGATTCAGGGCAACAACCCCAATAGTGGGCTGGTCACCCGGGTTGACAGAGAACTTATATTTTTTAAGAAAGGTTATTTTTGGCTCAATATGAGAGACGATGTCATGCAGTATACCAAGACTTGTCTTATTTGTAAGCAAGACAAGATCCAGAAAACGAAAATTTCTAAGCTCCTGGAGCCCCTACCTGTACCAACCAGACCGTGGGAAAGTGTATCTATGGATTTTATTACCCATCTCCCAAAGGTGGGTGATCATGAGGCGATCTTGGTTATCATTAACCGGTTCTCGAAATATGCCACCTTCTTACCTACTCTGAAGCAATGTTCGGCTGAGTTGATAGCCCAACTGTTCTTCAGACATATAGTGAAGTTGTGGGGAGTTCTAACGAGTATTGTTAGCAACGGAGATGGAAAATTCATTAGTACATTTTGGACCAAGTTGTTTGCGCTCATGAGGACAAGTCTAAACATATCCTCAAGTTACCATCCACAAACTAACAACCAAACAGAGATATTAAATTGCTTGCTGGAGGAATATTTATGCCACTTTGTCGATGCCCGCCAGAAGAATTGGGTTCAGTTACTTGACGTAGCCCAGATTTGTTTTAATTGTCAAACAAGCTCGTCAACAGGAAAGAGTCCCTTTGAAGTTGTAAGTGGGAGGCAACCTTTGCTGCCTCATATTGTTGATCATCCTTATGCAGAGAAAATCCTCAAGCCCACAACTTTACCAAAGAGTGGAAGCAGACTACCGACATCACTCGGGCATACTTGGAGAAAGCCTCCAAACATATGAAGAAGTGGGCTGATAAGAAGTGTCGCCCTCTCGAATTTCAAGTAGGAGACCAGGTCCTCGTAAAGTTGAACCAAAGCAGATCTAATATTTTAGCGACAAGGACTAGTGTCTCGTCAAAACGTACGAAGGTCCAGTGGAAATTCTTAAGAAGATTGGGAATACCTCATATAGGGTGGTGTTTCCTGCATGGATGAAAATTCACCCAGTACTTCATGTAAGCAACTTAAAGCCATATCATCCTGATCCTAACAATGATCGTCACAATGTGACTGTCCGATTAAGCATTGACCTGAAGCTGAAGGAAGCTAAAAAAGTAGAAGAGATCCTTGCCGATAGAGTAGAAAGGCCAGAAGACCCATTCCAAGAGTCCAGAAATATCTAATTAAGTGGAAGTACCTCCCCGTGGAAGAAACAAGTTGGGAACGTGTCAAATATTTAGAAGCTTGGAAGTAGAATATCGTCGAGTTCAAGCTGCCAATCAACAAGGACGTCAACTGTCTAAGTGGGGGAGAATGTCTTGGGCATGCATGTTCAAACCATGGCCGCATGTTCAAACCATCCTCAACCATCCTATCTTTGAGTCCTGTAATTAGCTTAGCAAGTTGTTTTTTATTTCATATTGTTTAGCATGCGAATGACCGCTTGCCACTTTTAATATGCAAGCTAGGAATATTAGAAATTGTTTAGAATGCACTATAGGGAAAACCCATTAGTCAACTCCCTGACCAATGTATTGATGTACTCTTTGCAATCAAAATTTTCTTGCAACTGTCAATCTTCAATGCATTCTTTAATGATGTTTTCAATGCTTTTTCTCTCTCACATTTTATAAAACCATTTTCTCTCAAAACGTGAACAAAGGCTACATCATATATCGACATTGTCCGCGACTTTCGGTTTTTACACGGCTAACTTGCTCACTGGCTTAGAGCAAGTGTCGCACAATTGCCTGTCCCATATTCGAAAGTTTACGATTGTGACACCATGCGTGAGCATGTGCCCTGTCGATGGGCCTTGCACGCACGTCCGTTGGAGCCCTCATGTGCGCACGCATCTGAGTGTCGCGCGCTTATATCGAATATCTTGTTATGTCCAAGCACGGGACATGGGCCACCTACCCACGCCATGCACCGTCCTTGTCTAACCTCCCGCTAGCCTGCCGTGCAATCAGCCTTGAGTCTTCACTAGTGCGCTGCCTATGCGCATGTCTTGGCGTCAGTCAACCCATGGCCTTGGTTGACCGTGTCGATGCTCAAGAGGTACACGGGGCCTCAAAGACCCATTTCTCAAGCTTAAAATGATTCTTGCTACATTTTTCTACATTTTCAAGTTTTTTTAGCTCTTGTTTACATCATGCTCAAGCAATTTTACAAATTACCCTCATTTTCTTTTTCTCTCTTCCTTCATCTTCAACGTTTTTTTTTCCTTTTCTTATGTTCCTTATTCTTTTTCTTCTTCTACTTCCTCTTTGGACTTTTGTTTTTCTTCTCTGACAAGAGACCAAATTTCGCATACTCGTCCAACTTCCTCCACTAGACTCATGTAAGTCTTCTTCTTCTCTCCATCGTCAGTTTATATTGCAAAACAAGACTAAGAACCGGAGAGCGAGACCAAAAGGCGAAATCAACGAGAAATGAGAGAGGAAAGCCAGGTCAAAAAAATTAGCAAGAAATGAGAGACGAGAGGGATATATGAGAGAGGATAGGGAGTGAAAGGATGAGAGAGGAGAGTGATAGAGTCAATCTGCGTGCGCGAAGGTTTCGTTTTGGTAATTCCACTCGAGTTTGACATCAACAAATGATCAAAAAACCTCTTTTCTAAAAAGCGAGGTAAATCTCATTTTTCCCCTCCCTTAATTTGGGTCATCCATACAAAAACCTCAACTTCGTCTTTCTTCTTTATTTATTTATTTTTACAAGTTCATGTTGATCCATCTTCTCTACATTTTTCCCCCTTGAAAGGTAGGAATTCAAATAATTAACTTCCACTAAAGATATTGATCAAATTCCAACCGACTTTCATATGTTGGACAAAGCTTTATATGGGGAAGACCGCGACTCCAGAAAAGATTTCACTAGAGGATTGGTGATAGTATGATGATTCAAATCTCTGGTGATCCATGATTTATCAAAGAAGTTCTGCAAAAGCCTTTTCTTCTGCCTCATTCGATGCAGAGTTACAATGTGGAATTTAATTAATAATACAGTATTAGAATAATGATCATATGCCAACTCCACTATGTATAAAATGGGCAAACTGGGAATAATGTTTACAATCTCACTTTACCCCTCATTTTCAACATATGCCTTTTTTTCAAAAAAAATTTAGGCTACATTTATTCATCTCTAATGAAAAGTGTGCAATCGAAATAAGATTTTATTGATGGATGAGTCGTAATATGCCTGAATCGCAAATATAATTGGATTACTTTTAATCATATTTACCTAGAATTATGAATATATCACATTTTACTATTACAGTTATCAATACCATTACTACTTGACCCTAATAGTAACAGTAACAGTAATGGTAACCATAAAGATAAAGATAATAACAAATGTGCGATTTATTATTTTCATACAGTTACAGTAACAAAATCTATAACGATAACCGTAATGATAAAGGTAGTGGATCTTAGGTAATTTTTAATTACAATCAGATTGAACACTCTTCCTTCCTCAATTTGATTGCACAATTTGTATTTGATTACAAATTTTGAGGTGGGTCCCGTAACTCACCTAATTTTTAGTTACTATTGATAGATTACCTTTCACCGAATGTAAACGCGATCTTAGTGATTAGTTATTAATAAATCTATCTAAACTTACGAATCAAAACCTTTCGATAAAACACAACTTTCCACCAAAACACCTCTTCTTTAACATATTTAGTTAATGTGATGGGGAAATAAAGAGTTTTTTAGGGCAATCCATTTCATTCTCCAAAACAAAAGTTACCACCATTCATGTGTATGTGTCGTTTGTTTTTTTTTTTTTTTTCCAATCTTCTAGATAAAATATGTATTGTGATCATTATATTTAAGGGTAGAAACGGTTCGGTTTCAAATTCAGTTTTGACATTTTTAAAAAATCTATTATATTTTTTTTAATTAAAAAACGGTTCGGTTCGGTTCGGTTTTAAATTCGGTTTTGTTCTTTAAATTAAAATAGTTCGGTTTTAAATTCGGTTTTACTATTTTTTTAAATAAATAAATATATATATTAGTTAAAAATGATTCGGTTCGGTTTCAAATTCAGTTTTCGAAATTGAAACCGAACCGAACCGAATTAATTCGGTTTCAAAATTTCTTCAAATCGGATTGAACTACATTTTTTGGTTTCACTGAGTTTTCGATTCGGTTTTTAGAAACGGCTCGGTTTTTGCGGTTTGAATGACCACCCCTAATTATATTAATTCTCCTCCCATTTTTCAATGTCCAACGACCTATAGTCAGTCACCCCTCCTTGAATTATTCGTTCATACAATACTTCATGAATACACAGTCATTTTGGAACGATCCCAGCCTTCCTCTATTCACTTTCATCAGGTTTAGTTAGGGTTTTTTTTTAGATGTAGAGATATAGATTAAAGATTTGAGAAAACTATGGAAAAAATACATATGAAGAAAGAAGTTGAAACTATAATCTTCCTAAATTGAGATTCTATTATATTCATTGTCCTTTATTTTTAAAGGAAATTTGTTTGAAAAGTTTTAAAATATAATTAAAGACGGTTTTATGAAAATAAAATGGTATTCACTAAAGGGCTATTTTTAATTATAGAAAAATTAATCAAATTCTTTACAAATAATAGTAAAATATCACAGTCTATACGTGATAGACACAAATAGTAGTATTGTTGGATAAATTGTGATATTTTACTATTAGTTATAAATATTTTTAGCATTTTTGTCATTTAAAATAATTTTCTTTCACTAAAAACATAATAATAAGGATAAGGATAATGTTTTTATTTCAAACAAAAGATACAATACAAATTATAAAAATAGGAATTCATGTAATATGTGAAGCAAAAAAAATTACTGTATTTTTTGTTAAATAACTTATACATGAAAATTATATTTCATAATTTTAAATATAAGACATAATATCCTTTTATGGAAACAAGGAATAATATTTATTTATAACATAAATAAACTTTAAACAATAACTAAACACTTCTTAGTTACTTGAATCAAAATCACAAGATTTCATGTATTTTTTTAAAAAACATAACTTTCAAACACTGTAACGGGGCCATTGGAGAAAAATAGTTATTTTTCTATTTTTTTTTTTCTTAACCTCCTTATAAAATCCTATTGTTTTCTTTCTCTTCGAGCAATTGCAATAGTTCTTTTAGAGATGTCCGTTGAAAGAATTTAAAAATTCATTCATTTATATGTGAGAATGATTTTGATGATATACACGAGAAAACATTAAAATAAAAATGGTTGCATTATCTATATTTAATTACTAACACAATTTTCATTTACTTTGTACGGCATAGATTCTGTTTTTATGAAAAGACGATAATATAAAAACACTAAAAAAAAAAGTTATTATAGTTTGAAGAGAAACTATATAATATTTATTACATGCTAAAAATTCTATATATCTTAAAATTTTTAATTGAAACTACAAGATTTCATGTACCATTCAAATATAAATATTCTAGTCTACCCTGATTGTTAGATTTAAATTGAAGACAACTTTGTTGCATCATCGAAAATTAAACTGTCAGAGAGTATGGTTTACTTTACTTATACTTTGTTGAGATTTAAAAAATAAATAAATAAATAATTTTTTTAAAAAATAATTTTTTAATAATTAAATTATTAAAGTTTTAAAATGCACCTTTTGTTCCCCAAATGTTAAAGAATTGGTTCAAAAGGTTCCCAAGTACTTCTGTTATTATTTGAAAAAAACTTGGATACTTTTATCTTGGTACATCCCAAGTATTGTCCAATAAAATTTTACCATGTATAATTTTTTTTTTAAAGATATATTTTTTTCTAATTCTACTTTTATGTTTCTAACAAGTGGAGAGTATAAAGATTAAGTTGCACGTAATCATTGCTCTTATTATTTTATATTGACCTAACATTTTAAATTAAAAATAGTAATTAAAGAAGAGGGAACAAGAGGATGAAGGGTGAAAAGAAAGACCGAGAAAATATCATTTTTAAGAATATTATTTTTAATTTAAAATATATCGTTAAGATTCAAAATAAAACTAAGACCTTTTTGACCCATTCTTAAAAGAGAAATTTTTACCGATCGAAAAAAAAATATCAAACTATTTAAGAAATAACAAAAAAATACTGATAGACTTCTATCAATTTTCAATCACCGATAAGACACTGACAGACTTCTATCAATCTCTATTAAAGAAGATTAAAATTTTACTATTTTGTGTAAGTAATTTTCATTGTTTTTTTATTTTTAAAGAACCCTCTTCTTAAAAATTAGGGCAGTAAAATGGTACATTTTAAAACTTTAGGAACAGTCGCACCAATTCTCGAGTGAAAACTCAAATAAGAAAACAAAATGAATGAATAATTTCCCACACCCAAATTCCAATCTCCACAAAATTCCCTGTAGAAAAATCTCATTCCGAATATGTTCAGGATCAACAGAAAAAAGCAGATGCAATTTTAAATCAGCAATCATTTAAATTTAAAAATAAAAAAATAAAAAAATAAAAATAAAAAAAGAGAAAGGTAAATAAGCTAAAAGGATTCCAAATACTTCATTACAGCTGAAACAACCTGCAGAGGTTTCTCTTGAAAACAATTTTTGGGAACAAAATTTTTCGAAAATAAAAACAGAGACCAAGTCCTATCTTATACATGGACAGGACTACAACCAAATAACCTTTCCTGCTTAGCTCAAAGTGGTAAGAAACAAACAGTATCTGCATAGACCTAGGAGAGCTCAAACTCCTCGAAGATTTCAATTCTCAATTCAACAAACAGCATTGAGATCAAACTATGAACCACCACGAGTTTCTCCATATACTCCATGAAGTCGAGCTCGGATTCATTATGATGATTGCTTCAACAATATGAAAAGATTCAATGGCTGGAATTCCCAGAGTAAGCTCCCGCATGAGATGATGGTAGAAGCATAAGATAGATACAAGGTTAACAAGATTTTTTTTTTATGACCAACAAGGTTAACAAGTTTAAGTTATTGCCCTAATAATTGGTTGAATTCTAAAATCCTTTTCCCCGTTAACAAAAATTCCATATATCCCCAACCTGAGATATTATTTATTGTAAATGGCACCGTAGGAGGTCCACTTCTTGTCTCATCTCATGTTACCCTCCCGCAATACATCGATCATATTGTATATCCGTTTGTCTGCCTTCGACTGAATCTGCAATAAACAATATTCAATTGTTCATGCAACCATTACAAAACTTGACACTAGCACTATGATAAGATCCTGGCCTTGAAAATGTGCAAATCAACACTAAATTTTTATTGTAAAGAGAAAAGAAATACACTAGTAACTGGTATCCACCACTCCCTAACTATTTATAACTTTCAACACAAACCAACTTCTCAGTAATTCTTAATATTCCAAACAGTAAGATTTTCTTTATTTTATCCGACTAATACTCTAACTCTCAACTAGTCTTTGCTTAAGAGATCTTAAACAATATATTCTTCAAGGGAGAAGGGTTCACCAAACAAAGGAAGAAGAAATGACGGGAAAAGCCCCCCCAAAGGATTAGGGCTCCGAAAGCAAATGTCTCTTCTCCCTACAGAGCACTAAAACTCCCCTAACAATGATAGAACTACAATATCGCTTGTTTCACTATCATACAGTGAACAACGAAACCCCAAAGTGGGGCTGATTGAGCCATAATATTAGCCCCAAACATTCTTCAAAGGAGAAAAATGGTATAAACTAGGAAAAGTAAAGCATAGAGGACAATTTTCCAACCACCAATCTTCCCAAAACCGTATCCGTACCCTCCCCACCTAATAACAACGAACGAATTGAGACATGAAACAGAACTCTCCGGCAATCCCTCTTCCACGGAGACCTAGTAGTGTCACCAACCTCATTCAGAGTCCATTCAAAAGGCTTACGCCAAAGAGCTTCAGGTCCATGATAAAACTGTCGCAACCATTTAGCCAAAGGGACCCGATCATGTGTCTCAAATTTCCTATATCTATGCCCCAAAAATCCACAAGTTTCGAAAGCTCTACCCAACAAGATAAAGTTTTAAACATACTTTTTTCTTTCAAGTTTTCAAAACTTGGTTTGGGTTTTGAAAACACGTCCAAAAAGTAGATAACAAAAAAGAAACTAATAGGTAGAAATAGTGTTAGACTTGATTTTAAAAAACGAAATGGTTATCAAGCGAAGTCTATGATTGCATTTCAGACCTTTTTTTCTTATAAGAAACAATTTCATTGATGTATGAAATTACAAAATGAAAGAGAGAGAAGCCTCGGACCAAAGGAGTGACAAAGGACATCTCTAATTGGTCAAAAGTGAATCAAAACTATATGAATGGAATAATTTAGACAATTTACACCAAAAGATAGCAATGAAGATAACATGCTCTAAAAAAAGGTCGAAGTGTTGAGCCTTGTCATTGAAGAGATACAGCTATTTCGTTCAATCCAAAACGACCACAAAAAGGCTCTGTTGAGCTGCATCCAAAGGAGGCTCTTTCTTTTCTACCTTTGAATGGATGACCTCGACCATAAGAGATAGGAAGCTAGTGATATCCAATTCCCAGACCAATTGAATGCATACAGAATGTGGTTCCAAAATCTGTTAGAGAATGGGCAAGAGATGAATAGGGGGTTTTGAGTCCCATTGTCCTTACAAAGTGTGCACCCAACTGGGGGAGATAGCCAAAGAAGGTAATCGACGTTGTAGCTTGTCGTGTGGAAGAACGGCCTTGTGTGATAGCTCCCACAAAAAGAACTTAATCTTTTTTGGGTATTGGTCAGACTAAATGGCTTTGGAGCAACCTGCAAAAACATTGGTAATGTTGTTGTGCTTAAGAGCAATCAAAGATTTTGTGGAGAAGATCCCGAATGGTTCATGTGTCCAAAACCATTTGTCATCGGTTTGTTGAGGTTGGTAATTTGCGAGTATAAGAGAAAGAACAGCCACCTCACAAATTTTCGATTCACTGAGATTCCTGCAACGTTTGAGGTCCCAACACCCCTCGTCGCCTTCGAAAGATAAAAAAACCGATGCCTCCTTGGCAAGGGGGAGAGCAAATAAATTGAGGAATGTCGTGTGTAAAGGATGGAAGCTCACCTAGGAGTCGAACCAAAAAGAGACCGAACGACCGAGAGTCACCACCACATGTTGGTCCACCAGGGGTTGGAGGATAGAAATGGCCTTCCATGGGCCTTTAGCAGTGACAGGGAGCGGGAGCCAGCTTTGTTATCACAATTGGAGGAGCCGAATTTGGCAGCAACGACCCTTCTCCACAAAGCATGTTTTCCCACCCTATATCTTCAAATCCATTTGGCGAGGAGACCCTCGTTCCTCAGCTTTGGATTAGTAATCCCCAACCTGCTAAAACTAAGAGGAGAGGTAATTTTATCCCAACTGACAAGGTGCATATTGGAGCCATCCTCTTTCCAAAATGGTGGACACTCTTGCAATAAAAGCAAGTAACAAAAGGCAAAAATCCCTAAAAGTTAAAATCCAATATCGATCTGTGTCAATTCAGGGTAACTACGCCATACTCTATTGTCATATGCTATTGCAGATATGATTCATGAACTAAGTTATGAAAGTAGAAGAAGAAAACCAAATGTTACCAATTCCTTGGAGTAGAGAAATATCACCCCCGACATTTTGTTGGGAAACTAATAAAAGATCGAAAAAGATACCAAAAATTACTAAATCCTAAAAGTAGATAAAATTTCTCAAACCAACATTTTGTCAGGAAACCAATAGATGAGCAACTCATTAAATAACAAAATGCAAGGAGTATAAAATTCCACATCTCTCGCAAACCTGGACACATCCCCTTTGTGTCAAACTCCATATAGATTCCCACGCATAACCGGGCTCAATGCACACCTTCTACCTCATTTTTAACTACCCAACCCAAAAGTATTTATTTTAATACATTCCTTCCTACATGCATTATGACACTACTTTAGCATCTAACCATCGCCAAACATCAGGCAAAACTGGAATAATAAAATAAAATAAGCAAGAAAGGGATGGGACGGTAGTGTTACTTTTTTTGCGAGGAAAAGAACAGCATCTACTGTGCCCTCAGCATAAATTGACCTACCACAAACATTATGCTGAAACTCAAAAGAAACTCTGCAAGGAAAACAAGTCAAACTTCATTAACCTGCTAAATACATGGCAAAGTAATTAAGAAAATACATACAGTTCCCTTGTTCATGAGGGAAGGAGGGAGATGATATTACGTCTTGTCTGGTGATGTCAAATGATACATATGGAATGCGTGACCAGATAAATGCTCCTCTGGAACTCCCACCATTTCAATCTGTTGCTTGGGATCCCGGATCAATTTTATCTGAAAAAAAAAAAAAGAAAGAAAAAAGAAAGAAAGAAAAAGAAAAAGGATTGTTAGGAACTCCTATAGAAGAGCCAGTCAGCAGTGAGCAAATTAATCCAAATTATAACTTACATCTATCATCTGCGCTATAATTACATATTTAAAGTTGCGAAGAGTAAGAAATGTTCCTCACACCTGATCCATATCAAAAGAGACACCTAATTTCTGGAAGCAAGAAATGACTGCCTTGGCAGTCCCAGATGCATCCACCTTGCTTGTTTGATGCGACTCCATCACCTAAAATTTTCATCCACCAGGAGAACATTTATGGGACTTAGTGAATCATTCAGTGCTGAGTTCTTGGAATAAAGGCTTAAGAAAATAATGTAGAATATCAAAGCAATGACTCCGATAAAAAAATAATATAGAAAAAGAAAAGAAAAATTAAGGTCGTTGGAAGAATTCACTTGTTAAAACATCTCAATAACAGAAGTTGGTGCTATCTCAGTTTTAACACACGTGCAGAAGGTATATATGCATATTTTGGCAACAAAACCCCATTGACTATTATTATTAATTCATTATTATTATCATCATCATCATGTCTCTCTTAAGAGCTCTTTGGGACGCTGAGTTGTGAAATTCATGTCTATGGAATTCATATATCTGTGGAGTTCATATGTCTGTGTTTGGGATGCAGAGTTATTTGATCTGAGTTTATATGTTTGTGTCTTTTATGATTACTATTTCTGTTTTGAAACATTTTTATTCAACAATTCTACCCATCTTTGTTTGAATAAAATATGGATTGCAATTTTTTCCTTTTAATTTTTAAAACTTTTCTTTCTTTTTCTTTCTTTTTTTTTGGGGGTAACAAACAACAATTAACCCACTACATTTCTTGCAGAAATATGGTTAAATAGAATGAGAAATCAAAATATTTTATTCCTAATTTTTCTCCAAGAATTTCATCTTCTTCTTTTTCTTATTCTTCTTGTTGCTACTTTGTATTTTTACTCTATCATGATTTTTTTAATTGAATCTCCTCCATCATCATTGCAGCCAATGGAGTGTCACCACATTTCTTTAACAATTTCACCTTCAATTCCTCCAAATTTAGAGGATCGTCAGAGAACAAATCTTCATTTTTCACTAATACTTGCTAGATAATGTTCTAGGGGAAAAATATCTCCAATTTATGGTTTTTTTTTGTTATATGTTACATAATTTTCCAAATATTTTTAACAATCATTTGATATGTGAATTTGATTAAATAAAAATATATTTAACAAATTTTTATGTAAAAGTATTACACTTAATGTAGACAAAATACTATTATTTATATAATCAACAACCCTACAACATACTTTAATAGTCATCAGTCTTATAATAATCAAAAGTGATTGTCGACATTGATTATCGAAGATGATTTTTCCTGCAGTTTGTAGTCGGGGGTGGCTGTCGGATCGGAGCCTGAAGTTGGTCGCATGAAGGCGGTATTAGAGTTAGTCATCGGAGTTTGTTGTCGGAGGTAGTCATTGAAGATGATTTTTGTCGGAGTTTATAGTCGGAGGTGGTTGTCGAAGTCTGGAGGTGGTTGCATGAAAGTGGTATTGAAGTTGGTTGTCGAAGTTTTTCGTTGGAGGTGGTTGTCAAAGCTCAAAGTTGGCCGTCGAAGTTGCTCGCTCGAAGGTAGTCATCGAAGTTGATCATCGACGGTGATTTTTGTGAGAGATTGTAATTGGAGGTGGTTTTCGGAGTTGGTTATCGAAGTTTGTTGTCGGAGGTGGTTTTCGGAGTTGGTTATCGAAGTTTGTTGTCGGAGGTGGTGGGCAGAGCCTATAATTGATCGTCGGAGTTGGTCGCGCAAAGGTGGTCATCAGAGTTGGGTCATTAGAGTTGTCAATGGAGGTGGTTGCCGGAGCCCAAAATTGGTCATCGAAGTTGGTCACACAAAGGTGTTCGTTGGTGTTGGTTGCCAAAGTTGAAACCTAATAAGAGCGCAAAAAAAAAAAAAAAAAAAAAACCCTTCTAATTCAAAGTCCAAGGAGAAACATGAAACCTAATAAGAGCACAAACATCACCAAGTTCCCTAACAACTCTTTAAACACTCTTTTGTTCCTGGAATTGACCCTTCTCATGAAAGGAAGGATGGAGGAGGAACTCCCTGATCATATCTCTAATAACCCAACAATGGGCAATAGTCACGCCAAACGTCTGGAAGAAAATATTCCAAATAGAATACGCAAAATCACATCTCCAAAGAAAGTGATCAAGGTCTTCCTCCGCCTTCCAACAGAGTATGCAACAACACGGCCCACTAACAAGACATCCTTCTCGAGAGTCAATCCAAGGTGCTCACACGATCGTGTAAAACTTATCAAATAAAGAATCAAACTTTCTTAGAAATTTCAATCCTCCAAAGGGCTGAAAAAATACTCGCTAGAGAGAGGGGATTCAACAAACAGCAAAAATAAGACGTAAAAGAAAAACCTTCCAAAATGGTCCAAATCCCAGACTCGCAAATCTCTTCTCCCAAATCTAAAATTAACCTCCCCTCTATAAAGACAATAGAGAAACAACATCGACCAGCTCCCTATTTGTATAAAAGCGACTAAACCAAAACGAAACGGAAAATGAGCTTTCCGACCAAATCAAAAGATCAGACACAATGATTTTTAAAGGAGGATAAATGAAACATGCGGGGAAACAAGGAGCAAAAAGGACCATCCCCCACCCATTTATCTTCCCAAAAATATGTATCCTTACCCTCTCCAACCACACAATGAACAAAAGGAAAAAAACGGGGAAGCTCATTTGAAATATCATTCCACAGACTCCAGTAAGTGCCTTTACTCTCATCAAACAACCACTCGAAAGGGCGAGGTCCATACTTGCTAGCTATAACCTCATGCCAAAGAGTATCAAGCTCAAGAGGAAATCGTGAACGCCATTTGGCTAACAGAGTTTGGTTACGAGTCCTCAAATTACCAATGTCTGCCCCCCCCGGTTCACTATCCTCCCAACAACATCCCATCTAATCAAGTGCGACCGCTCTCCTTCGTCCACCTCTTCCCAAAGAAAGTTACACATAAGCTTTTCGATGTCCTTGCAAACCTTACTAGGGAATCTAAATAAAGAGAGGTAGGTGGGGTAAGTGAAAGCAACGCAAGTAATCACCACACACTATTCTAGTCACTTCTAAATACTAACGAAAGGTAAAAGCATAAAATAAATGCAAAATCATGGTTTCTCATAGTTGACTATATTAAATATCTATTTGTAGCAAATAAAATAAAAATGGAATAGATAAATATGAAAGCCTCCAGATTCCCACTGCTGCCCTGCTAAAGTGTGAGTAAGAGATACTACAAGTGACAGTAACCTCTAGAGAGTAACCAGAGAAGGCCCCAGGAAACTGCTCAGCCATTATTTCCATAGCTGCAAGGAAGGCAACGACCTATCAAGACCAAAGCACAATCAGAAAATGAAAGAGGAGATCCCATACTCTAGAATTAACAAGGATCTATTAGAACATAATAGTATTGAACTACCTGCTTGCCCATTTGCGGGGAGATTACAGCATAAACCTTTGAGTCATCAACGGTTTTATACAACCGATCTCTATCTCCACCTGTTGTACCCATCACAAAGGGAATTCCAACTTTGCAGTAAAGCTCTGCATTATCTACAAAATAAATATAGAAATACATTATAAAACGAAGTTCACATTTGCCGGACAAGGTAATCTAAGCTTGTTTGGACAAAGCAATGTGTTATCCTTTTTTTCCATTTAGCTACTACAGTTCCAAAGTCTACAAAACTAGCTTGAGGTGTTTCCTCGTACTACTATAAGCTTTGAGAACTTCAATCACCAAGAACTAAAACATGGAAAGGGCATTTACGAGGCTGAAATGCATCAATAAAACTTCAACATCTGTTGTGAATACACAATACTGTTTTGGGAATGTCCTCCCGTTCAACTTGAATATGGTGGTACCCCACTTGACATAAATTTATCTTGTTGGACTTCCAAGTACCTTTAAGGTCACAAATAGGCTAAGCGTCATTTTTTAACATAGTTGAATAATAACAGTTTCACAATGAGGGTAGTCGAACTGACATGGAAAACAAAACATACAACTCTAATAGAGTAAGTATTTCCCCAGTTTCCTTTTGTTCTCCAGACCATTCACATTCTAAGTCCTTAACTACGAAAAATACTCCTAGGGCATCCTTGCAAATGGCCTTTAAATTCCTTCTCTCCTATCTGTGTTGCCCAATCATATACTCTCTCTCAGTTCTTTTATCTACATTTCCCACTCACGCGTACTTATTATATCTCTTACTCCTTTGCTCTTCGTACCTCTCTAGTTCTCAATCTTCCTTTCTTGCTCCCTCCATCATTCTTTCTCCTATTCTCAATCTCTCTTCCCTCCCTCCCTAGTTTATAAAAACATGAATCAAGCACTAAGAAGCACAGATACATACAACCGACACAAATACAATACAACAATTTACAAAAAAAAAAGGCCAAGATATGGAATGGAAAAAAAACACAAACATAAAAAAGAAATCCAACATATATTTATCATTTATATATAATGCTGCTGGCAGCAGTGTTGCTTCAATCTCAACAAAAAAAACCTTTTGTACGTGTAGTGGGGTAATATTTAACAGCTCAAAATAAAACCAATCTTTTCTATCTCACACACAGATAAAATAGTTCTTCAAGGGTGGGGACAATCTTGCTCTCACTCTCATTCTCACATAAGGTTGCGGCCAATCTCTCTCTCAACGATAACTAAAACAACAAGATAAGAGATGCCACCAAATGGGTTCCATGGTTTATGTCACAAATAGATTTTGGTGTGATGGAAAAGGACCTTCAACCTTTATGGACAAGTTCTTCATCTCATTCTTATTCAATCAATTTAGGGTTACGCGTCTGACACATACACTTACCTGAAATTTTAGGTGTTATGCTTCCTAGATCAAGCAATAAACACTAAATCATCATTTCTTTAAATTTATCTAAAATAATGTAGTGCAAATCAGCTCACTAAGGCTCGTATGTGTAAAGGGCTATTGTGATTAATTCAACTCACAATTCAAACCCCCCAAAACCCAAGGTAATCAATCCCAAAATGTTTCCTAGAAGTTCTAAGTCAAGGGTCATTATAAAAAAAAAGTAGTCAAAAGAAATTAATCCTTTTTTGGAAAATAACATACACCGAGTCAAAAATGGTGTACAAGCTCAATAAATTTTCAACTTGTATTGGGATTGAATAATTTGTATGCTAGAGTAACACCCTCCCACAAATTCAAGTTTGTTGGTACTCTACCACCTCGAGTTTGCGGGAGGGAGTTAAAGGAAATTAGATTCCTAATTATTATTTTTCTTTATAGTATTTTCCTTTCATGTACTTTCTTTTGTTGGATATGTTGGTGTCTATTTATTCACCTTTATAATGTTACTCTAATATATAGATTATTCAATAATATATAAAATTAACACGATATCATAGCCCTAAATCCTAGGGTTCATATTTTTCAGCCGTTGCTTCTATCCGATTTCTGCCTCCATCGACAGAGGCAAATCAAGATTTGGTTTACTTGCTCAGTTGATTCTGCGTTTTTATTTTTCAATGTCAACCTTTGTTATGTTTTCTGATCTTCTAAGGTCTCTGTTCCATTTTCATATCAACAGTTCATGGGTTCTATTTTGGGTCTCTCTATGAGGATCTCTGTTTTCAGCCCAGAAGTTCTCTGTGTTTTGATTCTTTGTGGGTTCTATTTTCAGCCCAAAAGTTCTCTATGTTTTAGTTCTTCGCAAGTTCTATCTCCAGCCTAGGGAATATTCTCTGTGTTTTAGTTTTTTTGTGGGTCTCTGTTTCAATCCAGATCTACTGTGATTTGATTGGGGAGTTTTCTTTAGTTTTCGTCATTTGCTTCAATCAGTTGCTTCACAAACTCAAGTTTGTTGTTACTCTACCACCTTAAGTTTGAGGGAGAGTGTTAAAGAAATTATGGCTTATGATTTTTTTCCTAATTAATATTTGCCTTTTTCTATTATTTTTCTTTCATGTAGTTTCCTTTATTGTATTCTTTGAGTCTATTTATTTGTAATTCAATAGAATCTGATCAAGCTAATTATCGAATATAATATACAAAATTAACATGTAGTATCTTAAAAGACTGCCAACCGTTCACTGTTGAAATTGTAAACAGATTATTGCATATCAAGCATTGTCATTACCATTCACAGCAGAAGGCACGGTGTAGTCCACCACGATCAAATTTGGATATTCATCAAAAACTGATGCAAGTACATTTTCCCTATCTGAAGGGCCATGAACCAAAATATCCTTTCCAGATGCTTGTATAGTTAGTCCAGATTCCTCCAAGGAGCCAAATGATACTGGTACAACATTGAGGCCGGCAGAGTCAGCAGCTTTGATAACAGCCTTTCCCATCTTTCCCGAGCATCCATTTACCTAAGTACCAGGAAAGAAATGAAACACATGATCAAAGCACATACTCGGTTCCAATAACTTCTAGAACGCAACGACTAAGATAATGAAAGAAGTAAGTACAAATAATGAAAACTTGATTAAAATATCATATTTTTCATTTCATTCCATTTGAGTC
Organism: Benincasa hispida; assembly: GCF_027475165.1. Classification (NCBI taxonomy): domain Eukaryota; kingdom Viridiplantae; phylum Streptophyta; class Magnoliopsida; order Cucurbitales; family Cucurbitaceae; genus Benincasa; species Benincasa hispida. The sequence goes on from NC_143486.1 coordinate 47,014,093, forward strand.
ACTGTACTTTCAAATGTCCAAATTTAGTCTTCATACTTTCTATCTTAAAATATCCTATTGTTTGTTTGAAGTTAATTTTTTTTTTTTTATCAAAATTGATAAAGTAATAATAATATTCATTCAAGAAAAACCACAATGCACCCAACATGAGTAGTTCAACTGACATGAACTAGTACTATCAACCTCTCGATATATGAGGCTCGTTCCCCCACCCCACATTTGTTGAAAGAAAAAAACTGCGATGAGAATATCTTTTGCAATTTACATGGGGAAGGCTAAAAGAAACTAATTGTTTTTAAAAAGTTAACCATAAACCATTGGTAGGACTAATTTTAAGATTAATACGATAACTAAATTTGGAATTTTGAAGTAACTAAGCTAAAACTAGTCCCAAACCACGGGACGAAACGGTACTTTAACCTAAGAGCTTTACAACAAATAACACCTGAAAATGCACCATAAAAATGAAGCAGCATGCCCCCTATGGTACTTAGGAAAGCTAGTTTTAGCACTACGAAGGTAAGAGGTCTCATGAAAGTAAGTAGAGTTAATGTTAGAGAATCATTGTCAGGTATTTAGAAAAATCACCATTCAAAATCCATAGGGGAACATATTTAAATCCATAATCCTGAAGGGTATTCACAAAAACCTAGGACGGATGGTGAAACGCCGAATACCATAATGGAGAGGTCCAAATTCTGAGAGGAAGAAGCAGATGTTTGACGTTGTTGAAGTGGCGATGCTGCTGACATTGACGACATCGATCTCACACGGAAAAACCTGAGCGTCGGAGAACCCACGCCTGCAAGGGAGAACGCCGGCCGGAATGAATTTGGAGATACACTGAGAGAAGGGACCATCGTCGACGGCGAGAGACTGAACTGACTAAGGGAGAAACTGAGAAAGGACTTGGCCAGGCGGCTGGGGAATTTGACAAAATGGCATCCAATTTTTTTATTAGGGTAAAATGGGTTTTTAGGCTGATTCTCTTTTATATTTACCGATTTACGGAATTTAATAAATATATATTTAGCAGAGAACTAAATTCTTTTTTTTTTTTTTTTTTAAATTATGTTCAGATGGTGTGATTTAAACCATCCAAAATTTGAAAACGAGATTTTTATGTTTCCGTTATATCCAAAATTTGAATTTTAAAATTTAAAATGAGAATTATATTAAATAAAAATTAAAATATTTAAAAATATAGTATGTTAAGTTATAAATTCAATTCAATTTTTTTATAATTAAAATATATAATGTATAATGTATTATAAATTAAGTTAGATTAAATTATAAGTTTGGTCATTATGATTTGGATAAAGTTAGTCCATATAATTTTAAATTTTAAAATTTAGTTCATATTGTTTGATATAAATCGCATATAGTCCCTACGGTTTGTTAAATTTTTTTAAATAGTCTCTACCATTGGACTATTTATCATGAAGCTTTTATCAAACTATTTTGTTGGTAAATTCTAATCATAAACCATATTATCGCCTAAAAAATTTTAACTTATTCCAAATCATGGGGACTAAAATTTCAATTTTTTCTATATATTATATAACATTACGAAACAATAACTATACAGATTTTTTAATAATAATTTATTGTCAACTATTATTTAGTGGGTTGCTACGACTAGTTTACAATTGTTTAAATTATAATCTGATTTTTGAATCTACTACCAAATACATAAAAAAAAAAACATGAAATATAACCATGTTTTCATTTAATCTTTTATTTTCAAATTATTTACTAAATAGATCCTTAAGACCCCAAATTTTGGGTGATAAAATTTACCCCGCTTTTTTAAAATGAAGTTTTTACATCAAATTCAGATGAAATTATCAAAATGAACCGAACAGGTGGAAAAGTCCATCTCGCTCTCACTCCATTTCCTCTATTGCTTATTTTCCTCACTCACAAATTGCTCTCCTCTCTCTCACACTTTCGTTCTTTTTCATCTCTAGTTTTGTCAAAGTTAGTCGAAGACTCAGAGCTACTCTCCTCTCTCACGATCGGAGCGACTCTATGAACTCATTGAAGTTGGTACATGATTTTGTCGAAATATAAATTATAACTTTACTTATCTATAATATGAAAGATATAACTGAAAATACGAAAATTCAAACAACGGACTTATGATTACTACCAGACTCGTATTTCAATTGTGCAGTTTGGTCGGTAAAATGCTTATTTGAAAGGGGGAAAAATGAAAATTTTTATAAATCTACAAAATATCAACTTCAGTTCACATAAAAGATAAGGGTAAAAAAAAGTTACGGCAAATTCTATTATTTTTCCTCTCTTTTTTCTTTTTATGTTTTTTTTTTTTTTTAATTTGACAACATATTCTATTCTCAAGTGTATTGTCCGGAAAGTTTTTACACCCATATTTATAATACTAGTTGGAATATTACATATGTTAAAAATACATAATTAAATTAAATTTAAAATTGTAATTTTATGTTAATAGCTTGGGTTATTTTGAGTTTAAAGTTATTGGAATCATTGAAATTTATATAAAGTTGGAATCTTTGAAAAAAAAACCATAAATTTTAGGTTTTGGATAGTGATACTCTTTATAATTTCAATTTTTTTCATATTTTAATTTAAATCAAAGTTTATTTTAAAGTCTTTTATCAGGATAGTTTAAATAAAAGTAATTTGTTTAAAATATATTTTTCCCCCAGTCCATCTAAACGGGTCCTTATTCCTTCTTTTTTTTTTTGTATATTTGCAATAATTTATTTGTTATTTCAAACAAATATTGTTTTTCCTAAGAAGACAAAAACCCTAAAATATTATCCTTTTATCAATCAAATTTGATAGAGATGAATTGGAATTACTTACCCTTAAAGACCGATCTCTTCACATAAATCCTCTCCAATCACGAACTCCTCAAACAGCTTCTTCCAAAATCGAACAAAAAGTACAACAGTGTGAGATCCAAAACGGCACTACTACAAGATTACCTCGATATTCTTAGAGGAGAATTGTGCAGATTGTGTAGACTTGTGAAAATTAATTTTGAAAGGGAAGTGATTTTTATTTTTACTTGGGAAGAGATTTTTTTTTTACCTTTAAGTGAAAGGAATAAGATGAATAATACACGTAAGAGGGGAAAAAAATTCCTCACTTCCACATTCAACGAGAGAATTGAGAGGGAGTTAATAACTCCCTAAAAAAACAATTAATTTAAAAACATTTCTTTAATATATATATATATATATATTCATACTAAATTTATCTATTTTTATATGAATCACATTCATATAAATTAATATTTGAATCATATTCAAATACGTATTCCTTCTCAGATAAAACTTTATATTATAATATATTATATATATTATATATATTATATCTCATATAATTAATTTTAATTAATTTCCTTTATTAATTGGAGCAATTCAAATTAATCAAAAATTAATTCAATTCTCATTAGTCTCAATTGAGCCAACGAGGGGACCTTATGGAACTGTAGATTAAAGCTCCAATTGTACTTGGTTAATTAATTAAACTCTTTAATTACTTTTATTAATCGTTGGTCACTACACTAAAGATCGACAATTGCACTCTTCACATTAAAAATATATTTCTGTGTCCATTGGATATAACCAATCAACGGTGCATTGACCCTTCACAATATTGCTTGTAGGTACAATTGTACCAAAATTACTGTTTTGCCCCTATAGTTACGCCTAACTCCTTAAGTATCATTGATCCTTCTAATAAACAATAAGTTATAGTTCAACTATAACCGAACCCCTTTCAGGCTAGGAGAGGGTGTGGCGCCACATTGTTCAAGCCTGAAATCAGCCATTAATGGAGCAATTTCTCTACTTATACTAACTACAGATAATGAGTGAATTTCTTCTTATGTAGTTGTATTCTCAGCTTCCCAATCAAACGAATCCCCAAAATGATGGGCATATTGCGAAGAAACGGACCACTCAACCATGAAGATCAAATTGACCACCTTCATAGGCAGGAGATCACAACTCACTCAAGATTCAAGTCAAGTCAGATGTGGTCATTCTAGTGAAATGTGAGTCTTTTCTAGCAATGGTGTTATATAGAGAGACTATTCATTTCATGGTCTGGTCTTATACAAACTCTTTGTATAGAATATCCCCGCTCACATGTCTTCACGTGAATGATCAGGATCAGATCATTTGTAGCACTTTACAACAATTGTAACAACTATAAAGCGGGTTGTATTAGTAGTGTCACAAGGATAAGGTACCCAGCCTTATTCATATACTACAGACCGTTTACGTTATCACTAAAACACAATCCACCTATATGTCTCCACGTTCATGTTTAAGTTACAGAAGATAACTCTGGATATTGGTTTATTGATTTTTGTGGGTTAATCAAACTAATTGTCAAATAAAATACCTCTTGTTTTATTAGATAAACAAAGAGTTTGTATAATACAATTACAAACTACAAGACCACGAGATTCAGAACATCAACTCCAATAAATACTTGTTGAATGAAGGGTATAAAAGTAATCATATTTGTCTATGTATTTTTATAAAGAAATCACAATCAATATTTGTTAGAAGAAAGTGACAAAAGGGATAACATACCCGTTGAAGACCAATTCTTCACGTTCCTCTCCAAATCGCGTCGTCTTCTCCCGATCTCACAAATACTGTGTAGGAATATATCAGCAACAGCGGAAGCAATGAGGATCATTTAACCATTATAATTCATTAATTTTGGCAAAATATAAAGCATGCTCTTGCAGAAAACAAGTGAGTTTCATGACATACCTCTTGTAGAACTTCTTCAAAGCTTGTTCTCAAGCTGCAATCTTCTCCAAATCTTGTTGCAGACCATCTCAAGATCTTCCCCATTATTCTTTTGGTACTCTAGATTGAGTTGTGGGACTCAAAACAAGCTTGAATCAAGGGATGAAGGAGAATAGCTCACAGCAGCAATCTGGTTGAAGAACTATTTTTTCAGCATGAATTTTCTCTAAAATTCTCTCTCAACTACATGGCCGAAATTCACTCCAAACTCTACAATATATTGCAGATCAACATGCAATGGAGGGAGTTGCATGAGTTGCAGCTCATGCTTGGAGTAACACAAAGCAATGTTGATGCCTTTTGTGTGAGCAAGTAAAAGATGGATAATGGAAAACATGGTTTTTCCATTTGGTGTTTTGTTTTTCAATTTTCCAATTTTATCATATAATCAAAACTTGATTTTTCCAAAATCCATTTTGATTTTAAAAAATGAAAAATAAAATTAATTTCATAAATTAATTTTTAAATAAAACTTAATTAATTTAATATCAAATATTAAATTAATTTTTATACACATCCATCTTTATATATTTAAATCATATTTAAATATAAATTATTCTATTTCATTTAATTCTCAAATTAAACATGTAATTATATCTCATATAATTACTAATTCCCTTAATTATAATTTGAACATTTTAAATTAACTTATCACGCTATTCTAGAGCTAGTCCATTACGAGCTAGTAGAGGGACCTCGCGGACCTACAAATCATAGGCTCCAAGGATCTGAGATTAATTGGCTAAACTCATTAGACCAGATTAATCCTCATTCGTTAACTAATGGGTCACTCCACTAAAATCCATAGTTGCACTCTCTTCACTGTAGATATATTATGTCTACATGATTGAACCATAATTAGCAAGTCGACCCTTCACAAGTTGTTCGTAATAATGGCTGGGTCAAATATCTGTTTTATCCCTAAGATTACATCTTATTCCTCAAGTTCCTACTGATCCTCTAATGAACAACTGGTTTGTGATCCAATCACTAAACCAAACTCTCTCAACCCAATGAGAGGGTGGGGCCCATTGTTCAATACCTGGATTTAGTACGTGAGAGAACAACCTTTCTCTTTTCCCTAAATTGGGTAGGCGTGAACTCCGTCTTGCACCCTATGTCCCCAACTATCTATTAGGTCTTACCCCTGAAATGGGAGTCTTATTAAGCTGACGTTGTTGAGCCAACCCTCACCTATGCAAATCTAAGGGTAATCTCAAATAAACAGGAGCTCATAGTTAACTCAAGATCAAGATCGAGTTACCTAGGTCATCTAGGTGAAATAGTCAGTCTTATACAGTAAACAACGTTATAAAGTAAGAGTGACTTATTTTTTGGTCCGATCTTATGCAAACTCATTACATAGGACGCCCCCACTCCTCATGTCATTACATGTACCAATTAGGATCACTTCGTATGTAGCACTTTACAACTCTTCGTAACAACTACAGAGTAGGCCGAATCCAATGGTGTTACCAAAATAAGGTACCCAACCTTATTCATGTACCATAGATCATTTTGACTATTTACTTGAACCTGATCCACTCTTATATCTCCACATAAAGTTCAAGTACTCATGTAATAGTCATGGGTAGGGGTGTTCGTGGGTTGGGTTGGGTTGAAAGACTTTTCAGACCCATCCCAATTGTTCGGGTTGTAAATTTTTTTCAATCCAAATAACTTTTATTAAGAAATGAACCCAACCCAACCCAATCATGAAATATTTGGGTTGTGTTTGTTCGGGTTAATCGAGTCATTTGTTTAAAATTTTGTTCTAAAAAGAAGCATAATAAAATCTTATTTAATTAATTACATATATTGAATTAAGATTAACAACTCAATTTCAATTTATATACTGAAATTTTTCTTTCTAAAGTGTAAAGAAACCACTTTTAAGAGTTGTTGAAGAATAAATTAATGAAAAAATTTTGGAATTAAATAAAATTAAAATCAATATATGTATAAATAATTATGTTATATGTAATAAAAAATATATTTTAAAGTTAATAATAAATTCGGGTTGGTTCGGATTGGTTCGGGTTATATTAGATGAATCTATGAATCAACCAAACCCATCAAATTTTCATTTATTTGAACCCAACTCAACCCAAACTGCATGAGTTGGATTGGATTGATCGGTTTTTTCAGGTCATCGGGTTTTTTGAACACCCCTAGTCATGGGTCTTAATTTATTGGATTTAGACTTTTCATACAATTTATGAAATCAATAATAAGTATATTGATTATAGAAAATGTTTATCATTTTACAAACTGCGAGTCTTAGGACATAAAACCCAACAATACTCCCACTTGGACTAAAACTTCAGTGGATCAATATATACAAATATATACAATGTTGAATTTACATGGAGAGAATAAAATGTACAAATATAATAAACTAGGGCATTACAATACCCATAAATTCTCCCACTTGCCCTAGTGATACAAACTCATAGTCCTAGTTCTATTAGGTGACCCTCGAACACTATAGCCGAGAGGGCCTTTGTAAATGGATCAGCTAAGTTGTCTTGAGAAGCAATCTGGGTGACGATTACGTCTCCTCTGTGTACAATCTCCCTGATGAGATAGTACTTTCACTCGATATGCTTTCCTCTTTTATGGCTTCGTGGTTTCTTTGAATTTACAACTGCTCCACTGTTGTCACATTAAAGAGTGACAAGCAGATGCATATTTGGAACTACTTCCAAATCTATTAGAAACTTTTTGAGCCATACTGCTTCTTTTGCTGCTTCACTTGCAGCTACATACTCAGCTTCCATTGTGGAGTCAACAATATAACTTTGTTTTATGCTTCTCCACACAACTGCTCCCCCGTTTAGAGTGAATACTGATCCCGAAGTTGATTTCCTTGAATCAATATCAGTCTGAAAGTCAGAATCAGTGTATTCAGTAAGGATTAGATCCTTAGCACCATACACGAGCATATAATCTCTCGTTCTCTAAAGATACTTGAGAATGTTTTTAACAGTAGTCCAATGATCATATCCAGGATTGGAAGTAGTCCAATGATCATATCCAGGATTGGACTGAAATCTGCTGACTATTCCTACGACATAGCATATATCGGGACGAGTACACAACATTGCATGCATTAAACTCCCTACTACTAATGTATATGGAATTCAATTCATCTCCTCAAGCTCTTGAGGTGTCTTAGGACTCTGTTCCTTAGACAGGTGAATTTCATGTCTGAAAGGTAAAAATCCTTTCTTGGAATTTTGCATTTTATACTTAGACAATATCTTGTCTATATAAGATGCTTAAGATAATGTTAATGTTCTATTCTTGTGATTCTGAACTATTTGGATTCCAAGAACATACTATGCTTCTCCCAAATCTTTCATTTGGAATTGCGAAGTCAGCCATCTCTTAATGTCAGCTAGATATTTTACCTCATTCCCAATGAGTAGAATATCATTAACATACAACACCGGAAAAGCAACAGTTTTGTTAACGATTTTCTTGTATACACAGGGTTCGTCAACATTTTGTTCAAAGCCATAAGATTTGATTGCAATGTCAAATCTCATATTCTAGGATCTAGAAGCTTGTTTTAATCCATAAATGGATCGATTATGCAAACCTTTTGCTCTTGATCCTGCTGTATAAACCCTTCTGGTTGAGACATATAGATACTCTCTTCAAGATAGTCATTCAGAAAAGCTGTCTTAACATCCATTTTCCATATTTCATAATCATAAAAAGTGGCTATGGACAAGAGTATTCTAATAGACTTTATCATGACAACTGGAGAGAAGGTTTCTTCATAGTCTACCCCATCTCTTTGGATCCTTTTGCCATAAGTCTAGCTTTGTAGGTCTGTATCTTATCAGCTTGGTCTCGTTTTCTCTTGTAGATCCATTTGCAACCGATGGGTTTTGCCCCTTCAGGTTGATCTACAAGATCCCAAACAGAATTGAAATACATATATTCCGTTTCAAGGTCGATGGCTTTAATATATTGGTTTTTATCCACATCATTCATTGCTTAGTTAAAAGACAATGGATCCTCTAAACCATCATTTGGTATGATGACTTGAGTTTCAGTTAAACCCATGTACCGGTCAGGCTGTTGCACAACCCTCCCACTATGGCGAGGCATTCTCAACTCTTGAGAAGGATGTGAAGTCTCTGTTTCATCAACAACTCTTGTTGATGGACATGCTCTATCAATAACTCTTGTTGATACATTTGTTGTTTCTCTGGACATTTCTTCTATTACTAGCTTACTACGAGGTTGATGATCTTTTACATCGTCTTCCTCCAGGAAGGTTGCATTTGTCGATACAAATACCTTATCTTCCTGAAGATCATAAAAGAAACTATCTCTTGTTTCTTTTGGGTAGCCTACAAATAGACATACTTTTGAACGGTGTTCCAACTTTTTAGGATTTTGCACCAACACATGTGTAGGATTAAAGGAAATCGATCGCGAGGATTTCCATGAGCAACAAAATAGATCATTCCAAATTACAATCATGTATGAACATTACAAATTACAGTCCTAAACAAAACATAAAATTATGCAATTAATATATAAATTACAGCATGAAACTACAAATGACTAAGAAGAGAAATCTCTACACACATTTGTAGACTTGTCTCCACGCTCTTTGATCACGAACGCTCAAATAACACGATCGCTACACAACACGAACACCATGCACTCGACCTCTGCGATCGCCTCGGTCACGAACACCCCACAGCACGAACGGCCTCCACAGAACCTCGATGGCGTCGAGTTGAGTATGACACCACCAAGAAGTCTACATTGGTATTCTCGGTGTGAGAATCCAGAGGGTAGGCTCTGTGTGGACTTGGTATGAGGTAGAAGGAAGAGGAATCCACAATCATGTAAATGATTGAGCAAGTGGGAGAAGACTGAATCTATCGTATAAGTCGATGCCCAATCGTTTAGCAAAAGCTAAGCAATCGTCTAGCAAAAGCTTAGAGATCGTTTAACTCATCGCTTACCAACGTATCTGACGCCTACAAATACTACACGATCATTTATCTTTTTTAAGTTGTCGCTTAGTAAATCGGTGTTTACTTGACAACTTCCGTGAGATTCTTTTTCCAAGAGAGAAAATCACAAAAACAATTTTTTTCAACATTACTAAAATTAGGAAAATAATTTTCCTTTTTATCTCACGGTATGAACCACCAATAACCTTCTACTCAATTGGTTATTAGAGAAAAAGATTTAATTATCCAATAATTAATATTATTATAAATATAAAAGATAATCAACTTATCATACTATATTTATAACCTATAGTTTTAATATTTCATCTCACGAAACACATAAACCATAGCTATTTTTCTATTCCATGACACTTAATGTAAATCTCATTTACATTAATCTTCCACTAGATGTATCTCATACACCATACCGATCATATCATATATAATCGAAATACCTCTTGTCAATTTGAACATTTCAAATCAACGCCAAGAACTGATCCTCAACTGAATCCATTGAGCTACCAAGAGAACCTTATGGACCTGTAGCTCAAAGCTCCAACGGTACGTGAATAACTGACTAAACTCTTTAGTCACGGGATCCACCATCTGTTAACTGTTAGGCACTCCACTAAAGATCGACAACTGAACTCTCCTTACCACAGATATATTATGTGTCCATCTTAACCAATCAGAAGTGCGACAACCCTTCACAGATCGCTCATAAGTACAGCTCGGCCAATAACCGTTATGCCCCTATAGTTACATTTAACTCCTTAAGTACCACTGATCCCTCTAATGAACATAAGTCATAGTCCTACTATGACTGAGTCCTCTCTTCCAAAGAGAAGTCGTGGCCACTATGCTCAAGCTCCGAAATCAGCCCTTAAGGGGGCAATCTCTCTATTTATCCCTACTTCGGGAAAGAAGTGAATTCCATCTTGTGGATTGAGTTTCCAACTCCCATATCAGACAAGTCCCCAAAAAGGTAGGCATGTTGAGTTGGCAATCTGGCCACTCTCACCCATACTAATCAAAGGACTGCCCTCAAAGGCAGGAGTTCCCAAAACACTCAGGATTGAGGTCGTGTCACCTATGGTCGTTTAGGTGAGATGTAAGTATCTAGTATCAACGGCGTTATATACAGAGTCTAGTCACCTCGTGGTCCGGGTCTTATACAAACTTTTTGTACTTGCACGTCTCCACATGAATGGTCAGGATCTACCATCTGTAATAGTTTACAACACTTGCAAACCTCTACAAAGGGGGTCGTATCCGTAGTGTTACCAGGATCAGGTATCCCACCTTAATCCTTATACTACAGACCTATTTAGATTATCATTAAGGCATGATTCACTTGTATATCACATATACATGCTTAAGTTTACATAAGATAACCATGGAGTTTTGTTTATTGGATATGAGTAAATGCTTTAATTAAATAACAATTATTTTATTCATCAAACAATGTGTATCTTTACAAAACAATGAGACTCCGGGAGAATTAGGACACAAATCCCAACCTGGATAACCCTAAATCCTAAAGTGACATAAATTTCTTGTACGTCCTATCCAGAGCTTGTAAGGCGTTTCAGAAACACTTTTCGAGGGAATTATGTTCAAAATATACACTGCAGTCCCAACTGCGTGTCCCCAAAAAGAATTTGGTAACTGAGCGTAACTCATCATGGAACGAACCATGTCCAACAAGGTTCTATTTCTTCTTTCTGCCACACCGCTTTGCTGAGGTGTGCCAGGGGCTGTGAGTTGAGACTGAATTCCATGTTCTATCAAAAAGTTATGGAATTCTAAGTCCATATACTCACCACCTCGATCCGATCGAAGCGTTTTAATCTTTTTACCTAATTGATTTTCAACCTCAGCCTTATACTCTTTGAACTTTTCAAAAGTTTCAAACTTTTTGTACATTAGGTAAACTCGCCCATACCTGGAATAATCATCTATAAAACTGATGAAATATTCATACTCTCCTCTTGCTCTAACATTTAGAGGCCCACAAAAGTCTGAGTGAATCAACTTTAGGGGTTCTTTGGCTCTAAGACCTTTTCCAGAAAAAGATTTTTTGTCATTTTACCCTCGAGACAGGATTCACATGGTGGTAATGAACTGTCTTCCAACTTATTTAGACGACCATAAAACTTAACCAATCTCTCAATCCTATTGAGATTTATGTGACCCAGTCTCAAGTGCCAAAGATAGGCATTTGGAAATATCTTACTTTTCTTATGAGTCCCAGTAATTTTAAACATCTTTATGTTTAATACGGCTTTGACCTCAGTTGGTTTTAACATATACAAGTTATTTTCTAATTTTGCAGAACAAATCTTTTTACTTCCTATATTGATGAACACTTCATCATTTTCGAAATAAACTTTATATTTTGTTATAGAAAACAAGAAATAAATATTAGATTCCTTTTCATAGAAGGAATATAATATATATTTTTCAAATAAATGTACTTATCTCCTAAAAATAGCTTCATATCTCTCACTGCTTTAGCTGAAACAACCTCCCCGATCCCTACCTTAAAGATTGTTTCACCTTTTGTCATCTGTCTCCAAGAACTTGTTTCCTGTGAGATAGTACAAATATGATTAGCAGCACCTGAATCAATTATCCAGATTTTATCGTTTTCCACTAAACATGCTTCGATAACAAGTAAATCATATTTATCTTGTTGTTCGAATTCTGCACTCTCATCTACATAATTCAAAATTTTAGATGAGTTGGGAGATAGAGAACAATCCTTTGTTAAAACTCTTTTGGTGTAATCAACCGCTAGTAATTTGTTTGTTGATTTGATTTTACTGTTATTTAAATCGGAAGTGAGTTTTCTAGAAGAATTCAACATGCTAATAAAAATGAAACAAATTCTATTTAGCAAATTGTAACTAAATCCAAAATCAAGTTTTAGCAAAAAAATAATAATGTACCCATAACCATTATTTATTTGCAACGATACTTTAGTGAGTTAGAATATGTGCTAACAATGGGCAGTCATATACTCCTTCACTAAAGCAAAAAATTTTGACCAAATACTATCTCTGGAATAACTCTTATTCCTATTGTCTCCAGAATAACTCTTATTCCTATAGTCATTTAGTTATCGTTTTCGGTCAAGATCTTTACTAACAATTTATTAATTCTTGTAAGAGTGACCCGCCATTTTCAAATCCTATAAGATGGTATGAATTTGCCTTCGAAATAGAAGACAATATCCAAGATGGAACTATAAGACCCTATTCATTTTACTGAAGCCTGGGTTGTTCCGAATACTATGTTACAACCCTTCGTAGGGATAGTCGTCGATAAACAACTAGCAAAGGGCCACTTAAAGCTAACCAGCATGTGCAACATAGGAATCTCACGGTTCAAACTAATGGAGGAGGTTGTAGGATATATTGACACATATCCTTCACCCACTTACTATGAACTACTTCTTCCGTTTACCTTGATATTGACTCATACAAAACACTTTCCGTAGAGAGGCCACTTCCAGAGTGACACGAAGCGTCATATGAATCTCACGATGTAAATCATGTGGAGACGTGGCAGTTGAAATCTATATATCGAATAATTGATTTATGTTTGAACAAATTCCTCTTATTCACCGAAATCTAGATTTAAGATAAAAAATACTTTCCATAAGGAGGTCACTCCCAGGGTGACACGAAGTACCGCTTAAATCTGGATTGTGAACTCTTAGAGACGTGAGAGCTAAAAATAACTTATCGTATATGTCATTAATCTCCCACTGAAGTTTTCTAATAACTCTATCATTTAGAAGTTATTAAACTGCCACTGAAGTGTTCTATTGGGCAGATTTATACTTAGGTTCTTTTCGATTAATAAAAGAACCCTAAGTCTATGTGGTTTATCCAAATATAACTCTTATAATTGGATTTTAACCTATGATGCCTAGGTGATAAACCATTTTATTACCTCACATCACTCACGTATGCTCATAAAACCGGTTACTAATGCTCAATAATTCGGTCATAATCCCCAAGTAGGAGGTGTTCCATAAACCGTCAACTTAAGTACCCCAGCCTTAGACAAGATTATATACTGGTTGAGTTTGTAACTTGGTTTTATAAGTTTTAACTATTAAAACAGGTTGTCAACCTACATGCAACTGTTGTTTATGGATTTTAAATGTCTAACTCAATTTTATGACAACTTATAAAATTTTAGACATGCTAAACATCCATAACATACATAAGGGCATTCAATTTTTAATATAACACTTATATTAAATACCAGAAACCTTAACATGCATACTATATATTATAACAGATTATAACATACTTTCAATGCATGTAACATGCTTCCTATGGTGAGATTTTAAATCTAAATGACATACTGTGTGCACATACAAGATTTATTTAATTATAACATACATCAAATACATAAATAATTAAACACAGACTGATATGGTTTTAGTTTTGGCAAAAACAAGCAAACAGAAGCCTAACTATTACAAACAACTTCAAAACCGTCTTTGAACCACTCGAACCACTCCAAACTGAATCCAAGCATCTTGAATCGGACTGGATGAGTCTGAACCAAACCAACAAAGTCTGAACCGAACCAGCCAAAAATACTTTGAGGCCGAACTGGATTGGACCTTGACAAAATCGGTCGAACCGGCTGTTCTCGATCCAATCTTAAAGTCTTGCTAAGGGCGATCGTGTAGGCTGAAGGCAATCGTCTAACACCATCGCCTTGTGTTGAGAAAAGGTACACGATCGCTTAGCTCTATCATATAGAACTACACGATTGCTTAGTGTCATCTATCTATCGTATAGAGCAATCGTTTAGCTCTCGGTAGAACTAAACAATAGCTTAACACCATCGCCTAGCGCTTCATGTCATCGTTTAGTGTCCGCCGTAACTAAACGATCGCTTAGCTATATCGTATAGAACATCATCGCATAGAAACTTCAACGCATCACTTAGCAACGCATCTAGACGATCGCTCAACGCCGCATCTAGACGATCGCTTAGCACTATCACGCAACACTTCATTGCATCGCTTAGCGCGTGCCGCAGCTACACGATCGTATAGTGCCATCATATAGCAAATCCAACGTATCGTTTAGTTCCCATGCAAAAACTAAACAATCGCATAGCAATTTGAATGCATCGTTTAGCTCCCACATGTACACGATCATTTAGCGTTCAACATCACAACGACCAGTACCCATTGCTATACGATAAACTAGCTTTTATTCACATCATGTAACGCCTGGAGCTAGATGATCGCTTAGCAATTGAACCTCAACAACGATTTTGAGCAGAAGCTAAAAAAATAGGAACAACAGCTCAGCCTCCTTCAGTTGTTTCTTCAATTACATCTTAATTTCAACTCCAATGACTCCAAATAAATTCCAGGCTCTTGCTAACACATAAAAGCTCATCAAACAAGAGCCAATTACAAATTTAAATGAGAAATTAAAGAGAATTAAAATGCCAAAACTCATAAAATTATATCAATGCAGCAGTTTCATATTTCTCATATAAAACACCCACCAAACAAAAATTAAACCGAATTGAATGCTTATATGATGCTCTGATACCAGTTGTAGGAATGTATCAGTAACAGCGGAAGCAACAAGGATCATTTAAGTACTTTAATTAATTAATTTTGGCAAAATATAAAGCATGCTCTTGTAGAAAACAAATGAGTTTCATGACATACCTCTTGTAGAACTTCTTCAAAGCTTGTTCTCCAGCTGCAATCTTTTCCAAATCCTGTTGCAGACCATCTCAAGATCTTCCCCACTATTCTCTTGGTGCTCTAGATTGAGTTGTAAGACTCAAAAATGGCTTGAATCAAGGGAAGAAGGAGAATAGCTCACAACAATAATCTGGTTGAAGAACTCTTTCTTCAGCACGAATTTTCTCTAAAATTCTCTCTTGACTGCATGCCCGAAATTCATTTTAAACTCTTCAATATATTGCAGATCAACATGCAAGGGAGAGAGTTGCATGAGTTGTAGCTTATGCTTGGAGTAACACAAGGCAATGTTGATGGCTTTTGTGTGAACAAGTAAAAGATGGATAATGGAAAACGTGGTTTTTCCATTTTGTGTTTTGTTTTTCAATTTTCCAATTTTATCATATAATCAAAACATGAATTTTCCAAAATCCATTTTGATTTTAAAAACTGAAAAATAAAATTAATTTTATAAATTAATTTTTAAATAAAACTTAATTAATTTAATATCAAATATTAAATTAATTTTTACACACATCCATCTTTATATATTTAAATCATATTTAAATATAAATTCTCCTATTCCGTTTAATTCTCAAATTAAACATGTAATTATATCTCATATAATTACTAATTCCCTTAATTCTAATTTGAACGTTTCAAATTAACTTATCACGCTATTCTAGAGCTAGTAGGGGGACCTCGCGGACCTACAGATCATGGGCTCCAACGATCCAAGATTAATTGGCTAAACTCATTAGACCAGATTAATCCCCATTCGTTAACCAATGGATCACTCCACTAAAGCCCATAGTTGCACTCCTCTCACTGTAGATATATTATGTCCACATGATTTAACCATAATTAGCAAGTCGACCCTTCACAGGTTGTTCGTAATAATGGTTGGGTCAAATATCTGTTTTACCCTTGAGATTACGTCTTATTCCTTAAGTTCCTACTAATCCTCTAATGAACAACTAGTTTGTGATCCAATCACTAAACCAAACTCTCTAAGCTCAGTGAGAGGGTGCAGCCCCTTGTTCAAGACCTGGATTCAGTACTTGAGAGAACAATCTTTCTTCTATCCCTAAATCGGGTAGGCGTTAACTCTGTCTTGCACCATATGTCCCAACTATCTATTAGGTCTTATCTTTTAAATGGGAGTCTTATTGAGTCGGTGCTGTTGCGCCAACCCTCACCTATGCAAATCTAAGGGTAATCCCGAATAAATAGGAGTTCATAGTTAGCTTAGGATTAAGATCGAGTTACCTAGGTCATCTAGGTGAAATAGTCAGTCTTATATAGTAAATAGCGTTATAAAGTAAGAGTGACTTATTTCTTGATCCGATCTTATGCAAACTCATTGCATAAGATACCCTCACTCCTCATGTCATAACATATACGAATTAGGATCACTTCGTATGTAGCACTTTACAACTCTTTGTAACAACTACAGAGTAGGTCACATCCAATGATGTTACCAGAATACCCGACCATATTCATGTACTATAGATCATTTTGACTATTTACTCGAACCTGATCCACTCTTATGTCTCCACATAAAGTTCAAGTACTTATGCAATAGTCATGGGTCTTAGTTTATTGGATTTAGACTTTCATATAATTTATGAAATTAGTAATAAGTATATTGATTATAGAAAATATTTATCATATTGATTATAGAAAATGTTTATCATATTGATTATAGAAAATGTTTATCATTTTACAAACTGCGAGTTTTAGGACATAAAACCCAACACACTGCAACCGGACACCACCATGGGGTCTTCCCCATTATTCTTAAGGATGAGAATTGTGCAGAGGTGTGGGCTTCCATTTTTAATTTTGGGATGAGTGGAGGAGAGATGATCGAGAGAAAAATTTTGTGCCCAAAAACTCTTCTGCAAAAACGTAGAGAGCAGGAAGAAATCATGAGAGAGAGAACATTTTTTCTGTCCACCATTTTTTTTTTGTCACGTGAGAGAAGGAGAGAGATTAAGAGATAAGGGAGTTATAACTCGCTCCCCTTTATTTAATTAAATTTGAAAGAATTAAACTCAAATTCTAAATTTGAATTTAATATATATATATATATATATATATATATATATATTAACCACTTTAATATTTGTGTAAACTATATGTTATATCACCTATAACATATAACCTATAGTTAATATTATATCACATATAACATAAACTATAGTTTAGTATTATCTCAAATAACCCAAGGTATTAATATGAATCAAATTCATATTAATTTTAACCTATAATTTTTATATGGATCGCATTGATATAAATAATAATCAATTACATTCAAATTATAACACCTTTCAAAAAATATATAAATTTAATATGAATCATATTCATATTGATTTTTACATATAATTCCTATATGAACAATATTCATATAACTAATATTTGAATCATATTCACATTAAATTTTAACATATAGTTTTTGTATGGATCATATTCAAATGTTTATTTATCTCGTAAAATTATATAATGTATCAAAATTCATTATATTATATAATGTATCAATATACATTATTTAACTATATTTTATACAATTAATTTCCTTTAATTAATTTAAACAATTCTAATTAAACCAAAATTAGTTTGATTATCATCAGTCCTCATTGAGCTAACAAGGGACCATGTGGATAGGTTGAAGCTCCAATGATAGAAGATTAATTGATTAAATACTTTTAATCAAATTAATCACACATTCATTAACTGTCGGTCACTCCAGTAAAGATCGAAAACCGAACTCTTCGCACTATAAGTATATTTCTATATCAATTGGATATAACCAATCAACAGTGCGTTGACCCTTCACAAATTGTTCGTAAGTACATCTGGGTCAAATTACTGTTTTACCCTATAGTTACATCTAACTCCTTAAGTACCATTGCTCCCTCTAATGAACAATTAGTCACAGTCCAACTATGATTGAAACCCTCTCGGGTCAGGAGAGGGTGAGATACCTCATTGTTCAAGCCTTGGAAGTAGCCCTTAAGGGAGCAATTTATCTTCTCACCCTAACTATAGGAAATGAGTGAATTTCTTCTTGTGTAACTATGTTCCCAACTCCCCAATCAGACGAATCTCCAAAATGGTAGGCTTATTGAGTCGACGAATCTAGTCACTCTCATTCATAAAATAGAAGGATCGCCCTTATAGGCAGGAGTTCACAACTCACTCAGGATTAAGGTCTAGTCACCCATAGTCATCCTAGTGAAATATAAGCCTTTTCTAGAAACGACGTTATAAAGAGAGACTTAACATTTTGTGGTTCGATCTTTATACAAACTCTTTTGTATAAAATATCACCGCTCACATGTCTCCACAAGAATGAGACACCCAACCATATCCATATACTACAAAACTTTTAGGTTATCACTTAAAATATGATCCACCTATATGTCTCCACATACATGTTTAAGTTACATCAGATAACCTTAGATCTTGGGCTAATGGATTATTGCACAAGTAATATAAAATTAATCAACCATTGATTCAACTAACATAAAACTACGATGCTTTAGGACATACACCCTAACATTGAACATTTAGCAGAGAGACATTATTCATCAATCAACTTATATAGAAATGAGTTTGAAAAGGTTTTAAAGCACATTCTAATGGTAGTTCGATCATTGGATGTGAAAAAAGACATATTTCGACCTCAAGAAAAGAATGAAAAACTACTTGGTCCTGAAGTACCATATCTTAGTGTGATAGATGTACTCGTGTATCTTGCTAATAACATACGGCCTGATATAACATTTTCGGTGAATTTATTAGCTAGATATAGTTCTTCTCCAACAAAAATACATTGGAATGGAATTAAACATGCATTCCGCTATCTTTAAGGGATGATTGATATGAGTTTATTTTATTCAAACAAATCAAATTTTCATTTAGTTGGTTATGCTGATGTAGGTTATTTATTTGATCCACATAAGGGTAGATCTCAAACAAGCTACGTATTTACATGTAAAGAAACTGTTATATCATGACGATTCGTAAAGTAATCCATTACAGCTACCTCTTCAAATCATGTCGAGGTTCTTGCAATTCATGAGGCTAGTCATGAATGTGTATGGTTGAGATCAATGACTTAACACATTCGTGAAACATGCGGCTTGTCTTCCAACATTATTATGCGAAGACAATACAACATGCATAGCTTGAATCAAATGAGGATATATTAAAGGAGATAAAATGAAACATATCTCACCCAAGCTCTTCTACACCCACGATATTGAAGAAAATGGAAAGATTATTGTTCAACAAATTTCTTTCAAAAATAACTTGACGGACTTATTTACGAAAACATTACCCGCCACGACATTTAAGTAGTTAGTGCACAACATTGGAATGCGACGACTCAGAGATATTAATTAATGGCTTTATAAAGGGAAGAAAAAGTATTGCACTCTTTTTCCCTTGACTAGGTTTTTTCTAAATGGGTTTTCTTAGCAAGGTTTTTAATAAGGCTGTTTTTAATGTATATATGCTATGTACTCTTTTTCCTTCACTAGGATTTTCCTCATTGAGTTTTCTCTAATAAGGATTTTTATCGAGGCATGTAATTTATATACAATGGAAATCTAAAAGGGGAGTGTTGTAAATATTAAGACTTTTACTATATTTCCATTTAATTACACCGTCTTCCCACTAACTTGTTCTTCCTCTCTATTAGTCATTACCATATAATAAGTATTCTAATAATTCCTTTGCTTTGGAGATTATA
The DNA here is from genome assembly GCF_027475165.1 of Benincasa hispida. Taxonomy (NCBI): domain Eukaryota; kingdom Viridiplantae; phylum Streptophyta; class Magnoliopsida; order Cucurbitales; family Cucurbitaceae; genus Benincasa; species Benincasa hispida. The sequence continues at coordinate 47,034,397 of NC_143486.1, forward strand.
CCAGGTAATTCTTGACTTTTTTATCATCAATGTTGTAATCACATGACCTCTAATATTTCACTTCTATTTTTTTCACTCCTACACAGTCACTTCTCCCTATTATTTATGTTTATGGTGGAAATTGTATATTTACTTTTTCGTACTTAAAAGGATCGAACAATTTTTGGATTTTAGTTTTCATTTAAAGTCCCCACCACATTGTTCGATGTTTCAATTTTTGTCCAATATTTTAACAATTTTTTATTCAAAGAGTAATTTTGAAAGATTAAAAATTCTGTGAAATTTTTTGAAATCATAAGGACATTTTAAAATTTAAAAACTAAATTTAGGGATATTTGCATGATTTTGTTTATTTTAACCAAGAACTAAGGAAAATAAATTATGAAAAAGACTTTTAACCACGTCTTAAATGTTGTATGTGGTGAGTTAGTGAAAAGCAAAACTAGGCACGAGTAGGATATTGATGTATATTTAAGAAAAAGTAAAATAAATAATGATGTAAAGAACCTTTTTTCGCCTACCCTTTTTAGGCACGTGGTATTTGAAAATCGATATCCATATAGATATATCAATAAATGTATAAAATATCGATATCGACGGATACATCTGTAAATAAACAAAAATTAAAAAAACTGTCTAAATTAATAATTAAGTTATTTTTTCACTAAATTTAAATTATGGATATTATTAGTATTCCTATTCTTATTGGATTAAATATATGACCCTTTTTTTTTATGTTTTACAAGCATTTATAAAAGATATCAAATATGTCTATGAATATTTAATATTATATCGAACTCTTTGATTTACAGACATATCGACATATATTTACACGGGTACGGTTAGTTTTTTTTTTTTAAAAAATAAATAAAATTAAAATCTAAAAAAAAAAAGTTTCTTTAAGAAAAAAGGGAATGGATTTATTCCTTTAAATTTCAGGGTGTATGCATTAAAATTCTAAACTAATTTAAGTTATTTTCACTTGATTATATTATCTATTACAAATTAGTTCAAAGGTCACCTATATAAAAGTAGTACTCTTGAGGTGGTGTTTGAGGCAAAAATTATCATAAGATTATAATAATCATCTTTTACTACAGTAAATACTATTTTAAAACCTCCCATTAGCTACAGTAAATACTATTTCAAAACCCCAAATTAGCTATAATAAATACTATTTCAAAATCCATATTTACTACAATATTTACTATTTGCTACCGTTTTTACTATTTGACATTCATTATTTTTTTATTCTTTGCTACAATATTTATTATTTCATTCTCAAACTAAAAAAATTTACACCTCAAACACATATTATTATAACCCAAACTAAAATAATCTATACTCCAAACACAAACTTTTAAAACTCAACTATACTAACTTAGGAGTATAATAATCAACTTCTTGCCCCAAACACCCACTAAGGACCGAACCAAAGTAACAACAAAAATTATTATGTTTTTTTTGTTTTAAATGAGTAGAGAAAAATAGAGAAAGATGCATAAATGAAAATTGCAAAATATAATGAAAAATCGCTACTATCTATTTGATTCATGCTTTGCTATCTAATTTACATTAACAATTGCATTTCAAGAAGTCTTATACATGTGTGAAAATTATGTGCATTAATTGCTTTAAAATGAATGAAATTCAAATAGAAAGTCTAAATTGATTAACTCGTGAAAATTAATTTGGCGTTTAAGATGTTGTTAGTTATAATTATGTTAAATTATGAATTTGATGCAAAAACGATAACTCAACTAGTATACAGAAGTGTTAGTGATTAGAAGGTCTACGGTTCAAGTTCTCCTATCTTTGTTGTACTCAAAAAAAAAAAAAAAAAAAAGTGAATTTGACTTTGTTGGCTAAATTTGATTTAGTTACTATCATCATTTTAAAACTCTCAATTAGTTCATATTGTTTTACAACTTTAATTTGACTTTGTTAGAGTTTAGTTAATTCTCACGAGTTGTTTTAGGACATATTTGGGAGTGATATTAAAATCATTAAAATCACTTTTGTTATTTTCAAAATCATTATTAAACATGTTTTTATTTCTTTAAAACTAATTTTGATGATATGAAAATTGTATTTATTAATTTTGAGTGATTAAAAGCCTGTTTTAGAATGATTTTTAAAATGGCAAAAGTGATTTTGATGATTTTTAAAATCACTCCCAAACATAGACTTAGAGTGTATTTTGGATACATTTTCAAGTGTTTAATTTAAAAAATAAGTCATTGTTTGGCAACCATTCAAAATAATTATTCAAGTGTATTTTAATATATTTTTATTAAAAATATTTAAATAAAAATGAATTTCGTTTTTGTTTAAATATTTTTTCTCAAGTCAATTCAAATGGACTCTTAAATTATTTTCCAACCCCGTTACTAAAAAAACTAACCATTTTCCATCTATTATTTTACTATGCACAAAACCATAATACAATTAAATAATAAAAAAAATATATGTAATAACTCGCTAGCATGTAAATAAAAAAAAACATCCACATACTTATTATTTATATGGACATAATTTGTGATTTTTTACCAAAGAACAAAAATGAAATGGCCAAATCCAAAATTTTAGAAATATTAAATTTAAATCTCAAATTGTAGAACCAAAATCTTAATTTTACCTAATTTCTACATTTCTTTTTGTTAGGTAACACTTGAAAATTAAGTTTAAGTAATAAAATTAGCATATGAATATTGATACATAAATTGTTTCTATTTAGCCTATTTTTAGACATCTAACTTTAGATCTTTATAAGGAATAATTTTCATGCTTAATCCACATGAGATAATATTGATTAAATTAATGGATATGATTTTATGGAGTTATCAAAGATTTTTAGGACCTTAGTCTTGGGCTTTGGAACCTAAGGTTGAGAAGAAATCACAGAGAAGCCAAAATTAATGAGGAATATGGAGCACTCCTACACTCTTCAGTTGCTGTCTCGCCTTTTATAGACATATTATTGTTCGGTTTGTTGGGTCATTTAGATACTCTTAATTCGTGTATTTTCCCATAGTCCTTTATTGTGTGAGATATTTGGTTCTAAACTTTAATTTGTAACAATTTAGTGCATACACTTTAATAAATAACAAAGTCTCTATACTTAGAAATTCAGAACAATTTAATCCATATTATGAAAATTTTCTTTAAAATTCAGTGTCAACTTTTATTATGCAACGACAAAACCTTTAGAGAAATTTCATTAAAGCTTAATAATATTTTCACAATAAGAACCAAATTGTTACAAATTATAAAACGTAGACACTAAATTGTCACTTTCAACGACTAAATTGTTACAAATTTAAAAATGTATAGACTAATTAGCCTTCCGTCAAATTCAAAAGGTCTTTTCTAGTCTCTCCTTGGAGACTTCATTTCTTTTGTAATTTTATACCATCAATAAAATAGTCTCTTATAAAAAAAAAATAACCGTATAAATAAAAGTACGAAAGAACAATAATATGAACTACAATTCACTTGATCACCCCATCAAATTCTTTTCTACTCATCCTTACTATATCATACTAACAAACCTATTTTCTTTATGTCGTCATTTAATTGTTATTCAATTTATTCAAAATGTCATGTCAATATTTAATTAAGTAGGTTAGCGTAAAGTCATATGAACATAACTCAACATAACTCAACTACTTATGATACATATTTTGACCAAGAGTTAAGAAATTCAAATCCTCAACTCCACATGTTGAACTATAAAGATACTAAGAGTGTATTTCATTAATAGCTATGTTAGATGATATAATATTAAAATTGCTTTCACCTATTACAAGTAAGAGTGTAAGTGGGTTAGGTTGTATCATAGTTCCCTTGAAACTAACCCAAATTGGTTTGTACGAACACAATCCGACCCAATTATTTTTGGGTCTTAAGCTGGTTAGGTTGATCTTAATTTTTTTCTACTTTCAAAATTTTATGAGATTTTGATACGATAATAAACAACAAAATTTACTTAAAATTCATGATGTTTCAAAATCATAAACAAAACATCCATTAAAATTGGGATTAAAATATGATACTAAATTCAAATATAAGATGCTAAATCTCTATAAGTTATAGGCAAAAGATAAGCAATGAAGTTGGAGTTAAAACTAGAATAAAAAATTTTCCTCAACAATCTTTTACATTAAACATTAGACATTATTGTTATGCAATTACTTTCTTTTAAAAAGACCAATAAAAATAATTAGAAACCAATAAAAATAATTATAAACAATGATTTTCTATTAGGTAAAAATTACTTGAAAATGCCTCCAGCAATCTAAAGGAGATAATAGGCGAAAATTTAAAAATTTGATATATAATGTAGCTTTATTTGTATAATTATTCAACCAAATAAAGTACGCAAACAAAACAAGCAAAAGCAACAAAAATGTACCCTAATACAATTTTTCTTAAACCAAACGAAATACCTCGATACCCTAAATACAATAAGAGAACGTTTGAGCAAATACTATCATAAGACTATAATAACTACTTCTTATTACAGTAAATACTATTTCAAAATCCTCATTTGCTATAATATTTACAATTTGCTACAGTTTTTACTATTTTACATTCATCGTTCTTTTATTATTTGCTACAGTGTTTACTATTTCCTTCTCAAACTAAACTAATTTACACCTCAAACACATACCATTATAACTCAAACTAAAATAATCTACACCCCAAAGATAAACTATTATAACCCAACTATAATAATCAACTTCTTGCCCCAAACGCCCCCTAAATAACTTAAGAATTAATAACTCTACTTAATGCCCAAATGCCCCTAAATTTGTTTTATCTTGGTACACAAACTTTTTAAGTGTCACTATTTTTTTTTTTAAATAACTATTTTAATCCTTCGTCTACAAACTAATGATGTAAACTCAAGTTTGTGGTTATATAGTCATACTAGAATGATTTTAAGAAAATAAGGTTGTGTTTGGAATACATTTTCAAGTGATTGAATTAAAAAATAAGTTACTTTGAAAAAAATTCATGTGTTTGGCAAATACATAAACTGGGTTTTGAAAAAAAATAAGTTTATAAAATAAGTTAGTTTATGATAAACACTTGAAACCAACTTTTAGAAAAATGAATGTTTAATGGATCAATCTTCTTAATTTGTAGAGAAACTCCAGCCACCACCTCCGACAATCGTCATCAACCACCACTTTCAGTAACTGAGTGGCAACCTTCAACACCATCCAACGACTACCGACTAACACCTCCAACCACAATTTCTGACCACCTTTGGCCACCACCTTTGGTGATCGTCGTCGACCACCCCCCTTAGGCGATCGTCGCCGACAAAACTCCGACCACCACATACGACGACCGACAACCAACTACGGCTATTATTTCCACCGACAAATTCTTTTATAGTAATTTAAAATTAATAAAACATTTTCAACACATAACAAATCAAAACAAACTTTTACATAACAACAATTTTGAAAAAGTGTTTAAATTAGAATGAAAATGAATTTTCACACATGTGTTTTTATACTAAGGAATTTTTATCAAAATTATTTAAATGAACATAAATTTTTTAATAATATTTTTTCTTAAATTATTCCAAACCGGCCTTAAGTTAGAGATGAATATTGAACAAAGTGAATTTGTAGTATAAAATCAACTTTGTGGTGACTAAAATAACCTTTCTTCAAAAGTTTAGAAATTAAATAAGTCATTTTTAAATTTAAAGATCAAATTGAAAATGTATTTTTTAAAAAAAAAAGATCAAATTGAGAAAAATACCCCAATACTTTTAAAAGTTGTAATATTGCCCATGAACTTTCATAAACATTTCAAAACTATCTTTGAAATAGAAATCTTTAAAGATCTCAAACAATTATTAAGACTTCAAACTGTGTGACGATAACCTAAAAAAAAAAAAAAAGACAAAACAACTATTCTCTTATAAGCAAGTAGCTTTAATTTGGAAATAAGCTAAAATTCAAGTAGTATGAGTTGAAGTGAAGGGTGCTAGTAAGTAATAATAAGTAGAGTGGAACACTGTTGGCTAAACAAAAAACGTATGACTTGAAAAAGTCAGATCTCCGATTTATTGTCGAAAAAAGGGATCTAGCATCATTCTCAAGTCACCTGCAACGGCCTTAGTCGATCGAGTAGTTAGCTCCTTCTTTTGATCTTCTCTTTTTCCTTATTCTGTTTATTGAGGTATGTGGGGATCTAAATTTTCTATATAGATCACTACCACACTATTTAATATCTCAAATTTCGTCCAAAATTTTAAATGATTTAATTCCAAAAATACTTTTAAATCATTATTAAAAAATTTAAAGGTAATATTCTTATTTTGAAAGTTGAAATATATGACGAAGTTAAAAATGGCATTTTTTATAATTTAACCAATATGTTTCTGTTTTCCAACATTAACAGGCTCGAAAAACAATTAGGTTCGGACCAAACTCCAAGACTATCCACGTGGCTGTCTTTTATTGGCCACAAAAGTAAAATCCATACCTCAGGCTTACAAAGCGGGGCCCATTATCTGTTCACTTTATAACCACCGTTCGTTTGTCCGGGCTTAGGAGAGTGGCGCTCACGCGCGACGCCTTATTTCAAATAGTCGACACGAAATCGGGATTTTTTAGGCTGGAAACGACGTCGTTTAAATCTCCAACGTTCGGATTCTTCAGCGCGTTCCCACACCGGTTGTTCACGCGCGTGGCTTTCAACGAACGTGTCGTTTCCTCCCCGCGAACGAATCCATGAGACGATCTGCCAGAGCTTTTTTTTTTTAGTACGATTTACAAAATTCTGAATGCATTTTCAAAATGTCTATCAATTTAAATACAAAGTTAAAACGAACTTTCTCTTTGACAATTATACCCTTGCTCTCTTATTATTTTTAATATCTTTTCTCCAAATATATTCCAAATTCTATCAACAAAGTTTATATGAATTGAGTTATATTCATTATTGAGATTTCAATAATAATAAAGTGTACACAATTTTTTTAGTTTATAGATTTTTTTTTAAGTAGGTTTATAGAATTTTCTTAATTCCTAGAAATAAGAAAAGGTATCAGATAAAGTTTTAAGAGTTATATTCTAAATAAAAGAAGAGAAAGATGTTTGAGTTTAACCCATATTTACTAGGGCAAAAGTAATAAATCAATGGTCATATGAAGAGTGTGTCCTAATGAATTAGGTCAGTTGTTGTTTACCATGCTTTCCATACTTGTACTGAAACGTGGGCCTACTGCCTAATTTATAATAAAAAAGCGCAAACGGATTGTCGAGCAAAATGTGAGCAATCTATTTGCATTTCAAAATTACGATATCGTTATTATTACTGTTAGTATGCTGTCACAATATGAGAAGTATGAATCTGTCACATTTATTATTACTATTACTGTTATCGTTACTATCAGGGTCAAACAGTAATGGTAATTGTAACAGTAACGATAACAATAAATGTGACATTCATAATTATAAGTAAACGTGATTAAAAAACAATCTAACTGCATTTGCCATTCTAGGTCATTACAGTTAATCTATCAATAAAATTTCATTAAGATTACATCAATTTTCATCATGCAGATTGGTAAACGTAGCCTTAATTCAATAGTAAATGAGTAAGATATTACTCGAAATATTTAATAAAGAAAAAGAGATTTTCATATGGAAAATTATTTCAAATGGTAAAACTGTTGAAAATATTTCCAAGATATAGCAAAATTTTAGAACTATTAATGATAGATGTTGATAAACACTGATAAACTTCTATCAGTGCACTGATAGACACTGTTGATAGAAACTGATAGAAGTCTATCAGTGTATATCAGCATCTATCATGGATAGTTCTAAAATTTTGCTATATTTCGTAAATATTTTGATTCATTTTTCTATATTTAAAAACCACCATTTTCATATATATATATATATACCAAAAATCCAATTAGGAAAAGATGGAGTAATATATTTAATAAAGAAAAGAGATTTTTGACAAAAAAAATTCAATTAGGGACCATTAACTATTTTTGAAACAAAATAAATCATTATATTAAATGCAGTTCTCATCGTAAGGTATCTTTGGAAGGGCATATTGGTCAATTCGTCTCTGCCATTGCTCCACGAGCTCGCTCAGAAAACTGGAAAATCGATTCACACACTGCGATTTTCTCAATCCATCTTCCAACCGGATGGAGACGACGATGAAGCTGCCGCCGCCGGCGAAGTCTCATCAGGTTCATACATTCACCTCTTCACTCTATCCAAAGTCGGTGAACCAATCGCCGGAATTGGATCTTCAGCAGACGCCAACTTCACGCAAGGATTCTCGGCGGAGGATCCGAAACCTTTCGTTGATTAAGAGGAAACTGGCGCCGTCCGGCCGGAGGAGTCGGCCACAGACTCCGCTTCTGAAGTGGAAGGTCGAGGAGAGAGTCGATGGTGGAGGTGAAGAGGACCAGGACGAGAAGAAGTCGGAATCGGAGAACGGAGGAAAAGATCTCCGGCAGGCGAGTGGGGAAAGAGATGTGATCGTATCAGCAAGGAAACTCGCTGCTGGTTTTTGGCGGTTTCAGAAGCCGGAGGTTAGCGCTGATGGAGGAAGGAATGGTTTGAGACGCAAGCAGGAGCAGGGGATCGGTTTTCAGGTAAATGTTACTTTGGAAATCTCGTTTCGAATTGAATTTGGAGAAATTTGATGGAACTTGAATTGTTCTATTTGTATGATTTGCAATTGGTGAATATTAAGTGTGCAGTTTTCTCTTTACTTAGAATCATAATTTTGGAAACCGCTGCGTTGCTTGGGATTGGATATTTCGTTTCTGTTTCTGACATTGCTGTTAAGAATTGTGATTAGATGAGTTTTAGGAATTAAAATTTCGCTTTCATTTCTACAATTCGGTTCATTGCTGTGATCATTTATCATTCATCTTGCAGCCTGTTGCTGGCCATGTTCGGGTCCCAATTCTCCGTCATCACAATAACAACATATTTAGTAATGAAACAAGGGATCTGTTACAGGGCCAACCCTCGTCTGGTATGAGAAATGGTGTTCTGTGCAAGGTAATGACACTACCTTCAGTTCCTCTTTCATATATATATCTTTTTTCATGAAAATACTTGTTGGTATAAAATTTGAAGTGTTTTCTTCAATCCCCCTGCCATCAGCTTGAGCCGTTCTTTCAATTCTCCAACTCAGTTATGGAGGGAGCAACTAAGTGGGATCCTGTTGGCTCGAAAATTTCAGATGAAAGGGGCCATATTTACAACCAAAGAGAGCTTCTTGACCAGCAAGTGAGCCTGGTTTCTGTTATATCTTCCCTTGAAGCCGAACTAAAGCAGGCACGAGTGCGCATTTTGGAACTTGAAACTGAACGTCATGTATCGAAAAAGAAGCTTGAGAGCTTCTTGAGAAAGGTTGATGAGGAAAAGGCTGTATGGCGTATGCGGGAACATGAGAAAGTACGTGTATTTATAGAAAGCATCAGAACGGAGTTGAACCATGAAAGGAAAAATCGACGAAGAGTAGAGCATTTCAATTCAAAACTGGTTCGTGAGCTGGCTGATGCCAAGTCATTGGTGAAACAGCTGATGCAGGACTATGAAGAAGAAAGGAAGGAAAGAGTATTGATTGAACAAGTGTGTGAAGAGCTTGCTAAAGAAATTGGAGATGACAAAGCAGAAATAGAGGCGTCGAAGAGAGAATCTGCCAGACTTAGAGAGGAAGTGGAAGAAGAGAGAAAGATGTTGCAGTTGGCAGAAGTATGGCGTGAAGAACGCGTTCAAATGAAGCTGGTCGATGCCAAAGTAGCTGTAGAAGAGAAATACTCTCAGATGAATAGGCTTGTTGCAGATCTTGAAAATTTCCTAAGATTAAGGGGAGCAATCTCAGACATTAAGGAGATGAAAGAAGCTGTAATACTCGGAAAGACTGCTTCTGCAGTGGACATTCAAGACATAAAGCAGTTATCTTACCAACATCCTAAACCAGACGATATTTTCTCCATCTTTGAAGAAGTTAATTTTGATGAAAACCATGAGAGGGAGGTTAAGCCATATGGTTCTTACAGTCCAGCTACCGAAATCTCTAAAGTTGGAACAACGAGTCCTGAAGTAAACGTGGATGCGGCTAAACGAGTGGATGGCACTCTGATTGCGTCACATCCATGCATCAATCAGAATGGTGACATAGACGATGAGAGTGGATGGGAAACAGTGAGCCAAGTTGAGGATCAGGATTCGAGTTCTTCACCGGAAGGAAGCATGATACCACCTGCTAATAAGAATTGTGGAAAAAGTAGCAGCACCTCAGGCTCAGGTAGTGTAACAGACTGGGAAGAATACGGAGGAAATGGTGAAACAACAATCAACATCAGTGAAGTCTACTCAGAACTTGTAAAGAAATCAAAGAAAGTATCAAACTTAACAAAGAAGCTTTGGAAATCTGGCCATCATAATGGAGGAGACAGCAACAAGATGATACCAGTAAAGGAGTCTCATAGGATAATAACATCATCACCAGAAGCAGAATCAGGGAATGGTGGCTCTAGTCCAGATTTTATAGGTCAATGGAGTTCCTTCGACTTAAGCGACGCTCAAATAGCTCGACAGAGGAAAGTTCAGATAAATGTGAAGGAAAGCCAGAAGCTACAATTGCGGCATGTCCTTAAACAGAAGATATAGAGGCAGTGAGTGATAGCTTCTTGAGATTTGTGATCCAACCATCAAGCTGTAATGCTAATTTTACCTTTCTTGGCTGTCTATGGCTTTGCAACTGGGAACGGAAACAATGATTGAGAGCAAGCCTGGACTATTTTCCGCGGCTGTAAAGATCGATTTTCGTCAAGAAGGCATCGCAATGTTATATATGTACTGTACTGTAAGATTCAAACTAATGAGGCTTGGAAGATAATTTCCGAATTCTGCCTCTATTTTCTCCAGATGTATCGAATATTCGACTTATCAATGAAATAATAACCTTCCAAACATCCCTTAGGAGGACTCCCTTGAAGAGTAGGGCTTATATTTTGGAAAGTACAATAGTTTATAAATTTTATAAAAGAATATAATATGTTGGGATATATCACTGTTATCGACAAGCAAGAACAAAGGAAGAGAAGAAGCTCAGTCACTTGGGGAAAACAGCTAGAATGCAAAATGATTCTGCACCATATGTAAAGAGAGATCACAACATCTTATTCTGTGACAATTTAATCAATTACACAACACTCTAGTCAGTAAATGTTACACTTTCCCGGGTGATCAAGATTTTGAAATGGTAATATAACAATTCAACAAGCTGGAGGAGTCGATAAAGCGGAAACCGATCAGATCAACTATTTTGCCCAACATTCTTCATGTCACCTATACTCTTGAAAGTTGACATGGCCAGTGGCTTTTGCGTGTTCGACAGCCTCCTGAACATTTGATTCTTTAAATGAATTACAAGAGTTCGAAGAATTAATGAAGGAAGTTAATGAATTTGGACAAGGAATACCGCTTGGCCAATGACTCCAATTTGGCAAACCCCACAGCGCAGTGTGAAGTTGGCAGTGTCGGTGAATCTCCTTTTCCTGAAACGTGCAAGCGTGGTTAAGATATCTCAAGCTTACAGGATTAGTAGAATCAGATTTTAAGACCTTTGATTGAAAATTTCAACATGTTTTTCTTTGGATTTTTACAATGTTAGTGTAAAACACATAAGTTTCTTTCATCATATTACACATGATCCTTCCTACCTTTGTTGCTCTTTAACAAAATGAAGAGCTTGCTCCTCAATCGGCCCAATCGTCCTGTCCCTATTCACAGAAAATATGGTCTGATCAAATTCTTCTGGAGCTCCCTCATCCGGAGACATCTGCCAAAAACAAAAATGCACGAATCCAAGATAAGACAGTGTAGAAGAACATTAACAAGCAGAAAGAAATCATGAGACCTACCCGAGTTTTTACAGTGGCTGTTCACGCAAAAAAAAAAAAAAAAAAAAAAGGTTAAAATACCGTTTCGGCCTATACTTTGAAGTTTGTTCGATTTTAGTTCCAGTATTTTCAATTGTCCAATTTTAGTCTCTATACTTTCAATCAATCTTAAATTTTGTCCCCCGAAGTTATTTTTTTATCAAAATTGGTTATAATAATTTTCATGTAAAGAAATACAATATGTGAATATGTTTTCAAAATTTATAATAAAATAACTAATAGATAACAAAAAACATTTTTTTGGACTGAATTTAAAATATATTAAAACTACCGAAACTAAAATTGAACAAACTTCAAAGAATAGAGATCAAAATGATATTTAAACCAAGAACAAATTATCAAAAATTATCAAAGGTCATCTTGCTGCGTTATGTAAGAAGTCAAAGATCTTCCATGATCAAAGAAACAAAAGGGAAACAAAATGGAAATCTACTAAACCTTGACCATGCACATTTGTAATTTATGTATTCTGGCCAATAAATAAAATACAGATAACCCTTGCACAACAATCTTATTGATACCCAATTTGCAAACAAACAGATCTCTCCATTCTCCACCCCCAAATAACAACAATTGAAAAGAAAAACCACACAGTAAACTTTGGATTATGCAAACCTAACAGGGCTTGAATCCCAGTCAATAAATGTTTTAAAACAAGTTGACAGGGTAGGTTTATTTCCATCCTACAATCATTTTACCAATGGATAACAATCAGCATAAAAATAATAGAATGTGAGGGAATCAGAAAATCATACAACTAAAGCATCATAGTGGAGTCCATCATATATCAGCAGAACCCTTTCTGAATACTTCTTCTCCTGTCAAAGAGAATGGATAATCCAGTGTCAGAAAGGTGAAAGGATTACTCTTGCAAGACAACAGGGTCGTAGGAATTGAAAATCCTAACCTGACCGTACAAATCACATCGTGTGGTCTGGATATCATATGCTGCTATTTCACGCCCATAATATTCAGATAGTATTGAAAGCTCGATTGCACCTGCATAAGAGATAACAAACTTAAAAAGAATAACAGATTACTTAACATAGCATATTTCCAGTGCCCAATCAGATGTATTGGTACTTTTAAATGCCAAAATTATTTCCTCTCAACTAAAATAGATTTGGCATCAGCTGCTGCATAATGGCACGCAGAATATTTTTTAAAATGTAATGCTGGAAACCCCCCAAAATGCTCCATATATTCCAGCTACACCTAAAGCTTCATATGTTTCAGTTGGTTTATAGTTTACTATTGGAAGAACAAACAATGAGACAAACATGCAAAGCAACATAGTCAAGAACTCCCTGAAGAAGTTCAACAAAACACCTAGCCCATCATCTAATGCTAGAAACAAGAAACAGCAGGGTAACTATATATTTTGATCTTGAAGTTATACTGGATTCCAACAAGAAAGCCTCATAAAAACCTTTCCATCAAGCAATGATAATATTGATACAAACCTCCCCACTTCTCTGGATCAAGAATCCAAGAACAATACTCCTCATTTGGCTTTCCAAGAAATGCTTCAGAATACCTTGTTGGATCACTAGCTACTGTTGCAGCTATAACCTTCAAGAGAATCAATTGTACCAAATGTTCAGAGCGAAGAATACAAATGTGATTTTGTACAAATGTGATTCTTTTCTTTTCTTTTTTTCCTCTCTCAATTCTAATTGTTAAGGTTGGATATATGACCTCTTTCAAATAATTTAGAATTTAAAAAGAACTCCTAAAGCAAGATGCATGATGAAAAGCAGAAAAATCTAGAGTAGTTCCAGTAATGATGAAATATTACAAATCAGAACCTGTCTTAGCTCAGTAGCCTTGTGTTTATCATGGTCCATGACATACCTGACACATTACACAAAAAGAAAAAAAATTGAGTGGAGTAGCACAAAAATGAACATGAGACATGGGCACATGACACAAGTATGGTGACAACTCACATTGCATTTTCTAGAAGACCAAACTATGAACATGGAAAGGACCCATTACAATTTATATTATCAAATGTAATTGTGTACTCATTACATTTCAGTGATTTCCATACTAAAAAAATATATTCAAACTTTGTATGATGATATTTGTATTCAAAATATATATGAAAAGAAAAGAGAGCGGAAAGGCATTTGGTATCAATGAGAAGTTGCAGAAAACACACATATATAATTCTAGAACATAATGATTTATGACTTAAGTTTACAAAGAAAAGAAAATCTTATATAGATATAAATATAAATATTAGCAGAAGATTTAAAGTTTTAAGCAGACAAGTTAAGCACACATACAACTAAAGGGGGAGACCCATATCTTTAGAAAGAACTAAAACATTATATGACAAGAAGTTGATTTTTTTTCCTTAACTTTTCCTCCTAATCTGCAGTTGGGTTTTTGGATAGGAAACAACTTCATTGAATAGGAGTTGGAAGGTTAAGGGTAAAAATTGATTCCCTCCTAACTTCAACCCTTTTCTCTTAATCTGCCTCTCTCATGTATGGACATGTCACAACTAAAATACAGCCATTTCATAGGCAATAGACAGCCTTATCTCCTAATCTTTACAAAAGAATAGGTAGGCAAGTAATTTGAAGTTTACCCAACAGCATTGAAGAGACAACTGTTGTCAGATGGAATAACCCTTCTAAGAATTGTACCCTCCATAGTATAAGTAAGTATTACCTGAAATCAATTCAATCAATGGGCTCTTTAATATCTGATACAAATGAACATATAAACTTCAAGTTCCATTCAAATAAATAAAATCACTAGCAGAATATAAACCAAGAACAAGATTACTAGTGAACCTCTCAATGCACAAGCTGATGCAAAAGCACAAACAGAAATACATCATCAAAAGCCAACTCCTAACAGCAAGCAAATATGTTCATATCTAAAGGAGTTTCAACAACATATATCAAGAAAGTCAAAATATAAGATGAACAAGGAGAGACAAACCAACTCAACCCAGAACCATACAGAAAAGAGACCTTCTAGGCTTCAAGGTATACATAAACTCAGACAAACTTAAAAACCCCTCGTCATAAATTACAAAACTAAATCAAACCCAGATTCACCAGAAGTATTATCTACCACAAATCACAAAGGGAATTGTAAAAACAAGATTGAAATTCACCAAACCACAAACCCAAGAACACAAATCCAAGAAAACCCCAGATCCAATTTTGTCTACAGAAGGAGAAGAGTTTTACCGGCAAAAAAAGTCGAAGACCCACAAAGAAGTTTATGGATAGATGAAAGAAAAGAATAAGATATGCTTTCTTTTTCCTTCTGAATGAAGGATAGAGTCGAATTGAATGAAGAAGACGTTTCAAACTTTCGGTTGTCGATCTTTATGAGCTTGTTAACGCCAAATTTTTTCTGGGTACTCCAAAATTACAAATGAAACTGCTCGCGCCGATTCGAAGCTGTCCCCACCACTGGCAATACGACGAGCTTTCTCAAAAAGTTACAACAAACTTTGAAAGAAGGTATGGAAATGAGATTCGAGCTCAATTTGGGAGTATTCTAAAGAGTGGATTCAATTCAAATCCAAAAGCATTCGAGTTTCTACTTTGTTTTGGATGACTTTCAATGTGATTTGATTTTTTTCATTGTTATTATTATTATTTTTTTTGTCAAATCTTATTGTAATTTTTCAAAGGTGAGAACTAATCCTATTGTTGAACTAAATAAATACGTGTGAAATTGATGCACCATTAATTAGTTTTCATATATCGATATTATGTAAAATTTATAATTTAAGTCAATTAAACTCTTAAATTTGGTAAGTTAATCAATTTAGACCATTCACTATAATTATCTTTGAAAACCATCTTTGCATTAATTCTCAAATATGTGTAAACTTATTTAAATATTGATTTAACAAAATGGACTATTAGAGTAAATGCTTGAACAATTTTCAAAGGAAATTATGTCTTGAGTCTTGGTTATGAATTTAGTCAATATAATTATAAATTTCACGCAATATTTTTCTGAATGGAATGTAATGAATAATGTAAATTGATATATTTATAAAAGTTTAAGGATTTAAATTAATACACTTATTAGTCCATGGTTTAAATTAAATGCCACTAAAATTTAGGAGTATAGATTGATATTTTCTTAAAAATTTTAAATTAAAAATATGAATTTTATATATTATTATAAAATCAATTCAACTATAATCACATGCATCATATTCACAATTAAGAGGTTAGATGTTTGAATTCTTCCTACATGTTATATGCCAGATTTAAAAGATCGATATTGATAGAAATATGGATGTCTCAATTTTATGAAAATGTCGAGAAAAATATTGATAAAATATCGATGTAGACAAATATTTTTAAAAAATTGTAAGATAAAAAGTGGAAAAAATGTAAATTTTATGTTTTTGAAACAAGTTAATATGGTTATTATTTATATTATATTTATGTTAGTAATATTTTGTTGTTTGTTTTTTTTTTATGTTTAATAAAAAAATTTACAATATAATGAAAATGTTCAACCATACATTAGGTCAAGAGTATTAATAAAACCTTTAAAATAATAACCATAAGTAGTTTCTATTATTTAGCCTAATAATAATAATGAATAATGGAACTCCTTGGGCATTGTGAATAGCTCCTCTCGTTTTGTATGATTGATTTATTGTTAAATATTTTTTCTTCAAATATTATTTTAAAATGCCAATAATAATAATGACTTAAATATATTTTCTTTTTTTAAATATATATATAGAAAAAAAAAACAAAATTAATTTTACAATATAATGAGGTATGGTTTAAATACAACATTTTCTACAAATTGGGCAAGATCCATGCAAGTGTAGCCATTGGTCTATGCATCCCACATGAAAGAAATGATCACAATTTGGAAGTATCCTACCAAATTCTCCATCTTCCAATTCCTGAAAAAAGTGACCCCAAAAAAATATTAATATATAATTATATACAAAAAAAAAAATTAGAGATGTTTTCAAATATAAAAAAATGAACTAAAATATTTATAAGTATAGTAAAATTTCACTATCTACCTGCGATAGATTGTGATATTTTCAGCAATTTTATTATTTAAAATTATTTGCGATATTTTACTATTATTTATAAATATTTTTAGTAATTTTGTTATTTAAAATAGTTTTAAAAAAAATTATTGGCTTCGAAACTTCTACTTGTTTTTTTTTTCATATGATATTGTTTACTCGATGAAAGATATAAGAGATATTTTCTTATTTATTGAAGGAAAAAATAACTTTCTGATCTTAGATTTTGGGTCTAGTTTCTATTTGATCTCAAAGTTCAAGATGTTATACATATTTAATTCTTTAGTTTTGAGTTTGGTTTTAATTTAGTTTTTAAGTTCCAAAATGTTGCAATTTTATCATTGAGATTTGAGTTTTATTTTAATTTGACCATTAGATTTCAAGATTTTACACTTTTAATCTTGATTTTTTATTGACTATTCACTTTTAGTAGTTGCCGTTATTGTCTATTGATTTATTTAAAATAATTATGAAGTGAAAATTTAAATTTAATTTTAATAGTGTTGAAAAATAATTAAACTTAATTAGTTATTCAAAACTAATTAATAAATATTAATAGCGAAGACAAAATATGAGTATTTAGTAAAATTGAAGTTAAAATAGTAAATTTTGAAAATTAGGGACTAAATTGAATAAAAACTCAAATCTCAACGATGGAATTGTAACATATTGAAATTTATGAGCCTTGAAACCAAATTCAAAACTTAAAAAAAAAATAAATGTATAGCATTTTGAAACCTATAGATTAAATGAAAACTAAACTCAAAATCTAGGTATAAAAAAAATATTTTCTATAAAAAATACTCATCCACTCTTTGAAATTTCATGAATGTTTTCAAACTACATTTGGAAGGTAAATTATTTAGAATTTTAGATAGAAATCGAGACTTAAAGTACTGTACCAATAATCTAAAATAACGTGGTGATCCAATTTTTCGTCCTAGATTATCGTCACACCACTCAAGGTGCCCATTTTCATAGAAACATTTAAAAGGATTTTTACTCCAAAGGTGTTTGTTTGGAAAGGTTTATGAATGTTTATTGGGTAATATTGAAACATTTAGGCATTTTTGAAACAAAGATAAATTTAAAGAGTGAGAGAAAAACAATCAAGTAAAAAAAAAAGAAAAATTAAAAGTGAGATAACAATAAATTTTATATCCCAACTTTCTATGATTTATTTTTAGTAGGTAGGTGACTTTTTTTTCCCTTCTTTTCTAACCCAATATGTTTTTTTCATACATTTTCTAACCCAATAGAGTTAAATTCAAATTTGTTGTATTTAATGTTTCAATGTTGTACTCAATAGGTTCTAAATTTTTATATTTCTAACATGTACTTGAACAATAAATTGTGTCTAATAAGTTTTTAAAATTTAAAACTGTTTCACGAATTGAAGGACTACTATAAAAATTAAATTAGACACATATTCAAGTTGAAAGACCTATTAAATATAAATGTTAAAAATGTATGTGAGTATTTTTTTTTTTTTTTGTTCTTTTGTTTTTAAGTCTAACGACTTAGAACTTGATGAATCAAGCTCAAAATTTTAGGTTGTTAATTATTTGGTTTTTAAAAATTATAATTTTTTTCACAATGATCTTCATATTTTCTAGCCCAAATTTTTTTTTCCAAAATGGATTGAATTGTGAAAATAGATAATAAATAAAGAAACTAAAAACTTGATTTCAAAAAATTCAAAACAAAATATAAACGGATAAAAATTTCATTTTAGTTTTTTTTTTTTATTATTATTTTTAAAAGTTGTGCTTATTTCCAAACGATTTTTTGCTATAGTTGTTGACATATTTTAAAGAAATGTTTAAATTTTCTAGTCAATTTCCAGATAAAAAAACAGACTTTGTATTTTTTTTCAAAAATATCCTTAAAATTTTAAAAGTTTCAAAAAATTTATGAATTTTTAAAAGTTCAAAAATACCCTTGACGTTAGTTTTGGATAAAAACCATTAGTGTTTTATTTAAAAAAACACTTCCGTGCTTTTATCAGTTTAAAAAATACTCTTAAACTTAAAAAAAAAATTAAAAAAATACCTTTATTATTAATATATGAACACAAATCACAAATCGTTCCTGATCGTTCCAACAGTTTCTTTGAACTTTCAAAATTTGCATTAATACTCTTAGTCTTACAAAAATATAATAATAAAAATGCTCCTACCATTAGTATAGCGATCAATTTATTTGAAGTCTTAAGTTCCAAAAGAATTGATTTAAAAATATATTATATAGATATCCTCTCTCTTTTTTTTCCTTTCCATATAGATACTCTTATTTTCCTCCCATTTTTTTCATTTCTTACACCAATTTTCTCATATATAAACAAAAACTTTAAGTATAAGCATAAAAATCCAAAAAATCTAAAAATTAAAATCTTATCTTAAATTTAGCTATTAACACACACTCAACTATTAACGTATAACCTTGTAAAAAATTTAAGTCCTAAGGTTCCCTTGGTGCTTCCTTATTCTCTTTCTTTTTGTTATAATTTATATTCCTTATTTGAAAAGATAATGTTTTTATGAGATAATACAAGGTCAAATAGTTAACAAGAAAGAGAGTAAGAGGCCGAGAAAAGAGAGAAAACAAAGAATTATCCGGTTATAAATTGGAAAATGGAAAATGGAAATGACAAGGTATTGTAGATAAACGCTAATAGCATTTTAATTATTATTTTTTTTAAGGTAAGGTTACTAATGCAACTTTTGAAAGTTTAGAGACATTTTTGCAACAAGATATGAATAGTTTTTGTTCATAAATCAATAGTAAGGGCATTTTTGAACTTTTCTTTAAGTTTAGAGGTATGTTTTAAACAAAACACTAATAATTTCCGTCCAAAACTAACGGTAAGGATATTTTAAACTTTTTTTTTGAAAGTTTAAGGATACTTTCGAAACTTTTAAAAGTTCAGAAATATTTTCGACACGAAATACAAAGCCCAAGGACATTTTTTATACTTTAGCCTTTTTTAAAAAAGCAACAAAATTGATAAAGATTTTGAAAACATTTTCAAAAGCAACAACAAAAGAAAGAAAGTCGTAGAAAAAAGTAGTGTTCATAAGTTTAATTTTTTTTTAAAAAAAATAAAAGACTAAAAATTAGATAGTTATCACACAAAATTTAATTAGTTATCGATCCGACCTTATTGACCAAATTTAACCCATAAAAAAAAAAGCAAAAAAATTTAAAAAAAATGAAGAATAATTTAATATACCACCTAGAAAACAAAAGAATACAACTAAATATAGTAGAAAAAGAGATTTTTTTTTTTCTTTTTAAATCACACACATATATACATATTTATTACCTCTAAGCAAATGGAACAAGAAATGGAGTAGTTCATCTTGCTATGATCATATTGACAAACAGGCAACATTCCAACACTCTCCATTGACATCCCTTCCACACAACTTTCTCCGGTGACGTCGACCAACTCCGATATCTCTCGACATATATACTCCGAGAAGTTGTTCGCCTGAAAATTTTTGTCTTTAAGAAAAATATTCACCAAAAAATATCTTCAAATCCGCCATTAAAGGCAGCATTCAAGCTTTTTCACTTACCCAGTTCATTAACCCCTTCCCATCCATCAACCTTTCCATTATTGCTTCCTGCCACCATAAAATTTGTACTCTTACAATCAGAGAGAAACGTCGATATTAAGGATTAATTGATATTCTTTTTTTAAAAAATATTTTGATATCCATCTTTGTAATTGTTGAAATAAAATTAAAAATCGATAAACGTTTAGTTCGCGAAAATTCAAATTGAATATTATGTATATATGAAAATTTCAAATTTAGTTTTTCAATTTTATATTTAATATATTACTTATTTTTTTTTAAAATGAATTGCCAAAATAACATATATGGTATCAACACAACGATTTTAGGGAGGTCGTTACACATTTTAAGAGCCTAAAATATGTTAGGTACAAAATTAAAGAAGACTTGTTACACTCTATAAAATTTAGGGTAATTACAATTGATAGTATTTTTAGGAATAATAACCAAGTGTATAATATCATTTTTAAAAAAATTGCAAATATAGATAAGTCTATCAGTGATAGACTTTTATCATAGACTCTTACCATACTAGTGATATGGTCTATTAACTATTTAAATTTGGCCATATTTACAATTTTTTTTATTGGGTCTAATGTCTATATTTGCAAATGTCCCTAAAATTTAACTAAATAAACACAAATTTAAATGTTTAAAGAATAAAAGTATATCTTTAACTTTAATTTTTTGTGGTTCTTTCTTTCAACCATGACATTTTTTTTTCTAACCTTTTGATATATATATTGAAAAGCCTACCCTTGATAATGTATATCTATGCCCAGATTCAGTGCAATTCAATATTTGAAGGACTGTGGCGGCGCCGGCAATAGCTCCTATGGCCGCGCCATGGCCTTTGAAAGCTCCGATGACCGTCCCCGCCGACGCACCAACTGCAAATGCGAGAGAAAAAAGAAATTATTCGATGAAGTCATCTTCTTCCCTATACCGCGTAATAACACGTATGATGATCAAACTATAAGTCGCAACAATGTTAAACCGTAATCTATGTCGTTATATTCTCTCAAATAATTCTTCGAGACGAGACATATACCTAGAGCAAGAAGAGATAAGAACAAAGCAAACCCGACCGTCTTTGAAGCTTCGACGAAGAACCGAAAAGCTTTATCGAAAACTTGCTGCTCCTTAAACTCAATAACCAACAACCTGAACTTGGTAAGCTTAGAACAAGAAATGAAAGACATGCCAAAAAGCTTGAAGAATTCCATTGAAGTTTAAAAAACACAAAGGTCTCACTTGGATATTTAAAGGGCATTATTGAGAAAGAAGAAGATGGTAGGGCCAAGTTCTATGGCTTATACAATGCATCAACTTACATTGGATAATAAATGGGATGAAAGTTTCTTAGAGGATAAAATCTATACATATGGGAAGAGTTGGCAATGTTTCTTAGCTGCCCTTTCTCTTTCTTTCTCTCTCTCTCTCTATAATAGATTTGACTTTTGAATATTTGTACCAAAAAATTAAATTAAATTAACCTTTTGCACATTTATAATGGATTTTGCCAATTGGGGATGTTGTTTTTTTTATGTCATCAATTTTTAAGATTTGTACAAGATCAAGTAATTAATAAGTATTATAATGGGAGTTTTTCATTCGGTAACTATTTTATTTTTCGTTTTTGAAAAATGTAGGCTTAGTTTAACTAATCTATTTGATTTTTGGTTTTTGGATGTTGAAATTAGTATTTGTTTGTCTCGTAATTTTTATACTTTTCTTATGTAAATGTTTGAATTCTTAGATAATTTCAAAATTTGAAAATAAGTTTTTAAAAACTCCTGTTTTTAGTTCTCAAGGTTGGTTTAAACAGAGAAATCAATGGATGGAGGTGATGTTTATAAGCCCTAATTTTTAAAAACCAAATGACTACCGAACAAGTCTGTACTTATTTTACACAATTTTCTAATCATGGTTTTGTATTTTCTATTAAACATTTGAATTCTTATTCAAATTTCAAAAATAAAAACAAAGTTTTTAAAAATTATTGTTCAATTTTCAAATTTTGATTTGGATTTTGAAAAGACTCTCAAAATATAGACAACAAAATATAGAAATCAATCGATGAAAGGAGGGTTTATATGCTCAATTTTCAAAAATAGAAATAAAAAAAACTAAGATCCTATTTGGTAACTATTTAGATTTGGTTTTTAAAATTTTTGAAAATTAAGCCTATAAACACTCATTTCACTTCTTAATTTCTTGCTCTTCTGTCTACCAATGTTTTAGAAAAAAACCAAACCAAGTTTTGATTTTTTTAAAAAATTTGTTTTTACTTATAGAATTTAGCTAATAATTCAACTCTTCTACGTAGAAAAGATGAAAATTATAGTAAGAAATTGAGAAAAAATGACTTAATTTTAGAAAAACGAAAATCAAATGATTAATAACCGGAGTTGAATAATTACTAACCACGCCTCAACGATCAAATTAATTTCAACCCTCAAAGTTAATATATATTATAACCACTTAAAAAAATCATTAGGCTGTGTGAGGAGAATGCTTCTTCATCGCATATGTGGGAAAAATCATGGATTTAATTTCCCACTTCGATAATTTTGGGCTTTTATTATTTTTTTTTCTTAACTATGAATATAATTAAAATATTATTTATGGTATGGTCCATATTTCCCTTTTGCCTTTAGTTTTGAGGGTTTGTGATCGTGTAAAATATAAAGCTAACTAAACGAATAACTAAGACATCGTTTGATAACCATTTTGTTTATTTGTTAAAAAAATAACTTTTAAAAAGTTGTTTTTGTTTTGAAATTTAGTTAAGAATTCAATCATTGTAGTTAATAAATATGCAAACTAGTGTAGAAATGTAGATGAAATAGATTTAATTTTAAAAAACAAAATAGTTAATAAACGAAGCCTGAATCTAAATGATTTTTGAAAAAGGAAAAAAAAAAAAACAAAAAAACAAAAAAACAACCATCTTCTTTTTCAAAAAATAGCAAATTGGTGATTTGGTGCACCAATCGTTTCTTTTAAATGAGTGATAAGAAAACAAACTATATATATATATATATATAGAACATAAATCTAAGAAATTGGGTTAAAAAGACAAATCTATAATTAAATGGACCATTTAAAACAAACCCAATTCTAAGTCTCATAAATATAAAACAACCCATCCATAATAAAGGGATAGTATCTGGAAAAAAAAACTCAAATAAAATCACTCAAACAAAAATCAAGTTAAAAAAATCACTTGAAAAAACAATATACGTTGAGCTAAATCACAATATTGATTATAATTTTAGATAATCAAATTCATTCTTTTCGACAATAAGTAGAGGGGAGGATTCAAACTTTTAACTTCTTAATTCAAATTAATAAATTGATTTATGCTTGGATACCAAATTTATATTAATATCCTTTATATATATATACAATTGAGTGTAGGAAAATTCGAACTATAAACCTCGTGATTTCTAATATATTCGTATTCTAATTGAACTATAATCGATTTGGTCTATTCATCCCCTATATGATAATTAGTGAAGATTCATGAATATAGCAAATTAAATAAGGGTGTAATTATAGCATGACAATTGTCTATCATTTCAATTCATTACCATAATACACAAAAACGATATTTTTATACTTTGTTCACTTTAACGTAATTAAAATTAAAAAGTACAAAAATTATATCACACACTTCATTGACTTATGGTGATATATAATTTCTTCCTATATTTTTTAGGATAAAAAGAGAGATCGGACCTCTGACATCGAAACTGATATTACATTATTCATGTCAATTGAACTTTGATTATCATCTCTTCCTATTTTCATTGCTATAATTTCTACTTAATAAAAAGTCATCTCAACAACATTATTTTTACTTTTAATCACTTTTTTGTACATCAAATGTGAAGTTTGAAGATTTAAACAGATTTAAATAGGCTATTTCATTTTCTAAACTATCATTTTTCAATATGTATCTTTGTAGATTCTTAAAAAAATATTGGTAGAAGCAATTAATCACTAATTAATGTAGTTAAATGCAATTAAATTGATGACACTAATTTATGTGAATTTTTCAATTTTATATATATTTTTTTTTGTTACCATTGGTTAAGATATATATTATGAATAAACTCAATTTTGAGAATGTGTTATAATGAACCTTGAGCAATTTATTGTCACATTAATTTATAAAATGTGTCAACAAATTAAACAATTTGTGTTGCTATACCTAATTGTACAAAATTTTTATATTGTGTTGAAGTTCTAACTTTGATAAATAATACAAAAGTTCTT
Organism: Benincasa hispida; assembly: GCF_027475165.1. Taxonomy (NCBI): domain Eukaryota; kingdom Viridiplantae; phylum Streptophyta; class Magnoliopsida; order Cucurbitales; family Cucurbitaceae; genus Benincasa; species Benincasa hispida. The sequence continues at coordinate 47,059,289 of NC_143486.1, forward strand.
GTTATAAACTCATATTATTATTATTATTTTTAAACTAAAGTATGTTTAATATACTAATAGTAAAATAACGTAAAACACATTCATAAAATTATTAATAATATAGTTGAGATTCATCCTAATAGTTAGTTCATAATAATAAAAAAAAAGGTTAAAAATTATTTTTAATCTCTAAACTTTCATAGAAGTAATAATTTAGTCTAAATTTAGCTTTGTAATGATTTAGTTTTTGTGGTTTCAATTTAAACATAGCATTGTCAAGTTTTAATGAGATTTCTTGAGTAATAAATCAATAAACTAATTAGAAATTCAATATTTTTATAAATTACAACGTTTAGATCGTAAAATAATAAAAATTACATCTAAATTTTGATGAATTCTTTTACGTTTGAGACTAAATTGTTACAAATTTTAAAGTATAAGAACTAAATTATTACAGTACATGGATAAATCGTTACAAACCAAAGTTCAATGACTAAATTATTAGTGTTATAAAAATTTAGGTGCTAAATTTTTTTTTAACCTTTAATTTATTACCAAATACATATGTAAAAAAATATATATATTAATCCAAAAAAAAAAAAAAAAAAGAAATGGGATATTAATATATGAAAAGTAGAAGAGAATGTGACAGGTAAAGTTAGGCCAATTGGAAGAGAGAGTGTTAAATTCAATAAGTTTTCTGAATGGTCAGTGAAGAAGAAGGGCAGTACAGACATTAATGAAATCCCCCAGAAAGTAGATAAAAACATTTTCAGTCAATGGTTTTTCTTAAAACCAAAAACAACCATTCCTCCAAGCTTCTGGTTTTTCTTCAACAATAAACAGATATTTTGTTTTCTTGTTTTTAAACAGATTGATATTCTTAAAAACAAAACAGCCAAAACTCACTTTCATTTAGCCGTTACAATATTTTCAATTTTCTAACAATTTAGTCTTTATTATAGAAATTGATGTCAAGATTTAATGAGATTTCTTAAATAGATTAACCGATAAAAACTAATTAGATACTTATTATTTTCGATAAATAATAAAAATTTTGATATCTACTTTCGATATATGTCTTTTTTTCTTTTTTCTTTTTTTTTTCCTTTTTTGTCTTCAATGTTAGGGATTAAATTGTCACAAATTTGAAAGTATATTGACTAAATTATTACCTACTAAAATAAAGAGATTAAATTATTACAAAATTGAAAAGTAAAAAGGAGTAAATTGCTACAAACCAAAACCTCAGACAAAAAATATATTTTTTAACAATTGGGAATTAAACTGTGTGCAGATGAGAAGAAACAATAGTGGTTTTTGGTCTGAGCTGTGGGCTGTGTATTTAAATGTATAATTCTAGGGGTTTCCAAATTGTTGCATTTATTGACAAAAAAAACTTCAACTTGCTAATGCTATACCCTACTTGTTTTAAACATGATATATATATATATATGTATATATATATATATAAAACTTGTGAAGATCTTTTGGAGATCTCAAATTTGATTGTCTTGCATATAATTTTTCTTTTATGACTATATATATAATTAAGGATGAAAAACTGATATATTTATAAATCGAAGGGTTTAATATCAATATTAAATATTTATTGATATCTCCAACATCTTTCATAAATTTTCATAAAACATAAAAAAATTTCATTTATTTAGTCCAAATTCTTAATAACAATATTCATATTGGTTTAAGAGTAAAGACAACTAAGGTGCAATTGGTTTAACTTTTCAAGGGTTTAATTTTGAAAAAAAGTAATTTTAGAAAAATTAAAGTCTTTGGCAACTACTCAAAATAGATTTTGAAATAATTTCAAAGTGTATTTTAAATCATTTTTATCAAAAGAGTTTAAATAAAAACGATTTTTTTTCGCTAATCATTAATTCTAAATAGACTCTTAGTTATTAATCTAAATAAATTTTGTGACTTACAAAAAAATATCTGTAGATTTCGATATACCCATAAAATTGAAATCTCGATATCAATATCAATATTGATATTTTAATCCTTGCATATATTTATATAGTTGTTGTCTAATTTTATATGAGTGATCAAATCTTTTAGGGTCAAATTAAAATTTGTTAGTTTCTAAACTTTTAGTTTGGATTTTATATACTACTATTTTTTTTTGTGATTTTGGATATGTAATTTCAATGAGTAAATATAAGGTATTTCCAACCATAAATGTGTATAGGGTTTGGTATACTAGCTAGTTTAATAATGTTTCATTCATATATATATTAGGTATGGTCTAAACTCCCAAACTGAATATAGTTCAATTGAAATTTGTGCGTGTAGAAACCACGAGTTTTATGGTTTAAATCTCCCTACCCCAATTATACTCAAATAAATAAATAAATAAATAAATAAATAAAAGTATGATCTAAACTTAATGTTTGGTACAATTTTTTTTTTTCATCTTTGGGAGTCATTAACAAGTCCTAGTAGAACGCTTAACCAATACAAACTTGTCAATACAAGCTTATAACTTAATTGGTTAAAAGATATATATCCTCAATTATGAGAAGAGGTTCGAGTTCTCCATCGAAGTGTCGTTGAATTAGAAAAGAAACGATAAGGTTACAAACAAATAATAGAGATATTTTTAATGAACTTTGTGTGTGGTAATTTAGCCTTTACAATAATGTGAATAATTGACATAAATAAATATTCAACAAGAAGCTGTTCTTTCAAAAATAAATAAATAAATAAGAAAAGAAAAAGAAAAAGAAAAAAAGTTTGATCAACTAAAAGAACATATTGAAAAATTTGTCATTTCTTATGACAAAGCAGGCAAAAATCAGTTTAATGATTTTCTCTAGTTGAAATCTAATTGTAAAGTTCCATAAATAACTATACATTGAATATGGTTGTTGATGTGTGCTTTTTGATGTCTTTTGAGAACAAGTATTTTTAAGTGAGATGAATAAGCACTATCAAGAGAAAATTAGTTAAATACTTTTCTAACACACAAAAGAAAAAAGAAAAAAAAAAACCCCACAAAAGTAATTTTGATCTATTTATAAAAATTTGTTTAAATTTTCCTTAAAACAAATTTTCTTTGAAGAAAATACCCCCACACACACAAGGTAATGTAATTTAACATCGATATCAACAAAAATGTCGAAATCTCAGTTTTACTAAAATGTGGATGTAATAAACAATTCTAAAAACAAAACATTCGAATAAATTATTTAAATTAATAAATAAACAATTTATATTTTCTTAAACAAATTTAAATATTTATTATTTATATTATATTTGCATTAATGACATCTCATTATTTATATTTCATGAACTTTTATACGATATAATAAAAATGTTTATACACTTTTCATATCGATGTCGAATTCATTGAAAGGTCAATTCGTCGACGAAAAATTAACGTTATTGATCCTAACAATTTTAATCAAACATTACCATTTTTTTTTGGAAAATTATATTTTTATGACAATTGTGGGGCGGAAAGATCAAAATTTTAAGTTTGAGATCATGGTATATACTTGACGTCAATTGAGGTTATGTTCATCTTGGCTTTTTGAAAAATATTTGTAGTCATTCGTATTATTAACACTACACAAAATTGGTGTTTATATTCTAAAAAATATGTAGGACAGGGACCGATCACATAGAGAGAGAGAGATCAAATAATTGTAGTACTATCATACAAACACGCTTGCTTGAAGCAATAGGATTAATTAATGTGTATTCTAAAAGAAAAAAAAAACACTTAATTGATGTATGTTTAGCAAATTATTTATATACTTTTTAGGATTAAAAAATGTTTCTTTTTCTTTTCTACATTTGAAGTGTAAACGCCTAAGAGGTTGGATTTGCAAAAAGAAGAGGTCCTTCTAGATTATGCAAACACCAACAACTAAAATTAACGATGGATTCTAACTAAGAGCTTAGTTAGAAGAATGAATAGCTCTTAGATCAGATTTAGAATGCATGGTGAGCATTCTTAGATCCTAAGATAATTCTCTTTAAAATTCATTTGATCAAGACTAATCTAATTAATTAGTTTAATCATCTAACCTAAAGTAAGATTTAAAAAAAAAGCCAAAGGGGTTGAAGAAACACAAAGTTTGGATATTTTCAATTGGAACATTTAAGAGCATCATAAACCATTTTAAAGGCTAAATGGATGTTCAAATGTCCAAGAACTCGAAAGTCATTCAAAAACAAATAAATGGAAGTTTGAGAAAATAAGATCTAGCAATTTGAAACTCAACTACACATCAATTGAGAGCCAAAATACAAAATTGAAAATATATATTTGCTTTAAATATTTTTAAATATCTTCTTTAGAAGGTGTCAAGATTGTCAACATGTTTAATTTGACAAGGTTTAACATCACAAATGTCAAATACAAATGTAGAAGAGTTGCTGTGTTGTGGAGGAACCACTGCCTGAAAGCAACTACGGGCTGACTTTGGTGCCAATCGCTATGCCGGTTGCTCCCCAAGGTTAACACAACATTCAATTTCAAGCGTGCACTCGCTGGAAGATGGATTAGAATTGAGGAAAAATAATGTTCAAAATAGATGAAAGAAGATGAGAAAGCCCAGTATGGAAAACGATTTTGAAAAACGATATATTATTACAAATGGGTGTATGGAGTTATGAAGAAGAAGCATATGAAGCATATGAAATGCCAAGGGTTGAAGGAGAAGAGAAACAAAAATAAAAAGAAGAAAAACAGTCACATTATAATGAAACTGAAACTCATTTAATATTAAAACATTTAATTTTTAGGTTAAAAATTAAATAGATGAGTAACAAAAAGTTATTTCTTTTTCGCGCAAGAACGGTTACCTGAACCCGCCTTCCGATCGAATGGACGACAATGGCACGCGCATGTGGTGAAAGGGTTATACTTCCACCACCACCACACTTTGAAGTTACCTCTAGCATGCCTTAGTATTTATACCTTATAGGCATTTCTCCAATGTGGGACAATATTCTCCAGTTTCGTTTAATTTTTGCTATGGACCTAAGCCCAAGAGTCATTTTCAACAATTCCCCACAAATGACTGTTATAGCAAAATTAAAATAAAACAGATTATTTGAAGAAACCATTCTAAGTAAAGATATGAGACCAAACTTAAATATCAATATCTAATTATTTGAATTGATGTATAGTGAAGCGGGGCAACAAATTCATTAGAAAATGTGAGTTACCTCTTGAACTTTTAATAACATTGGTTGAGACCCCCACAACACGTTTTACTCCAAGTATTTATCCTTGATTCCGCAATATAGAGTGTGCTAATTAAAACCATTCACATAAACCTCGGGTCATCGTGTAAGCACTAGAAAGAGACCCATAAACTCTTTCATAAAAGGCGACAACTTCACTATCACGTCAAATACTTCATCAAGTCTGTTAGAGACAAACCACTTAAGTTGAGCTATGAAGACTTCTTCATCTAGTCTGTGCTAGGACCAACTTCATCAAGTCTGTCAAAGGCAAACTACTCAAATACTGAGCTATGAGAATTTCATCATTATCCATCAAATCCATATCAGGACCACCCAAAGAAAGAGCTATGGATCATTTAAAGGTTTTAGTTTTATCCATCAAGTTCGTACTAGGGCCACCCAAGTAAAGGGCTATGGATTGTTAAGTCCATTGCAATAGACCTCCCAGAAAAAGGGTATGGAACATCAAGTCTATCGCAATAGACCACCCAGATAAAGAGCTATGGATCACTATAGGGTTTAAGCCCCATGTTCATTGATGATTTTAAAGTTATTTTCTTTGTTAGCCCTTTAATTAGAGGGTCAGCCAGATTCCTTTCAGATCTCACTAATCCCAAAGACATAACTCCTCCTTTTAATAACTGTTTCACAACTCCATGTTTGAGATGAATATGCCTCATTTTGCCATTATATACACTATTCTCGGCAATTCCTATAGCAGCTTGTGAATCACAATGCAATGAGACTGGTACTGATGCCTCTCACAATGGTACATCTCTTAGTAGACTTCTAAGCCACTCAACCTCTTGTCCAGCTAACTATAAAGCAATAAATTCAGATTCCGTAGTGGATCTAGCTATGCACGTCTGTTTTACAGACATCCACGATATGACTCCTCTTCCAAGTAAGAATACATATCCACTAGTAGAATTGACCTCGTCATTATTTGTTACCCAATTTGCATCACAATAACCTTCTAACTCAATAAAGAATTTATTTAAATGCAAACAATAGTCTATTGTGCCCTTAAGATATCTCAACAAACGAAAAAGATAACCTCAATGATTTTTAGCAGGATTATGTGTATATCTACTCAATCTACTCACAATATATGCAATATCAAGTTTGGTATAGTTCATTAGAAACACAACACTACCTATGATCTTTGCATATTCAATTTGAGACACACTTTCTCCTTTATTTTTCTTAAGACTTATACTAGCATCATAAGGTGTTCTTACAGGAGGATCATCAAAGCAGTCAAATTTCTTTAATTAATTTTTCAATATAGTATGATTGACACAGAGGAAAACCATTTTCAGTTTTAAGTATTATGTTAGCTTCCCTTAGATCTTTCATTTCAAAATGCGATGATAATAACAACTTGTTATTATTTATTATCTCTATGTTTGTTCCAAAGATGAACATGTCATCAACATACAAGTATACAATCACTCACCCTGCTCCAAATTTTTTTTAATGAACACATGTGTCAGAGGAATTCACCTTGAACCCATTTTTTATTAAAGTATTATTGATTTTTTTTTTGTACCATTATTTGGGAGCTTGCTTAAGACCATAAAAGAATTTTTTAAGTTTACATACTTTATTTTCCTGACCGGCAATTGTAAAGTCTTCAGGCTGTATCATATAAATTTCTTCTTCTAGATCACCATTAAGAAAAGTTGTTTTTACATCCATTTGGTGAATGAGAAGTCTATGGATGGCAGCTAGTGCAATCAATGTTCTAATTGTAGCTATTTTTGTTACAGGAAAATAAGTGTCAAAGTGGTCAATACCTTGTTTTTGTGTACACCCTACTACTACTATCCTAGCCTTGTATCTTTCAATCAAACCATCTGGTTTTATTTTCTTCTTGAAAATCCATTTGTACTTAATAGGTTTACTTCCTTTAGGAAGATCTATAAAGTCCTAAGTTTGGTTCATGGTTAGAGAATCTAGTTCACTCTTAATAGTTTCCTTCCATAAGATAGAGTCTACAGAATCTTTGGTAAGTTTCAGGATCCACATCTATTATATACATACATGCAAATTAACAGTCAATATCATCTGACCTTTCAACTAAAAAAGTAGTCAAGAAATCAGGACTAAATTTTTTCTCAATTCTCCATCTCTTACTTCTTCTTGGTTCAACTTCATGCATTATATCAAATGTTCTAATATCTTCAATTTCAAGCATACTACTAGAAACTTTATTATTTTTCAGTTTCATGCATACTACTAGAACCTTTATTATTTTTCAGTTTCATGCATACTATTAAACGATGAAGGAATGGAAGTAGATACATTCTCATAACTAGACGTTCTATCTGATTCAAAATTTTCCTTCTTCATTGGAAATATATGTTCAAAAAATTTGGTATCACTATATTCACATATGGATCTATCATTCAAGCACATAAATCTATATGTAGTACTAATTTGAGCATAACCAATTGTTGGGGTTGACATCCTAAACTCTTGTGTCCTGTAGTTTGTAAACACGCTTTTGGACAAATGCTTGTGATGTATAATATATGATATTTTCTTCACTTTTGTCTATGAACATTGGATGCTTTATTTGCTTTAACACAAACCAATAAACTAAGATCCTTGGTTGTCCTTTGTAACTTAAGCATGTATGTAGAGATATACAGGTGGATCATGTCTTAAGTGATAACCAAAATGGTCTGTAGTATATGGATATAGGAGGGAAACCTTATCCTGGTAACACTACGGATGTGGCCTGCTTTGTAGAATAATTACAAGTGTTGTGACTTGTTATAGATGGTCTGATCCTGATTATTCATGTTGAGACATGTAAGCGGGTACGTCCTATATAAAAGAGTTTGTATAAGATCGGACCACAAAGTGTTATAGTCTCGTTATATAACACCGTTCATGATAGAGACTTCACTTCACTAGAATGACCATAGGTAACATGACTTCAATCCTGAGTGAGTTGGGAACTCCTACCTTTGAGGGCGCTCCTTTGATTTGCATAGGTGCGAGTGGCCAGATTGTCGACTCAAACCTACCACTTTGGGGATTCGTCTGATTTGAGAGCTGGGAACTCAGTTACACAAGATAGAATTCACTCCTTCCCCGAAATAGAAGTAAGTAGATAGATTGCTCCCTTAGGGGCTGATTTCGAGGCTTGAACGATGTGGCACCACACACCTTCTCATGACCTGAGAGATGCCCACACATAGTAGGACTATATTGGATTGTTCATTAGAGGAATCAGTGGTACTTAAGGAGTTAGATGTAACTACAGGGGCAAAACGATAAATTGGCTCAGCTGTACTTACGAGCATATGTGCAGGGTTATCGTACTGTTGATTGGTTATATCCGATGGATCAGAAGTATATCTGTGGTGAAAAGAGTGCAGCTGTCGGTCTTTAGTGGAATGTTTGACAGTTAATGGATGGTGGATCTCGTGGCTAAAAGTTAATTTTACAGAGGAGAAGAAAGAACTCATCTTTGAAGAAACTTTTCTTCAAAAAGGATTTCATCTTCTTCTTCCTCAAAGAACCACTCTTCTATGAAGAATATCGTGATGCTACCATAAGGTCTTCCCTGTTATTCTCTTAGCAAGGATTGCTTTGTGGGAATCGGGTTTTGAAAGAGATAAAAGGTAATTGAATTTTGGAGATATTTTTACAGAAAATTCATTTCTCAGTAAAAAAAAAAACATTGAAAGATAAGAGAAAGAGATGGGAGAAGATGAAAGGATGTGGTTATTGTAGAAAAAAACCTCCCCTCCCTTTATTGAAAATGTGAAATGGGTTTAGACATAACTCTAACTTTTTATTATTTAATTTAAATTAAATTAAAATTAAATTAAAATAAAATTAATTCAAAATTAATTTTATATTATAACGTAACTATATACATTATATTAATTGTATCATATATAATTAATGTTATTTCCTTTAATAATTTGAACAATTCAAATTCTTCCAAAGCTATTGGTCTTTGTTTACCCATTCTAAGCTAGCAAAGGGCCTAATAGACCTATAGATTAAAAGCTTCAATGATCTGAAATTAACTAATTAAACTCTTTAATTATGTTAATCAACATTCATTAACTGTGGGTCATACCACTAAAGACCCACAACTACACTATTTGCACTGTAGAATATTTTGCGCCCTTAGATTTAACTATTACAAGTAAGTCGATCATTCACTAGTTGTCGTAATTATAATCGGGTTAAATTACCATTTTACCCCTGTAATTACCTTTCACTCCTTAATTACAACTGGGTCAATCTATTTATAGTCTACCATAAACCAATTCCCTCTCGGGCTAGTGAGAGGGTAGGTACTCTTTGTTTAAGACCCGATATCAACACTTAATGGAACAACTCATCTACTTACCCTAAAAGCAGGAAGGTGTGAATTCGATCTTGTGTAGTTATATTCCCTCGGACATATCCCCAAAATGGTAGGCTTATTGAATCGGTGACTCGGGTCACTCTCATTTATACAAATCAAAGGACAACCCTCATAGACAGGAATCCATAACTTACTCAGGATTGAGATCAAGTTACATGGTTATTCTATGAAATATTAATCTCTTCTAGTAGTGTTACAAAGAGAGATTAAGTATTTCGTGGTTAGGTCTTATACAATCGCATTGTATAGGATACACCCACTCGCATGTCTCCACATGAACGATTTGGATCACATCGTTTGTAACATTTACAAAAGACGCCCAACCTTATCCATATACTATAGACCCTTTAGGTTATTACTTGAACATGATCCACTTGTATGTCCACTACACACTGTTCAAGTTCTCATGAAATAACCTTGGATTTTTTTTCGTAATAGATAACTCATTATTGCATATTTAAAATAATAAACTATTACATCAAATAAAAAATTAATTACGAGGCTTTAGGGCATAAGTCCAAACAGTTATATACTATTGATACACTTAAAATCTTATTTGTTGTTAAATATACTATTGATACAATCATGTCTTACTTTCAGTGTTCATACATTAATGTCTGATACAGTCATGGCTTATATCTGATATACTGCAGATACACTTGGAATATCATGTTTATGAAAGAAACATGCATGTTTTACTAATATACTCTATTTTAGATATTGCCATTATATGACGGAGACACTTTTTATTGGGGTTGATGCCCTAAATCTCGTAGGGTTCCATAGTTTGTAAACCTTGTATGAACAAACTCTTTATGTGATCAATAATATATGATATTTTTATTCACTTTGTTTATAAAATATGTGATATTTTAGTTGCATTAACCACGAACCAATAAACTAACATCCAAGGTTATCGTTGTAACTTAAACATGTATGTGGAAACATACAAGTGAATCATGTTTAAGTGATAATCTAAATGGTTTGTAGTATATGGATAAGGTTGGGTACCTTATCCTGGTGACACTACAAGTATTACCCGCTTTGTAGGTGTCACAAGTATTGTAAAGTGTTACAAATGATCTGATCCTGACCAATCATATATTAGACATGCGAGTGGGGATATTCTATACAAAGGAGTTTGTATAAGACCGGACCACGAAATGTTTAGTCCCATTATATAACATCGTTCATAATAGAGACTTTCATTTCACCAAGATGACCATAGGTAACATGACCTTAATCTTGAGTGAGTTGTGAACTCCTGCCTTTAAGAGCGATCCTTTGATTTGTATAGGTGAGAGTGGCTAGATCGTCGACTCAACAAGCCTACCATTTTAGGGATTCATCTGATTGGGGAGCTGGGAATACAGTTACACAAGATGAAATTCACTCATTTCCCAAAGCAAGGATAAGTAGATAAATTACTCCCTTAAGGGCTGATTTCGGGTCTTGAACAATGTGGCGCCACACCCTCACCTGGCCCGAGAGGGGTTTAATCATAGTGAGACTATGATCTATTGTTCATTAGAGGGATTAGTAGTAGTAAAGAAGTCAGATGTAACTACAGGGATAAAACGGTAATTTGGCCTACCTGTACTGACGAGTAATTTGTGAAGGGTCATCGTATTGTTGATTGGTTATATCTAATGGACACAGAAATATTCTGTAGTGCGAATAGTGCAACTATCGGTCTTTAGTGGAGTGTCTAACAGTTAACGGATGGTGGATAATGTAATTAAAGAGTTTAATTAATTATTCACGTACTGTTGGAGCTTCAAGCTATAGGTCCATAAGGTCCCCTTGGTAGCTCAAAAAGATTTAATTGAGAATCAATTTTTGGGTTAATTTGAATTGTTCAAATTAATAAGAGGGAATTTAGTTATATATGATACAACTAAATTAATTCAATTATATATGATATAATTGTTATAATGTATTTGATACATTATAGTTTATTTGGAGGAAATAAATATTTGAATGGGATTCAAATATATTTTCTATGAATGTGATTCATAGTTGTTAAATTTAATATAAATATGATTTATATTAAATGCCATAAAATAGAGAAAAGAAACTAGAGTTTATATTGTATATGATACAATATTAAAACTATAGGTTATGTGTTAAATTTGATATAACATATAGTTTAATATAAATATGATATGATAAGTTAGTTATCATATTTATTTATATTATTTTATTATTTTGAATAATAAATTTCTATTTTCTCTCCAACCACCTTAGTGGGTGGTTCATTGGTTTTATGGCAAAAGGAATAAAAGAAATTAATTTCTTTTTCTTCCTTACAAGATCTACACGACACATGAGACTACACGATAGAAGATTTTGTTGGACAGTTGAATCACATAAACGTTCTGTATTCTCTCAATCTTCTTCCTCCTCCAAACTCAAACAAACCCTCCAAACCAAAATAGTCAGAGCCCACCACTCCTGGGTTCTCACCCTAAGAATACCAAAGGCTCACTGTGGTAGTGTTCTCTTTTGATTCGTGAAGTTCTAAGTTTTTGCTGAGTTCGAGGTTCGTGATTATTCGAGGGATTTACAAGAAGAAAGGTTCTTCAAAGGTAATATCTCTTAAATCCTTTTTCTTTGTAAAAAGCATGTTGTAATTTGTTTATGAATGCATATCTTATATGTTTACTGTAAATTTAGTTTTTCAATCAAAATGAAATTTGGACGATCTGCTTCCGCTCAAAGATCCCCCTGTAAATTGAGTTCCTTCACTTTTACCCTTTGATATTCAATATATAAGCTTACTGATACAACATTTTTTAAAAAAAGAGATTACTGATAAACTTTGATATTGTGTATATGAGCTTATTGATACACTGTGGTTATAATATACGGTAAAAATTTATTTTGGTTAGTTTAGTTAGGATATTAATCATGATAAGTTTTGTCAAATTTTGTTTAAGTACGATGGTGATGGGCATAAGCATCACCAAGCAAAGAAAAACAAAAACAATATTAAAAAAACCATCTCATAGTATTCTTTGTTAATATCTATCGCCAGAATGTAAAACCACCAAAAAAACAAAAACAATAAATCTAAAGAAACTCATTGACAACTATTTTTACTACAAAAATATTACATGTATTGTATGATTAATTTATGGTTTTTACGTTTATAATCGCATAAGTTATATTAGCTATTGCATCAACCCAAGTATAAATCAATACAATAACAAGTCGTACGTGAAGTGTTCCAAGGTCGATTCCACAGGGATAGTTTCAAGAATGCTAAAACTAATTCACAAAATTTCCTTCAATGGTTTGTAAAAAGTGATTTACAAATAGTTGCGGTATGGGTGTCTAATGCTAATGATTTATAAACAGTAAATAGAATGAGTTGAAGTAAGAATGACAAGATAAAAAGGTTTGCTAAAAATGGCGTGAATATCAATTAACAGAATGTGCATATTTGATTGTTAGACTTCCTATACTTTCACAACTACAACATTAATCAAAATATTCTTCAAATCACAATGTGCTCTTTAAACAAGAAAACCTACTATACCTATCTTCCAATGCGGAATAGAACATCAAATTAGTTGGAGGTCGTTTGTGCTAATTTAATGCATTTTTCTCTAGAGCTTTTGAGTGTCTATGTTATCCCTAATAAAGACTAGTGCCATTTGTTAGTCAATAAAAACCCATGTAATATTGCTAAACTCTCAATTGCTTTAAATATTCTCGCCCATTTACTTTTCCCAAAGATTCATATGCTGCTGTTTTACCTTGATTGACCAGATGGAGAAAAACACTGTTTGAGTTAAAAACAAAACTTTTAAAGCAAAAAGATGCACATTAGATTCAAATATATATTCGATTAATACTTAATAAAATGTTACAACATAGGGACTTTAGTTAAGCCTTACAATAGGAAATTAGCCATAAATAGTCATAATGAGAATATCTTCAATAAACAAACAATTAAAGGATAAAAGTTCAGAGAAAACTAGATGTGCAGCTTTGTTGAATGCTACAACTTTGAATTCCAGTTGGAGATCGTTCAACGATCTCTAAGAGTCTTCTTTGATTAACCTTCCTCTAAGAAAGAACTTTCGATCCTCTCGTTCTCATTTTCCTCCTTCATTTCTTTTTTCTTTTTGCCCCCTTTCTGAAGAGAATTTGGGTCCTTTTATATAGAAAATATGGGACCCACTTGGTGACCAATAAGGCTTATTTAGATTGATGTTGCAGACTTTTACCAAGTCGATGTGAGAGGTTGTTCAGGATAATGTTGGTTCAATGGATGAAGTCTTCGCGTTGTACTGCAACATAACAGTTTTTCTTCACTGCTATAGCATTAATGTTGTAGCACACCAATGATTTGACAATTTCATGCACTTTTTTTTGTCATTTGCTTGACATGTTCAGAAGATAAATTGATATCATAGGGTAATAATTGTTAATTTGTTGGTTTAAGTCACATGGATAATGCTACATTGATATCATAGGGTAATAATTATTAATTTGTTGGTTCAAGTCACATGGACAACGCTACAACTTTTATCTTACTAATGCTACAACATTGATACTTTCTTATGTCTTTTCAGCAAGTGGGTGATATGATTCTTTATCTTGATCAGCTGCTCAAGCGACATGTCCGAATATAGTAGGCCTATATGTCGGTTCAAAGAAGGGGGACAACTCACCTCTACTAGAGTTATGTTGCAACATCAATTCCTGCAAATTTACACGTTCTACACCTGCAACATTTTTTTAAAATAATTTCTTTACAACATTTCTCCAAATAAAACCTTTGCATATGTTTTTATTCATTTTTTTATGGAATTTAAGTACTTATTTGTCTCAAAGCATGTTGTAGCACTAATAAAGACTTATAATTTAAGGTCATAACTTACTTTCATAAGAAATCACTCACATTTGATCAATTTTTCTACGAAAAGAATTTGGAAGAATCAATAGATCGATCCATTTTCTGAAAAATGCACCAAAAGCACGAGAATTTTCGTATGGATGAGTTGTCGAGGTCGTAGGTTTTGTCGTTGCTTATGGGTCTAACATGGTATGAGGTCACATGATGGTAGTGTTTGCGTCGTGTCTGTAGTTGCCAAAGGAGATTAGTGAGAAGAATCGGAAGGAGTAAAAAAAGAGAAAAATAAGGATAGATGGGAGGAATTGCAGTTGAATGAGGGTTCCATACCTAGAAAAAAGTGATAAAGTACCTCATGGCAATTTGCGATAAACCAAAAATAGAATTTTAGGGGGAAAAAGCCATATATGAACAACGTAAAAAAAAAAATGACAAACCTTCAATATTGTATTCCTAATTTGCCCCTCGTTGCCATAACAACTATAGCACGAATTGATTATGTCCGATTATGTAGAAAAAAAATATGTAAAATCGACGTTGCCACAACGAAGACACTTGTGAATATGTTTTTGTATTTCACCACTTGATGGGATTCAGACGGTTGGTCGACGACCAACTATTCCAACAACCTTCGGAGGTAACACGACTCTATCAACAAACAATGGTGTTGTCTTCCACTTTGATCTATGACATATAAGGAATACAGGTTCTGCATAATTTGTCAACCAAGATGAAATGTATATGCATTAGAGCATAGAGTATATAGATGGCAAGAACACGCGAACAAGGGATCTCATAGTAGTCAAATTCTTCACACATACACGTCTTTTGATTCAAATTTATACGAGATTAAGATGACCGCCTACTATTTTGAGCTTGTGATGATTGATCGATTGCATAATGTAAGTCCTCGATCTAATATCTACAAGTTTCATAAGTTGTTCCCCACTATTTGAAAAAATCGTCTCTCGCTTCGATGCTAATGTCCGACAGTCCAAAAACCAGTCTTGGTGAAGACCTTTGATGTGATCCAATAATTCAGTCATTAATAGGAATCAAGCATCTTAAATATTGCATTTATGCATTCCGCAATATTTGTGGTCATCTGATCATATCTCATTCCACCTTGATATACTTGAGCCACCTCAATAATCCAACATCGGTTAGATATTTTTTAACACTAGCGTAGAGAGCTAACTTATTCCAATAATACAAGAAGACAGACTCCCGACATGCTTTCACCACAAGTATGAGGTTGACACACACATTTGTTGGGGTTGATGCCCTAAAGTCTCGTGTCCTGTAGTTTGTAAACAGTTTGTACAAACGCGTGTGTTGTATAATATATGATATTTTACTTCACATCTTGGTTTTTGGCTCAATTACATGTTTTATTTGCTTTATCACAAATCA
Organism: Benincasa hispida; assembly: GCF_027475165.1. Taxonomy (NCBI): domain Eukaryota; kingdom Viridiplantae; phylum Streptophyta; class Magnoliopsida; order Cucurbitales; family Cucurbitaceae; genus Benincasa; species Benincasa hispida. The sequence continues at coordinate 47,075,164 of NC_143486.1, forward strand.
ATAAACATAAAATCCCTAGTTATCTGTATGTAACTCAAGCATGTATGTGGTGACATACAAGTGGATCATGTCTTGAGTGATAACCAAAATGGTCTGTAGTATATGGATAAAGGAGGGAAACCTTATCCTGGTAACGCTATGGATGCGACCCGCTTTGTGGAATGGTCACAAGTGTTGTGACTTGTCACATATGGTATAATCCTGATCATTCGTGTTGGAGACATACGAGCGGGGGTATCCTATACAAAGAGTTTGTATAAGACCTGACCACTGATAACAAGCAGAAATGCACGTTATTACAGTGCTAAGTTATTAAACAATGAAGGTTTGCGTTGATAAAATATGCTAGATTGCGTCCAAAAAACATTAAGTTTATAACATTGCGGTCGCATGTGTCCATCACATAGAAACAGTTAACTTTTGTATTTTTATGCAGAATATGCGTTGACACAAGGCGAAAAGCGTGATCATAAGAAATCAACGGACGAGCGCAGCGTTACCGCAAGGCTTTGCGGTGATTTGTGCTCGCAAACATTTGCTCAAGAAGGATTGCCGCATAGAGCCGGTGCAACTTGGTGGGCGCATCTGAGTGAAAGGCATAATTAATCACGATGGGATAGAAAGCTGATGACGGTCAAATCCGAATTAAGTTGACAAGTCGCTAAAAAGAACAAGTACACTCAGCTTTTCGATGACAAATATTCGGTGCATCAGTCAGAGAATTAAAGCCATTCCATCTTTGCAATCATAAGAGAGAAGCCGCCTTTCACCCCGGAAGCTCTATAAATACCGAAGGCAACCTTCAAAAAAGGGGTTGAGCTAGTTCAGCAAGTTCGGAGAATTAGAGAATTTTCCCTTAGATAGTTTAGCCTTGTTCTTAGATTTTCTTTTATTTCAAGGCAGAAGCGAGATTGTGCCGATAGATCGTTTTGGTGAACTTGGGAGAGTGTCGGAAGCTTCAAGATCAGACAGAGGGCCAGCTTCTGCGGAAGCAGGAATATCTTTTGAACAAAATAGAGTTGACAGTGTAAAGGCCTTGGGAAGCAAGGGATTGCTACCAGGCTCTCTATCCTTAACTTCCATTGTCATTTTGTACTCAAACTTATCTATAGAAATGAAATTTACTTCTTTATATCTGTTCATTCTCTGTTTATCACGCATGAGTAGCTAAATCTGTCGAATGGGTTGAGAAGTACTTAGCTAGCTTAACTGGGGATATTCACTCTATGCGATTATCTTATAATATATATGCTTCATTCGTCCATTAGAGATACTCGAGAGGGTAGTCTAAGGACAGGATCTAGGTTTGGAAAAGTCAGGTTAGAATCTAGGTTCGGAAGAGTCAGATTAGAATGCATAGTCAAGAGATAGGAACTTAGGAATAAGCATTGTTTGCTATTAACGCATCGCATGCATCCTAGAGATAGGATATGATTGTGTGCAGTCACCTTGTCCTTGTATGCATATTGCATCATCACATAGGAAAAGAGTAGAGACTTAGGAATAAGTTCTATGGACATTGTTGCACTCAACACATGTGTCCTAGACTTAGGAGCATCGCATTTGCATTGGAAAATGATTTGTTGTTGCATGAGTGTAGCATGATCGCATAGTCTGACGCATTCCCAATAAACGCTAGCTAAAGACCTTCTCAACCAGTTCCTCTGCATACTCAGTGTATCTACCGCATAATCAACCTTTTCTCAAATCTGTCGCATTTATTTATTTTATTACCGCAAACAACAACCCAAACAACTATTGATTTATTTGGTTACCGCCAAGTCTTCTGAGAAATTACCACTGCATATTGTTTTCCCAAGTCCCTGAGTTCGACCCTGGACTTACCAGGAAACTCAGTGGGGGTTTATACTTGGATTCCACTGAGAAAACTTGTTGCTCAACGCATTTCCATCAGCACATCTCCTTCCATAAATTCATCACATAAAATAACGCATCGTATTTTGTGCCGTTTCCGGGGACTTTAGCAAATCAGTTTGCTAACGGTAATTTTTCTGATTTCTTTGCAGCTCTCAATCTCTGGCGAATTACAACCCGGAGGTTGAGAGGACGTTCAGACGAAGACTAAGAAATAGCTGCCAACAACAACAGCCAGATAAAGACGATATGGCAGAGCAGCTTAGAAATGAAGCACCAAACGAAGACAACGTCATGGCGAAACCAATCCTACTGGCAAACAATCGTAATAGGCATATTAAGGACTATGCATCGCCAAACCTCTACGATCTCTCTTCAGGAATCATGAGGCATGCCCTTGATGAAAGCTGATTCGAAATGAAACTGGTGATGCTGCAGATGATCCAGACTGCAAGACAATTCGGAGGATGGTGTGGTGATGACCCGCACGCCCACCTCCGAAGCTTCATAGAAATCTGCAACACTTTTGTATTTCCGAATATCTCTACTGAAGAAGTTCGACTAACTATGTTTCCATTTTCTTTGTGTGATCAGGCAAGAAAATGGGCGTATTCCCTCGAGCCGGGAGAGATCACTTCATGGGAACAAGTGGTGGAAAAGTTTATGAAGAAGTATTTTCCACCAACTGAGAATGCTAGGAGAATGTAGGTTTCATCCAACACAATCATCGGTCAGATACAGTTAAGAAAACCCTTTTATTGAAGCTCCAAGTGTCATATACACGTACTTAAAGTGCCATCCAGGATCAAGCTCCAATTCATATTACGTATTGGGGTTGGCAATCTTCAATGCCTCATCAAACCATGGTAGCAAACGAAATGACTCTCTAGGGGATTCTCTTGCTAATGCTAACTGATAACTTGCATTTATACAAGTTATTGTCTCTTAGAATTAGAATATTTTGGAGTTATTGATGAGAAGCGCATTGAAATCATAAGAAAATAGGCCAAAATTTTCTTCCATGCATTCATTGAATTTAAATGTAGAGCTTGCGAAAATTTACATCGCTAATTAGCTAAATGTGTAGGAATACAGATAAAAGCAAAGGAGAAAAAGCTATATGTTGGATCCATCATGCGGCAGGACGATCACATTGCGGCGAAGGAGCAATCAGATGCATAAATGGGGATGAGCGACAACTGCAACAACCAACGTGAAAAGCTATCTAACACGTCTGCTACAGTTCTGAATGGCAGAAGAATCCCCGCACCCAGCTCTATATATATTGGATTTGAAAGAGAGAATGAAAATTTGGACACACACAAAGATTTTTAGACCCAATTCGGTGAGGAAGAACATTCCATTCTTTTCAGAGGTAATCTTCCTCAAGAACCACCCACTTTCACTATTGTCATCGAAGGAGAAGGTCTCAAGAGAGTCATCATGTCCTCAAACCCCCTGCATCTGCCTCATTGTGGAGCGACACCACCACTTCAGCTCGATGAGAAGTAAGATGCTACTGATGACTTATTCTCACGTTATTCATTTTCTTGTCTTATTACTCAACTTATTTACCCTATGTATTTCTTTATTATACCTTGTAACGAACCCATACCCACACTTAATGCATATCATGATTTTCATATTCATCTTCTTCACTCTCCACTTTTACTTCTTTCACCATGAGTAACTAAATCATTAGTGGGTTGGGATGAGTTAACCATCATTCTGGCGAGCTTAATGATAAGTGAAAGTTCTTTTGGCTTAGTGTACATTTAACTCCAAGACTTAGTTCCATCTAGCTAATCATACCAAGTGGTAATAATTAACTACTTGAGAGAGCAAAAGATTGTGGATCTTACTAAGTCAAGTAAGTAGTGTATTTAGAGATAAATACAACCTTACATCCAAAATAACCTAGAGCATGCATTATAAAGATATGATATATATCTGGCTAACTCATCGAGAAGTGGAGTCCATTTGAGGTTATGAACATGAACAAAAGCTTTTTGATTGAGATCAAAGGCTTGATGATTACTCATCTCAATCCCGTCTTCTCCTCCATATTTTTAGTCACAATGGTCACTATTGTTATGCAATCACACCACCCTTTCTATTACATCTCACCAAAACATTGTTATTCTTATTAGTTTCTTTAATTTTTATGCATGATCATATTGTTAGAATAAACAACATGCATGCAGAAACTATTTATATCTTAAGCATTCTAAATTTCATTAATTTTAAAGATAAAACATGCACGCAAATAACTGTGAAATTAGGGTTTGAGTTATAACCTTTGTAGCTCCAAATTGATCATCAATTTCGCTCCAATCTCCTCACGAATCGGCTGTGAGCCACCATGAGAGTCTTCCCAACTATTCCTCAAGATAGTGGGATCCAATGAATGACTTTGTAGGGATGAATTCAGTATAGAAATTGAGAGAAAATTGAGGACTTAATTTCTAGAACTATTTTAGAATCTTTAAGTTGCCAAGAAAATTTTGTTTTTCAACTAACTTGAAATTCACCAAATGGCCAAGAAGAATTAATCTCCATCAAAGCATCCTATTTACAAAGCAATTACATGTTAATCATGCAAAATTGAGTTAACCAAATTTTGACACTTGAAAATGCACTCAATTTAGTGGGATAAGTGACATTCTGTGGAATCAGCGCTTTGCAAAATGAATTATTCACTAATTCATTAAAAGTTGGATTTTCCCACTAAAAAACAGTTGGATCTTTTCATTAAGTGAAATCAATATTTTGACTATTTTGAAGTCAACATTTGACTTTAATCAAATTTTAATGAAAAACAATTTTAATTCAAAATCAATTCAAAACTAATTTTGGAATTTTCTACTTAGTGAAATCAACTTTTGATCTTTGACCTTCAAAGCTTGTGAAGTCAACATTTGACTTTGTCCAACTTTGATTAATTCAATTTAATTCAAAACTAATTCAAATGATTAATATTAAATAATAAATTAAAAAACTAATTAATTTAATTTAATATTCAATTATCAAAACAAACACTAATCCCAATGAATCCTTATTCATAATTTTGATGTGTAAATCTTATTTAAATATCTCCAACTCTCTCTTTATCATTTAATTCCCAGTTGAATGATATGCCATTAAATACATCGCATATATTTAATGCTTATTCCCTAATTCGAATATGAACACTTCAAACTCACATGTCACGTTGTGTTAAGGTTTAGTCCAATATGAGCTAGCAAACAGACCTAATGGACCTACAGATCATGAGCTCCAGCGATTTGAGATTAATTGGCTAAACTCTTTACCTAATTAACCAACATTCGTTAACTACCGGGACACTCCACTAAAGACTAGTAGCTGCACTCTCTCCACTGTAGATATATTTTCTGTCCACATGATTTAACCATGATTAGTAAGTCAATCTTTCACATGTTGTTCGTAATTACAACTGAATCAAGATTATCTTTTTACCCCTATAATATATCTTGCTCTTTAAGGCTCCACTGATCCACTAATGAACAGTTGGTTTATCGTCCTACCAATAAATTGAGTCCCTCTCAATCATAAAGAGGACGGGGCCCTTTGTTCAAGATTGGGAGTCAATACTTAAGGGAACAACCTATCTATAACCCTAAAATCGAGTATGAGTGAATTCAATCTTGCAGGATTATGTGTCTAATTATCTACCCGGTCATACCCGTAAAATGGGAGGCCTATTGAATCGACGTTGTTGAGCCTCTCTCACCCATGTAGATAAAGGATACTCCTGAATAAACAGGAGTTCATAGTTAGATCAAGATTAAGATCGAGTTATCTTAGGTCATCAAATTGAAACAATCAATTTTAACAGTAAGTGGTATTATAAAGATAAGTGACTATTTCGTGGTCTGATCTTATGCAAATTTTTTTTACATAGGATGCCCCCACTCGTATGTCTCTACATGAACGATTCAGGATCACATCGTTTGTTTTAAATACAAAGTGGATCACATCCATAGTGTTTCTAGGATACGTACCTAGCCCTATCTCTATACTTATAGATCGTTTTTGCTATATACTCAAACTTGATCCACTTTTGTGTCTTACATAAAGTTCAAGTATCCATGTTATAGTTAGGGTTCTTTTATTTATTGGATTTAGACTTTTATAAGTGCAATTTACATATTTAATAACAACTTTATTGACTCAATAACATCTTTATTGAAAAACAGAATATGTTTAAAATTTACAAACTGCAAGTTTTAGGATATATAACCCAACACATATACACCTATTTTCAATCATTGATAAACCTTTCGTAAATTCGAGTAAAAAACCATTACATAAGCAGTGCATTTCTTTTAAACTAATTAAATAGATCGAATCCCATAACAGAAGCAAGTGATCGCTTTGCTTTCAATTTTGTTTTATTACACATAAAAGAAGAAAATACAGTAAACAAGATTTATAACATTCACAGGTTAAGAAAAATGACAAGAAATGAAGAAATAACTTACCTTTGAATATCGTCTTCAAGAATTCTAGCAAATTCTTCTTCCTCAACGAACTGATCTTCCACGAACAGTATTGTGACGCCACCATAGGATCTCCCCTGCTATTATTTAGTAAGGGTCCAGTTGGTGGAAACCACCTTTTGAAAGAGAATATGGAATTATTTTGGATAGGAGATGATTTTCACAGAGAAGGCATTTATCTGCAAAATCCTTGATAGAATGGATGAGAGACTAAACACTGTGAAACTCTTCTGTAGAGGGCAAAACTAACTCACCCTTGAGTAACTTCCTCACGCTCATTTAATACGTGAAGTGCGTATTAATTAAATAACCATTGACTTCCTTTATTTAATTTATTTATTAGCAATTAATTAAATTAATCAATTTACATAATTAATTAATTAAATATTTGAATTTTTTCCAAATATTCATCTCTCTCATAACCTATAGGTTTAATATGAATGATATGAATCTTATTCATATTAAACCTATATTTTTAATATGAATCTAATTCATATTATTTTAATATTTGAATCATATTCAAATATCTTTTTCTCCTTTTATTATATAGTTTAATTTTGAATCTTATTCGAAATTAACTTCATATTATAATGTATCAATATAAATTCTCTTAATAAATTTGAACAATTCAAATTCTTGCAAAATTAATTGGTCCTTGTTTACCCATTATGAGCTAGTAGATGGACCTAATGAAACCTACAGATTAGAAGCTCCAATGATTCGAGATTAATTAATTAAACTATTTAATTATGTTAATCAATATTCATTAACTGTGAGTCACTCCTCTAAAGACACACTGTTGCACTCTTCGCTCTATAGAATATTTTGCATCCATGGATTTAACCATTACACGTAAGTCGATTCTTCACTTTTCATAATTACAGTTAGGTTAAATTATTGTTTTATCCCTATAATTACCTTTTACTTCTTAAATACTACTGATCTCTTTAATGAAAATTTTTTTTATGGTCCTACCATAGACCAAGTCCCTCTCGAGCCAATGAGAGGGTAGGTACCCATTGTTCAAGACTTGAAATCAGCATTTAAGGTAACTACCCATCTACATGCCCTAATGGCAGGAAGGAGTGAATTCCATTTTGTGTAATTATGTTCCCAACTCCCCACTTAGTTATGTCTCCAAAATAGTAGGCTTGTTGAGTCGGTGACTCGGGTCACTCTCATCCATATAAATCAAAGGACAAGCCCTTATAGGCAGGAGTTCATAACTCACTCAGGGTTGAGATTAAGTTACATATGGTTATCTTATGAAATATTAACCCCTTCAGTCAACGGTGTTACAAAGAGAGATTAACTATTTCACGATCTGGTTTTATACAATCTCATTGTATAGGATATCCCCACTCGCATATCTCCACATGAACAATTTAGATCACATCATTTGTAATACTTACAACATTTGTAACACTTATAAAGTGGGTCATATCCAAAGTATTACCAGGATGAGACACTCAATCTTATCCATATACTATAGAACCTTTAGGTTATTACTTGAACATTATCCACCTGTATGTCCGTGACATACTGTTCAAGTCTCCTGAAATAATCTTGGATTTTTTTTTCTGTAATAGATAACTCATTATTGCAATTTAAAATAATCAACTATTATATCAAATAACATATTAACTACAAGGGTTTAGGGCATTAATCCTCGTGTTCGACCTTGATTCTTACCGAGACTATCTTCTATTGAGTTTGTACTTGGACTTTTTAGGAGAAAACTTGTGTATATTTCATGATAGATTGAGCACAAGATTAAGCATAGATTCAAAAGACAACCCTGGCTTGCCACACCCTATCGTAACTAATGTCGACCCCATACTCCTTGCAAAAGTCTTGAATGATTTCATGTGATTTATAACCATGACTAAAATCCTGATACTTCGACTTTATCAATTCAGCAATAACCCAACTTCTAGCTTATTTATGATCCTATTTCCTTAAGATTTTTGGGCATATGTGAACATTGATGTATTTAGTGATTTTGAAAACATCCGAGCCTTGATTTTAATTGCTCTGACTTTCCATTTGCATGTCAATTCTACATATTTTACGATATATAACTTCTTTGTAGATCTATCTAAAGGAAATCGAATCCGAGATTTCCATGAGCAGTGGAAAATAGATCATTCCAAATTACAATCACGAATGAACATTACAAATTACAGCCGTAAACAAAACATATAGTTATGCAACCAATACAGAAATTACGACATGAACATCCAAATAAACAAAGAGAATGCTACGAACGTTTGTCAACTTGTCTCCATGCTCCTTGTACACGAATGCTCGAACACAGCAACCTCGAACGCTCGAACAACACGACCGCAACACTGCACGAACACTTCGCACTCATCCTCAGTGATTGCCTTGGTCACGAACTCCCCAGAACACGAACGACCTCCATAGAACCTCGGCATGTCGAGTTAAGTATGACACCACCAAGAAGGTTTCCTTGGTATTCTCGGTGTGAGAATCCAAAAGGTGGGCTCTGTGTGGACTTGGAATAAGGTAGACGAAGGAGGAATGAACAATTGTGTACATGATTGGGCAAGTGGGAGAAGACAGAAACCTATCGCATAGGTCGATGTCCAATCGTTTAGCTAAAGTTAAGCGATCGTCTAGCAAAAGCTAAGCGATCGTTTAGCTCAGTGTCTGTCGCTTACAAAACACTACACGATTGTTTACTTTGCTCAAGCTGTCGCTTAGTAAATCGGTATTTACTTGACAAGCTCCCTAAGTTTCTTTTTGCGAGAAAGAAAACTCAAAAACAATTTTTTTGCCAAAACTTACTAAAATTAGGAAAACAATTTTTCTTTTATCTCACGGTTACCAGAACCACCAATAACCTCTCACTTAATTGGTTATTAGAGAAAAAGATTTAATTATCCAATAATTAATATTATTATAAAGATAAATGATAACCAATTTATCATACTATATTTATAACCTATAGTTTTAATGTTTCATCTCATGAAACATATAAACCATAGTTTTTTTTTCTATTCCATGGTACTTAATGTAAATCTCATTTACATCAATCCTCCACTAGATGTATCTCATACATCATACCGATTATATCATATATAATCAAAATACCTCTTGTCATTGGAACATTTCAAATCAACACCAAGAACTGATCCTCAACTGAATACATTGAGCTACCAAGGGGACCTTATAGACTTGTAGCTCGAAACTCCAACGGTACGTGAATAATTGACTAAACTCTTTAGTCACAGGATCTACCATTCGTTAACTATCAGGTACTCCACTAAAGACTGACAGCTAAACTCTCCTTACCATAGATATATTATGTGTCCATCTTAACCAATCAACAGTGCGACAACCCTTCACAGATCGCTCGTAAGTACAACTCTGTCAATAACCGTTATGGCCCTGTAGTTACATCTAACTCCTTAAGTACCACTGATCCCTCTAATGAACATAAGTCATAGTCCTACTATGACTGAGTCTTCTCTTCCAAAGAGAAGTTGTAGCCACTGTGTTTAAGCCCCGGAATCAACTCTTAAGAGAACAATCTTTCTACTTATCCCTGCTTCGGGAAAGGAGTGAATTCCATCTTGTGGATCCCAGCTTCCAGATCAGACAAGTCCCCAAAAAGGTAGGCATATTGAGTTGGCAATCTGGCCATTCTCACCCATACTAATCAAAGGACCGCCCTCAAAGGAAGAAGTTCTCAAAACACTTAGGATTGAGGTCGTGTCACCTATGGTCGTTTAGGTGAGATGCAAGTCTCTAGTATCAACGACGTTATATACAGAGTCTAATCATCTCATGGTCCAGGTCTTATACAAACTCTTTGTATAGACACCCTCGTTCGCATGTCTCCACATGAATGGTCAGGATCTATCATCTGTAGTAGTTTACAATACTTGCAAACCTCTACAAAGCGAACCGTATCCGTAGTGTCATCAGGATTAGGTATCCCACCTTAATCCTTATACTACAGACTTATTTAGGTTATCACTTAAGGCATGATCTACTTGTATATCACATATACATGCTTAAGTTCACATAAGATAACCAAGAAGCTTTGTTTATTAGATATGAGTAAATGCCAAAATTAAATAACACTTATTTTATTCATTAAATAATGTGTATCTTTACAAAAGAACGAGACTTCGGGAGAATTAGGACACCAATCCCAACACTATCGACACGATATTGAAAGTATTTTTCTAATGGCAATGACAAACAATTTCTTACTTTTAAAAATAAGTTATCGACCTGAGCATCTTTTACAGCAGACTTCAATAAGACGACAATGATGTTCATCATTATTTTTTTCAATTTGTTTCCTCTTGCTATAACTGACATCCAGTTCACTACTTGTTATCAAATTCGTATAATGCTCACCATCAGTAGTTTTCGTGTTACTCTCACCCAATTGTCTTTTGTCAGTTCGTGATTCTACATTAAACATCGAATCTACCTCTATGGTTAATGGATCTCGGTCATTGACTGAGTCAACAAGAACAACATTTACAACTGCCTTATATATATCCACATCCTCCACAATAATATTGATATCAGAATTTATGGACATATTTACATCAAATACAGACTCCCTATTCAACAACCCATCCATATCGTATCCCAATTCTAGTGGAATTACATTATCATTCAATGGACTTAATGATCGCACATCATTTGAGCTCATGTTTTATTTAATATTAAAATCAAGGTGGGATGGAAACGAAGGAACATTTTGGGCCAATGGAACTGGAAATGACGATACTGTACTTCTAGTGTTATGGACTGCTATTGGTACCTTGGACACCAAAAGAGCCATTTGGGAGACATCGTTACCGGTTAAGAAAAAAATTAAGCTCTTCTTGATTACTAATCACAAAAGTAGATATATTCGGCCTAATGTTATACAAACACCTTATAACTAAATCAAACTCAACATAGTTTACCTCACTTATTCTATAAATTTGGTGTAAATACTTCTTATAAGTTATTTCAATGTCTACAATCAAACCTTTCAATTGATCCCCTACATATTCTTTCTCATTCTCATTCCATTCTCCCCCAAAACAAACAAATATACGATGCATCCTGAAAAAAGCCAGACAAATATACAAAAAATGTTACTAAAAAATCGTCTAAATCTCAGGGAGAGAATATTTAATCTCGGTAAATATATATATATATATATATATCTCACCTGAGATTTAGGCCCTTACAGTAAATCCCAGGGTAAATATCATAGATCCTGGCCAAGATAATGAACTTCTGACCAAGATTACGTAAACGACCATACAAACTATTTTTTGGGCTCAACATCATGCATGTAGTAAGCCAAACACATTTAAAAAAGACAAGATCGAGATACATACCTTCTTTTTTGTGATTTTGTGCAAAGAGATGGATTGTCACACTTTCTAACACTTGGAAAAAATTGTTTAGAACCAAAACTTGTAGAGCAAGCCAATTCTAGGATTTCTAAAACAATGATATAATAATATCACATTTGAGGGCATAATCGTAAAATTAAATATCTAATAATTATTTAATACACAGGGGGAATTGCTTCTTCTTCTTCCTTTTTTTTTTTTTTTTTTTTTCTCCAATTTTCTAACTCAATCTCAGGCTCGATCTTGAAAATAATATAACATTCTATTAATGTTAGATCATTTTCCCATCCTCTAGGTTACAATGTTAGATCATTTTCCCATCCTCTAGGTTACAAGTCATCATAATTTATTAAAACACACGCTCATTGTCTAACGCATCCGCTTATCGTGTAGTGCCATCGTCTAGCGTCTGCGTCTATCGTGTAATGCCCATCGTCTAATGCTTCACCTATCGTGTAGCGCTTGCATCTATCGCCCACGCTTGTGCCTAACGCATCGTCTAGTGCCCGAGCTCATCGTTTAGCGTTATCGTCTAGTGCTTATGCTGATCGTGTAATGCTATCGCAATCATGTAGTGCTATCGTCTAACGCATCGTTTAGCGCTGCTTGTAGCTATACGATCGTCTATCCAGCGCCTTGCGCTCAATATCTAGCTCTCTTGCTCTCGCTCACGCAACCTCAGCACACGAGTAATCTTTGGGCAATGCCTCTTGCCAAGCTTCAGCCAACATACGTCCAAACCTCACAAGCTCAACGCATGGTTGTCCTTTGACTTTAAGGCTTAATTTCCCTTTAACCTCTATAAACTTAGCCTCAACTCATGCGTTAATGTTTCCTAACACCAAACTCATGGTTTCTTTTGACTTATCATTTTGCCAAATTTCACTGGTTAAAGCTCAACTCAAAGCTACTCAAAGAAAATCTATTCCCACACTTAGAAAATTTTCCTTCTCTTCAACATAGGATTTAACTTACACTTAGTTAATTTCCTTAATTACCTGCTTAAGTAGGGAAATTGAGATCCGGGTTTCACATTCGAATTATTTTTTAAGTTTTCATATTCATTAGTCATTACATTTTAAGGAATATGTGTCTGTTAGATAGTTGATTTCTATTTTTGAAAACTATTTTCGAATGATGTGATATGAACAATGCAACTTTTAAAAACATTATTTTGAATTTTGAATTTTAAAATATAAAATTTAAATAAAGATAAAAGTATTTAAATAATAGGTAATGTTATAAACTAAATTAGTTTAATTTGTCAAAATAAGCATAACTCAATTAACATCTTACGTACAAGGAGGCCACTGCGACAAATATACCTTTCAATAGCACGTTAGTATAACTTTTCCTATATACCGCTATTAAAAAAAAAAAAAAGAAGAAGAAGAAGAAGAAGAAGCGGGAATGCCAAAATTTCAAGGCTTCCTCTCCATTTTTTTTAAGGTTTTGGGCTAATAAAATACATCATGCTTCGTCTTCACCGTCTCTTTCATTATCTCTCTCGCTGTTCTCTTTCGCATTCTTCTCTCTTTCGTTCTTCTGTATCTTCTTCTTCATTAAAACTTTTGAATCGATTCAAAATTCTAGCTTTCTCCTTCGGTCGACTACGTAGTGCAATTTTCTCCTTCGCGTTCGAGCTTATGGACTGATCAAAATATTATAGCCTTCTCCTTCGTTTGACTAATTCGTGCTTTGAAATTTCAACCTTCTCTCCCTCATTCGATTGCATCGTGCTTCAAACTTCTTTGTTATGTTGTGCTTCGATTTGAAATTTCTGAGTTTTGTGCACCGATGTGAGCTGTTCGTGAGGTAAATACCACTTTTATCATCCCTTTTGCAATTTTAAAGTTGAAAGTTTTTTATTCATTGGTTTAATTCAAATTTATTCGTCGTAAAGCTATCTATGATAAAAATCCCAAATTTACGAAAATTTTGGTGATTAGTTTGCAGGTTCAGTGATTTTTTTTATTGACCAAGTTGTTGGGAGTTTTGGATGTAGGTGAGAAGAAGTTATCCAAGTTGTCATAGGTGATAGTGTTGGATAAGTGGAAAGAAGTGCAAGCATCACACAAGAAAGCAGTGGCCGGAAAATTAATCAAAACAAGCTCATCTCCAAGAAGAAAAGGTTTGTTCTTTTCATTAATTTATTCCGTATGAGTTACCAATTAAATTGAAATTTTTTAATCAAAACAAGCTTGTCCTTCACTGATTCATTTCATCCCTATTGTTCTATGTGACATTTCAATATAAACATTAACCCATAATTATGAATTAGGGGGTTTATGTTATAAAGTTCGTGTACATAATGGAATATGCTCTAACCTCAGTCTAGACATTAAGTGGATGTTTTGTTGGGAGCTTATTTTTGTGATTGTACAAATTGTCGAGTTAGAAGTAGTAATGTCTACTTATTATACATGATAATTAATGTCCACATATTATACTTGATAACTGAATGTGATCTTGTATCAAAGAGATTCATCTAGATATATGACAATATAATCCTTAGCATATGAATGACTAATTGACCCTTTATGTCAAATAATCCGTGTATGTTGTGGATTGTGTACACTTTGTACTTCCTAATTCTTAAATGAATGAGATCTTGTATGAAGGATATTAATTTGGATATATTAGTTCTTAGCATTCATATGAATAATAGATTTATGATGTCAAACTGATCAATCCATCTATCCTCTGGCTCTTTCATTGAGTTACAAACTAAAGACCATCCGATATCTGTTTTTAGGCAAGGCTCCGTTTGATAACCTGTTGGCTAGTTGTAGATGAAATCCTTACATGATAAATCATTTCTATCTTGGGGAAAGCATGATGACAGTTCAACATGGGTTGTGGGGCTATTATGTATGGTTTCCTTACATAAATATACATGGAAGCAGTAATTCCACATGGAAATACTCATATTGAGGTCTTCTCAATTTTTTACTTGTTTGTCATAAAGGGAATGATCTATTTCTTTTGTGTTGATGCACTGTTTTTCCACATTTTCCATATTTGGGAAGATGACATACATGCTTGCATCATTTTTTGTTGTGTTGGAGCTGTCGGCTCTTGATGCCTCTTCTTGGAGAACTCCAAGCAAAACAACTTACAATAATAGAGGTTGAAAGTTTGATTGTGAAACTAGAAGCATACAATGATGAACAAATTTCTTCAACTTGATTATTTCTATTGTTGATATGTGTTTATTAGTTTGTTTAATTGATCTTTATAATATCCCACTGATAATACATGTGCTACCTTAGGAAACCTCTCTAAATGCATTCAAAGTTGGTTTTCTATGAAGAACCAATTTTATGGAAGATTGTAGCATCTCTCTTCTTAACTTTTGTAATTTACTAACTAAAACCATGGTCAAAGTTAACACTTGTTTATGGTTATTTTTATTCTGTACTCTAGTTGTGCTCCCACTTTGATAAGGATTAAATTGTGAAGGACTTCCTGTTAATACTAACAATGCATTTTCCTCTTATATTTGTACTTGAATGACCTTTTCACAACTTAACCTTTTCACTTTCTGTAGGATATATCTTGAAGAATGGTTCTAGCAATTCTTCACACCGATTCGTCCAAAATCATTGTAAGCTACCGTCAAAGCTTTTGTTGCAACTCCTTGATTTTACATCAAGTACGTGTCATATACTCTCTTGTTTAAATTCCATTTTGTTTCTTAATTTTCTTGAAGAAAAGACGTGTGTTTCTTAATCTTGAATGTTTCTGAAAAATTTTCTTCTTACTCGATAAAACTCAGAGGTCTCATCTTTATTTTGTCTCTTTATATTGTTACAACTAAATTTAATTTTTGTTTCTTTTAGTTAAAATTTTTATTTAGGTAATTATTGGGCTTCAAATAGTTTTTTACATGTAAAGGATAAGTTGAAAGACGAGAAAAGGAGAAAGCATTTGATGGTTGTGATGGAAATCTTTCATTTAAGAAGTGAACCCTATCAATTATTGAGTTTTCCACGTGATTCCTTTACTTATTCACACTTGGAACACACGTTTCAGTTGATTACCTCAACTTTACATACGAAATGCAGGGGACCAAACTTGACCATTCAAAGGAAGGGAAGATACATTTTGAGGCTTGAATCTATGGAGAGAAAATTGCAGATGAAAATGAAGAAGAAGAAGAAGAAGTACGTGAAGAAGATGGAACACCAAGACTTTTTAAAGTGGTTCAGTCATAAAGACCTATGTCCACTGATTACAGGATAAGTTCCCTCACTCTTACTCTCATCTTTATAGCTCTATTTTTAATTAGTTCGATGACAACTAGAGTTGATATTTTCTTCAACTTTTTTATGACAGACGTAACTGATTTTTATTCCAATTTAAGAGTGGAGTTTATTTGACAAAGTGTCTTCATCAATTCAAGGTACGATGATAGTTGGACCCATCTGAAAAAACTACCTTTTTTCCATTTAAATTGTATTGTTGTAAAATATATTTGTGATCACACTCCTATCATACACATTTTTTTCTCTCATTTCTCTAATTTCTTCACTCACACTCTATCATATCACGCACACCATTTACCTATTCTCTTTCCCTTTTATTAGCAAAAGATTCATACATAGGAGTTTGAGATAAAGTCTTTGATTTCTCTATTTTTGAACTTTGGTATATGGTCTCTTTAGTTGTATGTAATATTTTTTTCCCCTCATATTTGTGTTTTACATCATGTTCAATACTCTATTGTAGAAAAATATTGTCACATTTGATGAATGAGTTTTGAGTTTGATGGTAAATATATGTTCTTTTTACAGCAAGCAGGGATAAGGAACTTCTTAGATTTTTTTGATGTTACTAATGGATACATTATTTTAAAAAGGTGGAGACTAAAGGATACTTGCGTATCTTGAGGAAACTAGAAAGTATGTTGAGGTTGCATTATTTTTTTCTTTATCTTCATTTAATTTGTACAACATGTCGATCTCACAAAAAATAAGGTTATTTTTATGGAATGTTGTAGTGATTGAAGTATCCCATTATGAGCGATATTTCTACTATTAAAAATTTATTTTGATGTAAATGTACTTGCATACAATATTATAGATTTCAATGATTATGGTTTATTTTATTACTTCATTTGTAATAATTTGTTACTGATATAAAGTGTTACGTAAACTACATACAATTTGATCAAAAATGTCTATCAAGGCGAGATTTAAAATGCTTGTAAAAACTGCAATCAAAACTCAATTATAGCATTTTTTAATGTTATGACAACTTTCCATAGCATTACAATTATGTAATAGAAAATGAATATTTTATATCTTTTTTTATAGCATTGAAAAAAAAACTATGGAAAGGGAAGGACTTTCAATAACATCGGTTACTAAAGCATGCCTAAAATGCTATAGAAAGTCTTTTATAACTTTTTTTTACCGTTATGAAAAGCATTATAAAAAACCTTCTATAGCATTTTTTTGTCAACGCTATGAAACGTTTTCATAACATTAGATATGTGCTACAAAAGTTGATTTTTTATAGCGTTAAAAAAATACTATGAAAAGTCGGAGACTTTTAATAACATGGGCTACGACAGCATTTCGAAAATGCTATGGAACGTTTTTTTTAAGCTATCGAACGTGATATTTGTTGTAGTGCGTAGAAGTCCATGGTTCGAATCCCCAACCCTACTCACAAAAGTATCTAAACTCAAATAAAAAAAAAAACTTGGTTTTTGATCTCTTAATCTATAATACTTTTTTTCTTTTTATTTTTTTTCCTTTCATTGATTATGCTAATTAAGTTATATTAAATTAATATTCGCTATAAAATGATAAATTTTAAGATATTTTTGTCGTACGATATCGCCATTTTAAATATGTGATAGTGAAATATCAACGTTTTAAATATGTGAGTGAAATATCAACGTTTTAAACACGTGCCAGCGAAACATATGATGATGTTTTAAATACGTATCAGCGAAACGTTGACGTTTTAAATACGTATCAGTGAAACGTTGACGTTTTAATACGTATCAGTGAAGCGTCGAGGTTTTAAATACATATCAGCGAAGCGTCGACGTTTTAAATACATATCAGCGAAGCATTGGCGTTTTAAATACGTATCAGCAAAGCGTCGGCGTTTTAAATACGTATCAGCGAAGCGTCGACGTTTTAAATACGTACCAACGAAGAGTCGGCGAATATATACCAACAAAGCATCGGCATTTTAAATATATACTAGCGAAGCGTCGATATTTTAAATATATACCAGCGAAACGTCGGCGTTTTAAATATATACCAGCGAAGCGTTGGCATTTTAAATATATAACAGCTAAGTGCTGGCGTTTTAAATATATACGAGCGAAACGTCAGCATTTTAAATATATATCAACGAAGCGTCGACGCTTTAAATATATACCAACGAAGCTTCAGAAGTGTGATATTTTTGTAATGTGACAAGTTGAAAGGATTATTTTCGACATTTCCATAAATTTTCCTCTTATTTCACTTTATTTTAACCTAATATTCTTTTTTTTCAAGAAATTGTATTTCCTTTTTAAAAGTTTTGTCCACTTTTATCTTTATTTTTCTTTAATTTTATATCGTTTATCCATAATGTTTATTCTTATGTTTAAATGTCATTTTCCTCCCTTTATCTCTCTAATGATTTTAGACTACCTCTTATATATATATATATATATATATATATCCCTTTAAAGTTATTCTCAAGAATTGTTTTTATTATTATTCTCCTAAAAGAAAAAAAAAATCTTTCTCCTTTATATGTGAATTTTTTTTATATGTTGAAATTTTGGGCATCTCTTTATATATCTATAACTTTATATATGTCTATAATTTTTTTTTTCTCCAACACTCTAAATGTTTTAATATCTTTTAAATAGTTTAATCACTCTAAAATTACCTTTCAAAGCACACATTAATCATTTAAAAATATTCAAGACCCTCTTATGAAACAAAATAAGAAATCAATAACACTTATGTGCTCAAAACAAATAGTTAGGTCATGTTCACTTTCTTGTAAACGTAATCCATCAATGATAATTTAAAAAGTAGATCCCACTTGATTACATTTATTGTTATTTATCAGTATATTATAATCGTAATAAAATGTAGGCTCAATTCATAATCAACAAATGCAATGGAGAGGATCATCCATTTAATTATATTTGATTATTATGTGAGACCCACATCATCTTTTCTTAGTATTTTTTCATAATTTACCTATTTTATCTAGAATCATATTTATATACGTAACAATATCAGTATCAGATTGATAATTTGTGTCATTATCAATATGGACATCCATAATTAATATCATTATCAGTATTGATCGTTATCGTTCAAAACCATTATCAAATAATATCATCTTATTAAAGAAAATAATGGTATATTTTGTTTGAAAATTGTTACTTCTTTATATATATTTATACGAGGATGGTGTTTTTTTTTTTCTTTTTTAAAAAAACGATTATGTGTGTTTCTAAACTGAAATATGAATTACTATTTTATTTTTAGAATTATGTATTTTTTAAAATTTAATTTGAGTGTTAGTTTTTTAAATATAAAAATTGAAGTGAATAAAAATGAGAAAGGACCAAAGGTATCCCAATTCCTATAACATATTATTCAGAAACCACATTTTGATTAATTAGAAATATAAAAATTGAGGCTCATTAAGGCCTATTATGTCATTACGAGATTTTGATTATGAAATTTAGACCACATTTATTCGAGTAAAAAGGTAATAAATCAACTGACGTTATTTTATTACTTTTTATGTTTACTTAGACCCACTTTCAAATAACACAAATTGATTGACGAACAGAACGTGTTCAATCAATCGCATATAAAAATTACGCTATATCATTATGATTATTATTATAGTTATCATTTTTGTTATTGTTCCATAAGAAAAATTATGAATTTTAACATCTTTGTTGTTACTATTACCGTTTTACCTCTCAAAGATAATGATAACATTAAAAATAACAGTAAATGTGACAAAATTCATAAGACAAAAAACAATTGGATTATATTTACAATTCTGATTCATTACAATTGATCCATCAATGAAATTTTATTTCGATTACATCAATTTTCATTACAATTTACCTTAATTCAATATAATTACGGTAAAAGTCAAATCCGAATGTCCCTTCTTAAGTCGATAAAAAAGTTTTTTTTTTTTTTTTTTAAAAAAAAACCGACGTAAGCATCACTTTAAAAACTACAGAACCAGAAATTAAAACGTTTTCTATGGATTACGCTTTAACAAATGATAAAACCACTACCAACGGTGCTATTCAATTACATTAACATGAGACACAAATATTCCTATTTATGATTATCTTTCTATGCAAATAATAAGTCGGGTTTCTTTTTCATTTATTATTTTATTTTTTGTTTTTTAGCCTCACAAGTAAGACAATGTAGGATGTTAGCTTCCTAAAGAAAGAAACTAACTTGTACTCGATTTTGTAAATAAATCATTTGAAAAAAAATGGGAGTGTTAATAGCCTTCAAAAGCGTTCCAAAATTCATTTTAAGCTGTTTTCATAAAAATTAAAGAAAAAAAATATAGAAACGGAGATAAAATGTCAATTTTGAAGGATATTTCTATAAAGTTACAAAATTCAAAAATTCAATTGAATCGATATCAATAAGAATAAATGAGTTTTTTGTGGATGATTTGGAATAAAATGGAAATTTGATAGAAATGTTTTTTGAATTGTTTAAGCATAGATTTACCTATGAATTCTAGCTCAAGAGTTGTAATATATGAGGTCTGGATTTTATTATGTAAGAAGTAGATAAAGATAATCGATAATTAAAAGTTTTGTTTGAGGGTATAATTTCTAAATTTTGAGAGTTTGAGTTTGTAATAACTTGGATGTAAGTGGTTGGAGGAGTAGATGACTCCTCAATTTTGATAAGAGAAGAGTTGATTGTTAAGGCAGAAGGCCTTCAATGATGGAAGATCCCAAAATTTGAAATTTATTTGATAATGACAATGCTTGAGGAGTTTTCCCTTTTCGATCCTCCATTACTAGTGATGATTCTCCTTTGAGAGATTGATACGCTTGAGAGTACGAGGCTTTGGTTTGTGGAGGTATTGATCGTTGTTGTTGTTCTTGATCATGATCATGCTTTTCTTCTTTTTTGCAAGTGGAATTCATTCGTTCTTTTCTTTCTCTTTCACTATCTTCTTTAGTCTTACCTTAAAGAAATTATCGAGTGAGGTAATCAAGAAGGGAGTTTGTACTTCTTTTTATAGCTTCAATTTTAAAATCAAAGCAAGAAAGTATTGTTTGTCATATGGTAAAAATTTGTCGAGAAACCAGATTTTTAACATCCTTTTATAAAACATCTGTAGCTGCTTTGCAATCCACGCGTATTAAAAAACTTTTGTAGATTAAATCACTTTGGAATTTATTGGTACATAAAACAATTGATAAAATCTCTTTTTTGATGGTTGGATAATTTTTTTGACATCCTAGCCAGATACCCGAATGTTATCTAACTAGTTGTTCGTTACCATTGATGGATTGTTTGAGAATGCCTCCATATCCTATATCTGATGCATCTGTTTCTACAATGAGTGATGCATGTGGATTGATGATGGATAAACATGGAAGACTCTTGACTAGACCTTTGATGGTTTTAATGATGCATGTATGTTGATGATTCCATGAAAGTGGATTTTTTCCGAGTCTTTGATATAGTGGTTCACATGTTTGTCTTAAATGTGGAATAAAGTCTAATATATAATTTAAGCAGCCTAAGAATCTTTGTAATTAATTTTTATTGGTGATTTCATCTACAAATTTGTTGGCAAATTCTATTGTTATTTGAATATAAAGGTCATCTAATTGTTTTTTGATTCTTTTATAATGTGTTTCTTCTTTTAGAAATTGTATTTGTTGTGTCTTTCTTTTAATGGAATTAATAGTTTTAAATATTGAGGAATTTTGAATTGAATTTAGTAGATATTGGATTTACAAATTTGAAAGTAATGTTTTCATTTATGATTTTTGAATTTATTCCTTTCTCATTTACTGAGAATGGATAAAGTTGAGATAGGAATGGAGTTCCTAATATTATTTCTTTATCTAAGTCTTTAACTAATATGAAGGTATTTTTTAAACAATATCCTTGATTGCAGATATTTGCATTTGAAAGTTTGTAACGTATTTTTTCGTTGACCATTGGCACCATGTAATTTTTTTGAGGTTTTTTCAATGTATTTGGTAGGTATTAAGCCTTCTCGTATACAGTTTTGATCTGCTCTTGAGTCAATTAAAACCTTAGAAGTTAAATGATATTCCTTATTTATGACAAGATCAATAATAGAGTACCATTTTTGTATTTGAACTTTATTAATAAGATTGATAAACGATTCATGTGATATTTTATCGGTTTTGTTATCAATTTCTATGTTTTTAGGATTTTCAAAAGTGGAAGGTTGATCAATTATTTGTTGAGTTTGAAGTGATAAGAGTTCAGATTTTATTTGAGAATTTTCTTTTTTAATGTTAGAAATTTCTTCCTTTATTTTATTTATTTCTCTTTGAAGGTCGGGAATAGTTATTGGTTTTGTTTTTGGTTCAAAGCGAGAAATTATCTCTTTAAGATTGTAATGTTGGAAACTTTGTTATTGAGGTTCTTCTATAATAAGATTTTTTAGTTTTTCAAAATATTCTCTTTTAATTTCGGGATCTTCAATTTGGCTAATGGCTTCAAAAAGAATCTCTTGGTCTCTTGGAAATAACATTTATAGTTTACTTGTATGCACATGTCTCGATTTGATTATCACTAAAGGATATTGATATTTCAGAATCAGAATTATCTTTCTATTTGGTTGGATATTGTAGGTAAAATTTTATTAGAATAATTATTCTGTAATTGTATATTTTTAATATCTTTTAATGTTGATACTTTTGTTCCAATTTCAGGTACATTTACCATCTTTTAGATACATTTATCATCTTGAAAGGTGAAGCTATTACTTCTTGATCATTATTATTTTGAAATTTAATTTTTTCTAAGGAAGGATGTGGAGAAGTTATGCATCTTTTAGAATTTATAGTTTCCCATGTGGGAGAAGATAATAGGTTCTATATATATATATATATATATATATATATTTTCGAAAGGTATTGTAATTAAAGTGTGGGGTAGGGGAATCGAACCTCAAACTCGAGGTTGATAGTATGAACACATAGTAGAAAATCTAGGAGGTTCATACATAGTGGAACACATAGTAGAAAAACAAATGGTTGATAGTATGAACACATAGTAGAAAAACAAAAGGTTGTGGTATTGTATTATCAAACCGTACTCCTTGAAGATTTATTGAAGTATTTGGTTGAGGAGGTTCCAATCTTGAAGATTGAAAATGTATTTCCACACTTCCGTCTTCATTTTCGATAATACAGGTTAATTTTGGATCTTCAATTGAAGGTTTAAAAACGTCTTCTAAATTCCATCTAGGATTATGAGTAATTTGATTCCAAGATAACATTTTCGGAGTAAAAGTATTTGAGTATTCCGTATTAGCTTCCATTAGGAGGATTTGGTCTTTGAGAGAAGTCTTAAGACCTTTGGGGGATAAATTTGTATGCATTAGTTTATAATGTATCCGAAATATTCCTACAATAGATTCAGTTTGTAGTTTCCAATCCATGTTTTGAATTTTAATATCAAACATTAAAGATCTAAGTATATTTGGATCACTTAATGAAACTGAAAAGTTTAGATAACAATTGAAATAGACTGGTCTTCTTCTAAATTTGATTCGACTATAGAAAGTATTGAGTTTGAAAAGTTTCTATGTCTTTTATCACGTAACAGGAATAGAATTGGAGTATCTAATCCTATTCTATAAAGTAGTTTTATGGCAATTTGAACTAATCCTATATGAAGAAATTTATATTTTCCTTGGTGTTGAATAATTGATTGTTTTGAAAATAAACAAAAAGTTTCTAAGAGTTTATTGATTGGGACTAATTGTTCGGTAGTTTTGATTCTATAATCTTGAAGATAATCAAATTTTCCTATTTGATAGATGTTTTAATATCTACTTTTGATATATTCTAATTATGGAGGTTTTTCTCTATTTTTGCTATTTGAAGCTCTTGACTATTCACTATGGAGGGTTGAGAATCATTTGAATAATCTTCAATTAAATTTGAGTTTTTTGTAATATGAGCTTTAGAGAACATTTTTCTAATTAACTTAGACATTAAAAAATTTTAAGGCTTAAAGTCCTATTAGAATTCTAGTTATCTATTATGACAAATAATCAGGATGTTGAAAATTCTACAACACTGGAACACCGAGCTTACCAACGGTCTTACGATTCTACTGTCGGGAATATAAGGCTTACCAAAGCGTTATCCAATAGAATTAACCAGCAAACTGCCAGCGAAGAGTCGACGTTTTAAATATATATAAGTGAAGTGTTGGCGTTTTAAATACATATCAGCGAAGCATCGACGTTTTAAATACGTATCAGCGAAGCATCGACGTTTTAAATATATACCAACGAAGCATCGATGTTTTAAATATATACCAGCGAAGCGTCAACATTTTAAATATATACCAGCGAAGTGTCAGCATTTTAAATATATACCAGCGAATCGTCGATGCTTTAAATATATATCAACGAATCGTCGGAAGTGTGCTATTTTTGTAATGTAAAAAGTTGAAAGGATTATTTTGGACAATTTCCATAAGTTCTCCTCTTATTTCACTTTATTTTATCCTAATATTCTTTTTTTCAAAAAATTGTATTACCTTTTTAAAAGTTTTGTTCACTTTTATATTTATTTTTCTTTAATTTTTATCCTCACCTAACTTTCTGTAAAGTTTTTATAACGTTTATCCATAATGTTTATTCTTAGGTTTAAATGTCATTTTTCTCCCTTTACCTAGAATGATTTTAAACTTCCTCTGGTTTTCTCTCTTATTTTATTACTTTTTCCTTTTTCTCTTGAAATTGTTTGTTTCACTTATATATATATATATATATATATCCCTTTAGAGCTATTCTCAAGAATTTGTTTTTATTTTTATTTTCCCAAATGAAAAAAAAAATCTTTCTCCTTTATATGTCTATAACTTTATTTATGTATCTTCCAATTTTATCTTCGATTTTTTTTTATATGTTGAAATTTTGTGCATCTCCTTTATATATCTATAACTTTATATGTATGTCTATAATTTTTTTCTCCAACACTCTAATGTTTTAATACCTTTTAAATAGTTTAATCACTCTAAAATTATTTTTCAAAGCACACATTAATCATTTAAAAATACTTTTCATTAAATTCAAGCCACTCTTATGAAACGAAATAAAAAATTAATAACACTTATGTGCTCAAAACAAATAGGTAGGTCATGTTTACTTTTTTGTAAACGTAATCCATCAATAATAATTTGAAAAGTAGATCCCACTTGATTACATATATTGTTATTTATCAGTATATTGTAATCATAATGAAATGTGGGCTCAATCCACAATCAACAAACGCAATGGAGAGGATCATCAATCCAATTACGTTTGATTATTATGTGAGACCCACATCATCTTTTCTTAGTAATTTTTCATAATTTACCTATTTTATCTAGAATCATATTCATATACATAACAATATCAGTATCAGATTAATAATTTGTGTCAGTATCAATATCAACATCCATAATTAATATCATTATCAGTATTGATCGTTATTGATCAAAACCAATATCAAATAATAATCATCTTATTAAATAAAATAATGGTATATTTTATTTGAAAATTGTTACTTTTTTATATATATTTATATGAGGATGGTGTTTTTTTCTTATTAAAAAAAATGATTATGTGTGTTTCTAAACTGAAATATGAATTACTATTTTAGTTTAAGAATTATGTATTTTTTAATTTTAATTTGAGTATTAGTTTTTTAAATATAAAAATTGAAGTGAATAAAAATGACAAAGGTATCCCAATTCCTATAACATATTATTCGGTAACCATATTTTGACTAAATAGAAATATAAAAATGACGTTTTAGTGTAATTATAGGATTCTCATTTCAAATTGAGGCCCATTATGTATCCATTACGAGATTTTGATTGTGAAATTTAGACCACATCTATTCGAGTAAAAAGGTAATAAATCAACATTAATATAAAAAATAGGCCCTGTTTCATTACTTTTTATGTCCACTTTCAAATAATATAAATTGATTGACCAACGGAACGTGTTCAATCAATCGCATCTAAAAATCACGCTGTATCGTTATGATTACTATTACAGTTATCATTTTTGTTACTGTTCTAGAAGAAAAATTATGAATTTTAACATATTTGTTGTTACTGTTACTATTTTAACCCTTAGAGATAATGATAACGATAATAATAACAGTAAATGCGACAACATTCATAATTTTAAATAAACGCGACAAAAAACAATTTGATTATATTTGCAATTCTGGTTCATTACAATTGATCCATCAATGAAATTTTATTTCGATTATATCAATTTTTATTCCAATTTAAGAGTGTGGAGTTTATTTGACAAAGTCTCTTCATCAATTCAAGGTACAATGATAGTTGGACCCATCTATAAAAACAACCTCTTTGTATATGTTCAAATCTCCATTTCTTATTTGAATTGTATTGTTGTAAAATATATTTGTGATCACACTCCTATCATACACATTTTTGTTTCTTAATGCTCTTTAAAAGTACTATTTGAGTTATTTGTTCTAAAACATGTTGACAACAATCAGTTACTATGGTTCGAGAATGGAATTGGGATTATGAGAGGAAGAACAGAGTGAAGATCCAATTTTGGCATGGATCTACTGCATCCATACTTTCAAGGTACAATGTGTTGGGATTGGTATCATAATTTTTCCAGAGTCTCGTTGTTTTGTAAAGATACACATTGTTTAATGAATAAAATAAGTGTTATTTAATTCTGGCATTTACTCATATCCAATAAACAAAACTCCTTGGTTATCTTATGTGAACTTAAACATGTATATGTGATATACAAGTGGATCATGCCTTAAGTGATAACCTAAATAAGTTTGTAGTATAAGGATTAAAGGTGGGATACCAGATCCTAGTGACACTACGAATACAGCCCGCTTTGTAGAGGTTTGCAAGTGTTGTAAACTACTACAGATGGTAGATCCTGACCATTCATGTGGAGACGTGCGAGCGGGGTGTCCTATACAAAGAGTTTATATAAGACCTGAACCACGAGATGATTAGACTCTGTATATAATGCCATTGATAATAGAGTCTTACATCTCACCTAAACGACCATAGGTGACACAACCTCAATCCTGAGTGTTTTGGGAACTCTTGCCTTTGAGGGCGGTCCTTTGATTAGTATGGGTGAGAGTGGCCAGATTGTCAACTCAACATGTCTACCTTTTTGGGGACTTTTCTGATCTGGGAGCTGGGAACTCAATCCACAAGATGGAATTCATTCCTTTCCCGAAGCAGGGATAAATAGAGAGATTGCTCCCTTAAGGGTTGATTCTGGGGCTTGAACATAGTGGCCACAACTTCTATTTGGAAGAGAAGTCTCAGTCATAGTAGGACTATGACTTATGTTCATTAGAGAGATCAGTGGTACTTAAGGAATTAGATGTAACTACAGAGACATAACGGTTATTGGCCCAGCTGTACTTACGAGCGATCTGTGAAGGGTTGTCGCACTTCTGATTGGTTAAGATGGACACATAATATATCTGTGGTAAGGAGAGTTCAGCTGTCGGCCTTTAAGGGAGTGCTTGGCAGTTAACGGATGGTGGATCCCGTGACTAAAGAGTTTAGTCAGTTATTCACGTACCGTTGGAGCTTCGAGCAACAGGTTCATAAGGTCCCCTTGGTAGCTCAATGGATTCAGTTGAAGATCAGTTCTTGGTGTTGATTTGACATGTTCAAATTGACAAGAGATATTTTCATTATATATGATATAATCGGTATGATGTATGAGATACATCTAGTGGAGGATTGATGTAAATGAGATTTACATTAAGTACCATGGAATAGAAAAAGAACTATGGTTTATATGTTTCATGAGATGAAATATTAAAACTATAGATTATAAATATAGTATGATAAGTTGGTTATCATTTATATTTATAATAATATTAATTATTGGATAACTAATTATTTTTCTTTAATAACCAATTGTGTGAGTGGTTATTGGATTTTTATGGTAATCATGAGTTAAAAGAAAATTTGTTTTCCTAATTTTAGAAAGTATTGAAAAAAAAGTTTTTTTTGCAAACGTTGAAAAATGATTTTGAGTTTTTCTCTCGGCAAAAGGAAACTCATGGCGCTTGTTAAGTAAATACGGATTTAGAGCATGTTTTAGTAAACGATCGTATAGTGTTTTATAGGCGACAGACACTAAGCTAAACGATGAGCTAAACGATCGCTTAGCTTTTGCTAGACGATCGCTTAGTTTTAGCTAAACGATTGGGCATCGTCCTATGTGATAGGTTCCTATCTTCTCCCACTTGCCCAATCGTGTACACGATTGTTCTTTCCTTCTTCATCTGCCTCAAACCAAGTCCGAACAGAGCCCGCCCTTTGGATTCTCACACCGAGAATACCAAGGTAACCTTCTTGGGGGTTTCATACTCAACTCTCCACCGTTGAGGTTTTGTGGAGGCCGTTCGTGTTGCTGAGGAGTTCGTGACCAAGGTGATCGCTGAGGACGAGTGCAAAGAGTTCGTGCAGAGTTGCGGTTGTGTTGTTCGAGCGTTCAAGGTTGTTGTGTTTGAGCGTTTGTGAGCAACATCTACAATCAACAATAACAACTCAATCCATAAATTAATTCACATTCAACAACAATAACAACTCAATAATAACTCAATCCATAACTTGAAACATCCACAATCCATGGGAATCTTGTTTTTGTTTAATTTTTGGAACTTTTGAAAATGGTATTTGGAAAGTCAAATTAATTCACGTTCAACAACTAATTGGAATCGATCAATAATGAGTAATTAAAACATATATAATGATTAATTGAAACATCTACAATAACACAATAACAATTTGCATAAATTATTTAAATCTTGATTTTTCAATTAATCAATCAATAATGATTAAATTAATATACAAGAGAAAATAATGATTTAAATAAATATACAAGAGAAAATAAAATGAGAAGATTACCGACACTGACGACAGGCGGTTGAAGACGACGGCTGAACGAGAGAAAGAGACGACGGCCTGGGGTACCAATGTGGATATGCATTTTCTGTGAGATAAATAAGAGCTGAGGGTAGCTTTTAAGGAGAGAACCTCCCAGCTCTCTCGAAGGGGTTAGATTTTGATGTTTCCCTTTTGTTGTTTGTTACTTTTATCCTATTTGCTACTTTGGAGAATGAGTCTTTTTGTTCTACTTCACTGACTCTGTAATTTGAAGATTATCACTACTATTAATAGAGCAAGAGGAGTCGTTTCTTTCCTTTGTTTCTTGTCTCTTTGTTGGGTTTTTCTTTTTCATTTTTCTCCTTCTTGTTCCCTCTGCTTTTTGTCAATCTATCATTGAACTCCATTTCCCAATGTTGCCTAGAGCTTTACTTATTGTTTTTTTTTCTTCTTCTTCCACTACCTACTCGTTTGCCATCTCCTTTTTTTTCTTCTTGTTCCAAATAGATTCATACATACGAGTTAGAGATAAAGTCTCTGATTTCTCTGTTTTTGAACTTTAGTATATGGTCTCTTTAGTTGTATGCAGTATTTTTTTCTCCTCATATTTGTGTTTTATAATTTTTGTTTTACATCGTGTTCAATACTCTATTGTAGAAAAATATTGTCATATTTGATAAATGAGTTTTGAGTTTGATGGTAAATATATGTTCTTTTTGTAGCAAGCAGGGATAAGAAACTTCTTAGATTTTTTTGATGTAAATGTACTTGCATACAATATTAAAGATTTATATGATTATAGTTTATTTTATTACTTCATTTGTAATAATTTGTTACTGATAAAAAGTGTTATGTAAACTATATACAATTTGATCAAAATCGTCTATCAAGGCGAGATTCAAAATGCTTGTAAAAACTGTAATCAAAACTCAATTATAGCATTGCAGGTGTATTAGTAGTAGGATAGGCGAACAGTAGAAATTAACTTTAAGGTCCGTAAGGAGCAGGGGTACTTCACTGGGCTTTTAGGGAAATAGGGCGAATAGTCTGGGAGTTAAGTGAATAGGCGGAACGCCGATAATAAGTCTTTCTCTCAAGAGTGGCTTGCTTTTTAATGCTATGAAAACTTTTCATAACATTACAATTATGTAATAGAAAATGAATATTTTATATCTTTTTTTTATAGCATTGAAAAAAACGCTATGGCAAGTCAGGGATTTTCAATAACATCGGCTACTAAAGCATACTTAAAACACTATAGAAAATCTTTTATAGTATTTTTTTACTACTATAAAAAATGCTAGAGAAAGTTTTTTATAACGTTTTTTACCGTTATAAAAAACGTTATAAAAGACCTTCTAAAGCATTTTTTACTAACGCTATGAAACGTTTTCATAACATTAAATATGTGCTATCAAAAGTTGATTTTTATAGCATTTTTTTATAGCGTTAAAAAAACGCTATGAAAAGTCGGAGACTTTCAATAACATGGGCTATGGCAACATTTTGAAAATGCTATGGAACGTTTACGATAGCGTTTTTTAAAGCTATCGAACGTGATAAATGTTGTAATGCATAGAAGTCTATGGTTCGAATCCCCAATCATACTTACAAAAATATCTAAACTCACAAAACAAAAACTTGGTTTTTGATGTCTTAATTTATAATATTTTTTTCTCTTTTTTTTTCCTCTCATTTTTTATGCTAATAAAGTTATATTAAATTGATGTTCGCTAAAAAATGATAAATTTTAAGATATTTTTATCGTACGATATCGACGTTTTAAATACGTGCCAGTGAAATATACGATGACGCTTTAAATACATATCAGCGAAACGTTGATGTTTTAAATATATATCAGCGAAGCGTCGACATTTTAAATACGTATCAGAGAAGTATTGACGTTTTAAATACGTATAAGTGAAGCATTGACATTTTAAATATATACCAGCGAAGCGTTGACGTTTTAAATATAAGCATTTTAAATATATACCAGCAAAGCGTCAGTATTTTAAATATATACCAATGAAGCGTCGGCGCTTTAAATATATACCAGCGAAGCGTTCACGCTTTAAATATATACGAAGGAAGTGTCGACGCTTTAAATATATTCCAATGATACGCCAGAAGTGTGCTATCTTTGTAGTGTGAAAAGTTGAAAAGATTATTTTGTACAATTTTCATAAATTCTCCTCTTATTTTACTTTATTTTATCCTAATATTCTTTGTTTCAAAAAATTGTATTTCCTTTCTAAAAGTTTTGTTCACTTTTATATTTATTTTTCTTTAATTTTTATCCTCACGTAACTTTCTTAAAGTTTTTATGACGTTTATCTATAATGTTTATTCTTAGGTTTAAATGTCATTTTTCTCCCTTTATCGCTCTAATAATTTTAAACTCCCTCTGGTTTTCTCTCTTTAACTTATTCTCTCTTATTTTATTACTTTTTTCTTTTTCTCTTGAAATTTTTTGTTTCACTTTAAGGGTTTATATATATATATATATATATATATATATATATGCATGTGTATATATATATATATATATCCCTTTAAAGTTATTCTCAAGAATTTGTTTTTATTGTTATTCTTTAAAGAAAAAAGAAAAAGAAAAAAACCTCTCTCCTTTATATGTCTATAACTTTATTTATGTATCTTTGAATTTTATCTTCGATTTTTTTTTATATGTTGAAATTTTGTGCATCTCCTTTATATATCTATAACTTTATATATATGTCTATAGTTTTTTTCTCCCAAACTCTAATGTTTTAGTATCTTTTAAATAATTTAATCACTCTAAAATTACCTTTCAAAGTATATGATTAAATTCAAGACAAACGAAATAAGAAATTAATAACACTTATGTTCAAAACAAATAATTAGATCATGTTCACTTTCTTGATTAATAACACTTATGTTCAAAACAAATAATTAGATCATGTTCACTTTCTTGTAAACGTAATTCATGATAATTTGAAAAGAAAATCCCACCTGATTACATTTGTTGTTATTTATCAATATATTAGAATATGAACTCAATCTATAATCAACAAATATAATGAAGAAGATCATTAATCCAATTACGTTTGATTATTACATACATAATCTTTTTTTTTTATAATTTACCTATTTTATTTAGAACTATATCCATAATTAATATTGATCAAATATAATAAAGAAGATCATTAATCCAATTACGTTTGATTATTACGTACATAATCTTTTTTTTATAATTTACCTATTTTATTTAGAACTATATCCATAATTAATATCATGATCAATATTGACCGTTATCGATCAACAACGATATCAAATAATATCATCTTATTAAATAAAATAATGTATATTTTCTTCGAAATACTTCTTTATATATGTTTATTCGAGGATGGTGTTTTTTTTTCTTTTTTCTAAAAAAAGATTGTGTTTCTAAACTGAAATATGAATTACTATTTCATTTTTAGAATTGTATTTTTTAATTTTAATTTGAGTGTTAGTTTTTTAAATATAAAAATTGAAGTGAATAAAAATGATAAAGGCAACCCCCCAATTCCTATAACATATTATTCAGTAACCATATCGTAATTATTATAATTTTATAAAAGGAAAAATTGGGCCTTCAAATATCCGATTTTAACGTCTGTATGAATTTGAAGACCCAACTTTTAAAATTTTTACAAAAACCACCATACTATTCTTTTATGTTTTATAAATTTTTTTTAAAAAACATGCCCCAAACTAAAGTTTCAAGATCCAATTCTAATTTGAAGACTCAATATTTAAAATCAAAAGTTAATAATCATAATTACAACTACCACATCATACCAATTTTATCCCTTTTTTCTTTTTCTATACAGCCCCAATGTAGCTGTACTGGCTATTCGTTGGAAGGATTGAAAGCAGAACACATTGAACACAAGAAAATTTCAAGGCAAATACCCAAAATCAAACACTTCATTGATAATAAGTTGCCATTATCACACACCAGAACACAATCCATTGAAAGAAAGAGAGAAGAGACCAAACCAACAGGAACACACAGACTCCTTAAAACACTTCAAGAGCATAAAACAGGAAACAGAAAGCAACTAAAACCCATGAATCTTGATCTGATCCTTCTTGACAAGACCAGCTTGAACAAGGAACTGAGAGACGTTCTTCCGCTGATCGCCCTGTAGTTGAATTATCTTCCCCAATTCTTTGTCTTGCACAACATTACCATTACAGCAGAATTCCTTCTTCACGTCCTTGAGGATCTTCTCGTAGCTGAACTCTTTCTTCAGACCCTGAACTGTAGTTAAGCATTTCTTGCCATTCCTCTGCTGAACCCGAATATGAACATACTCTTTCGTTCCGGGGGCATCCGAATCCTTGGCGTCGGCGAATGGATCAAATGCAGATGGGATCTGGAAGTCTAATTCAACCATGAACCTTGTTTGGATGAAAGCTTAAACGGAACCGGACAACCGAAAATCTGAAAACATCAAAACAACTATGGTTAAAAAAACTAGGCCCTTCTCATTACACAGCTCTTAAGGTACTAGAAACATTAATATTTAGAAGCAAAAACTAAGGCCCTAATTGGATCTGTTTGTTCTTATTAATTTTCTGTTGTTTGCAGAAAACACTAGAATTTCTTATCAAATTCTAAAGAAAACTTAACTTGGCTTTTTGAAACATCAGTAAAAGATGGAAACCGGACATAGAAACTCATGGACGAAATTTGTTACAAACTTTCTAATTATGGTATTCTCGGAGACACTTGAAGTTCTATCAAAATCTAAAAAGCAAAAACGTTCTTGAAGGTCCGTTTTACTTGAAAAGTTCACAAAACCTAACCTAGTTTCGAAACACCGGCAGAAAGTGGATAACGAAACATTTAAGACTAATAGACGGAATTTTCAAATTTATACTTTCCACCAGAATTTTCTCGAAACAATTGATTTTCTTACCAAATTCTATAAACAAAAAATTTCTTGAAAAGTTCACAAAACTTGACTGGATTTTTGAAACATCAATAGAAAGTTGATGACAATTTTTTTTTTAAACAAAAAAACCAAACCGAAAGATCACCAAACGAGTTTGGATCTTCGCAACCACAAGTCCCAAATAATTAATTCCAATCTGGAAAAGAATTAATAAATAAATAAAACAGATCCCAATTCATCAGTGGCTTCAATGAACCACCCAATACCAGAATCATCAAATGATCAGAACACATCTCATATAACAAAGCCGTTTAAAGATAAAAAGGGAAAGAAAAAGAAAACAGAACAAGACAGAAAAATCCCCCCAAGTAGACGTATAAACCAAGCATCAGACAACAAACAAAGAAATCAAAATTTCATACAACCAAAAACGACCCAATACCAGAATAAATTAGAAATCGTAACAAGAAACAAAGATCATACAAACAAAACCCTAACCGACGATTAACCAGAACGATCGACCAAAATCTCGAGACCCAGATAACAAATTCCAGAAACAAAAAATTAAAGGCTAAGAAATTACTGAATCAAAGAAGAATTCAGAAGGAATTAGAAACTTACCAGAAGGCGAAGGGACTAAGAACGCGTGAAAGAGATCGAAAGCAAATGGAAAGAAGGGTGAAAAGATTGAGAAAGCCAATGGGGAATATTTATAGTGAATTTTGGGTAAGGCGGTAACAGCCCGTTGGGTTGAGCTGGAATCTTCTGGGAGGATGACGTGGACGATTAAGATTAGTAAGGGACGGTCCAGATCTACGCTGACGTGTACCGTGTTAATTAAGGAAATAATTTTTTAAACGAAAAGAATATAAGGGCGGTGTGAATTAACCGACGCGTTCATTGAACGCAAACGCAACCCCGATCCGTACTTGGATTCGTGAATCGACCCGGCTCGACCGATAGAGACACGTGGGGCCCACGGGAGGATGGATCTAGACTATGCTACTAGCACTAGAAGAACTTGAGGTTGGTGGTTCGGTCCAGTGGCCGGTTTTTTGTAAAACAGGCCAAACCAAACCGGTGCATGAATCACAGAGTGGAACTCTAGCTGTGGATGGGCCCCGCCCCATATATTTTTATTTGAGAAATTTTCGCATGATAATAGAAAAAATATAAAACTATTTATAAAAATAGTAAATTTTTTTTTAAAAAAATACTGCTATAAGTGATAGAATTCTATCCGCCTTATTTTCTATTTTTGAAAATCTCCCTTTTTATTTTTTACTATTATTTTTAAGTCTATTTATTATAATTAGTTAAAGAATGTTTTCACATTATTGAAAATGATATTCTTTTTCTTGGCCTTTTCTGTACTTAAAAGGTACAATATTTTATTGAGTTTTGAGAAGAGATTTTGATTTTGGAACTTTGTGAGATTTAATACTTCACATTGAAGTTTTGGATCCTATTTAGTTGTTGAGAAAATTAATGACAGAATTAGACAAATAAGAGAAGAAAAATGAGAATATCTATATAATTAAAAATGAGGGTATCTATATGAGTTGCTATCAAATTCATTCTTTAGCAGCTCAATATAACTTCAAAAAAATTGACTATCTAAGTGTTAAAATTATTTATATTTTATGTTTGAACATGCTCAAAAGTCAGAGAGTTCTTTTTGTTTATTTAAAGTTTTGATGCTTGAGAAGAGATGAAAAATATGAGGATTTTAGAAAATTTTAGAAAAAAAAAAGGAGGTTTTAAGTGTATTTGAAGAAGTGAGAAGAAAAAATATGAGAAATTAAGAAGTGTATGATATAGATTAAAGTAGAGGAAAGATTGAAAATGGACGAGGGAGGTGATATGCAGGATAGAGACTAGTGATTTCTGTTCGTATACTAATAACAAGAGTTTTTTTTTAGAAAAATAATGGTTAAGATGTTAATGTAACATTTAAAGTCTAAGGATATTAATGAAACTTTTGAATGTTCAAGAGTATATTTTAAAACAAATACCAAGAGTTTCAATCCAAAAACTAATGATGACGGTATTTGATTTTTTTATTTTTAGTGTAAATGTATTATTAAAATTGTTGAAAATTCAATGATATTTTTAAAACAAAGTACAAAATTTATGAGTGTGTTCTATAATTTGAAATCAAGATTTGAAGAAAATGATCGATAATAATATGATGAACTCTATTAAGTAATAAGTCATAATGCTACCTATTTGTGACTTCAAATCATAATATATTTCAAATGAATATTATTGTTTTTTATTAAGTAAAAAAAAGATTTGAAACTAAAATTTTCAAACCATAAAAGAGAATGAAATCTGAATTTTTCAAACCAAAGTGATTGGATTTTGAAGAATAAATAGATTTTGGGAGTAAATTACTGATCAGTATTTTGATTTTTATTAATTGATCAAGATTATAATCATATTACATATATGAATAAAATCTTCATCTAAATACAAAATTTTAATTACATCCCTTTCTAATATTTTAAGACGGAGAAATTGAAATCATTTCTCGATTTTCTAATCGTAGGATTTAAAAGTCATTTTTTGAACATCGGGGGTAAGGTGCATATTTTTTTATTTAAAAAAACAACAAACGTATCTTAAATGTTGTTCATACGGAAAATAGTGAAGGTAAGTAGTACTTGAAGGTGAGGGATAAATTACATGTTATTTTATTTAAAAAACAACAAATTTATCTTAAATGGTCTTCATATGCAAAGTCCAAGGGTATTTATATATCCCATGCAGTAATAGTAAGCATCATTAGGTGATAAATTGTCTCGTGATTGAATCGTACCAAGAAAAATAGTTATCTGATACAACTGGTGCATTTGTTATTTATCTTTATGCACAACGATCATGACGTGCATGCTAGTACAAGTATATTCTGTATGAATTTGGCATTAATCTTGGTCGTGCTTACCTCTTAAATCAATCTGGTGTAGTGTCGGGAGTGTATAGTACAACAACGATACCGTTTGCCGCAGACCGAATTGTCTCAACACATGATTTGGTTGATGTCACTCTACTATATGGAAGCATATAAGAGGGCTAACGGTTAACCAAATGTCTTGACTATCAAGATAGTAATCAAGCAGTAATAACCAAATCTTGCGTGTGTGACGTTCAATTAATCTAAAAAAAGAATAATTAGACACCTAAAAAGTATGTTATATTTATTTGTAAATTCATTTGCTACCTGATCGTGCATCAGTCGGTCAAATATTTGTCAATATACTAGTAACATATTTACTGACTGTTCGGAGGCTGCTAATACACAATTTCATCTACATTTTTAAAAAAATACAATTAATTTATTTTATTACATAAAATGGAATAAATATATAAATAAAATAATACATGGCACTAGGTGGACGATGATCTAGGGCCTATAACTAGACTTATGATGCTAGAATGTTAGATCTTTCATAAGCAATACTTGTAATAGTATCAGTGGTCTCGTTATTTCCAAAGTTTGTGCATTAGTAGCTCGACATAGTTCTCTATAAATCCATGCAAGATAGGCACCACCCCACGAGTACGTACCAACATGCTCGAAATCAACTAGCAGTGGAAGAAACATAAGATGTACCAAAGTGTTCGACTTATCAACGAACAAAAATCTTCCAATAAGCTGCATTATGTATGCTCGTGCATACCTGTTAGTTGGAAAAGGGAAAGGAAAATAAATATGCTTGTTTTATTTTATGCGTTAATCTCCATGCGTCGACGACCATGCGTTGGACTAGAAAATATGAAATATGCGTTAAGCTCGTATGCAATGACCTTTCATTCCTATCACAAGTTTTCTTGCTTTCTCACCAAGTATAACGAGAACACAAGTTTCTCAGGATGATCCAAGGTCGAACACAGGGACTTGTAACTCAATAATGTTTGTGAAGCAATGCGTTGCGTTTTAGGCGATGAATAAAAGTAAAAAGACAGAAGCGAAAGGATTATGTACGACACCTACTCTTAACTAAACAGATTGAGCAATGGAAGTTTAACTATGAAAAATGGTAGAGATGCAGCAACTGCTAACGCATAATAATGTTCATTATGTTAGGTCGCTCGAG
Source organism: Benincasa hispida (assembly GCF_027475165.1). Lineage (NCBI taxonomy): Eukaryota > Viridiplantae > Streptophyta > Magnoliopsida > Cucurbitales > Cucurbitaceae > Benincasa > Benincasa hispida. The sequence goes on from NC_143486.1 coordinate 47,113,160, forward strand.
TAATCCCAGCTCACCACACTAACGCATCGCACACCTCTCAGTGGCCAGCCGCATGCTTATATCTCTATAATGCATGGTTGCGTCGAGCATAAGATCGTTCCTATCTCTAAGAACAAAGCTTACCTTACTTTAGGGTGTTCCACTACTTACCTTCTCGGGCAGTTACTTGTGGCTAGTCAGCTCATAGACAAGCATTGTGACAGCTCATAGACAAGCGTTGCTTCAGCCTCACACCAAGCGAAGAGGACTAACTCACTATACTCGTGCAACGCACACCTCTCGGTGGGTTGCTACATGCGTTCTATCTCTAGGCTGCACGATTGAGTATGCGACTATCTTCAATGCTTAACTAAATGATGAATGTAGATTATGATAAAGAAGAGGAAGATGATGAAGATGGTGTTGAAGGAACTAAGATATGCATTGATTACAAATTGTATTAATGTCTTAAGCCAAAATGTAATACAATACAGAGGTAAGAGGAGAAATGGAAGGCTAGATGAAAACAACCTCTCGCTTTTCATCTGAAATGCGTCAAGGCTGCTGGTGGTGCCATGGATGGATGGTGGAGAAATCTCTTTCGAGCTCTATCTACGGCGTAACTCTGGTCGTCACTCGGAATGGGCTGTGGAGGTGAAGAATCCTTAAAGGAAATCTTGCTCATGCTCTCATTTGTGATCACAAGGATCTGCCTTAGAGCAGAAGCTCGGATGGTTTGAAGTGAAGATCCAAGGTTCTATTTATAGAGCTTAATGCCGATAAACTGATGATTGGGTTCTGACTCACTACTACCTTTGTCGCGGTATAGGTAATGTCAACATCACTTTATCTTGTTGATACTCCCAAGGTATGCATTCAAGCTTATTTCTCCTGAAGTGTCAATGCATTCCCCCCACTTGGCGATCAATCTTTCATTACGATGATCACTATGGACGCAACATTCCATGCGGCGAACTAGTCTTTATGAACCTTTGCATGCGATTATTCTTGCGACAGTTTGAGGTCGACGCATGCAGTCAATTCCTGCAATGGCTGCAAATATAGACGCTTTGATGCATAATAACGCATGATATAAGGTTAGTGGCGATTTCTGGTGCTGGCTGACGCAAGCTCGCTTTTCCATATGAATTATTGGTATTATTAACACATATTCTGCTTATTAGCCCCCATAATTCTAAGTAAAAGGCTACAATAGCTTGTATTTCTACAAGCTATCAATACCTCTATACGCTGATGTTGTTGACATTGGGAGACAACACCGGAAATTGGGACGCTAACCACGGGATACTCAATCTTGAGCCTTTCAAATAATCTGGTTGAACGCACAAAGGATTATCACGAACAGTTTTCCAATCATATGCAACGAACCTGTCATAGGTTCTCCGTCTATTCGTAATCCAAACTGAATTGCAACATCCTGTAATGTAATTGTGCATTCCCCACAATGCATGTAAAATGTGTGGGTTTCTAATCTTCAATGCTCTACTAAAGTAACAATGAGGTTCCAATCCAGTTGGATAAATCCAATCTATGCAACCTCAAGAAAACTAGTATGTTGTATATAAGCCATAATACGTGGACCAAACGGGATAGTACGTTGTGCAGATGTCTCCCTTTTCAGACAACCGAAAACTGCAATAGAAGAACTATCTCATATCAATTGTGAATGGTGGGTATTTTGTTGATATAGTTGCATAGGATTAGAAAGACCAAAATCCATGATGCACAAACATTGAAAGAGTATAAAAACATAGTAATATAGTCAATTCCATAATAAAGTCCAGTACATAACAAATTCAATTACATAACAAAATCGATTACATAAAAATGTTAATTACATAAAAATAAAAAAAGTCCATTACATACGGAAGCTCGATTTCACCCAATCACCAAACACAACCATCAATGTTTTTCTCTTTGCTTGTCACTCATGTCTATAATTAACATTATATCCATATTGTTTTTTAATTACTTCTTGGAGTAAGACCACAAGAACCCCAAGATCAACTCTAACCATATTTTGGATTTCAATATTCATAAAATTCGAATCAAGTTGTGAATAATCCCGTGGCAATTCTAAGTACAAACATGAGTGCTTAGTAATTTCAAACATCCCACGAGTTTTACGTCGACAAGCCTGTAGCCTTCAATCACAACCATCCTTCCACTGTTTGCATCTCACATACCAAATATCTTGGTTCGATTCTACTATGAAAATCTCATAGTATTCTGTCACGTAGTATTTTTTTTACAGTCAATTGTAGAGCTTCTTTAGTGTCAGATAACATTTCTTTTTGTATTAAACTAGAATTATCTACACATCTACTCATTTTCTCTAATGTCACCATCGTTCACAGGTTGAATTAGTAATGTCCCAGTCTATTTGGGTGAACATGTCTGACGATACCAACTCAAGATCATGTTCTATACTTCTATCATTTCTAAATAATTCATCAAGTTCTACATCAATATTACTGTCCTCAGCATTTCCAAATTCAAGAATGAATAAATCTTCAGAACACATTGATATATTTACTCAAATGTTTACAACTGTTATAATTGATAGAAAAAAAATTAGTCTAACTTAATACGTTAATACTAGCAGCTCAATCCAACATCAATCCAAAAGATAATCCAAACTTTATTTGATGACCAGTCCAAAAAAATTGTTCTTTTTTTTTAAAAAAAAAATAATAATAATAAGCCTATAGCACAAGTCCAAATCCAAATATAATAATAGTCCAAATCTTTTCTTAAAAAAAAAAAAAAAAAAACAACTACAACCCAATCCAACATAATTCAAATCATAGACAAAGCAATAATAAACTACAAATCATAGCCACTTTTCAGACTCCTCATATTAGTCCAAATCTCTAGTCCAACTTAGTATTAAACTAAAAAAAAATATATAAAATCATAGACAAAACAAACTTCACACACTAGATCTCCCAAATTTTCAACCAAAATAGTTCAAAACTCTAGTTTTTCATGCATACATCTAAATAAAATACTAGATCTATGGATATTTAAGGCACAGTCTCATATATTAAAAAAAAAAAAAAAGTTACGTACGGTCTGTGGCGGTAGAGAAAATGGTGCACGATGGAGCACACGACAGACAATGGACGACAAATGGTGGACGTGGGCGGACGACCAGTTAGAAAAGAGAAGCAGAAACGAAGGCAGAAGATTAGAAATGGGGAAGAAAGTGAGGGAGAAGTCTTGGATAGGGATCTAGGACCACTAACTCGTGTACTCACGAGTTAGGAGTCGTGGACCTGGTCCACGAATACCTGATCAACATCGTATATCATACATGTGACAGTCCAGGTGCCAGATGATCGACCTGATCAAGTGATGTGAAAGAAAGTCGTGAACCTCATCCATGATTTAGCTACTTACTCAGTAATCGTGTATCAAATCCACGATTTCACTATCTTATTTTTGTCAATTTTTTCAACCCAACACTATTTTTGTCAAGAATTATTAAAATAACATTATTTTAAAAAATTCGCAAAATAATGAAGGTGAATATCATTTGAAAATTTTCTATTAGTGTGATACTAAAAATAATTTTCATCTCAATAGTTAAAAAGATCAGAGCATAAAATGGAAATAATCGAGATGAAGCTTCCAGTTATTTGGTCTAAAGAGTTAGTTGGACTAGAGTAGAGATGTCAATTTTCCCCACGAGAATCTCATGGAGAATAGGATTGGGAACAAGAAGAATTTTCTCTTCATTGACTAGAGTAAAGATGTCTAAAGAGTTAGTTCTGGATAGAAATCTATTAATATCTATCATTTTTTTTTACTATTTTTGTAGATAGTTTGACATTGTTTCTATCTGGGAATTTTTTTTTACTTAAATTTTAACTTTTGAAAATGATGAGATGAACTATTTTAATTATATCTTTGCACATAAAATATTGTTGTTTTTATAAGAAAAATTTATAGTTTTATTTAAATAGAAATGTATTGGAAATGATGATTTAATATAGAATATTCTAAAAAAATTTAATCATTGAGAATAAAATAAAATAAACTTGTTAAACAATAAATAAATTAAAAAAAATTAATAGGAAATTTTCCCCACCGAGAATTTCATAGAGATTGGGATTGATATAGGGAGGTGGGGACAAGGACGGGAGTGGAGTCTGAAACCGCTCTTTGTTTAGTCCAAGGAATTTGTTGGTCCACTATTTAAAAACATCAATTTTATATTTTATTAACTTCTTACACTATGAGCCTCAAGACTTCACAACTCATCGAACTTCACAATTTCACTCGCGCCACATACCCAATCATGCATTTTTCTCTCTCAAAAATCTTATGATTCTACCAGCATTCTGAGCCATTAATCTTTCTTCAAGTAACACTCCCATAAGAACTAGAAGAATGGCTGAGAGATTAACTTAAACAAACCATTTGAGAAGACAAAAGTTGGGGGGCAAAAGAATACATTATGAACAGGCTGCTGATAAAGATTCAACTTCAAGCAAATCATAATACAATAAAAAGAAGCAATACAGACAAAAGAATCAAACTCTATGTAAAATATTTCATGTACTTGACTGATCTGGCAAGCGTTTCAAGTCCATCTCAACTTGGTGAATTGTCCATTGCATATTCTCAAGTTTCTGCAAAATAAAGAGCAAAAACCTGATGAGCTTACTTCTGTTCCCCATTTTCAACAAAGAGGAGGATGAAAGTGAATAGATATTTTACAAGACATTACCATCACTATATCGTGGTACTGCCTCGCAATTGTGTCGAAATGAGGGTCTACACCTTGATACTCGCGGAGACGAGTGACCTGTCAGAAATGTAAATGTAAATCATGTAGCATGAACCAGTTAAGTCCAAAGTCGGAACATAAAATTAAGCAAATTATGGTTGCAAGTTGATCGCAAGAATACTTAATTGCATATTTCATTGTCCTTTATTGTGAAGGTTAACTGGAAAAGTTGATATCCATGGTTTGTCCTTTTGTTTCATTTTATTTTTACTCTTTATTTTCATTTTTGACATCGGAAGGGTTGGTGTGTGACGTGACAGTGAAGTAGGTAGACGGATCAATGGATGTATTGAATACAGGCACATTGTAAGGTTTAATAATAAAACAACACATGAATGTCATCAATATACGTAAGGTACATGGCAGACGAAAAACAAAGCTGAGTGCTATGGAAGAAATCACTGAACCTACCAAGATAGAACGAAATCGTTTATTACTTTTATGAAGTTATTTTGACTAACCTAGATTGGAGGTGGAACTTATTATGTTTTCTCTAAACAGAGCTCTCTATAGTTACCCTCGGTGGTTAGTTTGTTGCTCTGTCCTCGAATATATTCCCGTTTCTTATCATATGTATAGAGATAGAAAGAGAAAAACTTACTGCTTTGTTATAAGAAATAGAAGCTTCCTCTGTAGCTTCAACAAGATATTTTCTGTAAAAAAGCACATTACGAATCATTTTTACCTTGATGATAACACACTGACCTGCCGTCTTCTGAAAAATTAATACTCTACAAATACCTTATTTTATGAAGGGCTGGTATAGATTCCTGAGTGTAAGTTTCTAGCAGGAGAACGTGCTCTAAAACGCTGAAAAATGAGGTGCATAATGTTAGGAACCCTCCTAACAAGAACGGTACTAAAAGATATAAAAAAAAATACTAAAGGACAATTCAATTATAGAAATATAGAAAAATGTATTGAAATATGCTATAAACTCACAAACTAACAAGATAAACCCTAGCCTTTCAAGAGGGCTAGTCTCTCCCAAATTCCCCAATGAAAATTCTCACCAAATTCTTCACACCTTTTCTCTTACCCCTCTCTCCCTATTTATAACTGAAATTCCTAACAAACATACTATCTAATTACTCATATGCCCCTTCTAACCTTCCTTCTAATATTCTACTAGTATTCTCATTATTGCTACTCATTATTTCTATAGCAAGGGCCTTACAATACTCCCCCCCCCCCCCCTTTGGAGACACCTTGTCCTCAAGGTGTCCTAAAAAATACACACGAAATTGGGCACACTTTTTTTTTTTTTTGGCTCATCGAGCAGCCCAATATTCTTGAATCTCCCTTTTCTCACCCATCATCGGCATATCTCTGGTTTGAAACCTTCCTTACTCCAGCCCATTATCAAGCCCAAAAGTATGCTGCTACCTTTGTCCATTCCATGGCCTCACCCACGTGTTTTCCCTCACCTAATTTCTCAAATACACCCTACTTCCTCAGCTGACATAGTCCATTAATTTGGGCTCTAAAACTCAGCCCATCGTAGGTGTATATCCCATGTCCTTAGGGTTAGTTTTTGTTGTCCTTGATTCACTCCAACCTACCAGCTTTTGACACGTCATTGGCTCTCTTTGATCATTAAACCCATCCCAACCTTCCACAGTTGTCGCCGTCTTCTGTACATCTTCTATCTCTTCAAGGAACTTGGTCTCTATTTTTGCTAACCCACCCATCTTCCTCCGATGATCATGTCCGTTGGTTGTTGCATGTACACCTAGTTTTCCGACACCATCGAACAACCTCTCCATTTCATCCCGCAAATGGTCCATCTTAGTGTGATTCTTCTTCCCCTTCCATGATCGTTCATCTTCCTCTGCATTTTTCCGCACCTCCCATCTCCTCGCTTCTCCACCATCTTCGCTTGCCCAAGTTCTATTTAGTCGTCTTTTCTCCGTTCGCCTAACTCTTTGCCATGGTTGTTTTGGTTCTGTGTTTAAATTGAGGTAGTACCCACCTAACTCCATCTTCATCTTCTCCATTGACTGTGGATGGACCATACTTCCCATATTCAGATGCAGCCCGTTAAGTCTTAATTCTGCAACCCCTTGATAACCAAGAATTAGGGCTTCTACCCATTTACTCATAATCGGCCCATTATGGAATTTCAGCCCCTATTTGGATAGCCCAATTAATAACACCCCGCTTTCCTCTTTGGGCCGTAGGTGGACATCTTCCATGTTTATTTTTAGGTCCATTATCCCATAATTAACTTGATTCCATTCCTCTAGCCTCCCACCGATTGCCATGTGGATGGCATTAGGGTTAAATTTTTCGTCTTTCTCCTCTTTTTGCCTCTGCTCGTTTCGTCTTCCCAACCGTTTCAGTGGTCCCCATCTATCACGTGATCGTTCCCTTTCCTCTGCCTTCATCTTCGTCACGACTCCTTCCGCCATGAACGATTCGAATACCCGCATCGCCAGCCATCTTCCCTTTCGTCGTTGGATCTGGATGTTGTCCTCTTTGTTTTTAGATCCATCGTCGTCTTGGCTACTGATCGGCCTTTGAATCCGCTCACGTCGTCTTCTTCTGATCTTGGTACGTAGCTCTGTCTCTCTCTATGGCTTCTTCATCAACTCCGGCCACCCATGCCATCGCCTCCGATCTTCATTACCCTTATCTCACACCTTGCGGCTTCTAAACCAACCCTTTTTTTATCTTTTAGCCACCCCAGCCGCTGAACTGCCGAAGCCTTCTTTTCCTTCCTTCGACCGCTAAGTTGTTTTTCCAACCATTTGATAGCCAGAAAGTTATCCCTCCAACGTTTTTTTCGTGTGTCTGCTAATTCCTTTCGAGGGTGTTGTTCTTTCTCCTTTAGGTGTTACTGCTGTCTCCTTCAATCGGCACTTCCAATTCCACCAAGTTCTCATCTCCAGCCATCTCATCTTCTGTCGCTGGCCATGGGTACGCGTGATCAGGATTCGTTTCTTCTTTCCATCTTTTTCCTGAGCATTCTCCTCCGGTTCAACCTTCGTAAATTTGCTTCGACCTCGTTTAGCATTTTTTTCAGATTCGTCTCTTTCGATCACCCATGTTGCAGTTTCCCTCGATTCTTCGTCCTTCTTTCCTCCGATTGGACCACTACCCTGCACCGACACCTTCTTTTGAATCAGGCCATCAACCATCTTCCAACCACTGTCGGTCTTCATTTCCACTTCCAACTCGAAAATCTCATCCCAATTTTGCTCTACTCTCGGATTTCTCGACTTGTCTTGCAATTTCTCTTCATGGCTATACCTTTCTGAGCCCTTTTCTCGCTTTTCTTGGAGCTTATATCGGTGCTTTTTAAGAAACTTCATCTCTGACCCTGCTGATTTGTGATGCTTCTTCTTCCACTTGCCCTTCCTTCTTTTGGCCGGTATATTTCTCCTTCCTCTATTCATCTTCGCCTTTCACTTGCTATCGAATTTGTTCTCTCGAACTCCCTCATCCTCCTATTTTATTGTTTTGAAATCGTTCCCCTCCAACAAGTCTGAACCTATGCTTTTGTTCTGGTTTTGTCTTTCCTGGTGATATCTCTTTCGTTCCTTCCCTCTTGGTTTGTCAATTGACTCTTCCTTGCTTTTTCGGAGGTGTTCTCAGGTACGATCGTCGCCTTCCAACCACTCTTCGAACTCGTCTTAATAGTTTTTGGACAAGGTTTCCCGTCTCTATTTGTGTGACTGCCAGCCTTCTCTCTTCTCTTTCAAAGACTCCTTGATCCTCTGATGTATTGTCTTTATTTCTTCTTGTATCTCCAACAACCTTGAATCTAGCCTCAGACCACAATCCATAGCAAAATAATTTTCTCGAGAAAGAACGGCTCTGATACCAATTTGTTAGGAACCCTCCTAACAAGAACGGTACTAAAAGATATAAAAAAAAAAAAAAAAAAAAAAAAAAAAAAAAAAAAAAAAAAAAAACAACTACAGGACAATTCAATTATAGAAATATAGGAAAATGTATTGAAATATGCTATAAACTCACAAACTAACAAGATAAACCCTAGCCTTTCGAGAGGGTTAGTCTCTCCCAAATTCCCCAATGAAAATTCTCACCAAATTCTTCACACCTTTTCTCTTACCCCTCTCTCCCTATTTATAACTGAAATTCCTATACTATCTAATTACTCATATGCCCCTTCTAACCTCCCTTCTAATATTCTACTAGTATTCTCATTATTTCTATAGCAAGGGCCTTACACATAATTACAACAGACAATGAGCTCATGAGCAAAGCAAATTAAGAGAAGTAGAATAGGATTTGCAGTTAAAATGGTCTGCTTCAAGATGAGAGATACGGGAGGGATGCATGAAAGGGAATTGCCACAATCTTTATAGAGCTCACCCTAGGCATGGCTAATCATATCGATGGGTTGAGCTAATCCCACAAGTTAGGATGTATTGATTGAACATATATCTAGAAAGTACAGATACTATTTCTTTTAGAATCGGTATTAGGCACATGTCAGACATGGACACACTCATCATGCACTCAACATGTGTTTCACACATGAAAAAAGATTGTATGGACATCTAATCTTTCAATAAACACGAGGATACAATGAGCATTAAGTTAAAACAGACCTCAGTTTCGCATTCATGGTCTCACACCTTTTGCACAGCCATGTTTTCTGGAGATCGTCCTACAAAATTTCAGTTCATCCAGGTTAATGTGCTAAAGTTACAAATGGTACAAACAAAAATTAATAACGGAAACCATTTGTGCAAATTTAACCATCCATTATGCTAGAAAATAACAGTAATTACATATTTATGTTGATGCTGCAGCTTCAAATCTTTGACAAGCTTAATTAGTACTCCCAAGATCTGCTCAAGAACCTAGTTTTGAACAAATTATTAGACATTTCATACAATTAAATTTTGACAAAATGGATAAAATAAAATGAACTTCCTGTCATATACATTGTAATATTCAGCGAACTTTCTATCTGCCGAGTAAAGCTCTTGCCGTAAAGCTGCTTCTTCCCTTTCAATTTCCTCAATGATCAACTTGACCCTATTGATTGAAGTTTTAGTGAGAAAATGAACATTGGGTACATGAAAAACATAAAAAGAAATACTGCCATGGAAGAGCCAACCAGACCTCTCTGGAAGCCGAGCACTAGAGCTATGATGACCAGATGATGACTCTGCATGAATGCAAGGCCATAAGATATGCGTCATAATGGATTTCCTACTAAAAGCGAACTTTGTAAAGTTTCATATTTCAAGATCACGTAGCATAAAAGTGGACACTCTTCAGAAGGAAAAATGTAGTTGAAGTTATAGGATAAAAAGCAGATCAATAATTTTATCTCACAAATCAAGCAAATGTCAACAAAAAATAAATAAAATATATCTAAAGCTAGAACCCACCCCCCCCCCCCCCCCCCCCCCCCCAAAAAAAAAAAAAGACATCACACTTACATTTATAATACATGCTTGCAGAATTGTACAAAATGGTAAGGAACGATAGACCTACCAATATCATCCATCACAAAAGCATCGGCAACCTTATCACATTTAGTCTTCAAACGAGCATCAATCTCACGGGAAAGAGCCTTTTGATATTCGGTCATATCCTATGATGTCATAAAAAGAAGTTGCAGATAATTTATATCGGTGAAGCCTTTCATAAATTGAGAACAAAAGTATTAGGTGGTTAAAAACAATATCCAATATGAATTTAATATAAGAGCAGGGACTGCAAAACAATCCAATTCAATAAAAGCCAACAGAAAAAAGAAAGAAAATGTAAAATGTAAATATAGTTGATAACTTGATTCCCTCCACTCATTCCCACATAATAGATGCCATACCATGGAAGGCGTTTGATGGAGTTGTGTTTGCCATAAAAAGGCAGGTGTGATTCCAAGAAAGCGATTGGGAACACCACCTACTCCAGGTTCTGCAGTATCAGTTGAGTTTAATGAACTATTGTTCACAATGCTTCCAGTACTGCTAGCACTTGCATAATTTGTTGAATTAGCGGTTGAGCTGATTGTGATACCGGTACTTGTACTATCAAGGGAACTTCGAGATACTACACTCCACTTCTCAATCTCGTCCTCCTGGATTTCACCGTCCTTTGATATAAGAGGAAGCCTCAATCTTTGAGATGCTTCTGCCACAACCATTCGATGCTCAAGGGTCTCATAAACCTGAGACAAGGTTTGAAAGCTATAATTATAAGGAGTTCAGGTCATTCCAAATAATCATAGATACATGTATGTATATATATACATATATATTTAAAATTATATATATCCAGACTATTCACTGAGACCCTGAATTTCAGAAAGGAGTTTAGATGCAAACTTAATACCACGAAAACAACTTAGGGTAAGTTTATGGACTGAAAATCAATGGTAAAGATAAAAGAATATCAGAAGTTCACAAAATCTTTAACCAACGGCGAACCTGTGGTGTTTCCACAACTTCACTATTTTGCATATTTCCACCCTTTGATCTTTCATTACATTCTCTCAACAAACAATTATACATCAGATACACTCAATTGGAACACCCAAACAAAAATAGTAATAATAATAATAAAATACTGAATATCGTTTTGAGGTAAAAGCTAAGAAAGAGTCTCATTGAAACTCAATAATCCTTCCAACTAAAATAACAAAGGCGATATTGCGAAGTATTTTTACAACCAACTGCAGAAGCAAAATCAGTCCAATAAGAACACAATCGAACTGTCAGAAATCAATATCAATACAGGTAAATTAATTTATTAGTGAGTGAGTGGATTTGTCAGAAGGAAACTGTGTTCACTCTGAATTGGAATGTTATGAGACAGAGAGTAAGGAGTGTGAGAGGTAGGTAGATTTCGGATTTGTATTTCATTCTATATCGTGAAATAGAATGGTTCCTATCACAAACCTGAGGCGAATTCTTCAAGCCTAGTTGTGGGTAAAGAGCCTGAACATCTCGAACTCCTCCAAGGTTCGCCATTGAAACAGCCTGTTGGTATTCTTCCACCATCGCAATTGCTTCACAGTAGATTGCCTGCATGAAACCCACAACAACAGTAATACTCAAAGTAACCGACGGGTGCAGGTATGCAACCAACTCAATCAATGCCACAGAACCTAGAAGTAGAAAATCAAAGTAGAAACCACCCACCATGGCTTCCAAATAACGCAATCTTTCCCTCGACATTTCTTCTCTCGCCTGTAAATTTCATAATTAGTAAAATTCAGCTTCAGTATTCAGAAATTACTAAAAGAAACCAAATCAAAACCAAGTCGATTACACAATTAGGTCAATTTACAGAGTACTCCCAAAGAGAAATCAAACATATCGCTCAATTCCACCTACATTTCCTCAGCGATGAATAAAACACTGAAATCGAGTGGAAAGAAAAAGAGAGAGAAGGAAATCGAGTACGAGCTGTAGATCGTAGTGGACTGGCTTGGAGACGAGAGATCCATCGGGAGCCAAGCAGTGGCGCTCCAACTGATCAATCACCTGCGTGACGTCTGCCGGGAGGTTTTGCCCTCCGCCCTGTAAGCTTTTCACCATTGAAAATCAGAGGATCAAACCAGAGCAGTTCTCCGGTGAGCCAATGTATCGATTATCTCCTTCCGAAGGAGGGAAGCTCTCGAGACTTTCAACGTTGTATGTTGGTATTTATACTCTATTTTTATTTTAAAGTTTCAAATTTTATCCCATTTGTATCAAAATTTTGATTTTTTTTTTAAATAATGTTTTTTTTAATAAATAAAGACAAAAATAGGGTTGGGGGAAAGTATTCCCAAAAATAGGTGTTTAGGTACACGATTACACCTAAATCGTGTTCTGGATACACGATAAGGCCTAAATCATGTACCGGGTACACAATTCCCTGGCCACCTGGCACGCCCAGTCTGGCGTGGCAGTCATGCATGTTTGACTGAGTAAATCGTGTACCGGGTACACGATTACCCTAAGTCGTGTACCAGGTACATGATTCCCTTGCATTAAAAACTCCGCCAAACTCTTCTTCTTCCTCACCGAAACGACGTTTCTAATTCCCTACCGTCGTTTTCCCTCACCGAAACCATCGTTGATTTTTCTCACTAAAGTCTCTATTTCACCGAAATCTTTCAAAACTTTGATTTTGCTCGACTTTCCGTCCTCCATTTGATCTTCACCGAATCTAGTGGTCGTGTTGCTCGATTTTCCTACATTTTTTGCTGTCGAATTTTGCTTGGTATATTTCTTTCTCTAGTTGGGCTGATCTGTATTTATATGTATGTTTTTGCATGTTTTTGGGCTGAATTTTGCTTGGTATATTTCTACATTTTTGTATAGTTTATGTATAGTTAGTTTATGTATAGTTATAGTTTATGTATGTATAAATAGTTATAGTTTAAGTATGTATAAATAGTTATAGTTTATGTATGTATAAATAGTTATAGTTTAAGTATGTATAAATAGTTATAGTTTATGTATGTATAAATAGTTATAGTTTATGTATGTATGTATGTATGTATTTATAGTTTATGTATAGTTATGTGTGTATATATTTATGTATGTATAGTTTATGTATATATGTATGTATGTATTTATAGTTTATGTATAGTTATGTATGTATAGTTTATGTGTGTATGTATTTATGTATATATAGTTATAGTTTATGTATGTATGTATGTATGTATGTATGTATGTATAGTTTATGTATGTATGTATAATTTATTTATGTATGTATGTATAATTTATTTATTTATGTATGTATAAACTATAGTTTATGTATAGTTTATGTTTATTTATGTATGTATAATTTATGTATAGTTTATGTATGTATAATTTATGTATAGTGTATTATATAGTTTATATATGATTGATTTAAACTTAGAAAACTTAGAAATTAGAGTTTGTTGGGTTGACATATTAACATATTTTTTTTTGTCAACTATAACAGTTGAAAAAAACATAATAAATATGTCGATGCGTCCTGAAGATTTAGTAATTCTTAAACCTGGAAATGATGGAGATAGTGACATCGACGTTGAAGTGGATGAATTATTTGAAAACGACGGTAGTGGTGAACAAGATCTTGAGTTGGTACCATCGGAATGACAAATTCAACGTTTGAACTAGGGTCTACTTTGGAAAAAAGGAATGTAGGAGTAGATAACTGTAGTTTAATACATAAGGGAATGTTATTTAATACCAAAGAAGATTTACAGCTTGCTGTAAAAAAATATTGTGTGACGAAACACTATAGTGGAATCAAATCAGGATCTTTGGTATGTTAAATGTAAATCCTGGAATAACGGGTGTGCTTGGAGGCTATGGGCATGTTGGCGCAAAAGTCATGGGATGTTCGAAATCACAAAACTTCAAGGAGAACACTCATGTTTATTTTTAGAGTTGACACAGGATCATTCACAGCTGGATTCAAATTTCATGAGTATCGAAACTCAGAATTTGGTTAGAGTTGATCCTGGAGTACCTGTGGCCCTACTTCAAGAAGTCATTAAAAGACAATATGGCTATAATGTCAATTATAGACGGGTGTGGCGAGCCAAAAGAAAAACGTTAATTTTTGTGTTTGGCGACTGGGAGAAATCATATTCGGAGCTTCCATATTGGCTGAGTGCTGTTGTTCATTACAACCCAGGAACACGAACAGACTGGTTTTTTCTTCCCTCTAATGTGCCAGGTACGACCATTTTTGGACGAGTTTTTTGGTCTTTTGGTCCTGCAAGAGAAGGTTCAACCATTGTAGGCCATTAATCCAGATTAATGGAACTCATTTATACGGAAAGTATAAGGGGAAATTATTGACAGCCTTATCTGTTGATGCAAACGGACATATATTTTCCCTTGCTTTTGCTATCGTAGAAGGTGAGAATTCGTCCAATTGGTCATGGTTTTTGTGGGGCATTGCGTGAATATGTTACCTAAAGAGAGGATATTTGCTTGATTTCTGACAGACATAAGGGCATTCTTGCTGCAATTAATAATGAAGAAATTGGTTGGAGTGAACCCAAAGCATACCACCGATATTGTCTTCACCATGTTGCCAGTAATTTCAATACAAAGTACAAATCGAAGCAACTAAAAAATTTGGTGTTTAAGGCTGGAAATCGCAGCTAAATGCATGAACGGCGTTTTTAAAGGTGCTAGAATGTTACCCATTACTTCTTTAGTTAGGCTAACATTCTATCGCACAATATTGTATTTTGAATGCCGGAGACAAGAAATCAGTGAAGCACTCGATCGTGGGGATATATATACAGAATATGCCTTAAAGAAACTGAAGATGAGGGAAAAACGAGCATCGGCACATACGGTGACATCCATTGACAGGGAAAGTTAAACTTTCGAAGTACAAACTGGCATAAATATGATTTCTCCCTACAAAGGACAACACACCCAAGTTTTAAGCTTGAAAGAAGGGACATGTTCATGCAATAAGTGGCAATCATTCAAGATTCCATGCTCTCATGTAATTATAGTTTGTAATTACATGCGTATGACATACCTACCACTTATTGATGAACGCTACAAATTGTCCAATTTCAAGCGTTGTTACGAAGGCCGCTTCCATCCAATTCAACACCCAGATTATTGGCCAGAATTATCAGTTACAGAAGTTCGTCCAAATGCGGACTTACTCAGAGAACAAGGTCGGCCAAAAAGTACGCGAATTCACAGTGAAATGGATTGGAGAGAAGCAAGCCAAAAAGTGCGATGTACAATTTGTAAAAGAGAATGACATAACAAACGCACTTGTCCACACCGTACATTGGGTGCTTCGTCGTCTTCGGGTCATTAGGATTTTTATTTTTATTTTTTTACTTGTATTCTTTATTTCATGTATTTGTATTCTTTATGTAAATAATAAATTTTCATGTATTTGTGTTCTTTGTGTAAATAATAAATTTTTATGTAATTTCATATTTAATGTATTTGTATTATTTATGTATTTATAATGAATTTATGTAATGAACTTATTTAATAAACTTATTTTATGTAATTGTATTTTCTTATGTATCTTTTATGTTATCGATTTTATTATGTAATATAATTTGAACTTTTTAGGTAATGGAGTCTGGTCCTTCTAATCATGTCCAATTGTACCAACAAAACACGCATTGTTCATAGGTAGTATGGGATAGTTCGTCCATTATAGTGTTGAGTTGTCGGAGAAGGGAGGCGACTGCACAAAGTACTATCCCATTTGATCATCGCATTATTCCATACGTTCAGGAGGCGGGTTTTCTTGGGGTTGCACATATTGGTTTCATCCAACTCGATTGGCACCTGATTACTGCTCTAGTTGAGCGTTGGAGACTAGAGACCCACACATTTCACCTGCCCTGTGGGGAATGCACTAATACGCTGCAGGATGTTGTCGTACAATTTGGGTTAAGAGTGGACGGACAACCACTGACAAGCTCACTGCAGTATGACTGGAAGAACGTCTGTGAAGAGCTCTTAGACATTCTACTAAAGGATCTGAAGGGATCAAGATTGAGTATCCCTTGGTTAGCGTCCCAGTTTCCCGAATTATCTCCCGATGCTGACGACATCAACGTACGTAGGTATGCACGAGCATACATCCTGTAGCTTATTGGAGGATTTTTATTTGCCGACAAGTCAAATACTCTGGTGCATCTCACGTTCCTTCCATTATTGTCTAATTTCAAGCACGCTGGTACGTACTCGTGGGGTGGTGCATGTCTTGCATGGTTGTACAAAGAACTTTGTCAGGCTTCCAATGTACAAGCATTGGAAATAGTGGGGCCACTGATACTATTACAAGTGTGAGCTTATAATCGATTTCCAATCGTAGCACCACAAGTCCAACTATAGGCCCCAGATCATCGGTCACTTAGTGCCAAGTATTATTTTATTTATATATTTATTTCATTACCATTTTATGTAAGAATATAAATAATTGTATTTTTTATAATTTTAGATGGAGTGGTGTATTAGCTGCCTCTAAACAGTCAGCAAATATGTTGCTCATGTACAGGAAAACATTCGATATGCTAACGCCCAATCAGGTAGTAAATATGTATATAAATGAATATTTAAAAAAATTTATATGTATACTTATTTTTTTTTGTCAAGTTATTTGGACGCCATACTCACAGATTTGGTCATCATTACCTGATTATTGTCGTGATGGTGAAGACATCTGATTGACTGTTAGTCCTCTTATATGCTTCCATATAGTAGAGTGGCATCATCCAGATCGTGTGTTGAGACAGTTCGGGATGCGACAAACGATACCTTCGTTGTCCTATACACTCCCAAAACTATACCAGATCGATTTAAGAGGTAAGCACGACTAAGACTGGCATCAAAACCATGCGGAGTATTTATCCTACTGGCATGGACGACGTGATCGTTGTGCACATGGAGAATTAATAGATGGGCCAGATATATCAGACGACTACTTTCCCTGGTACAATTCGATCACGAGGCGATTTATCTCACCAGACGACGCTTACTATTACTGCATGGTAAGATATTTCAAATCAGACATTTTCCATATATATAATATGAATATTGTTTAATATTTTTTTTTATTCTACAGAATAATTTTATCGGCGAAGTTCAACAATATTCAGTGCAGGACAACCTTCCAGAATTGGGTTCAATGTGTCAGCAAACATTGATGAACGTAGAAAGTATTATTTAACAAACAAGACGACTCAATGTTTCTGACGCCGATCGAAGACGTATTCGTCGTAGATGACAGTGACGACGGGGTGAATCTAATTTAGAGGGACACGAAGACAATCCCCATGAGGAGTAAGGGCCAGAGGGGATCGTTTTTAAATCCCACATTGTATTATTTTCAAATTGCAAATCTCAAAAGAACTAATTGTAAATATTATTTAATATCATGGTATTTTTTTTAATATGAGTGCAAGATGTTTTCATTGTAGATTAAATATATAATTAAGTTTAATAATTAAGTTTAACAATTAAAAAAAATTATACAAATTTGGTATCAACAGAGTCAAAAGTACAAATTTTATGTCCATTGAGTTATACTAATTTTAGCATTGTTTGTCCAACACATAAATTTGAACATTTGGATTACAAATTTTTCATTCATGAATTTTAGTTTTGTAAGCCAAATATAATTTTGTGTTTTACTTAAACTCGTAATTTGAAATAATAGAATACAAAAGTATTCAAAACTCATCTCAAAGATTTGTACATTCAAATATTTACAAATTTCAAGCTTGTAAATTATGCAAACCTTCTAAAACTCATTCTTCTAAATAATACAAACATAAATCATAAGAATCTAAGGGCTTCCCAATTCCAAAGTAATTTTTAGACTTTAAACAAAAAAAATTTATAAGCGAACTCGTGTACCGGGTACACGATTTCACTACTCTAAATCTGTCAATACGTCAAAACCTATTTTTGAAAATACTTTCCCCCAACTCTATTTTTGTCATTATTTATTAAAAAAAATTATTTTAAAAAAAATTCCAAAATTTTAGTCCTGAACTTTAAAAAAATAATAAATATAAAAATTGAGTATTCAAACTTCAACGAGTGATAAAATCAGACCCTCAAACTTATAATAATTATAGAAATATAACTCGAATTGTACTATCAAACTTATATAATTATTATAATTTTTAAAATTATATAAATTTGAGGATTCAATTTTCACTCTAAACCAGAGATGGTTTTTGTAAGAAGTGGTTGTTGCAATTTGCCCTTTAAAAAATAATCATTTTAGTCCTTTACATTATTTTGATTTCAACAAATTAATAGCATAGCTTTAAAGTATATGTAGTTAAAATTGAACATTGACTAAGCAAATTTAGAGTGAAAATGTGATGTAACAATGATAATCATGATTCTTTTAAAAAATTTAGAGACTAAAATTGACAATAATGAACTTAAAGAACAGAAAAGTAGTTACCTTTAAAAGTACTAAAATAGACATTTTGAAAATTTAAGGACCATATAACAACTTCATTTTATTCTCTGTTAGTTAAACTTTGTTAAGGTTGTTATAAATATACTCATATATATTTTTTTTAGTTCAACAATTGCGGAGTTAAGAATTAAATTATCTACTTTTAAAATAATAATTGATACTTTATTCAATAAACTAAACTCGATTAGGCAAAAATACTCCTATATTCACTCGTAAAAGTGGTATATGCAATGAGTATTAAATTGGTATATGCAATGAGTATTAAATTATTTTAATTTGAGTCACACACTAATCATTGAGATCAATGCTTGACTATAATAGGGGCTTTTCAAATATAAGAAATGAGCCAAAACTATTTACAAATGTGGCAAAATCTACCAAATCACGAAAGAGCCTAGTAAAAGGAAAAAAGCCCATAATTAGCCCACTCCTCCCTCACGCTCCATGCACGCGTGCCGGAAAATCCAACGAAAACCCGTCGACCGAATCTGTGTGACCCAATTAATTGCATCGATTCATTCATTCTAACTTGGTGAACGAGAAACGAAACAAATCATTTGATCTTCTTCCTCAACCAATCAACGATCTTCTTCTTCTTGAGCATGAAATTCCCAAAACCAGAATCCCTCTCTGACCTACGACCCACCGAACATCACCTTTTACAATGACCCGAAACTCAGTTACTCCATACAAAGCCCATGAAAAATTGAGACGATATATGCCGCCATTGGCTAAAACAACTCCCTTCATCCATAGTCGGAGTCATCAAGGGGTGCTTCTTCTAATGGCATTGCAACCGACACCGTGCTGAAACCCCATAGGAGACCATTTGCTTCCGATATTTCTTCAAGACCAAAATGGACTACTATCAAATCCACGAACAAGACATTTTCTAAGCCATCTAGATTGTTGTTAATTTGTTGACTGGCTAAACTTACGGTTTCTAGAGTTGAGAAGCAGTGGAAGGATATAAGATGGAGCTCAAAAGGTAGGACAATGAAGGGAAAAATGCCATAAGAATAAGAAGAAGGAAGATGAAGAAACTATTATTATTGTCTATTTATGAGAGCGATAGTGAAGTAAAAGAAGAATAAGAGGTAGAAGAGGAAGAAGAAGGTGATAGTGATAAACCACTATTAAAGAAGAAAAAAGGTAGTAGTAGAAGAAGAAGAGACTACAATTATTTTCTATCACTGATAGACAATGATAATAGTCTATCAAAGTCTATCAATAATAGACATTGATAAGTAGTAATAGTAGTCTATCACTATTTATCACTGCTAGACACTAATAGACTACTATCTATGATAGTGATAATGAAGAAGAAGAAGAAGAAGAAGAAGAAGAAAAAGGTGATAGTGATAGACCTCTATCGATGTCTATTACTGATAGACACTGATAGAAAACTATCACTGTCCATTTATGATAGTGATAGTGAAGAAGAAGAAGAAAATGAGGAAGAAGATGAAAAAGAAAGTGATAATGATGGACCTCTATAGAAGAACAAAAAAAAAAAGAAGATAGTGATAGTTCTCTATCGGTGTCTATCACTTTACTGATAGGCAGTTAGACGCTGATAGTAGTTTATCGGTATCTATCAGTGATATTAAGCGATAGTAATCTATCATTGTTTATCAGCTATCACTGTTTATCGGTGATAGACAGTGATAGACTAATATCATTGTCTATCTGTGATAGTAATAATGAAGAAGAAGAAAGATAATGAGAGAAGAAAAATGAGAAGAAGGCAATAATGATAGACCTTTATCAGTGTCTATCATTGATAGACACGGATAGTCTTATATCATTGTCTTATTGGGGTTGATGCCCTAAATCTCGTCGATTTGTAGTTTGTAATTGTAATGTACAAACAATTTATTTATCTAATAAAATCTGAGGCATTTTATTTGACATTTAGTAGCATTAACCCACAAAAACAATAAACTAAGATCCAATGTTATCTTTTGTAACTTAAACAGTTTGTAGTAGATAGATAAGGCTAGATACCTTATCCTGGTGACAGTACAAATACGATCCGCTTTGTAGATGTTACAATTGTTGTAAAGTACTATAAATGATTTGATTCTGATCATTCATGTGGAAACATGAGAGCAAGGGTGTTCTATACAAAGAGTTTATATAAGATCAGACCACGTAATGAATAGTCTCACTATATAACACCGTTGATAGAAGAGACTTACATTTTACTAAGATGACCACATGTGTCAAGACCTGAATCCTGAGTGAGTTATGAACTCTTGCCTATGAAGACGGTCCTTTGATCTACATGGGTGAGAGCGGCCAGTGTAGCCGACTTAATATGTCTACCATTTTGGGGATTCGTCTGATTGGAGAACTAGGAATGCAGCTACACAAGAAGGAATTCACTTCTTCTCTATAGTTAGAGAAAGTAGAGAAATTGCTCCCTTAAAGGCTGATTTGGGGCTTGAACAATATGGTACCACACCTTCTCCGAGAAGGATTTGGTCATAGTTGGACTATGATATATTGTTCATTAGAGGGATCAATGGTACTTAAGGAGTTAGATGTAACTATAGGGGAAAAACGATAATTTTGGTCTAGCTGTACATACGAACAATTTTTGAAGGGTCAACACACCATTGATTGGTTTTATCCAATGGACATAGAAATATATCTGTAGTACGAAGAGTGTAGTTGTCGGTCTTTAGTGGCGTGGCTAACCATTAATGGAAGTTGGGTAATTTAATTAAAGAGTTTAATTAATTATCCAAGTACATTGAAGCTTCAATATAGGTCATAAGGTCCCCTTGATAGCTCAACTAAGATGATTGAGAATCGAATTAATTTTGGATTAATTTGAATTATGCAAATTAATTGAGAGAATTAATTATATATAATATAATTAATACAATGTATTTGATATATTATAATATAAAGTTTATTTTGAGAGGAATAAATATTTGAATATGATTCAAATATTAAGTATATGAATTGGATTCATATAAAAAAACTATAAGTTAAATTTAATATGAATTTGATTTATATTAGATACTATAAGTTTAATGGGAGAATTACAAATTATAGGTTATTTTATATTTGATATAAATAAACTATAGGTTATATGTTATATTAGATATAACATATAGTATAATACATGCATGACGTGGTTATTATATAATTATATATTATTAATTAAATTAAAATTAGTTTTAATTTCATTATTTTTGAATTTTTGAATTTAAAATTAAATGAGGGAGTTATGCATAACTCTCTCCCCTTAATTCTCTCAATGAAAAATTAAATGAGGTGTGTGGTGATTGGTTAATGGTCTTCTTCCCTAAAACACAGAAAGTCTGTGATTTTGCTCCTTATTTTTTTCAAAATCAATCTCTCTGAAAAAGTATCTCTTCTAAAAAACTCTCTTCCTCTCCCAAATATATAAAAAAGCCCACAACTCCTGTGGATTCTTATCCCAAAGGAGTATACGAGGTTATACTGTGGTGGTGTCTAGATTTTGTTTGTGTGTTCCAGAATTTTGGAGAGCGATTTCATGAAGGTTTGTTATCCTAACCCTATTTTCCTTTTCTATTCTGTTTAACATGCTGTAATTTTTGAATGCATAATGTTTTTCTATTCTGAATTTTTTACATTTATGTAAAATAATTAAAACGGGTTCCGTTTCTGCTTTTGCTTGGATTTTCACAAACCTTCAATTGGTATAAGAGCTAAGTTGTTTAGAGTCCTATTTTTTTTTTCGAAATTAAAATTTAGGATTTATGGTGGGTTTTCTATTCTTTGTTGAATTCATGGTCAATGAATGTATGTTTTTGCAATTTTGGATGTTTCGGGATTGGTCTTTAGATTTACTAGTTATTTTTACAAATTCAGTGTTGGGGTTGATGCCTTAAATCTCGTAGGGTCCTATAGTTTGTAAATGTTTTGTACAAACTCATTGTCTATTTAATAAAATATATGATATTTTACTCTATTTTTTGTTGCATTGACCACAAACCAATAAACTAACATCCAAGGTTATCTTGTAGTTTAAACATGTATGTAGAGACATACAGGTGGATCATGTTTAAGTGATAACCTAAAAGGTCTGTAATAGATGGATAAGGCTGGGTACCTTATCCTAGTGACACTACGAGTATGACTCGCTTTGTAGGTATTACAATTGTTGTAAAGTGCTACAAATGATTTGATCCGGATCATTCATGTATCGACATGTGACTAGGATATTCTATATAAAGGAGTTTGTATAAGATTGGATCATGAAATGTCTAGTCTCATTATATAACGTCGTTCATAATAGAAACTTACATTTCACTAGGATAATCGTAGATAACATGACCTGAATCCTGAGTGAGTTGTGAACTCCTGCCTATGAAGGCGGTCCTTTGATTTATATGGGTGAGAATGACCAAATTGCCGACTCAATAAGCCTACTATTTTTGGGGATTCGTCTGAATGAGGAGCTGGGAACGCAGCTACATAAGATGGAATTCACTCTTTTCTCGAGGTCGGGGTAAGTAGATAAATTGTTCTCTTGAGGGCTGGTTCCGGGATTTGAAAAATGTGGCGCCACACCTTCTCTTGGCCTGAGAGGGGTTTTGTCATAGTTGGACTATGATCTATTGTTCATTAGAGGAATCAGTGATACTTAAGGAGTTAGATGTAACTACAGGGGCAAAACGGTAATTTGGCCCAGCTGTACTTACGAGCAATTTGTGAAGGGTCATCGTACTGTTGATTGGTTGTATCCAATAGACACATAAATATATCTGTAGTGAGAAGAGTGCAGATGTCGGTCTTTAGTGGAATGTCTGACAGTTAACGGATAATGAATAATTTAATTAAAGAGTTTGATTAATTATTCGTGTACCGTTGAAGCGTCAAGCTATAGGTCCATGAAGTCCCTTTGGTAGCTCAATAGGATTAAATGAGAATCAGTTTTTGGATTAATTTAAATTGTTCAAATTAAATGAGGGATTTAATTATATATGATATAATTAAGTTATTTTAATTATATGTGATATAATTGTTGAATGAGAAATTTTGGACCAATCACAAACTACAACGTCATTCATTAGATTAATGACGAAATTCCCAATCATCAAATTTGCTACCAACTAAGAGGTGTGTCCCAACTTGAACTTGAAGAAAATTTTGATGATGCCACGTGGTTTCATCATGACCGTTGAATTGGATAAAATTAACTTAGTCCAATTTAATATTATTATTATTTGGATTAAAGTCTCTAAACCCAAAAAATGTTGAATTTGACCCAGATGTCAAATCAAATCCAATCCAACTAATTGGGCCCAAGAGTCATATTCATGGATCAACCAAGCCCAAATCCAACTAATTAGGACAAAGAGCCAGACCCATGGTTCAACCAAGCCCAGGCACATGAAACCCACCTGAGAACTCTATAAATAGGGAAACTCTCCTCATTTGTAGGGGGTCAACAATTCTACACTCCAAAGAGTTTAGAGGGAATTTTCTACAATCAGAAGACTCATTGACTCCTGAATCTGACCATGTTTGAAGACTGAAGTCCTTTGAAGATACAAGCATTCTTCCAAGACTCGAAGCTCAAGAACATCCACACGTCCCGCTTCTATACATCAAGCGTACGTATTCAATCAAGAAAGAATCAGAGGATCAAGTACTAGAGATCGAACCACATCGCATCAAATCAACATCAACACAACTCAAGTTCAACTCCACGAAACAAGTTTCTTCGAAAGACTCATGTGAGCACTAATCATCCAAGAAGATCAACAAGCCCAAAGGCCGATCGTCCAAGAAGATCATTAAGCCAAAAAGCCGATCATCTAAGAAGATCATCAAACCCAAAGGTCGATCATCGAAGAAGATCAATAAGTCCAAAAACTTATCATCTAAGAAGATCAACAAGCCCAAAGGCCAATCATCCAAGAAGATCAACATGCCCAAAGATCGATCGTCCAAGAAGATCATCAAGCCCAAAGGTCGATCATCCAAGAAGACCAACAAGCCCAAAGGTCGATCATCCAAGAAGATCAACAAGCCCAAAGGCCGATCATCCAAGAAGATTAACAAGCCCAAAGGCCGATCATCCAAGAAGATCATCAAGCCAAAAGGCCGATCATCCAAGAAATTCAACAAGCCCAAAAGCCAATCATCCAAGAAGATCATCAAGCCCATAGGTCGATCATCCGCCCATAGGTCGATCATCCAAAAAGATTAACAAGCCCAAAGGCCGATTGTCCAAGAAGATCATCAAATCCAAAGGCCGATCATCTAAGAAGATCAACAAGCCTAAAGGCTGATCATCCAAGAATATCAACAAGCCCAAAGGCCGATCGTCTAAGAAGATCATCAAGCCCAAAAGCCGATCATCTAAGAAGATCAACAAGCCCAAAGATCGATCATCCAAGGAGATCAATAAACCCAAAGGCCGAACATCCAAGAAGATCATCAAGCCCAAAGGTTGATCATCTAAGAAGATCATCAAGCCCATAAACCGAT
Source organism: Benincasa hispida (assembly GCF_027475165.1). NCBI lineage: Eukaryota > Viridiplantae > Streptophyta > Magnoliopsida > Cucurbitales > Cucurbitaceae > Benincasa > Benincasa hispida. The sequence continues at coordinate 47,138,370 of NC_143486.1, forward strand.
CATCCAAGAATATCAACAAGCCCAAAGGCCGATCGTCTAAGAAGATCATCAAGCCCAAAGGCCGATCATCCGAGAAGATCAACAAGCCTAAAGGCCGATCATTCAAGAAGATCAACCATCTTAAAGACTATAATTTATTTTAAAAGCATCAAAATATTATGTATTAGAGATTGTAATCACTTTCCACAAAATTAATACAAATACAAAGTTCAAGTTCCACGAAATAAATTTCTCTTGAAATCTCGTGCGAATAATAATTATTATGTATTTGATACATTTGTGGAAGGAAATAAATGTTTGAATATGATTCAAATATTAATTATATAAATTGGATTCATATTTGTTAAATTTAATATAAATGTGATTTATATTAAATGTCATATGTGAGAAAAAAGAAACTATAGATTATATTGTATATGATATAATATTAAAACTATAAGTTATATGTTATATGTGATATAACATGTTATATATATATATATATATATATATATATATATCATATGATAAATTTGTTATCATATTTAAATATATATTAAATTATTTTTTAATAAATTAATTTTATTAAAAATTGATTTAATTAAATAAGGGACACTCTCTCCCCTTTGGGTGGTTGAAAATTTGTCTTTTGATATATTAGGAGAGAGACTCTCCTAGGGAAAGTGATCATCCTGTAAGGAAAAAAAAAACATACAGAAAAAAAAAAACAGTTCTCTTTGTGTGTGACCTCTAGAGAATTTTTTCTTTCCTTCCTCTCCTCTCACAATCCTATCCCTCTCTTTCCAAAATAGTTAGAGCCCCACCATTCCTGTGTTCTCTGCCTGAGGATATCGAGGTCTCCATCATGGTAGTGCCCATTACTGATCGAGGGATTCTTAAATACAAGTCTACAAAGGTAAGGGTTTCTGAAACCCTAAATATTTTGTTTCTAAAAGCATGCTGAATCAATTTTGTAAATGCATAATTTCTTGTTTGTTTCTGTAAAAATTCGATTCTATAAAAAATGAGAATTGGGACGACCCGCTTCCTCTCAAAGTTTCCTTCAACAGATCCTTCATTCAATATGCAAGGGCCCGATGTTTTTCGGGCATAAATTTGCTATCAAGTCTGTATTTTATTTGTCTAGGTTATTTATGGTTATTCTGGCGAAGATCTTGAAGTGATGGGGTCAAATTCGGGGCCAAAACGGAGAAGATTGGTGTAAAATTGTGTTGTACAGAAGTTGTTCAGTACAGCGGCACCACGACGCTATGCCCACGGTGCTTCTACGCGATGCGACGGAGAAAGTTTTCGTAGTGTTGTGACGCTAGGACATAGCGCCACAGCGCTCCAAACGTATTGACGTGAGTTTGGCCGATTTACAGCAGTTCATGTAAGTACCATTAAATCTTTAATCTATAGGTTCATAAGGTCCATTCGGTAGCTCAACTGGGATTATTGAGAATCAAATTAATTTTGGATGAATTTGAACTGTTCAAATTAATTGAGGGAATTAATTATATATGATATAATTAATATAAATTAATTATATATAATATATTTGATACATTATAATATAAAGTTTATTCTGAAAGGAATAAACATTTGAATATGATTCAAAATTCATATAAAAAATACTGTAAATTAAATTTAATAGAATTTGATTTATATTAGAGACTATAGGTTTAATGAGAGAATTACAAACTATATGTTATATTATATTTGATATAATATAAACTATACGTTATATATTATATTAGATATAACATATAGTATAATATACACATTATATAATAAGGTGCTTATTCTGTAATTATATATTATTAATTAAATTAAAATTAGTTTTAATTTGATTATTTTTAAATTTTTTATTCGTGGGAGGTGTGTGGTGATTGGTTAATGGTCTTCTTCCCTAAAACACAGAGAGTCTGTGATTTTGCTCCCTATGGTTTTTCCCAAAATGAATCTCTTTGAAAAAGTATCTCCTCTAAAAAAACTCTCTCTCCTCCTAAATATATCACATAGCCCAACTCCTGTGGATTCTTACCCCAAAGGAGAATACCAAGGTTGCACTGTGGTGGTATCCGGGTTTTGTACGTGTGTTCCAGAATTTTGAAGAGAGATTTCATGAAGGTTTTAGTCTTCAAGGGTAAGTTTGAAGGAACTCTTATTCAAGAGTACCTACGAGCAGAAGCGGATCTTTCCAATTCATTGTGACAGAATTACCGCATATACATTCAAACATACTTTCATAATGCTAAAGGGATCAAGAAATCATACCAGATGAAGATTTCTCGAGTCTGAAGCCCAACCGTCTACCTCGAATAGTCACCACTCGGACAGAAGGAATCGAAGAAGACAACAACACTTAGAGCCCTCAGTATTCTTGGAGTGAGAATCCAAAGTGTGGGCTTTGTTTGGATTTGGTAGAGGGAAGGAGGAAAATCGACCGTACACAACGATCAAGCAAGTGGGAGATGCGGTCGTCTATCGCATAGACAATATGCTTGATCGTTTATGTAAAGTGTACAATCGTATAGTAAAAGTAAGCGATCGTCTAAACGATCGTGTAGGAAAAGGTAAACAATCGTTTATACGATCGTGTAGGAAAAGGTAAACAATCGTCTATACGATCATGTAGGAAAAGGGTGAGCGATCGTCCAAAATGATCGCGTAGGAAAAACTAAGCGATCGTCTATACGATCGTTTAGTAAATATCGGGAGCTAAACAATTGCTTAGTAAAAAAGTAAACGATCATTTAGATAATAGCGCACGACCGTGTAATTGGTATGCAATCGCTTAGCAATATCGTATATGTAAGCGATCGTGCAGTCTTATCGTATAGGCATTGATTTTCTAAACGATGACACTATCTTTTTCACAATACCCGCGCACACCGAGATCAACACACCGTCTACTATTTATAATGCACTCGTACATTATTTTAAACGAAGAGGCACCTTCCTATTTCCTTTATAGCCGTCCAATGAAAGTGATCTTATCACATTCATAACTTATAAATTAATATCAAATATTAATTATAATATTTTTCCTCTACTAGATATAAATCATATTTATATCCAATTTCCTCCAAATTAATGTATCTCATACATAAAGTTAATTATATCATATTTAATTAACTTGTTCAATTATATCATATATAATCGAACTCCCTCTTGTCAATTTGAACATTTCAAATTGACCCAAAAACTGACTCTCAACTTGTATCCAAGCTACCAAGGGGACCTTATGGACCTATGGCTCGAAGCTCCAACGGTACGTGAATAGCTGACTAAACTCTTTAGTCACGATATCCACCATTTGTTAACTGCCAGACATTCCACTAAAGACCGAAATTGAACTCTTCTTGCCATAGATATATTTCTATGTCCATTGGATATAACCAATCATCAGTATGATGACCCTTCACAGATGCTTATAATTACAACAGGCCAATTTACCGTTTTGCCCTTGTAATTACATCTTTCTTCTTAAGTACCACTGATTCCTCTAATGAACAATACAACATAGTCCTACTATGTGTGAACACCTCTTAGGCCATGAGAAGGTGTGTGGCGTCACATCATTCAAGCCCTGGAATCAGCCCTTAAGGGAGCTATCTATCTACTTGCCCCTGCCTCGGGGAAGGAATGAATTCCATCTTGTGTAGCTGAGTTCCTAGCTCCCAAATCAGACGAATCTCCAAAATGGTAGGTTTGAGTCGGCGTTCTGGTCATTCACACCTATGAAAATCAAAGGACCGCCTCAATGGCAGGAATTCCCAACTCACTCAGGATTGAGGTCATGTTACCTATAGTCATCCAAGTGAAGTGAAGTCTCAGTTATGAATGGTGTTATATAACAAGACGTTAACACTTCATGGTTAGGTCTTATACAAATTCTTTGTATAGGACGCCCCGCTCGCATGTCTCCTACACGAATGATCAAGATCAGACCATCTGTGACAAGTCACAACACTGTGACCATTCCACAAAACGGGCCGCATCTGTAGCGTTATCAGGATAAGGTTTCCCTCCTATATCCATATACTACAGACCATTTTGATTATCACTCAAGACATGATCCACTTGTATGTCACCACATACATGCTTAAGTTACATACAAATAACCAAAACTTTTAAGTTTATCGGTTTGTGATAAAATGAAAAACATCTAAATGTGCAAAGTCAAGTAGTGAAGTAAATATAATTTATATTATACATCACAAGTATTCGTACAAAGTTGTTTACAAACTACTGGACACGAGACTTTAGGGCACACATCCCAACAAAGTTATCCTAACCCTATTTTCCTTTTCTATATCTGTTAACATGCTGTAAATTTTGAATGCATATATTTTTCTATTTTGAATTTTTTATATTTATGTAAAATAATTAAAATGGGATCCGCTTCCGCTTGGGTTTTCAAAAACCTCATTTCTATCATTGATAGATACTGATAGAGGTCTATCAATATCTATCATTGGCCACGAGTTTCCTTCTTTGATTGTTTTTCTTCAGCCACAATTTTCCTTCTTTAATAGATCAAATCAATGCTAAAGTTCATTATTCGATAGATTAAACATTATGGATCATGCATTGAATTTTGATCAAAGCTATAATATTCAATTTCGTTGTTCATACATATTTGTCAAAGTGTTTTCTTATAGGTATGTTTAGATTCTTCTTCCTCTTTTTCTTCTTCAATAGCTTATTCAATAACTTGTCTTATTCGATTATCTTTTTCGTGACAATTCTTCTTCTCCTTCTCATAATTGTTAAGGTTGTTTGAAATCTCTTTTCATTCTTCTTCTTTTTTGTTTAATTGATTAAGGTTGTTTGAAATCTCCTTGATGAATGAATATAACTTTTGAATTGCATGAGTTATAAACATATTTGAAGTGAGTGAGATATAAAAAGAGATCGTTTTATCATTGATAAATAATGAGAGACTTTTATCAAGTCTATCACTCCTCTTCTCTAGAATTGTATTCAAGGTTTGAAAGTGTATAGGTAGAAGTAAGATTGTTATCTTATGTTTAAATTGAGTGAGATGTAAAAAGGATCGTTCTATCCCTAATAGATAGTGATAGAACTCTATCGATGTCTATCAGTGACAGACATAAATTGATATATCTAAAAATGTATTCTTAAACTCATCAAATGGCTATTTTATTAGAATTAAGATGTATATGCTAATAGATATTGTTATATTTCTATCACTGATAGACAGTGATAGAGTTTAATTGTCTATCACTAATTTGGATTTGTTTGTATTGGTTGTATGTACCATGGATTTTGTGGATTTATTTGTATTGGTTGTGTGTACCGTGGATTTGTTTTGCTTCTTTTTTTTTCTTTTTTTTTTTTTTTTTTTTTTTTTTTTTTTTGGATTTGTTTGTATTAGATGTTTTTGTGTATGTAGATCAAAATTGAGTGAGTTGATAAAGAAAATAAGTCTATCACTGATATACACTGATAGATAATCTAATAATGTCTATCAGTGATAGACTCTGATAGACATCCACCGGTGTCTATCACTTTATAGAACTCTATCACTATTAGTCTATCACCATAGGCTTTTTTATGCTTATATTTTTGTTGTTTTTATTTATTAGGTTGATCTGATTAGCAACATTGAAAACAAAGTGATGGATGGTGATAAACAATTTATTGTGAAGCTTGATGCGGGATCTTGTAGTTGTCGAGTTTGGGGTTTCGACGAAATTCCATGTCCTTATGCACTTGTTGTTCTTGAGAAGTTTAACGTGGATAGTTATTCATATGTGTCTAAATACTATTTTTCAAGAATGTTGTAATCAACATATAAAGGTTGCGTTCATCGTGAAGCTGCACTTGGGATTTTTCAAGAATTTCATCCCTCCGATAAAATGTAATATCGATCCATATAGTAATAAACATAAAACAAAATAAACTATCACGATTGCATCATTGATTAATTGAATCAACTTTGCAAGTCCTACAACTGTGACCTAAGCGATTACAACGACTACATTTTGTTCAACTACAAAATCCCGAGTGTAGCTTCACGATGAATTATTTATCACCATCCATTACTTTGTATTCAATTTTGCAAACGAGATTAACCTAATAAATAAAAATTAAAAAAGCAATAAGTATCAACAAATGTATAGCGAGTATTTGATAGATAGTCATACAAATCTATCACAATCTATTAGAGATAGACACTAACAGATATCTATCACAATCTATTAAAGATAGACACTGATAGAGATCTATCACATTCTATCAAAGATAGACACTGATAGCGCTCTATTATTGTCTATTATACCAACTGGATTTCTTCTATCAAACCAACTACTTGAAATCTATCATATCATCCACCAAAGCTCTAACAATCTCATAATTATCATAACAGTTGTAATGGTTCCATTGTCCACCATAAAAAATAACTACAAGAAGATTAATCAGGGTATCAAATTAAGAGAAAAGATTGTATAAGAAACTAATAATGAAAGTATCTATTACAGATAGATATTAATAGAAATCTATCACTGTCTATCAGTGATAGACGTAAATAGAGTTCTAGATAAAGTTCTCATGAAAAAGATTGTAATCAAATTTAACCAATCAAAGAAGAAGAAGAATGAACACATTATACAAAGACAAAAACAAACCAATACAGTGAAAGAGACGAAGATTGAAGAAGAAGCTGAGAAGAAAAAGTGATAGACAGTGAAGAGTTCTATCACTGATAGGTAAAGATAGAGCTATATCTTTGTTTATTAGTGATAGACAATGATAAAACTCTATCACAAATATGCGATTTGAATTCCAATAAGTCAAATCTTGATCAGTTGAATTTGAGCTAAAATAGTTGAATTCCCACATTTATCCGCTTTGAGTTCTGGTCAGTTGAAGTCCCATCAATTGAAAAAGAAGAAGAAGAAAAGGTGTTGACTATTGATTAAATTCTGATTAAGACATAAACATGAAGAACATTCCAAAAAAAACCTAACAATTGAGGAGGAGGAGGGGGAAGAAGAAGAAGAAGAAGAAGAGGAAGAAGAAGAAGAAGAAGAGGAAGAAGAAGAAGAAGAAGAAGAAGAAGAAGAGGAATAGGAGGAGGAGGAGGAGGAAATTCCGATTAAGAAATAAACATAAAGAACATTTAGAAAACCTAACAACTAAGGAGGAGGAGGAGGAGGAGGAGATTAACATACTGATAATCTCTTGCAAAGCTTTGAATCGAACGATAATCCCCCTTTGAATCGAGTTTTCTGTGGAGCAATCAAGTTTTGATAGAGAATGTTGATAATCTCAGGAAGAAGAAGAAGAAATCGGCGATGCAAAACGAAGAAGAAGAACGATGAAAAATGCACACAACTTCAAACGAAAAATGGCAGTTTTGGTATTTTTAAAAAATTAAAACACATGCCCAATTTAAAAAATCACTGTATGTGAAAATAGTTTCATACTTTTATCATTTAAAAAAAATTCCCTTATTCATAGGCACTATTTTCCTTTCAAGTCCAAGATTTGATCTATCATGCTCACAATGTTGCACTAAAAAAGATGACTTTTAAAAGAAAAAAAAAAATTTATTTAGACTCATTTGATAATGATTTCATTTTTAGTTCTATATATTTTTAAATTTATGTTTGTTTCCTTCCAATTTTTCAGTTATAGTTTTTACATTTCTAAAAAAGACCAGAATTTCTAATCAAATTTTAAAAACAAATACAAAAAAAATTTTAAACATTTTTTTAATTATTTTTATTTTTTTTTAAATCATCAATGAAAGTAGATAAAAAAAAAAAAAAAACTGTGAAAACTTATGGGTGGAATCCTAAAAGGAGTGCATTGACTTTGATGGAAAAGAAAAAACCAAAGGTTATCAAACCAAGCCTTGATCGTCCTAAATAATAATAAAATATTCAAATTACAAATTACATAGAATACTATTTTTTTGACAAAAAAAGTTTTATTTTTAAATATTTATTATCATTATTATTTTGAGAAATATTTATTTATTTTTTTAAAAAAATATTTTAGCTTCTATTAAACAAAAACTTTTTCTATAGCTTGTACACGTGAATATATATTTTTTAAAAAGAAAAATTATTTTAAATGATAGATCTGTTGAAAATATTTATATATAATAGCAACATATCAACACAAATAGACATAGATAGGTCTATCGCGGTCTATCTGTTGGGTTGTATGTCTTAAAACTCGCAGTATGTATCTTTGAATATATTCTATTTTGCAATAAAATTATTATTGAGGTTTATTTAATAAAGTTGTTATTGAACATGTAATTGCACTTTGTAATAGTCTAAATCCAAAAAACTAATGAAATCATGGCTATACCATGAATACTTAAACTTTTTGTAGAGACATAAAAATGGATCAAGTTTGAGTATATAATCAAAACGATCTATAAATATAAGGATGAGGTTGGGTACCTTATCTTGGGGACACCATGGAATGTGGCCCACTTTGTATATAATAGAAACGATGTGATCCCGAAATCGTTCATGTGAAGACATGTGAGTGGAGGCATCCTACGCAAAAGATGTTTGCATAAGACCGAACCACAAAATAGTTACTTTTCTTTATAACGCCGTTTACTGTTAAAACTGACTCTTTCAATTCGATGATCTAAGGTAACTTGATCTCAATCCTGAGCTAACTATGAACTTCTGTTTATTCGGGATTATCCTTTAATCTTCAATGGTGAGAGTGGCTCAACATCGCCACTTAATAAGCCTCTCATTTTAAGGGTAAGACCAGGTAAATAGCTGGGGATATAGTCCTGCAAGATAGAATTCACTCCTACTCAATTTCATGGTTAGTAGATAGGTTGTTCCCTTAAGTACTGACTCCTAGTCTTGAACAAAGGGTCCCACCCTCTCTATGACTGAGAAGAACTCGGTTTATTAGAAGGACCATAAACTAATTGTTCATTAGTGGACAGTGGAGACTTAAGGAGCAAGATGTATTATAGGGATAAAACAGTAATTTTGACCCAATTGTTAATACGAAACAACCTGTGAATGATCGACTTACTGATCATGGTTAAATCAAGTGGATAGAAATACATCTACAATGAGGAGAGTGCACGACTACTGGCTTTAGTGGAGTGATCCGATAGTTAACGAATGTCGGTTAATTCGGTTAAAAGGGTTAGCCGGTTAATCTCGAATCATTGGAGCTCATGATCTGTTAGATCCTCCTACTAGCTCATAAACAGACTCAACCTTAGAATAACATGATGAGACAATTTGAAACGTTCAAATTCAAATTGAGGGAATTATTAATTATTTACGATATAATTAAACATTTGATTATCAAATTAAACGAAATTGGAGAGTTGGAAAATATTTAAGTATGATTTAAATATTAATTACATGAATAGGGATTCATGTTCGGAATAAGTGTGTTATATTAATTTAATTAACTAAATTGTTTGATTAATTATTTAGAATTAATTTTATTTAAAATTAATTATTAGAATTAATTTTACTTAAAATTAATGAATTTTATTTTAATATTAATTTTTAATTAATATTGAATTTCATTTTTGAAATTTGAATTTATTGAAAATTCAAATTAAATTGAATTTTAAAGAAAATTCAATTAAAAAAATGAAAAAAATAGGAATTAAATGGGTTTTTCCCACTTTTCTCACTATTTGAACACCTCAAATTCCACTTAAGACATGTTGTTTTGGCGTCAAGATTAAATGCAATTGGATTGCATGAAGATATTCTTTAAAAGATGGAATTAGTTGCTGGAAATGGTTACGCAAAATGATTTTTAAAGAAGAAATAGTTCTTCCTCATTAGTTGCACCAAAATTGAAAAATCTCCAAAATTCCCTTCACTTTTCTTCTCTTTTTGGATTTCACCATCCAATCTAAGGACCAAGAGGATAGTAGAGAAGATCTTGTGGTAGTCTACAACAAGTTCATGATCAATTTCGAGCAAAGTCGTTGCTAGATTGGATGATTCTTCAAAAGTAATTTTTTGAAACCCTGAAATTATTTTTCTGATCAATCATGTTTTAAATTTAAAATTAATGTAGTTAAAGTGCTTAAGATCCTAATTGCTTCCGTATGTTGAAAATCAACACCAACAACTAATATCAGAGCATGATTTAAGCATTCATTTTACGTTAATTTTAGCTTGGTAGGTGTTTTTCATGAGATATAAGAAATAGGTGCTGAAATGAATATATTATGGTTTCGACATTAGATTTCTCTTCAATTATGTTGTAATTGGCTCTTTATTTATGGGGCTTAATATGTGATTAAGAGTCTGTAAATTTGTTAGAGTCAATAGAATTATAATTAGGTTGTAATTAAAGAATAAATGAAGCAAGTTTAGCAGCGGGAAGTAGCAATAGAGGCTTCTGCCTCGTAGCGTTGCTACGTTGTTCTTCAACAAACCCAAAAATGCGCACGTGCCAGATTATCGGTTCGGTGTTGTTTGGTTCAGCTAGTTGGGGCTTTAGAGGTCCGGTTCAGATGGTTCTTGGACCAGTTCAACCATTTAGATGCTTTTAAGGTCTGGTTCGAGCGGTTTGAAGCCAGTTCGGATAGTCCAATACCAGTTCAAGACTCGCTTTTTTTTTATTTTTTATTATTTTGTAATAGTTTAGGCTGTTTGCTTACTTAGGATGCCAAAACCAGTCCATTTTAGTGTATGTTTAATTATATGCATTATGAATATATGCTCAGTTAAATTAAATCATGAATGTGCATAAAGTATGACATGTAGATTTAAAATCCCACCATAGGAAGTATGAAGCATGCATCAAAAGTATGTTATAAATAGTTATAATATATAGTATGCATGATTTAGGGTTCATGTGTTTAATATAAAGTGTTATATTAAATTGTGAAATGGCCTAATGAATGTTATGGATTGGAAGCATATCTATAGTTTTATAAAATGTTATAAAATGAATTAGACTTTAAAATCTATAACAAAGATAAGATGCATGCTCGCCTAGGGTTAACAAATAACAACTTGTTGTAAATAATTAAAATAGGTCGTTTCTTGTAAAACTTTGGTTACAAACTCATCCGGGCTAAAATCCTATCTAAGGCTGGAGGTACTTAAGTTGACGGTTTACGGAACACCTGCTACCTGAGGATTTTTAGCCGATTCTTGAGTATTGTTAACCTGATTTTGTGAGCATGCATGAGCGATGTGAGGTAATAAATTGGTTTATCACTTAGACTTCGTAGGTTAAATCCAAATATAATTTTTATACTTGGATAAATCACCTAGACTTAGGATGTTTTTTTAGCCGGAATATACTTAAGTAAATATTTACCCAAAACAAATAGAACACTTTAGTGGGAGATTAATAATATATACGATATATTGTTTTTAGCTCTCACGTCCTTTAGAGTTCACACCGTGAGGTTCATGCTCGGCTTTGAGTCACCTTAGGAGTGACCTCCATTCGAAAAGTATTTGCATGAGTTAATATCAAGGTGAATAGGGAAGTAGTCCATAGTAAGTGGGAGAAAAAAGTGTGTCAACACGTCCTACGGTCTGACAGTATGCGCAAGCGCACACAATCGAAGTAATAAATCCCAAATAGGGTATCGTCCTCAGGGACTGGCGTGAACAAAATTTTCCTAACTTAGCTATCACAATTCTTCGTCAATTTTATCTAGGCAACCAAAAGATAATTTTTATCTATAACTACAGATAACAAAAATTTAGTCACACACAAGAACAATACAGAGCAAAACAATTCCAGGGTGTTGTTTAATTTAGGGAATACAACAAATATAACATGTAATTGATTATAATTGATAGATTGAGGCTAGAAGTTCTAAAATCAGGAAATCTTCTCTCGAGCTCAAACCAACCTAATAACTACCTATCGACCTGAATCTCTTCTATCATTTGAATAGTTACAGTATTAAGATCCTTCGTTCTCACCCTTTATTATTCTAAATTCACTCTCATGCAATTTCGAATAACAATCTAAATTATTGGGTCCAACGAATTAAATTCTCTCTCGAGACGTCTAATTAACTTAAGTTCATTCAATTAGTGGCCAGATAATCAAAAGCATTAAACACAAATAATTTAGAAATCCATGAAAAATCAATCCATTGTAAATTCAATATTCAATGTAACATCCCTAGGATCCACAAACACACTAGATAAAAGAGTTTAGCCATGCATGATTCTGATAACAATATTCAACAAATAAACAATCATTATGGCAGAAAATAAATTAACAAAGAAGAATGATCTCCCCTCAATAGGTTCGAATCCCAATCACGATCTTCTTGATTCTCGCCACGAATACCGGATTGTTCTTCAACAAACTGTACGATCATGATCAATCTTCCTGTCACGATCAATCCAGAAACACTCTCAGATCAACTTGCAATCGAAATCTCAAGTCTTCAACCAAAAACGATCAGAATTGCTCTGTTTCGACTCATATACAGACTATAATTTAGGTAAAATATATCAAAGTCGGCTCACTTTTTCTCTTTCCCTCTTTGTCCTCAGACCTGGCAGTGCAATGCTATTAATGCTCGCAGCGTTGCAACGCTGGCATCATGCCAGCCGCGTGTCAAAGTCGTAGCATTGCAACGTTGCCTTGTTTCCAATTGGTCTTAGGTTTACAACATTAAGAAGCAGCGTTGCAACGTTCTTCCAATTCTGGCTCCCCCGAATTACCTTCCAATTTTCCTCTTTTCGTGATCTTGGGTCCTTGGTTTCTTCCTAATTCCATAGCAAACTCGTAATTGCTCAAAATTGGAGTTTTGCCTTAGTTTTTTTTTTTAATCATTTTCGCACGAATTGCTCCTGATGCTTAGTTTCCTGAAATTACTCAATAAACCATGTCAAACTAAGCAAAACTAGCAATATTAGTTCTAAATTTGAAGGTAATAAAAATACTTTTTAGCTGCTTTTAACCATCCCAAACTTAAAACTTTGCTAGTCCCGAGCAAAGAAAATAAAGAAACACAATGTAGGAGAAATAATGAATATTGAGATGAAAAGCTTCTAGGCATGCATTCTCTTACTCCGATTTCATCAGCTTCTCAAAATATGCAACACTCTTCCATAGAAAAATTCATACACATCCTAAACATTGAGAGTTTCTAAAGCCAAAACTTTTTATCCCCTATGTATGTATGTGATTCCTCCTTTAATTCAAAACTCAACAACTGACTTAAGATTTAATTAAGCTTTATCAGTTTTCCCCCTAATTTAGCTCAAGCACCAATCATCAAGCATCACCATCATGCATCACCACACTCAAGGAAGTAATATGTCCACTAAGGTGCCTTATTTCTGTTTTTATTTTCGAAAACAAAAGGACCCTAAACTTGCATCAGTTTACCTAGGGGCATTAGCTTTCACACATCCATTACAGGGAACCATACCTAGCCAATTCCCCGGTGCCCTAACTGAGCACAACAAAGACAACTCTTTTTACTCCCATCCATGCATACACATTACAAGTTTAAATAACAAAAATATATTTCTTTCAAGTGCATGAGTTCACACTCTATTTTTTTCTCAAAGACAATAATAATATTCTTTTCTTTCCTCTTAGTTTAACATTACACACCAACATGCAAGACACTCTCTAACCAGTAGGGCCTTTCGAGGTGACAACCAACTTGACTTAAAATAAGGCTTTCTTCAGTTATAGGTTCTAAATTAAAGTGGTTCGTGCTCAAGATAACAGAGGATACAAAGAAGGATTCAGAACAAAGAACACTCAAGAGAGGATTATGTTATCCAATTTCTACTTCAAAACATGGCATATATCATGAGTGACTCGTCAACCATCATAGTAAAAGAAAGCAACCAAAGAACACAATTCAATCAGTTTCAACATTCTTCCTAACCAAAATCAACTCTTTTTCAAAATTTTCAAAAATTTTCTATTTTTCCTCAAAATCGCCAATAACGTGCATAAAAAAGTCAACTCAAAACAACATGCATAAAAACACAAGATTCAAGCACAAAGTATGCCCCCACCCCAAACTTAAAAAGATACATTGTCCAAAATATATAACATCTAAAACAATCACACAACAGATGAATGATACAAGTCTGGGTAATGATTAGGTATTCACGAGTCTGGATGGCAAATTGGTGCTTGAAAACACTTGAATATCATCTCCAACCTGAGGATCAAAACAAAATAATCATGAGGTGGCTCTCTATCCTTAAAAAAAATAAATCAAATAACAAACAAAATCAAAACTGAATTAAAACTAGAACACTTGGGTTGTCTCCCAAGAAGCGCTTAGTTTAACGTCTTTAGCTAGACCAGGTCCCAATTCAGATAACTTTCAAGGTGGCTTCATCATTCCATGCACAACAACACCTGAAATATATAATTTTCTCCGGCACTGATATTTACATAAAAAATTAGTCGAAGAACAATTATCGGAAAAAGCACAATCTTCTCTCCCTTCGTCCACTAGTTCAATATCTCCCTTACGAATATAATCTAAAAAATTTACTGTACCTTTCTTTGGAGATTGTTCACGACAACTTATTTTTTCCTTGCCCTTCCTTTAGCAAGAGATTGTTTAGAATCTTTACCATCTACTTCATTGATCTCTTGGCACAAACTTACAGGTTCATTAGGTTTGGAAGAACGAAAGATGTTGAATTTTACCTTTTCATCGTTCACCCTAAGTGTAAGCTTGCCATCATAAACATCAATCAAAGCTCTACTTGTGGCTAGGAATGACCGTCCAAGTTATTGGGTTGTATGTCCTAAAACTTGCAGCTTATAAAATTAAACATATTCTATTATCAATAAAGATGTTATTAAATATTTCTTCAATAAAGTTGTTATTGAATCTATTAATTGCATTCATAAAGTCTAAATCCAATAAACTAAGATCCATGGCTATTATATGAATATTTGAATTTTATGTAGAGACATAAAAATGGATCAAGTTTGAGTAAATAGTCAAAACGGTCTATAGTATATGATTAAGGTTGGGTACCTTATTCTGGTAACAATATTGGATGCGACCTACTCTATAGTTGTTACAAGTTATTGTAAAGATACTACAAACAAAATGATCCAAATTCGTTCATGTATTGACATGAGGAGTGAGGGCGTTCTATACCATGAGTTTGCATAAGATCGGACCAAGAAATAAGTCACTTTTAATATATAATACTGTTTATTGTTTAAGACTGACTATTTCGCTTAGATGACCTAGGTAACTCAATCTTAATCCTGAGCTAACTATGAACTCTTGTCTATTCGGGATTATCCTTAGATTTGCATGGGTGAGGGTTGACTCAACCGCGCCAGCTCAATAAGCCTCCCACTTCAGGGGTAAGATCGGGTAAATAGCTGGGGACATAGGGTACAAGACAGAATTCATGCCTACTCGGTTGGAATGATATCAATTTGAATTGTTCAAATTGAATTTCAATATGAAAATGTTCAAATTGAAATTAGGGTTTTGAGTTTGAATAAATTCAAAATAAAATTGGGGTTTGTTTAATTATATTCGATATAATTAACGTTTAATTTGTTGAAACTAAACGAAATTGGAGAGTTTATAATGTTTAAATATTGATTTAAATATTAATTCATGAATAAGATTCATGTTGGAAATTAGATGTGTGATTAATTTGATATTTGATATTAAATTAATTAAGTAATTAATTATGTTTAATTAATTAAAAATCAAATTAATTTCAATTTTAAAATTCAATTTGAGAAATTGAAATTGAAATGTTGAATTTGTTTAATTAGGAATTAATCAAATTAAATTTAATTAATTTGAAATTAATTAGTTTTTTGGGAAATTAAATTGGAAATTTGAGAAAGGGGAGTTTTCCTACTTTTCTTAAGCATGAGGTGTGTTCCTCATGTAATCACATAATTCCCACTTCAATTGTTAAAGCAGCTGCTGCCCAATTCCTTTGATGAGGTACTTGCATGCTGAAGGTTATTAATGTTGGGATTGGTATCCTAATTCTCCCGAAGTCTCGTAGTTTGTAATCTATACACATTGTTATGAATAAAATAAGAGTTATTTTATTTGGCATTTACTCATATCCAATAAACAAAGCTTCATAATTATTGTATGTAAACTTAAGCATGTATATGAGATACACAAGTGGAACATGCCTTAATTGATAACCTAAATAGGTCTGTAGTATAAGGATTAAGGAGAGATATCTGATCTTGGTGACACTACGGATACGACCCGCTTTGTAGTGGTTTGCAAATGTTGTGAATTACTACAAATGGTAGATCCTGGCCATTCATGTGGAGATATGCGAGCAGGGGTGTCCTATACAAAGAGTTTGTATAAGACCGAACCACGAGATGATTCGTCTCTGTATATAATGCCATTGATACTGGAGATTTACATCTCATCTAAACGACCATAGGTGACATGACCTCAATCTTGAGTGTTTTGGGAACTCCTGCCTTTGAGGGCAGTCCTTTGATTCGTATGCGTGAGAGTGGCCAGATTGCCAACTCAACATGCCTACCTTTTTAGGGACTTGTCTGATTTGGGAGCTGGGAACTTAGTTACAAAAAATGGAATTCAATCATTCCCTGAAGTAAGGGTAAGTAGATAGATTGCTCTCTTAAGGGCTAATTCTGGGGCTTGAACATAGTGGCCACTACTTCTCTTTGGAAGAGAGGACTTAGTCATAGTAGGACTATGACTTATGTTCATTAGAGGGATCAGTGGTACTTAAGGAGTTAGATGTAACTACAGGGGCATAACGGTTATTAGCCCAGCTGTACTTACGAGCGATCTGTGAAGGGTTATCGCACTGTTGATTAGTTGATATGGATACATAATATATCTGTAGGAAAGAGAGTTCAACTGTCGGTCTTTAGTAGAGTGCCTGGCAATTAACGGATGGTGGATCCCGTGACTAAAGAGTTTAGTCAGTTATTCACGTAATGTTGGAGCTTTGAGCTACAAATCCATAAGGTCCCCATGGTAGCTTAATGGATTCAAGTTGAGAATCAGTTCTTGGTGTTGATTTGAAATGTTCAAATTGACAAGAGGAAATTTGATTATATATGATATGATCGGGATGATGTATGAGATACGTCAAGTGGAGTGACACTACACGATAGTTCACTCAGCTGGCCGATAGCTAAATGATCGCGGAGCTTTTGCCAAACGATCGCGGAGCTTTTTCTAAACGATTGGGCATCGTCTATACAATAGACATTTGTCATCTTCCACTTGTTCAATCGTTTGCACAATTGTTCTTCCTCTAGCCTCTGCCTCTAACCAAGTACACATAGAGCCCACACTTTTGGATTCTCACACCGAGAATACCAAGGTAGCCATTGTGATGGTGTCATACTCAACTCGATTGAGTCGAGGTTATTGGAGCTCGTTCGTTGTGTTCGTGGTCTTGGAGTTCATTGTGTTCGTGATTGCTGTGATCGTGCTGTGTTGCAGTCGTAGTGTTCGAGCGTTCGAGTTTGCTGTCTTGTTGATTGAACGAGCGTTCATGATCATGGGAGATTGAAGATGAGTCTTCAAAAGTATGTATAATTCTATCACTTGATTTTATGTAAAGCATGCTGTAATTTTGTTTTGTCCATAGCCTGTATGTTTTCGTTTCTTGATTGTAATTGTTGTTGTTTAAATACAAATGGGATTTGGAATGATCATTCTGCTACTCATGAAAATCCTCATGTCCGATTTCCTTCAATTAAAACACTTAGAATTGAAAGAAGTTAATGGAGATGGAGCTGGAGAAATCAGTTTGGAGAATCCATCTTTTTCTCCCTCTCAAACCCAGAAATTCCTTCACCTAATTCACTCAAATTCGAGTTCCACCACTCAAATTCAAGGCTGAGAATAATAGAGAAGATCTTTGGATAGTTCACTATCGATTTGAAGCTGAATTAACGAGAAGAACAGCTTGGATAAGGGAGAATTCATTAAAAGTAAGTTCAACTTGAAACCCACTTTAGTTTTTCTGAAATAGCATGCTTTAAAGCTCAAATTAAATGTAATTAGAGTGCTTATTGATTATGTTTGCTTTCGTTGCATGCTTATGTATTCCATCACAAAGATGGTGGGAATTTTAACATCTTCTTCCATGTCTAGGACCATAAAATTTGCTGGAAAGATGAAATCGCCGACCTTAACCAGAACATCCTCTACTACACCACAAGGGTAAGTGAGGGAACGATCTACCAACTGCAATGAGATCATCGTCGATTGTACCTCTCGTATGTCTAGTTTCCTGTACAAAGATAAAGACATTAGATTAATTGAGGCTCCTAAATCACATAATAATGCCTTGTTTACTGTTAGATTCCTTATAGTTAGGGAATTGTAGAACTCCTAGGATCCTTCAATTTTTGTGGTAGCTTCTTTTGAAATATCACACTACATTCCTCATTTAAACTAACCATATCATACGTTTCAAACTTCTTCTTTGAAGACAACATTTCCTTCATGAACTCCACATAGTTTGACATTTGTTCCAACGCATCTGCAAAAGGAATATTAATGTGAAGCTGCTTAAAAATATCCAAAAAATTAACAAACTGATCATTCAATTTCTTTTTCTGAAAGCACCAGGGATAGAGGATTTTATTTAACACAACAGGTGGAGGTAGAATTACTCCCTAATTTGGATGATACATGACTATCACCCTTTTTCCTTTGATTCTCATTACCAGCTGTCGGACTCAATACCACCTGTTCCTCTATTTGATCTGTCAGAGGATGCATAATATTTCTCACACTTCTCAATGTTATTGATTTGCACTCTTCCCTAGGGTTTTTCTTCGTACAGTTAAGGAAAGTTCCTTTGTTCATAGTATTCAATGTAGCAGCAATCTGGCTAACCTGAACCTCAATGTTCTGGGTAGTCTTTCCATGACTCGTTATTGTACTCTCCAAGAAATTAGTTCTACTCCTTGACTCCTTTATGAAATCCCCAAGAAAAGCCTCCACAAATGGTTTCTTTTCAGAAAAACCTGGAAGTGCCTACAAAACATTCTTATTGTTAGCATATGAAAAATTCTCATGATTGCGCAAACCTGGGTGATAATGAGTTGGTTGGTTCATCTGATAAGAATTTTGTTGGGCTCTTTGAAATTGGTTCACTTAGCACACATAATTTGTTTGCTCCGGGTTAGGTACCTCCCATGATGTAAGTTCAATACAAACTGCCATCGATACAATCGATGGTTGAGTACCTGTGGACAAAAGATTAATGGCATTAGTCAAAGTAGCCATCTGCACCTTTAAAGCATTTACCTCATCGAGTTCATAAATTCTAGCCACTCTAGATGAAGATCGTTCTGGGGGCCAATTATAGCTCGTGGCAGCCATGTCCTCCTATAATGCCCGAGCAATATCAGCAGTTTTTGCAAAAATTGAGCCACCTGCAGCAGCATCTAAGATGGATTTCGTTAAACTGGTCAACTCATTGTAGAACAACTGGATTTGTAACCAGTCATAGTATCCATGCTAGGGACGCTTCCACAACAACTTCTTATAGAGCTCCTATGCCTTGAATAACTGCTCGTCCTCTCTCTTGAATATGCCAATTTCTGTTCTCAGTCTACTTGTTTTCGCATGAGGGAAGAATTTATTCAAAAAGGCTTGAGCCAGCTCATCCCATATGGTGATGCTTCCCATAGCAAGTGACTCCAACCAATCTTTCGTCTTGTCCTGCACATAAAAAGGAAACAATCTCAATCAAATAGCATCATAAGAGACTCTATTTATTTTACCGTCCTGCTAATTTTCAGGAAAGAGCGGATATGCTTATGCGGATCTTCATGTGGAGTTCCTCTGAATGAAATGTCCCGTGTCATCTGAATTAAACCAGGTTTTAGCTCAAAATTATTGGCATTAATTGGGGCCTCAGCAATGCCTGTCTGGGTTGTAGGGACAGCTGGTTGGAAATAATCTCTGATAGTTCTAACAGCTCTCCCTTGGTCTCCCATGGCGTCAAACTCAACTCTTATGTTCCTTCTTACTCTTCTTAAAGTCCATTCAAGTTTTGGATCACAAGGAACAAGTTCAGCCTATTGACTTCTTCGCATACACAGGATTCTACAACAACTACAAAAAAAAAAAAAAAAAAAAGAAAAAGAAAGAAAGAAAGAAAACAAAAACAAAAAGGCCCAAATTAAGATCAACTCAGTCTTTAGCAATATTAAGCTTGGAAAATGTTTTTTGCCAGTCCCAGGCAACAACGCCAAAAACTTGACGATGAGCAAGTGCACGCAATCGAAGTAATAAATCCCAAATAGGGTATCGTCCTCAGGGACTGGCGTGAGCAAAATTTTCCTAACTTAACTATCACAATTCTTCGTCAATTTTATCTAGGCAACCAAAATATGATTTTTATCTATAACTACGGATAACAAAAATTCAGTCACACACAAGAACAATTCAGAGCAAAACAATTCCAGGGTATTGTTTCATTTAGGGAATACAATGAATATAACATGCAATTGATTGAAATTGATAGATTGAGGCTAGAAGTTCTAAAATTAGGAAATCCTCTCTCGAGCTCAAACAATCCTAATAACTACTAATTAACCCGAATCTCTTCTATTGCTTGAATAGTTACAACATGAAGACCCTTCAATCGCACCCCTTATTATTCTAAATTCACTTTCATGCAATTTCGAATAACAATCTAAATTATTGGGTCCAACGAATTAAATTCTCTCTCGAGACATCTAATTAACTTAAGTTCATTCAATTAGTGGCCAGTTAATCAAAAGCATTAAACACAAATAATTTAGAAATCCATGAAAAATCAATAAATTGTAAATTCAATATTCAAAATAACATCCCTAAAATCCACAAACACCCTAGAATAGAAGAGTTTAGCCACACATGATTCTGATAAAGTATTCAACAAAAAAAAATCAAGAGTTTAGCCACACATGATTCTGATAAAGTATTCAACAAAAAAAAATCATTATGGCAGAAAATAAATTAACAAAGAAGAACGATCTCCTCTCAATAGGTTCGAATCCCAATCACGATCTTCTTAACTCTCACCATGAATGCCAGATTATTCTTTAACAAACCGCTCGATCACGGTAAATCTTCCTATCATGATCAATCCAAAAAATGCTCTCAGATCAACTCTCAATCGAAATCTCTAGTCTTCAACCAAAAAACTATCATAATTGCTTTGTTTCAGCTTCTATACGGACTAGAATTTAGGTACAATCTATCAAAGTCAGCTCACTTTTTCTCCTCCTCTCTTCCTCTTCAGACCTGATGGCATAATGCTGTTATTTATAAAATGCTCACAGCATTGCAACGCTGGGGCATCATGCTAGTCGCGCGTCAAAGTCGTAGCGTTGCAACGCTACCTTATTTCTAATTGTTCTCGGGTCTACAACGTTAGGGAGCCGCGTTGCAATGCTATTCCAACGCTGGCTCCCTCGAATTGCCTTCCAAATTTGCCTCTTTTCTTGATCTTGGGTCCTTGGTTTCTTCCTAATTCCATAGCCAACCTATAATTACTCAAATTGGAGTTTTGCCCCGGGATTTTTTTTTTATCATTTTCGCACAAATTGCTTATGATGCTTAGTTTCTTGAAATTACTCAATAAACCATGTCAAACAAAACAAAACTAGCAATATTAGTTCTAAATTTGAAGGTAATAAAAACACTTTTTAGCTACTTTTCATGGCCTCCTCCATTAGATTGGACTATGAGGTTTCTATGTTGTGCCTGTTTGTTGTTTTTAAGGGGCATTAGCTAGTCGTCTTTTCAGCGACTATCCCCTTGGAGGGTTGTAAATGGGATTCAGAACAACTCAAACTCCATAAATGGATAGGATCTCTTAGGTCTATTCCCAACCTTGACTCTCTATTCAGTAGCATCGTTGGGGCCGACCTCTGAGGTCTGGAATTGGAGAGTTACACTTACAAGAGTTACTAAGTGTTAGTAAGTTCTTGATCGAAACCAGTAACTAAATATCTACAGGAATAAAGAGTTATTCTAGAGTTAGTATTTACTCAAGAATGTCTTGCTTTAGTGAAGAAGTATTTGACTACCCCTCGGTGGCATCTATTCTGACTCACTAAAGTATCATTGCAAATAAATAATGAAATTCAGTTACATTATTATTTTTGCAAAAATTTGATTGGTTTTGAAAAGCAATTTACTGATTAGAATTTGTTTATATTTTTAGCATGTTGAATTCTTCTAAATCACTCGCTTCCGATAAATTTAATGGTTTTAAATTTTTAATATGGAAATCAAATATAAATGCAATACTAGCAAATGATGATTTAAGGTATGTTTTTAACCGAGGAATTTCCTTTGACTCCCAACTCATATGCAAACCAAAAAAATAGTTTGGAATGCTTATGACAGATGGATTAGGGTAAATGATAAAGCTCGATCTATATATTAGCAAGCATATCTGATATACTAGTTTACGAAATTCGAGAACATAGTTTTCGTCAAAGAAATCGTGGATTCATTATAGACGTTGTTTGGACAATTTGTCAGAAACGAAATTCTCGAAGATGTTTATAACTATAACATAAAGGATAGAACCTATATTAATGAACATGTTCTGGATATGTTAAAAGTAATAAACACAAATGTCATAGATGACCGAAACTAAGAAAGCACAACAAAGTATATATATTTACTAGTTATTGAAACATGTTTAGTGGAAAATGATAAATGAACTTGAATACTTGATTCAGGTGCCGATAATCATATTTGCATTTTCGCTCAAGAAACTAGCACCTGGAGACAGCTTACTGAAGGCAAGACAACTTTTAAGGTAGGGATCAAAGAGGTTGTCTCAGCTAAAACAGTGGATGAAGTTATTTATTGAAGATAGATTCATTTTACTTGAAAATGTCTATTATGTTTCAACTATGAGGATGAATTTAATATCCATCTCATGTTTGCTATAACAAAAATATAAAGTTTTTTTTGAAGTTAATGAAGTATTCATTATATCAAAAGGTATTAAAATATGTTATGCAAAACTAGAAAATAACTTATATATGTTAAAACCAACTAAGACAAAAGTTGTTTTGAATGTAAAGTTGTTTAAAACAGTTAAAACTCAAAATAAAAGGTAAAAAATTTATCCTAATACCTATCTTTGGACTTAAGACTTGACCACATTAATCTCAATAGGATTGGGAGATTGGTTCAGAGCGGACTCCAAAATCAGTTAGAAGAAAATTTTTTACCTCCGCGTGAATCTTGTCTTGAAGGTAAGATGACTAAAAGATCTTTTACGGAAAAAGGTCTTAGAGCCAAAAAACCCTTAGAACTTGTGCATTCTGACCTCTGTAGTCCGATGAATGTTAGAGCACACAGAAGGTATGGATATTTCATCAGTTTTATTGATGAATATTCTAGATATGGCTATATTTACCTAATGCATTATAAGTCCGAAATCCTTAAAAAGTTTAAGGAATATAAGACAAAAGATGAAAACCAATTAGGTAAAAAGATTAAAACACTTCGATCAGATCAAGATGGTGAGTGGATTTAAAATTCTAGGACTATTTGATAAAACACGAATTTCAGTCTTAACTCACAGCACCCGGTACACCTCAACAGAATGATGTAGCGGAAAGGAGAAATAGAACCCTGTTAGACATGGTTCGCTCTATGATGAGTTATGCTCAGTTACCTAATTCATTTTGGGGACATGTAGTAGAGACCGTCGTTTACATTTTGAACAAGGTTCCCTAAAAAGTGTTTCTAAAACACCTTATGAGTTATGGAGATGATGTAAAGGCAGTATACATCACTTCAGGATTTTGGGATGCCCGACACACGTGTTGGCTGAGAATTCAAAGAAGTTGGAATGTTGATTGAAAGTATGACTATTTATAGGATACCTAAAAGAAACAAAAGGTAGTCTATTTTATGATCCTCAAGAGGATAAAGTATTTGTATCGAAAAATGTAACATTCTTAGATGAGAACCACATAAGAAATTATCAACCTTGTAGTAGGTTAGTATTAAATGAAATATCCACGAAATCTACAGATAAATCAATAAGGGTTGTTGATCAGGTTGGTCATTCAACAAGGGTTGTTGATGAAACTGATCCATCACATCTTGCTCAAGAGTTGAGAGTGCCTCGACGTAGTGGGAGGATTGTTCAATAGCCTAATCGTTACATGAGTTTGACAGAAACTCCGGTCATCATACCTGATGATGGCTTGAAGGATCCATTGACCTTTAAACAGGAAATGGAAGATGTGGATCAAGACCAATGGATAAAAGCCATAGACCTCGAAATGGAGTCTATGTACTTCAATTTAGTCTGGGAACTTGTAGATTAACCAGATGGGGTAAAATCTATTGGTTGCAAATGAATCTACAAAAGGAAACGAGGCCAAGTTGGAGGCACAAACCTACAAAACTAGACTCGTGGAAAAAGGGTTTACCCAAAGAGAGGGGGTGGACTATGAAAAAACCTTCTCTCTAGTTGCCATGATTAAGTCAATTAGAATACTTTTATCCATTGCTGCCTTTTATGATTACGAAATATGGAAAATGGATGTCAAGACCTTTTTGAATGGCTATCTTTGAAGAGAGAATCTATATGTCTCAACCAGAGGGGTTTATTGAACAGGGTCAAGAGCAAAAGGTTTGCAAGCTTAAAAGATCCATTTATGGGTTGAAACAAGCATCCCGATCCTGGAATATAAGATTTGACACCGCAACCAAATCTTATGGCTTTGAATAGAACATCGACAAACCTTGTGTGTACAAGAAAATTGTCAACAAAACTGTAGCTTTTCTAGTGTTATATGTTGATGATATCCTACTTATCGAGAATGAGGTAGAATTTCTTGCTGACGTTAAGAGATGACTATCATCACAATTTCAAATGAAAGATAAGAGAGATGCATAGTATGTTCTTGGAATCCAAATAGTTTGGAATCGCAAGAACAGAACGCTAGTCTTATCTCAGACATCTTATATTGACAAGATGTTGTCTAGATTTAAGATGCAAAATTCCAAGAGGGGTCTATTAACTTTTAGGCATGAAATTCATTTGTCTAAGGAACAATGTCCTAAGACACCTCAAGAGGTTGAGGTTATGAAACAAATTCCTTATGCATCAACAGTTGGCAGTTTAATGTATGCCATGTTGTGTACACGGCAGATATCTACTATGTAGTTGGTATAATCAGCAGATTTCAGTCCAATCATGTATATAATCATTGGACTGCTGTTAAAAACATCCTCAAGTATCTTCAGAGAATGAAGAACTATATGCTCGTGTACGATGCTAAGGATCTGATCCTTATAAGATACACTGATTCTGATTTTCAAACTGATGTGGATTCTAGGAAATCTACTTCAAGATCAGTATCCATTCTAAATGGAGGAGTAGTAATATAGAGAAGTATAAAGCAAAGCTATATTGCTGACTCCACCATGGAAGCGGAATATGTAACTACATCTGAAACAACAAAAGAAGTAGTATGGCTAAGGAAGTTCTTGATCGATTTGGAAGTCATTCCAAATATGCATATACCAATCACTCTCTATTGTGATAATAGTAAAGTAGTTGCAAACTCAAGAGAACCGAGAAACCATAAGCGCGGGAAGCACATTGAGCGTAAGTACCATCTCATCAGAGAGATAGTACACCGAGGAGACGTGATCATCATGCATATTGCCTCAGAAGACAATCTAGCTGATCCATTTACAAAGGCCCTCATAGTTAAAGTATTTGAGGGTCACATAGTCAGACTAGGACTATGAGACATACAACTTTAGGGCAAGTGGGATAATTCATGGGTATCTGATGCCCTAGTTTATTGTATTTATTTCCCCCTACTCAGTATTATGTATATGTAAACTCACTAGAGTTTAGTCCAAGTAGGAGTTTGTTGGGTTGTATGTCTTAAAACTCACAGTATGTAATCTTTAGACATATTCTATTTTGCAATAAAGTTGTTATTGAGATTTATTCAATAAAGCTGTTATTGAACATGTAAATTGTATTTTGTTAGAGCCTAAATCCAATAAACTAACGAACCCATGACTATAGCATGAATACTTAAACTTTGTGTAGAGACATAAAATTAGATCAAGTTTGAGTACATAGTCAAAACGGCCTATAAGTATAAGGATGAGGTTGGGTACCTTACCTTGGGGATACTATGGATGTGACCCACTTTATATATGATACAAACGAGGTGATCCTGAAATTGTTCATGTGAAGCCATGCGAGTGGAGCCATCCTATGCAAAAGATGTTTGCATAAGACCGGACCACGAAATAGTCATTTTTCTTTGTTATGCCATTTACCGTTAAAACTGACTATTTCAATTCAATGATCTAAGATAACTCGATCTCAATCTTGAGCTAACTATGAACTTCTGTTTATTTGAGATTATCTTTTAATCTGTAATGGTGATAGTGGCTTAACATCGCCGTTCAATAGACCTCCCATTTTAGGGGTAAGATTGGGTAAATAGCTGGAGATATAGTTCTGTAAGATGGAATTCACTCCTACTCGCTTTCAGGGTTGGTAGATAATTAAACATTTGATTATCAAATTAAACGAAATTGGAGAGTTGAAAAATATTTAAATATGATTAAAATATTAATTACATGAATGGAGATTCATGTTCGGAATATGTGTTATATTAATTTAGTATTTGATATTATATTAATTTAATTAATTATTCAGAATTAATTTTTTTAAAAATTAATGAATTTTATTTAAATATTAATTGTTGAATTAATATTGAATTTCATTTCTGAAATATGAATTTATTGGAAATTAAAATTAAATTATTAAATTGATTTTTTTTAAAAAAAATCAATTAAAAAATGAAAAATGGGAATTGAATGAGATTTTCCCACTTTTCTCACTATTTGAACACCTCAAATTCCACTTAAGATGTTGTTTTTGTGTCAAAATTAAATGCAATTGGATTGCATGAAGATATTCTTTAAAAGATGAAGAGTTCTTTAAAAAATGCAATTGGAAATGGTTCATGAAAAATGATTTTTAAAGAAGAAAGGGTTCTTCCTCAGTAGTTGCACCAAAACTGAAAAATCTCCAAAATTCCCTTCACGTTTCTTCTCTTTTTAGATTCCACCCTCTAATCTAAGGCCAGGAGAATAGTAGAGAGGATCTTGTGGTAGTCTACAACAAGTTCGTGATCAATTCGAGGAAAGTCGTTTCTGGATTGGATGATTTCTTCAAAAGTAATTTTTTGAAACCCTAAAATTATTTTTCTGATCAAGCATGCTTTAAATCTAAAATTAATATAGTTAGAGTGCTTAAGATCCTAATTGTCATGTTGAATATCAACACCGACACTATCATTGTTTATCGCAGATAGACAGTGAAATTTTACTATATTTATAAACATTTTGGTTCATTTTTCTATATTCGAAAACTAACCCTTCTTAAAAATTACATGTAAATTTTATATTCTAATAAATTATTAATTTTTGGATTTTCTATTAAAAGCATTAATTTTTCGATTTTTTTTTTTTTGAGCATGGGATTAATTTTTCTAAGTATTCAAATATGTATTTTAATATTTTGAAATAAAATTGATTTTCAACCGTGACTAAAATAAAACAAAATTCCACAATTTTATTGTGGTGCCTGTTAAAAAAAGAATTGAAAAAAAAAAAAATCAAAATTTTACAAAGCCTCCTTTGCCTCTATCGTCCCTATAACTCGATTGTTCATTACTACCATCAATGTTTTTTCTTCTCTTCTTCTTTTTTCCCATTTCTTCTTGTTTTCCCAATCCTTAAATTTGATGGAAACACTCAAAGAAGCGAAGATCATTGCGAAGACTTTTGTAAAGCTTGATTTGAATCAGAAATCCAATTCAAAGCCTGCTTATTCTAATCCCTTCGCTACATCTACATCTCTCGATTTGAATCAGAAATCCAGTTTCAAGCCTACTACGTCTCAATCCTCTGGTAAATCCCTCTCTTTCTCATTTTTTCTAGCCAACTGTGAAATTGTAACTTGAGGGAGTTATTGGGTTTTCTTTTTCTCTTCTCATAGTTTTGATTTGAATTCATTGATTCTGAACTTTTGAAGGAAAAGATAATGTTTCGAGCCCTAATTTGGCGACCCAATTTGCTAATTTTCTGGCATTTGCGTGCTGTACCCACGAGTTTTGTTCTGCAATTATGTGATTCAAGTTCTTGTTTTGGTTATAGGAACAGGATTGCCCTTTGAGAGGAAGAAACCTCCAAGTTTAGTTAGTTTGTGCGTTGGAGTTATTGGCAAGCATTTGGAAGATATAATTCCTGACTTGGATGAGATTAGTGCCAACTTTCCGTCAGATGTGAAGGTTGGTTTGGTTTAGAATTTGTTCTTTATGTTCAATTAAATCGACCAAATGAATTAATTTAAGTCGGTTTCGATGATTTTTTTAGATTTCTCCTTGCACTCTTGAACGTTATTTGGATTTGGGGTAGGTGAATTTAGTTCATATGTTTGTGTTCTGCTGAGAAAATATGATCAACCGACATATATATTTGATAAAGAAAGAATATGGTTTAGGTATAGTTATGTATGTCATTTCTATATTTCAATGCTGGTATCAGTTTCATATCCATTCGATTTCGTGTTTTGACTTGAATTTATTAACCTCAGTAGTCTGTGTCATTAATGTGTTAAATGCAATTGTGCAACGGAAGTATTGATGTTGGGCTGATTTTGGGCCAACAATTATTTAGCACCAATTATCCACCTCACTATTGGAATGGATTAGTTTAAGTATTACGACCATACTTGAGCCGGATGTGTTCTTAGGTTGTACAACTCTATCCTTGAGTTCTACGTATGAGCTTAATTGAGAGAAAATTGAGACTTTTAAATGATTAGACTAAATTCATACAAATTTAGAAGTATAGTGGAAAAAGTTAGGATTTAACACAGAAATTTCCCAAGAGTTGTTGTATGGAGTACCTCCATCTTCTCTTATGAGGCTTTGGGTTATTGCAATTTATCATGCTGTACTTGTATACTGTTAACAGAAAGCTTGTCATGTGATCTGCGTTCTTTATTTGTTTTCTGGAATTACAGAAATCACTAGCAGCAGTTGCCCGAAGAAGAAAATTACTGGACGACGATATTATTATCTCCCTAGCAGATAGTTCG
Source organism: Benincasa hispida (assembly GCF_027475165.1). Lineage (NCBI taxonomy): Eukaryota > Viridiplantae > Streptophyta > Magnoliopsida > Cucurbitales > Cucurbitaceae > Benincasa > Benincasa hispida. The sequence continues at coordinate 47,167,502 of NC_143486.1, forward strand.
TGGGAAACCCTCAACGTTTCTGGTTCAGAAGTTTCTGATTTTGGGTTAGCAGAAGTTGCCAAGACATGCAAATTTCTTAGAGCTGTGGATATTAGGTGTGGAGGACACAAGTTCCATTGATGAATGAACTTCTTTTTGTTTTTGTCCTCTGTTGTTCAATAGCATAAATGAAGTTTTATATTTCTTCACTATGTTAAACAAGCAAGGCTCTGTCTTGTAGTTGCAATTTCACCATTTGTTTAGTTTTGAGTATCTTTTGATTAAGAAGAATTTTTATGCAGTCGATGCAACAAGATCACGGCTGCTGGTGTTTCTGAGCTTGTTCAGCATTGTTGTTCCTTGGAGACACTGCGTTGCGGGTACGTACCTACTCCCTTGCCATTGATACACTTTTGAAAGATATATTGTCGGTTATTTTACATCTATTCTATATGATAGTTCTGAGATTACATAGGTAGTTTACTGCTAAAGAAGTTGCTATCACTTCCACTTATCCTTCAAAGTATCTCCAAGGAAAGCTTTAACGACCTCATGTGCATAAAACTTGAACAAATAGTGAAATCTCCAATTTCATCTAGTAGATCGGTGCCTTATTCGTCTGTAACATATAGATCTAAGGCTCTATTTACTTGATGATTAGAACATGAGCTTGTTGATTTCCTAATTTTGTTGCACTGTGCTGTCATTCTGGCTCTATATGTATATGTATATATTTGTATTTTGACTAGGAGTAATAACCTTATAACAGGATATGAACAAAAATGTTGCAGAGGGTGTCCGAGGAGCGATGACACGGCACGAAGGTCCTTGGATATATTTAAACCAAGGCTGGATGATATAGAAGGAGATTCATGGGAGGAGCTTGATACAGCTGAAATTGCCAATGGGGCACAATCACTTCGGTGGTTAGTCTGGGTAGGGTACCTTCTTTGATCTATCCCCAATTTGGTATTTATTTTCATTATTTTCCCTGCTTTCCTTTTTAGATAAGAAACAAATACCATCCTTCCGTTTGGATTGTAAGAAAGTTCATTGATTAGGAATCATGTCCCTAGAAGTAGGCGACTACTTCTATCATTTTTCTAACAATGAGTGACTCGGTGAAATGTCAATTTTCCTGAAAATGTGCCTGAAGTTTAGGTTCAAGAACAGTAATTGGCATGGCCTTTTGGCCTTCCACATGAGGTTGGAGATTTGATCCTCCATCCTACAGTTGTTGTACTAAAAAAGACACAGTAGGTTCGACAACATATCGACATTTTGCCGGGCAACTAATTTATGAATTCCAGTGCCTTTTGTTTTCATGGTGGTTGTAGAAGTGGGAAATCTTGCATCCATGAAAGAGTCCCCTATCAATTCTAATCATTTGTGCTTTCTTTTTCACTCCCTGCAGCCAAAAATAGATAAAGATTCCTTGGAGATTTTCTCCACAGAATGTCCACGCATTACAATAAACCCAAAGCCATCACCTTTCGGTTTCAGGGGGAAGCGAGTTCCAGGGGAAGCGTTGCCAAACATTGCATTAGATGAACACGCCATAGTTGATATCAATCCCGAGACATGGGCAGTGGGCAGACCCACAGCAAAGGCTCCAGTTTCTCCATCAAATCCTTCAGAATTGTCTTTGGCTGAGAAATTCAGACTTGCATTTGTGGAAAGGGACACACGGTTAGCTCCAAAACGAGCCAAGAATGCGAGGCAACATCAAAGACGTGCGGAGAGGGAGTGGATGACAACGAGTACAAGAGCCAAGGCTCTGGTCTTGGCTTCTCAAGCAAGTAAAACTTTGCAGAGTCGCACATAGCTATTAGCTACAACAGTTTCTCCTTACATTTTGATTATTAAGAACATACATGAGGTTCGACTTCCTCATAATTTCTATACTATTATGAGATCCGAATGCAAGATCGATAAATGTAATGTACCATACAAAAAGTAATTTCAATCCTGGCTCTCTTTTTGAATAAGTTTGCCTGCTATGTTGTGTTGTCTATCGATCGAGATTTGGAAGCAGGATACAAGTAGAGTTAAAGACAAGGAGCCATAGATCAATATACATTGTTCAATCACAATCTATGCAACTTTAAAATTACATGAGGCAGGGAAAGTAATAATGTAAAACGTTTTCAAAAAGTGGGTAACAAAAAAAATGTGTTTTTCAAAAAGCAGTTTTAATTTAAACTATTTAAAATAAAAGCACTCAGTATGTTTGATTATAAGTTTGCTTGGTTTTTTATATATCTAAATGTTTCTATTAATGTAGAAAAATTACTATAAATGACAACTATTAAGTTCTGTGAATTCTTAGACAAATTCATTTTTGGTCCTTGAGATTTGAGTTTGGTGTCTATTTGGTCTATGAGGTTTCAAAAGCAACACTTTAATCTTCTGGGTTTAAAAAATCATTCTAAATGGTTCATAGAGTTAATTGATTGTTAGTCGACCTAACAGAATGATGATGTGATAGTTCATTAGGGATGAAATTTTACTAATGTGTCATTTTAAATGAGTTAGCGGAAAAAAAAGAAAAAAAAAAAGAAGAAAGAATTTACATTATTTATTTCTCTTAACCATGTGTCATTTTCTCTTTCCTTTCAATCTATGCTCTCTTTGTTCTTCGTCTTCCCCCTCCTTTCAACACATCTTGCTGCATTGTAATAATTATTGTCCTGTCCAAGGCATTTTCATTTTCCTTCCTTTTTATGGAAACAAGTAATTAAACAAAGTTCGTATATTTCCTTAAATCTCACTTTCAATAAGCAAATTCAATACAAATTATTCAAACAATATCAATACATGTTCTCATCTCACCCGAAATTTAACCCTTTATATTCAATCTTAGGGTAAAGAGTATTGATCTCAGGCAAGATTATTGCATTTAGATCGAGATTACGTAAACAACCGTGCAAACCACTTTTTTTTTTTGTGTCAACAACATGCATAAAGAAACCCAAAATATTTCCTAAAGCAAAAAATATTTCGTGATTTTGTGCAGAGATATGGGTTGAGAGCGTTTCTAAAAGTTTTGTAAAATGTTTTTAGAGCAAAACTTGTTGAGCAAGCCAATAGGTGGGTTCCTAAAACGATTATATAATAATCATAATAAACGTTTTAATAATCAATCCAAAAACGTTGAGTGAAATTATTTTTTTCATTTTTTACTTAAATTTCAGGGCACGACCTTGACTGAGATGTCCCTAAGAGAAACTCTTTGAATGAGTTTTTATAAAAGGATGCTAGTTTTGTAATGTAAAAAGTTAAAAGGGTGATTTTGGACAATTTTTCCGGTAACCTCTGAAAATAAGTAGATATAAGATAATAGATAGATTGTAACTGCCTATCATGCAAACTAATTAACAGTAGAAAAGAAAATTAACCCACTCAGTTCTGTTGAACAATCCATTTGATACCTCTGTCTTTAGATGATTGAAAAAATTTCTTGAAACTATCTTCTAAGCTAAAGTTGAGTTTGATTAATAATAACAGAAAATTAAATCTTCTATTAATTCATTATATATAGGCAAATTGCAAAACCCACCCTTAAAATATGGTATTAGTTGCAATTATTAGGGGCGTTCATGGGTTGGGTTGGGTTGAAAGACTTTTTAGACCCAATCCAATTGTTCGGGTTGTAAATTTTTTCAACCCAAATAATCCTTATTAAAAAATGAATCCAACCCAACCATGGTTGGGTTGGTTCGGATTAATCGAGTCATTTATTTAAAATTTTGTTCTAAAAGATTGCAAAATGTAAATATGTAAAAAATCTAATTCAACTATTTTCATATATTGAATTAAGATTAACCACTCAATTTCAATTTATAGTAAAGTACAAAAAAACTACTTCTAAGAGTTGTTGAAGAATAAATTATTCAAAAATATTGAAATTAAATAAAATCAAAATCAATATATGTATAAATAATTGTATTACAAGTAATAAAAAATATATTTTAAAGTTAATAATAAATTCGGGTTGGTTCGGGTTGGTTTGGGTTATATTAGGTGTAAATGATTCAATACAAGAATGGAATTTCAAATTAGAAACCAACAACCTGACTCTGATACCAATTGAAGGAACTCATATGAGGAGAACCTTGAGTGGAAGCGGATCGACCAAATTCCATTAATTATCAGTAAACATACAAATAGATATGCATTCAAAATTAAATTACAAAATGCTTTATAAAGAAAATGGGTTTCAAAAAACCTTACCTTTGAAGAACCTTTCTTCACCTTTCTCCCTCGAACAGTTACAAACAACTTGAAAACATCAAGAATTTCTTGAACCAAAACCCGGACACAACCACAATGCTACCTCGGTATTTTCAAGGTGAGAACACAGGAGTGGTGGACTCTGACCATTTTGGCTAGGAGGGAAAATGGATTAAGGTGGAAGAAGAAGAAGATTGAGAACTTTCTTCGCACAAGACAAAGACATAGAACTCTTCTGTAAAACTCGCAATCCTTCGTCAACAACGTTCAAAACATAGAGGAAGAAGAAAAAACTATATTTCTTTTATTCCTCTTGCCATAAAAGATAACCACCTCCACCAAAGTGGGTGGAGAGAAAACATGGGGAAGGGAGTTGTAACTCCCTTCCTTAATATTCAAATAATAATATAATATAAATAAATATGATAACTAACTTATCATATTGTATTTATATTAAATTATGTATTATATCCAATATGACATATAATCTACAGTTTTAATATTATGTCATATACAATTAAACTTTAGTTTCTTTTCTTTATTATATGACATTTAATATAAATCATATTTAGATTAAATTTAATAACTATGAATCTAATTCATAGAAAATATATTTGAATCTCATTCAAATATTTATTTCCTTCCATTAAAATATAATGTATCAAATACATTATGACAATTATATTACATATAATTGAAATAATTTAATTATATAATTAAATCCCTCTATTAATTTGAACAATTCAAATTAATCCAAAAAACTAATTCTCAACTAAATCCTTTTGAGCTACCAAAGGGATCTCATGGACCTGTAGCTTGAAGCTCCAAGGGTACATGAATAATTAATTAAACTCTTTAATACATTATTCACCATATGTTAATTGTCAAGCACTCCACTAAAAACCGACAGCTGCACTCTTCGCACTACAGATACATTTTTACGTCCATTGGATATAATCAATTAACAGTGTGATGACCCTTCAGTACAACTAGGCCAAAATACTGTTTTTCACTTGTAGTTACATCTAACTCCTTAAGTACCACTAATTCCTTTAATGAATAATAAGTCATAGTCCCACTATGACCAAGTCCCTCTCGGGCCAAGAGAGGGTGTGGCCACTATGTTCAAGACCCGAAATCAACCCTTAAGGGAACACTTTATTTACTTGCTCCTGCATCGGGGAATGAGGAATTTTGTCTTGTGTATCTATGTTCCCAGCTCCCTAGTCAAACGAATCTCCAAAATGGTATGCTTGTTGAGTTGGCAATCTGGTCATTCCTACTCATACAAATCAAATGATCGCCTTCATGAGCATGAGTTCACAAATCATTCAGGATTTAGGTCATGTCACTTATGGTCATCCTAGTGAAATGTATGTCTCTATTATTAACGACGTTATATAAAGAGACTAATCATTTTGTGGTCCGGTCTTATACATCCTCTTTGTATAGGATACCCTCGCTCGCATGTCTCCACATGAATGATCAGGATCAGATCATTTGTAGCATTTTACAACACTTGTAATACTTACAAAGCAAGTCATATCTGTAGTGTCACCAGGATAAGGTACCCAACCTTATCCATCTACTACAGACCGTTTAGGTTATTATTTAAACAAGATCCACATGTATGTCTCTACATACTTGTTTAAATTACATGAAATAACCTCAGATCTTAGTTTATTGGATTGAGTATATGCTTATAAATAACACTTATTTTATTAACAACAATATGTTTATGCATAGTTTATAAACTATGAGATTACAAGGAGATTTAAGACACTATTCCCAACATAATTAGGGTTGCTATTCAATGCCTGCATGTAAAAAAAATAAAAACCACTTCAATTCTGAGATTGAAAGTGGGAGGCTGCTGGAAAATTGTTTTTGCAGCAGGTATTCTTCTTCATTTGAAAACCCACACCAATTCCTTAAAAAAATTCAGCTCAATTATGAGTTCCACCACTCAAATTCAAGGCTAAGAATAGTATAGAAGATCTCTTGGTGATCCACGACTTCAATTGGAGAAGCTTGCAGCTTAAATTCATGTTTAAAGAGGATCTTCAAAGGTATGTGTTGAAACCTCTTAATACCCTATGAACATGCTTATTTTGATGTCAAAAATAAGGAATTAGAATGCTTAATGATCATGTTTTCCTCCACTGCATGTTTATATAATCCAACAATTTTCACGATAAACTTCGTCTATGTAAGCAATCGGCACCACCAATGATAAATCCTTGCTATTCTCCGATTGAAGAACACGGTTGTGGGACCGAATTATTGGTGAAAGAAACGAAATTGCACTAATTAATTTGGAGAGTCAAAGAGAATTTGTGGGAAAAAAAAGATTTAGAAAACAAGGAAGCATTAGTTTTTGCAATTGAAAAACAAATTCTATTTATAAACCAAACACATGCAAAATCTCTTCTTACATGGCCTCCACCTTAAAATCCATTAGCATGAAAAAGATAGGTGTCAAGCTTAGCAAGAGCCACTTCAAAACCCACTTAGTTAGTGGGAAAATACAACAATGAGATTTTTCCACTAACTAATTTTTTTATTAAAATAAATTTATAATAATTTTTTTTAACAAAATATGAAATACTATTTTCATATTTTAGAAATTATTTAATTAAAATAATTTTAATTAAATAAAATAAACAAATTTAAAATCGCATATTAAATTGTCTTTGACACCTAATTTTGATTAATCACATTAATCAATTTTCAAAACACTTTCATGTTAATATTTTATATAAAAACACTCTACAAAAAAAAAAAATAATTAATTAATTGTAAATTATATCTTATATAAAATACAATTTTCCCTAAAGACCGAATTTGAACATTTCAAATTCTCACTTCACCTAGTTCTTCAATTTTGTCTGTAGTGAGCTAGCAAGGAGACCCGATGGACCTACAGATCATGGACTTCAACGATTCGAGACTAATCGGTCAAACTCTTTAATCTGCTAATCAACATTCGTTAACTAACAGAACTGTCCACTATAGCTTGTAGTTGCACTCCCCTCACTATAAATATATTATGTGTCCATTTGATATAACTGTCATCAATAAGTTGATCTTTCATAGGTTGTTTGTAACCTCAGCTAGGTTAATTACCGTTTTACTTCAGAGTTACATCTTTTCTCCTTAAGTACCAATGTCCCTCTAATGAATAATTGATTTAGGATCTTAATCACTAAATCAATTCCCTCTTAGGCCAACGAGAGGATGTGGTCCCTTGTTCAAGACTCGGGATCAACCCTTAAGGGAACAACCTTTCTACTATCACTAAAACGAGTAGAAGTGAATTCCATCTTGTAAATTCTATGTCCCCAGCTATCTACCCGATCTTATCCTTAAAATGGAAGGTATATTGAGCAGTGTTGTTGAGCTTACCCTCACCTATGTAGATCAAGAGACAATCCAGAATAAACAGAAGTTCATAGACAGCTCTGTTGGGGCTGATGCCCTAAAGTCTCGTGTCCTGTAGTTTGTAAACATTTTTTGTACAAATGCTTGTGATGTATAATATATGATATTTACTTCACTTCTTGACTTTGCACATTTGATGTTTTATTTGCTTTACCACAAACCGATAAACTTAAACTCCCTGGTTGTCTTAATGTAACTTAAACATGTATGTGATGACATACAAGTGGATCATGTCTTAAGTGATAACCAAAATGGTCTGTAGTATATGGATATAGGAGTGAAACCTTATCCTGGTAACGCTACGGATGCGGCCCGCTTTGTGGAATAGTTACAAGTGTTGTGACTTATCATAGATGGCTTGATCCTGATCATTCGTGTAGAGGACATGCGAGCAGGGGCATCCTATACAAAGAGTTTGTATAAGACCTAACCACGAAGTGTTAACGTCTCGTCATATAACTCCATTCATGACAAAGACTTCACTTCACTAGGATGACCATAGGTACCATGACTTCAATCCTGAGTAAGTTGGGAACTTCTGTCATCGAGGGTGGTTCTTTGATTTGCTAGGGTGCGAGTGGCCAGAGCGCCGACTCAAACCTATCACTTTGGGAATTCGTCTGATTTAAGAGCTGGGAACTCAGATTCACAAGATGGAGTTCACTCCTTCCCCGAAGTAAGGGTTGTAGATAGATTACTCCCTTAAGGATTGATCTCGGGGCTTGAACAATGTGCCGCCACACACCTTCTCATGGCTCGAGAAGTGTTCACACATAGTAGGACTATGTTGTATTGTTCATTAGAGGGATCAGTGGTACTTAAGGAGTAAGATGTAACTACAGGAGAAAAACGGTAAATTGGCCCAACTATACTTATGAGCATCTGTGAAGGGTCATCGTACTGATGATTAGTTATATCCAATGGGCATAGAAATATATCCATGGTAAAAAGAGTTCAACTGTTGGTATTTAATGGAATGCCTGATAGTTAACGGATGGTGGATATCGTGGCTAAAGAGTTCAGTCAGTTATTCACGTATCGTTGGAGCTTCGAGCCATAGGTCCATAAGGTCCCCTTGGTAGCTTGAATACAAGTTGAGAAATCAGTTTTTGGGTCAGTTTGAAATGTTCAATTAACAAGAGGGACTTCGATTATATATGATATAATTGAACTAATTAATTATATATGATATAATTGACTTTATGTATGAGATACATTAATTTGGAGGAAATTGGATATAAATATGATTTATATCTAGTAGAGGAAAAATGCTATGGTTAATATATAATATTAAACCATAGGTTATGAATATAATGTGATTATATTTATTATTTGGACAATTATGGGATAATTGGCCAGTGTCTCTTCTGTTTTCGTAATGGATGAGTAAGATGAAGAATCGTTTTGAGACGCTTAAATAGCTTACGGTGTAGTGCGAGATTTCAAGTGAGTGTGTCATCGCTTAGTAAAATCAGAGTCTATACGATAGTGCTGAACGATTTCTTATCGTTTACACATATGCGCGCTGTTTACTAAACGATCGCTTATCTTTTACTAAACGATCATTTAGCGCCCTAGCTTTACTAAATGATCATATAGATGATCGCTTAGCTTTTCCTACACGATCGTATACTTCACCTAAACGATCAAGCATTTTGTCTATACGATAGATGAGTCTTTCTCCCACTTGCTTGATCATTGTATACGATCTCTTTTCCTCTTTCCCTCTACCAAATTCGTGCAAAGCCCACCCTTTGGATTCTCACTCCAAGAATACCGAGGGCTCCGAGTGGTGGTGTCGTCCCCATTTTCTTCTGTTCGTGTGAGACTGTTCGTGGTAGACGATTGGGTGTTGCTGAACGACAGCTTGCCGTTCCAGCAAAAGCAAGATTTGTTGTGAAGAACAGGCTTCAACTGCTATGATCTCCCGGTCTCTTGTTTATTGATCCTTTAAGCATGCCAATAATTTAGCATTGTGAACGCATATCTATATGTTTGAATGTATATGTGGAAATTCTGTCACAATGAATTAGAAAGATCCGCTTCTGCTCATAGGTACTCTTGTATAAGAGTTCCTTCAAGCTCAGGATTCGGATCAAGTTATCTAGTTCATCAAGAAGTGAAATTAATCAGTGTTAACAGTACATGGTATTAATACGTAACAATGATTATTTCGTGGTTAGTCTTACACAATCTCATCGTGTAGAACACCCCCGCTCACATTTTCTACATGAACGAACTGATCACATCGTTTATGACACTTTACAACATTTGTAACAATCATAAAGTGGGTCGTATTCAATAGTATCTCCGAAAATAAGTACCCAAATGAATCCAAGTACTATAGATATTTAGGCTATTATACTCGAACTTGATCTAGTTTATGTCTCCATATAAAGTCCAAGCATTCGTTACAATAGCCAAGAGTTCATAGTTTATTGGATTTAGAGTTATTAATTCATTTTTATTCAACAACATTTGTCTAAATAAACTTTATATATGTTTACTGTTCGCAAACTACGAGTTTTAGAACATACAACCCAACAAACTCCCATTTAAACTAAAACTAATGGGTTACAACAAAGTTGAATACTGTGAGAGAAATCTAAATACAATAAATTAAGGCATCCCATAACCACAATTTCTCCCACTTGCCCTATTTATCCCACCCATAATTCTAAACTCTTCAAGTGACCCTCGTAAATCTTAGCCATGAGGGCCCTTGTAAACGGATCAACAATATTGTGCTCATATGCTATTTGCCTCACAATAACGTCTCCTCTTAGCACGATCTGTCTGATGAGATGATATTTGCACTCAATATGTTTTTCGCACTCATGGCTTCTAGGTTCTTTGGAGTTTGCTATTGCCCCACTGTTATCACAATACAAAGTGATTAACAGATGCATGTCTGGAACAACTTCCAAATCAGCAAGAAACTTCATAGTCATACTGCTTCCTTGGTTGCTTCACATGCAGAAACATATTTTGCTTCCCTTGTGAGTCTACAATGTAGCTCTGCATAATACTTCTCCACACTATTGCTCCTCCATTTAGAGTGAACACCGATCCTGAAGTAGATCTCCTAAAGTCTATATCGGTCTAAAAATCAGAGATAGTATATCCTATAAGGATCAAATCCTTATTTCCATATACGAGCATGTAGTTCCTCGTTCTCCTAAGATATTTGAGGATATTCTTAACGGTAGTCCAATGTGCATAACCAAACTTGGACTAATACCTACTAACAGTCCCTACTACAAAGCATATGTTTAAACGAGTACATAGCATTGTATACATCAAACTTCTGACTGCTGATGCATAGAGAACCCATCTCATATCTTCAACTTCTTGAGGTGTCTTAGGACACTGTTCCTTTGACAAATGTATTCCACCCCTAAAAGGTAAAAGAGCTCTTTTGAAATCTTGCATCTTAAACCTAGACAACACCTTGTCTATATAAGATGTTTGAGACAAGCCTAGCACTCTGTTCTTTTGGTTTCGAACTATTTGAATCCTAAGAACATACTGTGCCTCTCCTGAATATTTCATATGAAATTAGGTTGCTAGCCAATTTTTTATGTCGGTTAGGTATCCTACATTATTTCCAATAAGTAGGATATCATCTACATACAAAACTAGAAATGCTACAGTGGAGTTGATGATCCTTTTGTATACACACGGTTCATCAACGTTCTGTTCAAAGCCATAAGATTTGACCACAGTATCAAATCTTATATTTTAGGATCTGGACGTTTGTTTCAATCTATAAATAAATCTCTTCAGTTTGCAAACCTTTTGCTCTTGACCTTGTTCAATGAAACCTTCTGGTCGGACCATATAAATACTCTCTTCAAGATTTCCATTTAGAAAGGCAATCTTGATATCCATTTGCCAAATTTCATAATTATAAAAAGTGGATGGACGAGAGTATCCTTATTGGTTTAATCATAGCAATATGTGAGAAGGTTCCTTCATTATCCACCCCTCAACCTGGGTATAACCCTTTGCTACTAATCAGGCTTTATAGGTCTGTACCTTTCTTGTATGGTCTCTTTTATGCCTGTAGATCCACTTACAACCGATAGGTCTTAAGTCATCAGGTTTATCTACAAGTTCCCAAACTGAATTAAAGTACATTGACTCTATTTCAAGCTCCATGGCTTTGATCCATTGATCTCGATCAACATCATCCATTGCTTGTTAATAAGTTAATGATCCTCTAAGCCATCATTAGGTATGGTGATTTCGGTTTCAGTTAAACCCATATAATAGTTAGGCTGTCTCACAATCCTCCCACTACGCCAAGGCTCTCTCAACTCTTGAGTAGGATGTGATGGACCAGATATCCTTGATTTATCAAAAACTCTTGCTGATAAGCGAGCCTAATCAACAACTTTTGTTGATTCGTCTATAGCATCTTTTGAAATCTCTTCCAATACTAGTTTACTGTGGGATTTATGATCTCGTATGTGGTCTTCCTCTAGGAATATGGTGTTTTTCGATACAATTACCTTATCATCTTGAGGATCATAAAATTGACCACTGATAACAGGCAGAAATGCACGTTATTACAGTGCTAAGTTCTTAAACAATGCTGGCGTACATTGATAAAATATGTTAGATTGCGTCCAAAAACCATTAAGTTCATAACATTGCGGTAACATGCATTCATCGCATAAAAACAATTAATTTTTTGTATTTTTATGCAGAATATGCGTTGACGCAAGGTGAAAAGTGCAATCACAAGAAATCAATAGACGAGCGCAGCATTACCGCAAGGCTTTGCGGTGATTTGTGTTCACATACATCTTCTCAAGAAGGATTTCCGCATAGAGCTGGCACAACCTGGTGGGCACATCTGGGTGAAAGGCATAATTAATCACGATGGGACAGAAAGTTGATGACAGTCGAATTTGAATTAAGTTGACAGGCCATTAATGATAACAAGTACATTCAGCTTTTCGGTGACAAATATTCGGTACATCAGTCAGAGAATTAAAGTCATCCCATCTGTGCAATCATAAGAGAGAAGCCGCCTTTCACCCCAAAGCTCTATAAATACCGAAGGCATCCTTTAGAAAAGAGGTTCACTAGTTCAGCAAGTTCAGATACTTAGATAAATTGCTCCATTGTTTAGCCTTGTCCATAGTTTTCTTTTATTTTTAAGGCGGAGCAAGAGAAGAGTAGAGACGCTGAAAGAACGCTCAGGGTAACTCGAGAGAGAACCCGGGGGCGTAGAAAGCAGAAAGCGGGCTGACTCTCGCGAGAACGAGATTATCTTTTGAACACAAGTGGAAAAGACAGTGTAAAAGCCTGGGAAGCAAGAGATTGCTACCAGGCTCTTTATTCTCTTCTTGCATTGTTATTTTGTACTTCAACTTTATATTTATACAATGGAAGTGCTAAACTTATCGAATGGGTTGAGAAGAACTAAGCTAACATGACCTAGGATCTTCATCGCATGCGATTATCTTGTTTTATGCTGTACCTAACATCCCTTTAGAGCTACTCGAGAGAGAGTCTAAAGAAAGAACCTGAGACTTGAGAAAGCTAGGTTAGAATCTAGACTCGAGAGAGCAAGATTAGATTTGCATAAACAAGAGATAGGGACTTAGAGATAAGCTCTGTTTGTCAACCTACATCGCATGCATCCTAGAGATAGGTTTGATATTATGTGGTCGCCTTATTTGTATGTGTGTCATTTGGTCATCGCATAAATATGAATAGAGGCTTATGTGTAGGTCCTATAGACTTATCACATATATCGCATGCGTTCTAGTGTTAGAAGCCGTAGCATTCACATCGAGAAATGGTTTACTATTGTATGTGTGTTGCAGGATCGCATAGCATGAACGCATCCTAGGAAGTGTTAGCCGAAACCCTTCTCAACCCGTTCACCGCATATTCATCGCATCTTCCGTTTATCAACTCTTTTCGAACTCCACCACATTTATTTATTTTTATTACCGCAAACAATATTCCTAACAACTGCTTGATTTATTTAGTTACCGCAAAGTCTTTTGAAAAATTACCACCGCATATTATTTTCCCAAGTCCCTGAGTTTGACCCTGGATTTACTAGGAAACTCAGTGGGTTTTACACTTGGATTCCACTGAGAAAACTTGAGTGCTCAACGCATTTTCATCATCGCATTTCATCCATAGTTCCACATCATAAAATAACGCATCAAGTTTTTGGCACCGTTGCCGGGGACTTCGACAAATCAGTGTGCTAACGGTGATTTTTCTGATTTCTTTGCAAACTCTCAATCTCTAGCGAATTACGACCCAGAGATTGAGAGGACATTCAGAAGGAGATTAAGAGACCGCCAACAACAATAGCCAAATAAAGAAGATATGGCTGAGCAGCCTGGAAACGGAGCACCAAATGAAAACAACGTCATAGCGAATCCAATCCTCCTGGAAAACGATCGTAATAGGCCCATTAGGGACTATGCATCACCAAACCTCTATGATTTCTCTCCAGGAATCATGAGGCCTGACCTTGATAGATGCTGATTCGAAATGAAGCCGGTGATGCTGTAGATGATCCAGACTGCAGGACAATTTGGAGGAAGGCGTGGTGAGGACCCGCACACCCACCTCCGTAGCTTTATAGAAATCTGCAATACTTTTGTGTTCCCGAACATATCTGTCGAAGAAGTTCAACTAACTCTGTTTCCATTTTCTCTGTGTGATCAGGCAAGAAAATGGGTGTATTCCCTCGAGCCGGGAGAGATCACTTTATAGGAACAGATTGTAGAGAAATTTATGAAGAAATACTTTCGACCTACTGAGAATGCTCGACGAAGGAAACTAATCACCAATTTTGAACAAGACATGGACGAATCGCTCAGCGATGCTTGGGCGAGGTTTAAGAGGTTGGTTCGAGACTGTCCACACAATGGATTGCCGCACTGTGTTCAGCTGGAAATCTTTTATCATGGTTTAAATCTTGCTTCGCAGACCGCTGCCAATGTGGCAGTCGCTGGTGGTCTGCTAGACAAGACGTATGGCGAGGCTAAGAACATCTTGGATTGGAGAGAGAGTGATGAGAGACTAAAAATCTAGGATAACGACGCTTTAATGGTGCTATTGCTTCACTATAGAATCAGATGACCGCAATGATGAACTTAATTCAGGGAATTGCGATCAACAGTCTAACACCGCAAACTGGGTAAATAAACGTAATTAATCAAAACACTGCAAGGTGTGCGACTTGCAGTGACGGACACGCAATGGAAGAATGCCCACAGAATCCACAGTCTATTTATTTTGTGAAAAATAATCCATTTTCTAATACCTACAACCCTAGGTGGAGAAACCACCCCAATTTTGCATGGAAGAATCAATAGTAGAATTTCCAATCTGTGGCGTAAAAAGAAGGGCCACCTGGATTCTTCTAATAGAATAACGGTCAGACAAGCAATCAAGCCAGTAGCTCGCAACCGCCGCAATCTTCCTCCTTAGAAAGCTTGTTGAAGCAGCATATAGAGAAAAATAAACTGTGCTTTAAAGTCAGGCTACGTCCATCCGTAATCTAGAATTGATGAGCCAGACTGCAAGCGAGCTAAAGAACAGACCGCAAGGGGCTCTTCCGAGTTCAATAGAACTCCCACGTAACTCGGAGAGATCAGGTAAAGAGAAATGTCAGGTTGTGACATTGTGGAGTGGAAAAACTGTGGAGGGAGAAAGAAAGAAGCCTAGTCGGACTGCTCCCACTGCGTTGGAACCTGAGATAGTGGTGACCTAAGAAGAAAAAAGGGAAAAAGAAGCGATAGAGCCAGAAGTTGCGTCCACCTCTAAGCCAACAGAAAAGGGGACCATGAGAGTGCAGTTACCACCTTTCCCGCAGAGACTCAGAAAGAAAAAGAATGACGAGGTACAATACCAACGCTTCCTGTCTATGTTAAAAAAATTACATATTAATATTCCATTCAGTGAAGCGATTGAGGAGATGCCTGTTTATGCGAAGTTTTTGAAGGATATGGTAACTAAGAAAAGGGGCACTAGTAAGTTTGCCACGGTGGCTTTAACGCAAAGCTCGAAATCAATAATCCCTCTGAAGATGAGCGATCCAGGGAGTTTTACTATACCTTGCTCCATTGGAGGACTGTACATTGGGCAAGCATTGTGTGACCTTGGAGCCAGCATCAATTTGATGCCTCTGTCGATCTTTAAGCAGCTGAATGTGGGGCAACTTGCGCCCACGATCGTGACTCTTCAACTTGCAGATAGATCTCTGGTGCATCTAGAGGGGAAGGTGAAGGACGTGCTAGTCACCATCGATGAATTTATCCTACCAGCCGACTTCATCATCTTAGATTACGAAGCCGACAAAAATGTGCCCATCTTCTTGGGGCGACCATTTTTAGCAACAAATTGTGCTTAGATTGATGTGCACAAAAGAGAGATCACTTTGAGCATAAATGGACAGAAGCTCAAATTCAACTTAATCTGTGCCATGAAGTTTCCTGACAAAGAAGACCTGCATGACTCTAGCGACGACCAGAATTTGACTGAAGAAGAAAAGTTTGACGAAGAGAATGAAGAAGAGGATGCAAATGCATCCATTGCTCCATGTAATGCGATCATAAAAAAAACAAACAAGGAAGTTAAGATGATCGCAATCCAAGAAGAGAAGCCAACAGAAAAAGAAGAAAGAAAAATAACACAACTGTCCTTAGTAGAACCATCAATACTGGAATTGAAGACCCTGCCGAATCACTTAAAGTATGCATTTTTGGGGCAGAATGAGAAGCTACCAGTAATTATTTCCTCGGAACTTAATGAAGACCAGAAGAATGCGTTGATGAGCATTCTGAGGAAACATGTGTGAGCAATTGGTTGGACACTCGCAGACATCCGAGGAATCAGCCCCGCATACTGTATGCACCACATTCATCTTTAAGAAAACCATAAGGCATCGATCAAACATCAGCACAGACTCAACCCTGTGATGAAAGAGGTCGTTAAAAAGAAGATCATTAAGTGGTTTGATGCGGGCATTATTTATTCGATAGCAGATAACACGTGGGTCAGCCCTGTGCAGTGTGTGCTGAAAAAAAAGGCGGCATGACGGTAGTCCCCAACGAGAATAATGAGCTGTTATCGCAAAGAACCGTCACCAGGTGACGTATTTTCATGGACTACCGCAAGCTGAATGCGACAATGAAGAAAGATCATTTCCCTCTACCGTTCATTGACCAAATGCTAGATTGTCTAGCTAGAAATGACTTTTACTGCTTTCTAGATGGCTATGCCGAGTATAACCATATTATGATTTCTTTAGAAGATTAGGACAAGACCACATTCACCTGCCCATATGGGACTTTTGCTTTTCGCCATATGTCGTTCAGCCTCTGTAATGCGCCGAGCACGTTCCAGAGGTCCATGATGGCCATCTTTTCAGACTATCTTGAGAACTCTGTTTAAATCTTCATGGACGACTTCTCTGTCTATGGGCACATCTATGAAGTCTGTCTAATCAACCTGGAGAAGATATTTAAAAGATACGAGGAGACGAATCTCGTTCTTAACTGGTAAAGGAGGTGGAAGTGGATAAAAGAGGACATCGTGTTGGGGCATAAGGTTTCTCGGGATGGGTTGGACGTGGATAAAGCAAAAATAAAAGCAATTGAAAAACTCTCATCTCCAACAAGTGTGAAGGTTGTAAGAAGTTTCTTAGGGCATGCCAGATTCTATAGACGCTTTGTCAAGGACTTTTTGAAAATTGCATGACCGCTGAGTGCGTTGATGGAGGCTGACAAAAATTTGATTTTGACAACAATTGCCTCAACGCATTCAGGATTTTGAAGAATGCGCTGACAACCGCCCCGTGTTAATCGCACCTGATTGAACACTTCCTTTTGAGTTAATGTGCGATGCAAGCGAGTATGCGATGGGAGTAGCTCTGGCACAAAAGAGAAAGACAATCTTACATCCCATCGCATATGCGAGTAAGACGCTGAATCTTACTCAGACTAATTACACCACCACAGAAAAAGAGCTACTTGTGGTAATTTTTTCGTTGGAAAAATTTAGAGCATATCTACTTGGAACAAAGGTACTTATCCATACTGATCATTCAGCGATAAAGTATTTAATGAGAAAGAAGGATGCGAAGCCGAGGTTGATCAGATGGGTTCTCCTCTTCCAAGAATTTGACATAGAAATAATTGATCGCAATGGGACGGAGAACCAAGTTGCGGATCACTTGTCCAGACTGAAAAATCCTGAGGTTG
Organism: Benincasa hispida; assembly: GCF_027475165.1. Lineage (NCBI taxonomy): Eukaryota > Viridiplantae > Streptophyta > Magnoliopsida > Cucurbitales > Cucurbitaceae > Benincasa > Benincasa hispida. The sequence continues at coordinate 47,185,402 of NC_143486.1, forward strand.
ACCGCAATGAGTCAGAGGTGAGTGCTGTGTTCCCAGATGAGCAGCTGTTCCATATTGAAGAATTATCATGGTACACTGACATAGTCAACTATCTGGTTTGCGAGCAATTTTCAGAGGATTATACTGACCACCAGAAGAGGAGGCTCAAGCACGAATGCAGATCATATTTTTGGGACGAGCCAAATTTGTATAAAAAAGGGGCAGACTCAGATTTTGCGACTATGTGTACCAAATGCTGCTCAACAACACATATTATCGCAGTGTCATGACTCACCATATGGTGGGCACTTTGGAGGACAGTGCATCGCTGCTAAGGTTCTACATAGTGGATTCTTTTGGCCAACATTGTTTAAGGATGCAGTTGACTACGTGATGAAGTGTGATTGGTGCCAACGCACAGGTAACATTTCATGGAAACATGCAATGTCGATGAATATCATCTTGGAGCTTAAGTTGTTCGACATATGGGGTATCGACTTCATGGGACCATTCCCTCCATCAAATGGTAAAACTTATATTTTGTTAGCCATCGACTATGTATCCAAGTGGGTATAGGCAGTGGCATACGCTGTAAGCGATGTAGCGGTATCTCAATTCCTGAAGAAAAACATTTTCACTCGTTTTGGCACCCCACGTGCCATAATAAGTGATGAAGGGTCTCACTTTGTCAATCATACTGTCAAGGAACTGTTGCGCAAATATAACATTCTCCACAAAGTGGCCACTACATACCATCCACAAACGAATGGTCAGGCCGTAGTGTCCAATCGAGATATCAAGCTGATACTTGAGAAGGTAGTAAGGCCTTCGCGAAAGGATTTGGCAACAAAGCTCGACGATGCATTGTGGGCATACCAGACTGCATTTAAGACACCCATAGGTATGTCCCCATATTTGTTGGTATTTGGTAAGGCATGTCATTTGCCTCTAAAGCTGGAATATAAAGCATTGTGTGCAGTAAAGAAGCCAAACTTTGACTTGAGGAAAGCAGGAGAAGCGAGAAAACTTCAATTGGTCGAGCTGGAGGAATGAAGGATCAACGCATATGAGAACGCAAAGATTTACAAGGAGCGCGCAAAGCGCTGGCATGACAAACATATATGCGGCAAAAACCTCCAAGTCAGGCAAAGGGTCTTACTATTCAACTAACGATTACGGCTCTTCCCTGGAAAATTAAAGTCACATTGGTCCAGACCATTCATAGTTAGAGAAGTATTTCCGCATGGTGCGGTCGAATTATCAAATGATGACGGAACCAACATAATCAAAGTTAACGGGCTGCAAGTAAAAGTATATCACGGAGAAGGCTGGCATCGCCAAGTCGACTTCGTAGAACTAAGAGACTCTGAATAAGAAAAAAGTAGGTGGTCCCTGCGCTATCAGATGATCGTAATTCATCAGGGACGCAAGTTTTGGGAATCATGAAATCTTCAATTTTTCTCTACTACTCAGAATTTTCATTTCACTATATCTTTGCAGTTCTTTATCTATTCTACTTTACAAAAAAAAAAAAAAAAAAAAAGGGGCAATCGTGCTGAACGATTGCAGTAAAAAATTTGTTTTGTTTAGTTTAATATTATTTGACCCTCTCACTGTTTTTCTTGCAACGATCGAGGCGAACCATTGCGAAGGCGCCACACGACGAAGCAACTTATCTTATTCTGTCACCGCAATCTAAAGGAAGAAGATCGCCGCAAAGCAGGATGCGTCAACAAACAATGCGGGCGACAACGCAAATTTGGGGTTGTATTCTTCCTTGACTTTATTCCTAATTTTGCACTATCGCATCGTATTTTAATTTTAAAAGTTTTAACACCACATCCTCTTTGATTACCACAATCATTTAACATTGATAAATTTAGTAAGTCACCGCATGCTGCCTCTTTACCAATTATGATTTCATTGATGAAACACATGCTTCTATTTTTTTCATATATACTAGAATCAACTTAATCTTAGAAAAGTCACCTCATGAAATATTTCTAGAAGTTAGAGGCCTGCTAGCTTTCTTTCAAACTCTCTTTACGTAGTTTCCTAAGAACATTGCATGATTTCTTTCAAGCTTTTGGCAATGGAGACATTGCCGCATTTTAAATTTAGGGGTGAGGTATTTACTTTCGACCTTGCTATTTTTAGCTTCACAAAAAAAAAAAGAAAAAAAATATGTGAGAATAACAACTCTACTGTCAACGCAATGGGAAAACCCATATTGATAAAAGTTAAGTTGTGAAGGGCACTTACTCATAGTTGGATGTCTGCATGACATACGTGGGGGCAAGCTAAAACGAAAGTAAGTCGCCAGGATCAACGCATAAATAAATGAATGCAACTCCGCTGCCAAGTAGGTATGAGTTTAGTCTGAGGAAGAACACATTGCTCGTAGTTGGATGTCCGCATGACACACGTGGGGGCAAGCCAAAACGAAGGCAAGGCACTTGGATCAGCGCAAGGTCAGAAAAAAAATGATAATGTCAAGAAATATGCAAGGATAAAAATCATTTGACACCCCGATGGAAAATTTTTCTTTTTGAAATAGATCATGCAATGTCCTGGAATTTAGTAAAGTCCTTTTGAAGGTTAAACTTGCGGTCCCTAGGTCTTAGAAATAAAGAAAAGACTTGAATAAGAATTGAGGAAATTTTGGTGTATAGGATGTGAATGGAGTATCCTTAAGAAATCTAGGAAAAGAGAATTGTGGTCGACTTGTTAAAGGAAATCTTTAGCTTATGCTTGAGGACAAGAATTATTTAAATTTGGGGATGTGATAATGGGTAGAAATGCACGTTATTACAGTGCTAAGTTCTTAAACAATGTTGGCTTGCGTTGATAAAATATGTTTGATTGCGTCCAAAAAGCATTAAGTTCATAACATTGCAGTCGCATGCGTTCATCGCATACAAACAATTAATTTTTATATTTTTATGCAGAATATGCGTTGACGCAAGGAGAAAAGCGCGATCACAAGAAATCAACGAACGAGCACAGCATTACCGCAAGGCTTTGCGGTGATTTGAGTTCACATACATCTGCTCAAGAAGGATTGCCGCATAGAGCCGGTGCAACCTAGTGGGCACATCTGGGTGAAAGGCATAATTAATCACGATGGGACAGAAAACTGATGACGGTCGAATCCAAATTAAGTTGACAAGCCGCTAACGATAACAAGTACATTCAGCTTTTCGGTGACAAATATTCGGCGCATCAGTCAGAGAATTAAAGCTATCCCATCTGTGCAATCATAAGAGAGAAGCCTCCTTTCACCCCAAAGCTCTATAAATACCGAAGGCATCCTTCAGAAAAGGGATTCACCATTTCAGCAAGTTCGGATACTTAGATAAATTGCTCCATAGTTTAGCCTTGTCCATAGTTTTCTTTTATTTTTAAGGCGGAGCAAAAGAAGAGTAGAGACGCCGAAAGATCGCTCAGGGCAACTCGAGAGAGAACCCGGGGGCGTAGAAAGTAGAAAGCAGGCCGACTCTCGCGAGAACGAGATTATCTTTTGAACACGAGTGGAAAAGACAGTGTAAAAGCCTGGGAAGCAAGAGATTGCTACCAGGCTTTTTATTCTCTTCTTGCATTGTTATTTTGTATTTCAACTTTATATTTATGTAGTGGAAGTTCTTATTCTACATCTTTTCACTCTCTTAGCATGCATGAGTAGCTAAACTTATCGAATAGGTTGAGAAGAACTAAGCTAACATGACCTAGGATCTTCATCGCATGCGATTATCTTGCTTTATGTTGTGCCTAACATCCCTTTAGAGCTACTCGAGAAAGAGTCTAAAGAAAGAACCTGAGACTTGAGAAAGCTAGGTTAGAATCTAGACTCGAAAGAGCAAGATAATTAGATCTGCATAAACAAAAGATAGGGACTTAGAGATAAGTTATGTTTGTCAACTTGCATCGCATGCATCCTAGAGATAAGTTTGATATTATGTGGTTGCCTTGTTTTTGTGTGTGTCATTTTTTCATCGCATAAATAAGAATGGAGGCTTATATGTAGGTCCTATAGACTTATCGCATATATCGCATGTGTTCTTGCTTTAGAAGCCGTAGCATTCACATCGAGAAATGGTTTACTATTGTATGTGTGTTGCATGATCGCATAGCATGAATGCATCCTAGGAAGTGTTAGCCGAAACCCTTCTCAACCCATTTACCGCATATTCATCGCATCTTCCATTTATCAACTCTTTTCAAACTCTGCCGCATTTATTTATTTTTATTACCGCAAACAACATTCCCAACAACTGCTTGATTTAATTGGTTACCGCAAAGTCTTTTGAAAAATTACCACCGCATATTGTTTTTCCAATCCCTGAATTCGACCTTGGACTTACCAGGAAATTCAGTGGGGTTTACACTTGGATTCCACTGAGAAAACTTGAGTGCTCAATGCATTTTCATCATAGCATTTCATCCATAGTTCCACATCATAAAATAGCACATCAACCACCTTTCGTTCCTTTAGGGTAACCCACAAACAGGCATAATTTTGAAGGATATTCAAATTTCTTAGGATTTTGCATCAACACGTGTGTTGGATAAACCCAGATCCGAAAATGACGTAAACTAGCTTTATGCCCTGTCCATAACTGATAACGTGTTTTTGAAACACTCTTAGAGGGAGCATTATTCAAAATGTAAGTTGCAGTCTCTACTGCATACCCCTAGAACGAGGTAGGCAACCAAGCATAACACATCATGGACCGAACCATGTCTAACAAGGTTCTGTTTCTCCATTCAGATACACAATTTTGCCGAGGCGTTCTCGATGCAGAGAGTTGCGACTGAATCCCATGTTCTATCATATAGTCCTAGAATTTCAAGTCCAAATACTCCCCACCTCAATCTGATCGAAGTGTCTTAATAGATTTACCTAATTAGTTTTCAACCTCCGTCTTAAATTCCTTGAACTTTTGAAGAGCTTTAGACTTATAATGAATTAGGTAAATGTAACTATACCTTGAATAATCATCAATAAAGCTAATGAAATATTCATAAACGTTCTTTTTCTTCTTGAAAACCTTGGAATACTTTTTTTCTAGTTGACATTTCTTTCTAAATCTATCTAGTACTTTTCACATCGTATTTGCAAAGGCAATTCCCTCCTGTGTTATCCGTAACTCCAAGGAATGGAAAGAAAGTGAGTTTGAAGAGTTCGAAAGACAAAGTGACATTTGATATTCAGTAATTAGTGACTTCAAAGAAGGCCTATTGTTTTAGTATGTTAGCACCTTCTTCACCTGGCCCTGTGCTTTAACATTCATCTATCTACAGAGATTTGAATGCACAAGCTTTAAGATTTCTTTGGCTCGAAGACCTTTTCCAAAAAAAGATCTTTTGTCATTTTTCCTTCGAGACATGACTCACACGGCGGTAAAGAGTTATCTTCGAACTTGTTTAGAAGTCCATTTTTAACCAATCTTTCAATTCTATTGAGATTAATGTTACAAAGTCTAGAGTGCCAAAGATAGGTACTTTGAGAAATGCGTTGACTTTTTCTTTGAGTTTCAGCTGTTTAAACATTTTTGTGCTATATACAACTTCTACTTTAGTGATTTTAACTTGTATAAGTTACTTTCTAAGTTTGCGGAACAGATTTGTACACCTCCTTTTGTAATGAATTCTTCATCATGACCAAAATTTACATTGTACTAATGTTTCAACAAATAGGAAATAGATATCAAATTTCTTTTACAAGAAGGTACATAAATAACATTTTCTAAATATAGATATCTATTTCCAAAAGTTAACTTAACTACTCCCACTGCTTTCGTTGAGATGTGCTCCCTGGATCCAACCTAGAGAGTAATTCCATCTTCTTCAAGCTGCCTTCAGGAACTAGTTTCTTGAGTAGAAAAACAAACATGATTATTGGCCCCTGAATCTAGTATCCAAGTTGAATCTTCATTCTCCATTATACAAGTTTTAATTACTAGTAATCTAGTTTACATTGTTTTTCTTTTGCAGCTTTCTGTGTAGTTGAAGCCTTCCCCTTCCCAGTTTTCTTCTTTTTCTTTTGAATACCTTTATTCTTGGAGAAAGAACGACCAGATTTACTCCCAAAAGACGATTCTTTCTGGGGTTTTCTCTTTGAGGTGGAAAACATTTGTTTCTACCTTTGAACCTTTATTTTTCAATAAAGATTCGTAAATCTAGAGTTCTTTGACAAATGTGGACGATTTTCTAAATAGGCCCTGCAAAGAGTCCATGATCTCTATTGTAGTAGCTAATTTCTCGTGTTTCATAGATAGTACATCAGATATAATGGCTAAAATATAAACCCGAGCCTTCTCATTAGCTTCAACCCATCTGTCATACGCATCCCGAACAGTTCGGTTTACGTTAGGACTAGGGGTTGGAGGACACTCCTTCGTTAAAATAAATCGGAGATCATCTATTACTAGTATTGTGTTGATATTCGATTTCCAAGTTCTGTAATTATCACCATTAAGATTTTCTAAAGCTAGCAATTGAATAATTGATGTTTTCATTGCTGAAAAGTAAACGATTTATTAGTGAGTTGATTAACTCTAATTTTTAATCCAATTTATTAAGGAAATAATAATGTACCCATACTCATTATTCTTTTGCTACGATACTTTAGTGAGTCAGAATAGCCCCCATTGAAGGTTAGTCGACTACTCCTTCACTAAATCAAGACATTCTTGACTAAATACTAATACCAAAATAACTCTTATCCTTATAGTACTTAGCTACCGTTTATTTGGTCAAGAACTTTACTAACACTTAGTAAGTCTTGTAAGTGTATACCCGCCATTTTCGAATTACAGAGATCGAAATCAAACAAGCCCTTGAAGGAGAAACAATTTTTTGAAAACGGTCCTAAGTAACTCTACCCATTTTTGGAGTTCACGGTGTTTCGAATCCTATGTTACAACTCTCCAAAGGGATCGTCACGGTTAAAGACTAGCTAGTGCTGCCTCTGAATGACAGTAGACGCAGCATAGAAATCTCACGGTATGACCAAATGGAAGAGACCGCATGACGTGTTGACATACACCCTTCACCCACTTACTATGAACAACTTCCTCTATTCACCTTGTTATTGACCCATGCAAACACTTTTTGAATGGAGGTTGCCACAAATAGCAATTCGAAGTCGAGCGTGGATCTCACGGTGTGAACTCTTAGAGATGTGAGAGCCAGAAATAATATATCGCATATATTATTAATCTCCCATTGAAGTGTTCTATTTTATAAAATTAGGTACTGACTTGGTTATCAACCGGCTAATTTTATACAACCTAAGTCTAGGTAATTTTTCCTTGTACAAATCTTATACTGGGAATTAACCTATGATGTCTAGGTGATAAACCAATTTTATTACCTTACACCACTTACGCATGCTCATAAAACTAGGGTTATTGACTTAGGCTCTAGTTTGATCTCTAAGTAGGAGGTGTTCGTAAACCGTCAATTTAAGTACCCTTACCTTAGACAGATCTCCTCAGGTAAGTAAATAACTCTTGTTTTACAAGTAATCGACCTATTTTAACTCTTTAAAAATCGATTGAATTGCACCGGTTAACCCTAGGTGAGCATGTAATTTATCTTTGTTATAGATTTTAAAAGTCTAGGTTATTTTATAACAATTATAAAACAATTATAATAATTATAACCGTAGAACGTTCATCTATAACATTCTTCCTTAAAGAAAATCATGCTTTAATATAACACTTATATTAAACATGAAAATCTAAGCATGCAATCTATATACATTATAACACTTATAACATATAACAAATGCATGCCACATGCTTTATCCTATGGTGGGGGTTTTTTAAAACGATTTGACATACTTTATGCACACATATTAAAAACAATATCATACATCACATGCATAATAGTTAAACAACACTAAAGTGGACTAATTTTGGCATTAAAACAAACAAACAACTAAATTATTACATAATTCAGAAAGCAGCTCCCCTGAATCGGCCTCAAACATTTTGAACCAACCCGAAACGGCCAAAAACCACTCGAACCGGCTCATAAACTCCAAAAAAACAGGTTGAATCGGTCAAACTGGAAGTAGATGCGTGCGGGATGGGATTTGCCGAACTGGGTTGGATGCTCTCAGACGGGTCAGAGCCGGGTCTAGACGAGAGGTACGCATTGAACTTAAACAAACTGGGCAGATCAACGGTCTTCGGGTCAGGTCTTCAGGTCTAGGAGCAAGAAACCAAGTATGTGAGGCAATTCTTCTCCAAAACTCTCGGCCAACTTGAGTTCAACCACTTCTTTTGAACAATTGAAGGCCTAAATGGACTCTAATGACTCCATAAAAATTGTAGACCCTTTGCAACACATTAAAGCTCATATACATGTGAACAATTACAATTTCATCAACAAATTAATGAGAAAACAAATGCCAAAATCGTAATGTATCCACTTTAGTCCACAAAGCATTCATCATATGATAACACCCATCAAATGCAATAGAACGTTATAAGCATGCTCTGATACCAATTGTTGGAAATAAAGAAACATGCACAAATGGAAGCAACGGATCATAACGCTCTAATTACAAATAATTAACTAAGGACTAAACATGCAAAGAGAGTTAGAGATACAACCTTTGTAGTTTCTGAAGGAAATCGAACACGAGGATTTCCATGAGCAGTGGAAAGATCATCCCAAATTACAATCATATATGAACTTTACAATTACAGTAGTAAATAGAAACATACGATTATACATTCATTACAGAAACTAAAGCATGATAATACAAATGATCATGGACAAACGCTACACACATTTGTAGACTTATCGCCAAGCTCCTTGATCACGAACGCTCGAACACAACAACACTCGAACGCTCATTCAACACGTCCACTACACTGCACGAACACCCCGCGCTCGAACTCCGCGATCGCCTAGGTCACGAACAACCCAACAACACGAACGGCCTCCATAGAACCTTAGCAGTGTTGAGTTAAGTATGACACCACCAAGAAGGCTACCTCGGTATTCTCGATGTGAGAATCCAAAGGGTGAGTTCTGTGTGGACTTGGTTTGAGGAAGAAAATGAAGGAAACAACAATCGTATAAACGATTGAGCAAGTGGGAGAAGGTTGAACCTATCGTATGGGTTGATGCCCAATCGTTTAGGAAAAGCTAAATGATTGTCTAGCAAAAGCTATGCGATCATTTAGCTCATCGCTTAGCTAAGTGTCTGTCACCTACAAATACTACACGATCGTTTACCTTATCCAAGCTGTCGCTTAGTAAATCCTATTTACTTGACAACTTCCGTGAGAAATTCCGAGAGAGAAAAATCTCAAATTCAACAATTTTCAACATTTTTAAAATTAGGAAAACAATTTTCCTTTTATCTCACGGTTACCATGAAATCACCAATAACCTCCCACTCAATTGGTTATTAGAGAAAAAGATTTAATTATCCAATAATTAATATTATTATAAATATAAATGATAACTAACTTATCATACTATATTTATAACCTATAGTTTTAATATTTCATCTCATGAAACATATAAACCATAGCTCTTTTTCTATTCCATGGTACTTAATGTAAATCTTATTTACATTAATCCTTCACTCGATGTATCTCATACACCATACCGATCATATCATATATAATCGAATTACCTCTTGTCAATTTGAACATTTCAAATCAACACCAAGAACTAATCCTTAACTGAATCCATTGAGCTACCACGGGGACCTTATGAACCTGTATCTCGAAGCTCCAACGATACATGAATAACTGACTAAACTTTTTAGTCACGGGATCCACCATCCGTTAACTGTCAGACACTCCACTAAAAATCAACAACTGAACTCTCCTTACCATAGATATATTATGTGTCCATCTTAACCAATCAGCAGTACGAAAATCCTTCATATATCGCTCGTAAGTACAGCCCGGCCAATAACTGTTATGCCCCTATAGTTACATCTAACTTCTTAAGTACCACTGATCCCTCTAATGAACATAAGTCATAGTCCTACTATGATTGAGTCCTCTCTTCCAAAGAGAAGTTGCGACCAATATGTTTAAGCACCGAAACCAACCCTTAAGGGAACAATCTCTCTATTTATCCCTACTTCGGGAAAGAAGTGAATTCCATCTTGTGGATTGAGTTCCCAACTCCTAGATCAGACAAGTCCACAAAAAGGTAGGCATGTTGAGTTGGCAATCTGGCCACTCTCACCCATACTAATCAAAGGACCACCACCAAAGATAGGAGTTCCAAAAATACTCAGGATTGAGGTCGTGTCACCTATGGTCGTTGAGGTGAGATGTAAGTCTCTAGTATTAACGACGTTATATACAGAGTCTAATAATCTTGTGGTCCGGTCTTATACAAACTCTTTGTATAGGAAACCCCGCTCGCACGTCTCCACATGAATGGTCTGGATCTACCATCTGTAGTAGTTTACAACACTTGCAAACCTCTACAAAGCGGGTCTTATACGTAGTGTCACCAGGATCAGGTATCCCACCTTAATCCTTATACTATAAACCTATTTAGGTTATCACTTAAGTCATGATCCACTTGTATACCACATATACATGCTTAAGTTTACATAAGATAACCATGAAGCTTTGTTTATTGGATATGAGTAAATGGCAGAATGAAATAAATTTATTTTATTCATCAAACAATATGTATCATTACAAACAACGAGACTCCGGGAGAATTAGGACACTAATCCCAACAGTTCCCTGATAAACTTCGTCTCCGTGAGCAATCGGCACCACCAACGGTAAATCCTTGCTATTCTCCGATTGAAGAACACGGTTGTGGGACCAAATTATTAGTGAAAAAAGGGAATTGCACTAATTAATTTGGAGAGTCAAAGATAATTTGTGGGAAAAAAAAAGAAAGCATTAGTTTTTGCAATTGAAAAATAATACCTATTTATAAACCAAACACATGCAAAATATCTTCTTGCATGGCCTCCAGCTCAAAATTTATTAGCATGAAAAAGATAGGTGTTAAGCTTAGCAACAACCACTTCAAAACCCACTTAGTGGGAAAATCCAACAATTGGATTTTTTCACTAACTAATTTTTTATTAAACTAAATTTATAGTCAAATAAATTTTTGAAAAAATATGAAATACTATTTTCATATTTTAGAAATTATTTAATTAAAATAATTTTAATTAGATAAAACAAACAAATTTAATATCACATATTAAATTTTCTTTGACACCTAATTTTGATTAATCACATTAATCAATTTTTAAAATATTTTCATGCTAATATTTTATGAAAAAAATACTCTCCAAAAAAATTAATTAATTGTTAATTAGATCTTATGTAAAATACAATTTTTTCTAAAGATCGAATTTGAACATTTCAAATTCTCACTTCACCTAGTTCTTCAATTTTTTCCGTAGAGAGCTAGCAAGAAGACCTGATGGACCTACAGATCATGGACTCCAATGATCCGAGACTAACCGGTCAAACTCTTTAATCAACATTCGTTAACTAATAGGACTGTCCACTATAGCCTGTAGTTGCACTCCTCTCACTGTAGATATATTATGCGTCTATTTGATATAACCGTCATCAATAAGTTGATCCTCAAAGGTTTTTGTAACCTCAACTAGGTCAATTACCATTTTACCCCGGAGTTACAACTTTTTCTTAAGTACCACTGTCCCTCTAATGAACAATTGATTTAGGATCTTAATTACTAAATCCATTCCCTCTCAGGCCAATAAGAGGATGGGGCCTCTGGTTCAAAATCCAGGATCAGCCCTTAAGAGAACAACTTTTCTACTATTCCTAAAATGGGTAGGAGTGAATTCCATCTTGCAAATTCTATGTCCCCAACTATCTACCCGGTCTTATCCTTGAAATGGGAGGCATATTGAGCAACGTTGTTGAGCATACCCACACCTATGCAGATCAAGAGACAATCCTGAATAAATAAGAGTTCATAGACAGCTCAGGATTCAGATCAAGTTACCTATGTCATCAAGAAGTGAAATTAATCAGTGTTAACAGTAAACGATGTTAATACGTAAAAATGATTATTTCGTGGTCAGTCTTACACAATCTCATCGTGTAAAATACCCCTGCTCACATATCTTTACATGAATGAATTGATCACATCATTTATGACACTTTACAACATTTGTAACAATCATAAAGTGGGTTGTATTCAATAGTATCTCCAAAAATAGGTACCCAACCTAATCCAAGTACTATAGATTATTTAGGCTCTTAAACTCGAACTTGATCCAGTTTATGTTTCCACATAAAGTCCAAGTATTCATTACAATAGCCAAATGTTCGTAGTTTATTGGATTTAGAGTTATCAATTCATTTTCATCACAACATTTGTCTAAATAAACTTCGTATCTGTTTACTGTTGACAAACTACGAGTTTTAGGACGTACGACCCAATACATATGTGTACAGAGAAGTCATCACTATGCCAAATAAACTGACATCACAACGGAATCGCTCATTTCGGCCAACTATGAATTCAAGCCACTCTCAGTAGTAATTAGTAAAGCTAAATTCTCCAAGAACCTTTATTATGACATTCCAGCAAACTTGACCCTCGATTATATGACGTCCGAGAGTTAACACTTGATCGAGGTTAGGGGTCTCATCGTGAATGGAAGATTGTAAGACCCACATGTGTTCTCCCTGAGTCAAAGGCACTTTCGTTGATAATTTAAGAAGAATTGTGTTGTTTTCTAAACTTGGCCAACGATCTACAAAGGGGCCAGCTAATGACTTTGCCACAAAAAAGCTAAGTCCATCTTTTATTGGCTGACCTCTAACTCCAAAAATCACAAGGTATCTTTTACCATACGAGATGTGTTCGGTAAAGTGAATCATCGTTCTACGAAAAAATCACCATAAAGGAATGAGTCTCGACAGCATAATCCAAAGGCAGTTAGACATAAATAATAATAATAATAATAAGAGTAAGCCCCATAAAGCTTTATTATATTTTAAACCCTATGGGGTTATTAGACCTTTCTAGGGTCATCCCTATGTTGATCAAGAAGTGATGTAATAGGGTTGTTTAAATTTTTCTGAGGTCATCCCTATGTTGATCAAATAGGGTTGTTAGACATTTCCGGGGCTATCCTTATATTGATCAATTAGTAAACCTTTCCAAGGTCATCCCTACATTGATCAAATAGGGTTGTTAAACCTTTATGGGGTCATCTCTATGTTGATCGAGAAATGACGAAGTAATAGAGTTGTTTAGACCTTTTCGGAGTCATCCCTATGTTGATCAAGAAGTGATGTAATAGGGTTGTTTAGACCTTTCCGGGTTCATTCTTATGTTGATTGAGAAGTGATGTAATAGGGTTGTTTAGACCTTTATGAGGTCATCCCTATGTTGATAAAAAAAAATGGTTGTTAGACCTTTCTGGGGGCATCCCTATGTTGATTAAGAACTGGCGATATAATAGGGTTGTTTAGACTTTTTTGAGGTCATCCCTATGTGTGTTAAGGCGGCGATCACATATCGGGGCATTGCTGAATAAAAAAACTCATCATTTGCAAAAAAATAAAAATAAAAGGGTTGGTGAAATAAAAAAAAAAATTACTCACTCGAATGCAAGTTACGAGTAGCTTTAATTCCTGTAAAAAAAATGGGGGCAAGTTAATAAAAAAATTAAAATCTAAATGATGAAAAATAGAAAATGAACAAAAAAAAAAAAGAGAAAGAGAAGAAGAAAAGTTTAAATTAAAAAAATTAAAAAGAGAGAGAGAGAGAAAAGGCAACTAGGTAAGTTGGAAAAAAAAATTGATCATATTTCAAAATGTTTTCAAGTTAAGAAATTAAATTAAATTCAAATTTGATCATCTTATTTGATTATTTCAAATTTGAAAAGATTTTATGTAAAATTCAAATTTGCTATATTTCAAATTTTATCTTAAATTCAAATCGCAAAATTTAGGCTTTTATCCTCTAAATCAAATTAAATTATGAATAATACTCCAATTTATCTCAAATTTAGACTGGGAGCCTAATCTAAAATTTATCTAAAAGGAAAATTGAGGGGAAATTCAAATTTCATCCCCAAACTTGACATATCATATGAAGCCAAAATCAAATTACTTGATTTTAACCTTATTTCAAATTAAAAATTAGGTATCGCAAATTCAAATTAAGTTCTTATTTTTAAGTCAAATTAAATTAAGAATAAAACCTTAAATTCATCTCAAGTTAAAATTTGGTCATAATTATAATCTCGGGTGCACTCCAAATTCATCGTCGAATTCTACTCCAAATTCAAGAATTCAATTTCACTCCAAATCCAACTTTGAATTAAGTAGCTTCTACTAAAATTCAAATTGAAGTTCATGTCAAGAAAGGGAATAAAAATTTTTACTTAAATTTATGTTTTGACAAGTTGACATAATTACAAAGTATGTGTCAAGGATATAAAATTCAAAGTTAAACTTATGTACTAAATTCATAATTTGACTGATATATCAATTGAGATCAAATTCAAGAACAAATATATTTGAATTTCAATTCCAACTTTATATTCTTCGAGATTTATCTACCTATAAATGCGTATAAATCTCGAAAATGGGCATTTGTTGAAGGAAGAATTTTGGATCAATCACAAATTGTCACGTCGTTTACTAAATTAATGACAAAATTCCAAATCATTAAATTTGGGACCAATTAGAAATTTACATGTGTCCCAAATTGGAGTTGAAGATAAATTTCGAAGACACCACATGGTTTCATCATGACCATTGAATCGAATAATTTGACCAAATTTGATATTATTATTTGGGTTAAAGTCCAACTATGCCCAAAAATAGACTAAATTTGATTCAAATGTCAAATCAGACCCGAATCCAACTTATTGGACCCAAAGACCAACCTAATCTAAGTCTAATTAGTTGGGTCCAAAGGCCAGACTCATAGACCAACTAAGTCCAAATCTAACTAATTAGGTCCAAGGGTCAGACATCAACCAAATCAAGCCCAATAAGCCTACCAGAGAGCTCTATACATAAATGAACTCTCTTCATTTGTAGGGGTCGTCAGTTCTACACACTAAAGAGCCTAGAGAGAATTCTCCAACAATCAGAAGATTCCTAGGTTTCTAAAACTACACACTCTTTGAAGACACAAGTCCAAGACTTCAACCTCAAAAAAATCACATATTTCGCTTCTTCAAGTCAAACATACACATTCAACTGGGAAATAATCAAAGGATTAAGTATTAGACATCGAACCATATCTTATCAAATTAATATCAACATCAACATAAGTTTTACTTAACGAAACAAGTTTCTTTAAAACTTTCGTGCGAACAATCTCATATGAGCGTTTTAAACCAAGTATTTTCGAAGTTCGGAATTTAATTTAGTATTTTTTTTATAATTTAACAAAAAAACTTTTAAAATACAAAAATAAGATTCATTCCGTATGACGGCTCGACAAAATCCTAATGGTTTTAACTTTTGGTGGCCGCCAGCTGAAGAAGAATTAAACTCAAAGAGATAATTAAACGACAACAAAGAATAATGAAGGAATCTTCTGTCGTCATCATTACAGATTTTTTCACGTCAACCACTAAATATATGAACACATGCTTAAACTTTGTCTTCTTTTTATTTTTTTTTAAATTATCTTTTTTAAATTTTTTATTTTTAAAATTGCATCTATAATATTATTATGGAGCTTTCAGAAAAAAATCGAAAATAAAAAAGTGTGAGGCTAAAAATATTAATGCAATACTTTAGTTTTCATCCGTAGAATAATGATAAAAGAGTATTTAAAATTTTTTTTTTTATAATAAAACTTTTGAAACTTCAATGATATCTTTTAAAGGGAAAAAAACTTTTTGGGTCCTTAAGTTTTGGATATTGTTTTTATTTGTTTTCTAGGTTTTCAAATGTTACATATTTGATTTTTAAATATTGAGTTTGTTTCAATTTAGTTCATAAATTTCAAAATGTTATAATTTTACCTTTGAGATTTGAATTTTGTTTCAATTTGGTTCCTATAATTTAATATTTTACATTTTTAAAATAAATTTTCTATTAAATACTCACTTTCAATCGTTGACGTCAATTTGTATTAATTAATTAAAATTAATTATGAAGTGAAATTTTAAATTTAATTTTAAAAGTGATAAAAAATAGTGAAACTTAATTAATTATAATTCTTTTAATGAATTATTATACTAAAGACGAAAAATGGGTATTTAGTGAATAATCGAGATTAAAAGTGTAAATCTTGAAACATAAGAATCAAATTGAAACAAAACTCATTTCTGATTTTTTTGATAGTCGCCAATTAAAAGGGGATGTTTTCTCAATTTTTAGATTCTTAAAGCAAAACTCAAATGTCAATGATATGATTGTAACATTTTAAAATTTGGGGACTAAAAAGAAATCAAACTCAAAAATTAAAAACTAAATGTATAATATTTTGAAATCTAGGGATAAAAAGATATTTTTCCCTTTTTTTTTTCTTAAACAAAGTGCAATGTTTATGAATATTTTCCGTCATTCAACAAAGTACAGATTAAAAATTAAACCCAACTATATATATTAAAACGATGTAAAATGAAAGATCGGTTAATGATTTTTAAAGTGTTAAAAGCCAAAAAAAAAAAAAAAAGAAAGAGAAATTAATTAAATTAAATCATAGAAAATACTCCTAAACTTTATCATTTGTACACATACTTTCAAGATCGGTTTCAATATTATTATAAATCAACTTTCATGAACATATTTAGAAATTTATTATATTTTTCATTTCTTTTTTAACAAAAATTGGCTCATGAGTGATGTGATAGTGATTTAAAATAAAAAATTTGATCATCACGCTATTTTCGATCATCACCACATCATTCCAAATCTTGATTTAAGTCTAAAATTCTAAAGGATTTTACAATTTCACTCTGGGTAGTTTTGAAATATTTATGAAAATTCATGAATAGTAATATAGCAACTTTTAAAGTACGTGGTATTTTTTAACCAATGAATAAATTGTATAGGTATTTTCTATAATTTAGTCAAGAAAAAGTTATTCACTAATATCGTCACGTTGTGCAGTTCTCTTTTAATAACAGTTAGATACAAATTTCAAATACTATATCTACTCAATAATTTTAATGAGATTTCATTTATGTAACATTATCAATTACATTTATAGTATTAAATTTTTGTCAAAATATCGATATTTCCACGTCTCCACAACACGAGGAGTGAATACATATTTCTATTATATCATAGAAAAATCCACAAAATATAATAATTAAGCAACAAAATATCATAAATATAAATATAATATGAATAATAAATAGGTTAACTTGTTCAAAAATCATAAAATTTTTATTTATTAATTTAAATTTTAAATTTTTATTTTTTCTATCGAAAATTTCGTAAAATTAAGATTACCTTAGATATCGATATTTTAAACATTGAGTACGACGTAACGGTGACCTTAAAAAATTTATGGGGCCGATGAAATTGTGTGGTTTAATGTGGAAAGAAATAGACAATGCATATGTTTGAGCATCCATATGCGCTGAATGACGGCTGCTCCAAATTGTTACATGTGCAATTTTTTTCTCCTACGTTAAACTTTATCTCAAAATTCCTTATCAACCCTAAATAAATTAATTTAATATATGCTTTTTTCTTTAAATTCTTTTTATAATAATGTTTGTCTTTACTTTACTTTAGCCTCTCTTCATTAATTATTTGATTCAGCTCTGCCTGTCAACTTTGACAAAACCTCACAAGATTCCTTTTTTATTTTATTTTTCCAAAAAACAAATTTTAATAATATTTCTCACATTTTTTAAAATATAGGATATTTGATAAATATTGTTTGATAGTCATTACATTTTTAAATTTCAAAATTTTGAAATTTAGAGTTTTTTTTTCTAATTTTTTATTATGATTTTTTGTATACCTTAAAGAAACATATATTTGAACTCTTTGTCAAATTATAAAAACAATCCATTTTTAAAAATTATGGTCCGATTTGGTAGACCTCATTTGGTGTTTGTTTATTTTTGATTTTGCGTTTTCAAAAATTAAGATAATAAGCATTTATTCTAATTTTAAATTTCTTTTTTATATCTATTTTTTATTAATATTTACAAAAATCGAACCAATTTTTGAAAATAAAAAGAAAATTAGTTTTTGAAAATTAATTTTTATTTTTAAAATTTAACTAGGAATTCGATTTTTTATGTAAATCAGGTTAATAAATTAAAAATGATTAGACTTAATTTTCAAAAATAAAAATTTAAATACGAAGTGGTTATTAAACAAGCTGTAACTATTTGGATGCTAATTTTCCTGATTTTCAGGGGTTTGTTTTATTTTCTTTTAAATTTAGTATTTTATATTTAAACATTTTTTTATCACACAATTTTCTTAATTGCCGAGCATCCAGTTTCACCACTAACAAGTAACGACAAAGTTGAAGAGATGTTTTGGAATTTTAAAATGAGGCAAGGTAAAATGGAAAGGTGACACCACTTGTTCTTTTGAAATAGGCAAACACTTTTGATGGGTTTTCAAAATATTATATGGATTAAAGTTAATCAAGATTTAAAATGTGGATATTGATTGAAACATCGAGTTCTTAATTTTATATGAAGATAAAATATCCGTTGATATGTCAATATATCTGTTGATATATCTATGAATCAAGGGTTCGACATCAACATTAAATATCTATAGATATCTCCAATATTTTTTTATAAATGCTTGTAAAACATGAAGATGTGGAAAATTGTCAGTTTTGATCCAAATACTTTTTTCTCATTAAGAAATAGCCTCACCTTTAAAATCTAGTTTTTTTAAACATTTTTATCTAATGTTTCAGACTTTAAGTGGAGTGGCCCACTACATAAAAAGGTAATTTTGCCCCTAAATAAATGGTCATTTAAAAAAGTTAAATTGAATCTCATCTTCTGGTGGAAATCCTTTCATCTTTTTGTGGAAATCTCATCTTCTCGTGGAAATCCTTCATCTTCCCGTGGAAGTTAGGATTCTTTATTCTTCTTCTTCTCGTTGAGTTTTCTTCACCATTGTTGGACTCTCTTCTCGCAAAGACTCCCCTACCTCGGATTTTGACAAAAAGGTACCTTTTCCATTTTATTTCTTTCTAAATATACTGATTGTATTATTTATAGGGAGAGTTTGTGTGATTTTTGGTAGGAGTGTGTAGTGAAAAACCCAAAATCCTTTTTTTATCATCCTTTGAACTTTAACGAACTTAAAAGAACCTACAAAATATATGGGGTAAGGACTATATGTTTGTCAGGGTTTGATTTCACATTTTTTGGGTGAATATTTGTCCCGTGAAGTAGTCGCAACAGCGGGAAGTTTTTAACATAGCTCGAAAGCTTTGTGTCATTTGTCTCATGAAGTTACTTCACGAGACAAAAGATTTAAGTCAACTGAACTTCGCGAGAGACAGAAGACTAACTTCTGCCTCTCGTGAAGTGAGTTCATTTTTATCTTTTGTCTCATAAAGTTACTTCAGGAGATAAACTTCAGAAATGAACTCAACTTCATGAGAGACAGAATACTGACTTCTGCCTCTCGTGAAGTTGAGTTGATCTTTGTCTAACTTCACGAGACATACTTCATAATTGAACTCAACTTCACGAGATAAACCACAGAGAGTACAACTCAAGCTTTTTTACAAACTTCACGAGATTTGTCTTTTGGTGGTGGCTTTCTGGCTTCTTTCTCGTGAAGTTTGTCATTTTTAAGGGTATTTTCTTTCACTAGGGATTTTAACATTGTACCATGTTTTATGGCACGCATAGTATTATGGAGCTGAGGAACGAGCCAACAAAATACTTTAAGGCTTTGTTATTTTCATGTTCTCATCTAGCTAAGACCTGTATGGTGACCTGGATGAAGCTAATGAGGGTCTAGTTAGACATGTTTAGGCAGACCATATTTGAACCCATCTTAGATAAAACCCTCTTCCTCAATGGACAACTGATACATCACCTACTTCTAAGGGAGGTTGTGGATGATAAACCCAACATAATTTCTTTTAATCTGTTCTAGTCTAGGGTATCATTCGGTAAGGATGAATTTGACCTCATCACTAGGTTTAGGGTATAGATGCAAGTGGCGTGGAATAATCCTAACCCTACTAGGCTTAGAAACTTATACTTTAACGATAAGCCTAGACTGAAACAGTTTGAAGTCGAGGAACATTTTATTGCCATGGACTTTAGGAGCGATGAGGATGCAATGAAAGTGGCACTTGCATATTTCATAGAGCAAGTCATGATGGGGAGGGAGAAGAAGCAAGTGTTTAACTATAGCATCCTTGGCATTGTGGATGAGTGGGAGATTTTTTGCAATCACGACTGGAGTAGTGTGATTTTTTAGAAGATTATTAGTAGTCTTAAGAGAGCTCTCAACGGTGCTATTGATCGAGCAGAACCCGGAACTCTAGCTAGATACAACCTAGTTCTATTGGTGAGGGTGACGATTGTCGTGTTGATTATGGTGATGAGGGTGATCATGGACACAATGACCAGCAGGACCTGGACCAGAACCGTGTTCATGTTGATGTTGAAATAAGTTGGGTGAAAGAAGATCCCTCTCATCCGAACATCAACATTCACAATTCTTCAGACCCTACTCGTAGACCAGACATCGACGCTGGAGATTCTCCACATCTGACGTGTTGTGGAGTATCAGATATTGAGACATCCGACATTATGGGAGAGATAAGACAATTGGAGGGTTGGGTAGATCAGTTTAAGGCCAGTGTTAAGTTTGAGTTCGATACCATCCATTTTAAGGTTGCTGATGTTCAACGGGATGTCTTTGTTATGATGCGATATCTTAGGCTACTATTGAAGTACGATTATCCTCTGAACCTATACAATCTTTACAAATTTGTACGTTTGCTTACAGTTTCTTTAACGCAACTGCAGGGAAAATTATTGCTCAATCTCATGATGCCGATGTACAGCCTGAAACTGATTTCCCTCATATCGTGTATGAGGATGTTAGTGGCCCATCTAGAGGTGGGAGTGCCGGAGGGGGGGGGGATATTGCATCGGAGCCCTCTGTAGGAAGAGCTGAAGGAGCAAAAGATGACTCAATTGTCCTTACTCTCTAAATCATCCCTAACACCGACGAAGATATTCATAGTCCTCAAGAACCAATACTCGAAGGATAGGAGATGATTACACTTAACTCACAAGATGTTAGTATCATGGAGATTGTGCCTTCAGGTGTCGATGGCACAGACAAGGATGGGTCTGAAGAACCGAAGGTACGTGAAACCCGATAAATCAAATTACTCTCTTGCATGTTTTGATTTCAGCTAATATACGTTGTTATTAAAATAAGAATTCGGTACATCAGTTATAACCCTAGAGACCCAACCGATGAAGGATGCTGCCTTGGTCATCATACATAGTCCGCGTAAACAAGGTCTAAAAACAAAATGCAGAACGAAAGGCATACAGTACATCAGTTACTGATACCCAATTGGTTCATACTCTACATGTTTTACGTACGCTGTTATATTAAGTTTATTCATTTTGGTCAATCTGGTTTTCTAATTCAGACAGTACAAACGGTGGATGATGAGGACGGAGATAGAAAGCGAAAGACAACCAGTTGCAAAGGCAAGACACTCATACCCTCAGAAACCGAAATTTTTGAGGTTAGTATTTTACGATGTGTAATGTATGCCTTTGAATGTCGAACTATGTTTATAATAATTATTTGGCAGGATACGTCCACGAGAAAACTGGATCGTTCAAAAATAGATAAGGAATGTCGAAAGCACCTCAAGGCATTAGAGAAACAGTGGGAAGTTACTTGATTGAAGGTGAAACAAGAGGCAGTTGATCATGGGTTGGCGTAGATCAGCTGGTGAATTGAGCTAAGGCGTTGGTCCGAACCCAGGCTGGGCTAGCGCGTGCTGGGCCGCAACACGGAGCGAACTGATGAACATCGGGTTGGGTCGGAGTGGGTCACCGAGTCTAAACCGGGTCTGGGATAACCACACGTGTCAGCCCCTTCCTTGTAGGTTGAATGCCACTCCGGGTCAGGTCATGGGTCGTGAACCGTGTCTGAGAGGGCATTTCGGGTCTATGAGAATCTCTACTCCAAATTTAAAGTTGTTCTCTTTGCCGGAAACGAGCAATTATAGTCTAAAAACAACTCTAATGACTAACAAATTTACAGAGCCTTCACGACACATTAAAGCCCATAAAACACTGGGCAATTACAATAATTATTACAATCCAAGAGAGAATTTGGATGCCAAAACCGAAATTATCCACTTTAGCACACAAACATTCATCACATGAATCAATACTCACCATATGCAAAAATTAACCAAAATTGATTACTTTAAGCATGCTCTCATACCAAATGATGGAATGAACACATGCGCAGTGAAAGAAAAACGAATCTAAAGTACTATACAAAGGGTAAACATGTAATTGAAAACAAATAAAAGGGGAAGAAGAAATACAATCTTTGTAGTCCTAAAGCTTCTCCAAATTAGCTTTAATCTCCTCACAAACGGTTCGTAGACCACATTAGAGTCTTCCAAACTATTCTCCGACCTTAGAATGAGATGTGGAATCCGGTGAATGACTAGTTTTGAGAGAAAAAGATTAACTCTTTGAGAGAAAATTGTAATGAGATTATCACATAATCTCATCAAATTCCACTATGACCAAGAAAACTTAAAAAAATCAAGAAATTCTTCCTTTTAAAGGTCATTACATGCAAAACATGCAACTTTGAGTTTGATGAGAATTTGACATTAAAAAATCCACTAACTCAAAGTGAGATTTAATGCGGCAAGTGTCTTCAAATGAAGACGTCTTCACTTAGTAATGCAAAAGATGACATTTTCCACTCACAAATGTTAGATCTTTCCACGAACTTGGTCAAAGGTCAAAGTTTGATTCTCAAAATCCAAAGTCAACAAATTTGACTTTCTGACTTTTAAAGTAAAAAACCAACAATTTGATTTCTATTGCATTTTTTACCTAGTCAATAATTTGACTTTTAATACAATTTTGACCAATTCCATTTAATTTCAAAATTAATTCTAATAATTAATTTTAAAATTAAATTAATATTAAATAATTAACTAAAAAATTTAATTAATTTAATTTAATATCAAATCCAACAATAATCCCAATTAATGTGAATCCCTATTCATAATCCTATATTTAAATCTTATTTAAATATCTCTTATTTTCTCTCTTTTTATGTTTAATTTACAATTAAATATTAGGTTAAATATATCGTATATGCTTAACGCTTTGCTCCAAAAACCGAATTTGAACACTCTAAATTCGTTCGTCGCATTGTTCTAAGGTTTAGTCCAATATGAGCTAAAAGGGAGGACCTCATGGACCTAAAGATCATAGGCTCTAATGATTTGAGATTAACTGGCTAAACTCTTTAATCTAATTAACCACCATTCATTAGTTACCGGGTCACTCCACTAAAGCTCAGTAGTTGCATTCCCCATACTGTATATATATTATGTCCATTCGATATAACCATGATTAGTAAGTTAGCCTTTCACAGGTTGTTTGTAATAATGGTTAGGTCAAAAGCTGTTTTACCCCCAAGATTACATCTTAATCCTTAAGTCCCACTGATCCTCTAATGAAAAATTGGTGATCTAATCACTAAACTGAGTCCCTCTCGGGCCAATAAGAGGGTGGGGCCCTTTGTTCAAGACCCGGAGTCAGCACTTAAGGGAACAACCTCTCTACTATCCTTAAAAGCAAGTAGAAGTGATTTTCATTTTGCACCATATGTCCCTAGCTATCTATCCGATCTTACCCCTGAAATGGGAGGCTTATTGAGCCGGCACTGTTGAGCCAACCTTCAGCCATGCAAATCCAAGGAGAATCCCGGATAAACATAGTTCATAGTTAGCTCAGGATTAAGGTCAAGTTACTAAGTCATCGCTTTGAAATAGCCAGTCTTAAACAGTAAACATCGTTATAAAGTAAGAGTGACTTAATTCTTGGTTCGATCTTATGCAAACTCATTGCATAGGACGCCCCCACTCCTCATGTCAATACATGAATGAATCAGGAACACTTCGTTTGTAGCACTTTACAACAAATTGTAACAACTATAAAGTGGGTTGCATCCAATAGTGTTACCAGTATAAGGTACCCAACCTATATTTGTATAATATAGACCATTTTGGCTATTTACTGAACTTGATCCACTCTTATGTCTCCACATAAAGTTCATGTATTCATATAATAGCCATGGATATTTAGTTTATTGGATTTAGTCTTTACAAGTTTAATTCACATATTTAACAATAGTTTTATTGGATAAACGTCAATAACATCTTTATTGATAATAGGATATGTTTAACATTACAAACTGTGAGTTTTAGGACATACAACCCAACAATGGAAGCATGGAATGTCGTAATAATTGAAATTCTTGCACGTACACATACGCGTATTCAAGTCAACAACTCCATTAAGGTGATTATCAACAACCTTAAAAATCTGTTGATCAAATGGCCTCACAAAATGCCTTCTATATCTATACTCTATCGTCGCCATTTTTGCCTCCGCATAATCTGAAAGCATCGTTTGACGAATCAATGTATAGGTTATTTTTCGATGAAACCTGTCATACAACAGACCCCTTATGTGATCAAGAAATTTAGTTATTGAAAATTTTCTAGTGTCCTTCAATACAACGTTCAAACTTTCAGCCGCATTTGTAGTCATCTGATCAAACCTTCGTCTACATTGAAATGCCCTAACCCACTTTTCAAATCCAATCTCCTCTAAGTATTGGCCCACTCCTCTGATTAGGATAATTTTGGCCCAATGTATTTGAAAAGTAGTCTCACGGGATGATTTTACAATTAGGAAGAAATCGAGGAGGGGAGTTTTTTTTTCCCGAAATGCTTGATTAGGTTTAGACTTATGTGATGAATGCATAAACAATGGAAGACAGAAGGAAATACCTTATTGATTACTTTGCCAATGCTTGCTTTACGATCCGACACAATGACAAGTTCAGATATAGCCCTACTAACCACCTCATTAACCTACTAAAAAAACCATGTCCAAGCCTCTTCCCTTTCATCATCCACAATAGAAAATGCAGCTGGATATATTTGACCGTTTCTATCCACCGAATTCGCGCTTAACATGACACCCTTAAACTTATCTCGTAAGTATGCCCGTCAACAACCAAAACACGCCTTACTTAGTTCAAGAAGCCTCGTACTAACGGATCCAAATCCATGAAGACATATTTGAAGTACCTATCATCTTGAAGCTTCAATATGTAAATAGTGTCGGGGTTCATTACCTTCAAAGCTTCCCCATAAGCATGTAACTGGCCGAAAGACTCCTCTAGCCTACCTCGGACCATTAATAACGCCTCTTCTCTAGACCGCCAAGCTTTCACATAACTAATATTGAAACCATATCCCTCCTACATATCTTCCATGATATCCTTCGACCTATACATAGTACCAACATTCGTGAACTTGGACTTAATTAGGTGACCAACTAATTTGCTTCTAGCTTGACGGCGATCGTGATCCATTAATTACTATAAACATGTATGGACATCTTGATATCTTGTTATTTTGAATAACTCCGAATCCTTAAGCTCGAGCCTAAATCCTCCAATGACAGACATCATGTCTATATTTAGCAACCAATAGTGATTTTGTGGGTTTGTCAACCCTATGTTCAAAATTTTGGCGTATAGCGAAGAGGGACAATGTGAATGAAAGTTCTCCTTTGAGAGATATATCTGCCCTACCTTAATATGAATGTCCTCGCTCTTAAACATCTGACCTGACATAATCATTGCCACTTCAGGATATGCAATTGGAGGTTTCACATGAGTATTTTCCAAGTACAAGTTGGTATCTTCGCATTGACGGTTACTACATTCACCCTCCTTTTGAATGCCCTTGTCATCCTCTTCAGTCAGATAATTAGACTCATCATCCAATTCCTCTGGTAATTCCCATTCGTAGTCTGAATCGTCTTAAACTATGTTCTCCTTTGGGTTCACATTCTCCTCTTCTATACCATGCTAAAAAACCCCCTCAACATGTACATTTTCATTTTCTATCTCATTCTCCTCACTTACATTATGTCCAAACCCCCCGTCTGCTTAACCAATATCCTCCTCACCATACATTGAGGAGGATAGACTATTATACTCACAATTATATGGATAAACAAACAAAAAAACTATCTTACACATAAAATATAATATAGCAAACAAACCCCACTCGAGTAAGATAATAAAAGAATGTTTAGTCCATGAATTTGGAATTAGGGGGGGTTTGGGTGAAGCCAAACCCATGTTTGGACCTTTGAAATAAAATTTTTAGATTAAGAAACCAAAATCCATGGTTTTGGAATATGGTTTTTGATGAAGTCAATAGATCTTAGAAAAAATTACCTTTATCTTTTACCTTTTATCGATGGTTATTGATAACAAATGTCGTTCGACTTTACGATCAACCGTTAGCGACCAATCTCCTTGACCGTCAAGGATCGATCACATTGACCGTTGAGGATCGACCATATTGGCCATTGACGACCAATTGTCTTGACTGTTGGCAACCGATCACATTAACCATCATCGTAGACAAGTGAACGTCTTGATCATCGAGATTGATCGTTGTGATCGTTAACGATCTATCGTCATGACTAGTAATGACCCATCGTAGTAATGATCAACGACCAAATGCCATGGCCTTTGGCGATCGATTATCGTGATGGTCGGAGACTAACCAATCGTCTTAATCGTCGGTGATTGTTGATTGTCTTAAATGTCGGCCAACGATCATTTACCATCTTCATCATTGGTCGATGATTGTCTTTATCGTCAACAATTGACCATTATGATCATCTTAACCATCAACAACCAATGTTCATCTTTAGTTAATGACTGATTTAGTGATGATCAACATCCAAACGTCATGACCCTCAACAACTAATCGATAAAAATTGACCCATCATCATATCATCGTTAATCGATCGTTGTGATTGTTTTTGATCAATGCATGGTTGTTGGTGGTAGCAGACAATTATTGTCAGCAGGTCGCTTGTGACCAGGGGTCGTTGACAACTATTTTCTTTCCTCCATCTTTCTTTCTTCCTTGGATTTCTTATTCTTTTCACTTTCTTTATTTTCCCAAAATAAATAAAAATAAAAATAATCTCCCTTATTCCTAGGATATTCCTCATTGAAGTATTGTGTTGATTATGCTAATCGTGAACTCGTGGATAGTCAGATGTTCCTTGTTGCTCACTACCCACGGTTGGTCACTAGGGTTTTGTTTTTCTGTTTTCTTCTCTTTCTTTTTATTCATTTCTCTCCCTTTTTTTTTTTTTTTTACTTATTTTCACGCACTAAATATAAAAAATTGACCTTGCATCAGTCATGATGTTCATGGGTCATCAAATTCTCTTCACCGACCATTACACACCTACCATCTTGTGTGATGGTCATCTACTGGCGATTACTGATAATTTTTTTTTCTTTTCTTCTTTCTCTACTTTCCCATCAATTTTTCATTTCCTTCTCCTTGTTCTCCATTCCCTCCTAAAAAAAAAAACTAATTGACAGATAAAAAATACTATTAAATGCAAACTTTAAAGGTAAAATTCATTTGATGACTACATGAAAAAAAATGATAATTTAGAAATTTAAAGCAAAACTACATTTATTATAAATGTGTTAGAATACTAAATTTCAAATTTTATTACTTTGTTATCAAAAGATAAATTTTTTATTTAAAGAGATAAGTTAAAAATTTAAAGGCAAATTGAACTTGTTATAAAACTTAATTTCAAAGCTTTGTTACTTTTTTACTAAAAATGTTTTTCCATATAAAAATAACTAAATTATTGTTATTCGTACGTGATTGTCATAAAAATTAATGAACTCAAATGAATTAATATAGGATTACAAAAGACAAAATTAATATAAATTTCATTTTAAGACGAATATGTTAAAATTTTCTTTTAAAGGTATCATGAAATTTGGTGCAAAATACACTAGGGTTATACAATTTACAAAATAACCATTAAAAAAATAGAAAAAAATAGATTATCCAAATCCATGCCTACACCTCAAATACAGGACTTTAGAATCTTAGACTTCTAAATCTTACATCCCAAATACAGACCTTTGTAATTTACAGGCTTATTTCCAGACTTTTGATTTACTTTCTTGTGACACAACCTGTTATTTTGTAATGGTTTGTTTTGATATTTATTTGTTTTTTTTAAAAAAAACAATAATAAAATTTGGAAATGAAATTAATAATGAGGTTTAAAAGGGAAAAAGAAACATAGAATTAACAAGATAATGCTAATATTATCACACAGCTCATAATATTTCATTTCTTCTCAATACGTTGGTTGTCACACGCATCTTCCTATTTCAAGTAAAATAGTAAAACGACGTCGTATTAAGAAAAAGCCTTCAAAAAACGACACAGCCCTCTCTTTTCCCTCTCCTCAATCTTCCTCTTTAAAAATCTCTCCCCAAATTCCTCACAGATTCCATAAGATTCATCTTCAATTCTCTCCACAGCCATGGACGGCGGCAGAATCGGCCTGAGCAGCGCTCTGTGGCGGTCGTTCAGAAACGGCGATTTCGAAGAAGAAGACGTCTGGCATGTTCTCAACGACAAATCCACAACCACTTCAGAAACCTTCGATCATTCCAAATTCTCCAGCGATTCATATGTTTTTGAATCCGACTTTCTTCCGTCCGCTTCCAGAATGATCCCGAGGCCGAACGGCGGCGGATATACTCAGATTGTGCCGAGATCGGCTCCTCGATCGATACCGCAGTGGTTCAAACGTGAGGGAAGTAGAAACCCTAGGACAGTGGGATTGGAACAGGACGATGAGGATGGAGTTGACGGCGATGGCGGCGACGGCAGCGATAGCGCGGAGGAGGACGAAGAAGAAGAAGGATTTGATAACAGAGTTCCGCCGCATGAATTAATAGCGAAGAGATTGGCTAGGGCTCAGATCTCGTCGTTCTCTGTGTTTGAAGGAGTTGGAAGAACTTTGAAAGGGAGAGATCTGAGTAAAGTAAGAAATGCTGTTCTTAACAAAACTGGATTTCTCGAATCGCTATAATACACCCAAAATTTGGGGATATGTGAATAGTTTTTTTTCCCCTTTTTAGTTGGGGGTATTTTTGACATTTTTATATTCTACTTTTTTCCATTTTAGTTTAAATACTATTTTTCTCTCAAAATCTTATTATCGACGTTCATATTTTAATCTTTGAGTGAATCCAAAGTCTAACATTTATTAGATAAAGATATGTCGTAAGGAAAATCATTACTATAGGCAATTGTAAAATATAACAACTAAGCTGAGAGTATTAGAAGATATAACACAATACAAAAAAAATTGTAGATATAACAAAATTTAGATAGTCTATTAGTGATAGATCATAACATTAGTAGAAATCTATCACTAATTGATTATATCCTTTGTTATATTTGCATTTTTTTAAAATATTGTTATACACTTAATTATTATCACTAGAAATAATATTTATTGCAATTACCTTTATTTTTCTAATGATATGAGAGATTTTGAGTGAAATCAAATTAAAGTCTTTATATAAAAAATAGACAATTACAAAATATAACAATCAAGCTGAGGGTATTAGTAGATATAACACAATACAAATATTTAGTTTGTCTTAACTAGATGTTCCACCTCAAAGCGTAAGTAAAACAAATATAAATTTCGGAAGAAACATCTAAATTGATTAATTAAAAAATTTTAGAGTTTAAATTGATATAATTATTGGTTTTTGACTTTTAATTGATAGAATCTCAAATTGTATGAGTATAAATGGATCTTTTTTTTTCTAACAAAATTTGTTGATAAAAGCTAGAATAAATAGAGAAATTTGGAGGGTAAAAATAGTATTTAAACTTTTTTTTTTCTTTTCCTATATTTGGATTTGGATAAATTATGCCAATTGGATAGCAGCTGAAAATTCAGCTCAATGTGGCTTTAAAAGAAATTCAGGTAGTATAAATAAATTATTTATAAAAGAGTAATTATTTTAAATGGTAAAATATATGAAAATAATTTCAAATATAATAAAATGTTATTACAATGACAACGTTAGATATCTAATAAGATAGATTCTACTATATTTTAAAATTAACATTTAAAAAAATATTAAAGTCCTGGGCAAATCTAGTCCTTGAAAAATGTAGAGATATTGTCTGGAATCATTACGATCAGCATGTTTTTTTATTTGTCTTTGACAAAATATTAATAGTTAATTAGTGAACATAAAATCATGATGTGACAACATTATATATAAAAGGAGTCTAAATTAATTTTACGATTAAATTTACAAATAAATTTAATTTCTATGAATTGAAAAAAAAAAAAGAATTTAGTCATTACATTTTCTAACTTAGAATTTAATCTTTATTATTTGATAAAACCTCATCAGTAATTCTTATAATTGAATTAAATTCTCATAACTAATTTTTAAGTAAACTTTTTTATGAAAATTTTATCAAATTATAGTAAATAAATTCAAATTATAAACTATAGAAACTAAATTTTAACATCCTACGAGTAATAATATTGAATAAATTTACAATTTAATCTAATGATAAATAAATAAATCCCCTTAATTGGGTCCTTATAAATTTAAATATTTCCTTATCAGTATAATCTTTTAAGATGAATACAAATCCAACAAGTATGGTCTCTTGCACTGAAAATTATTGTGAAAGGATTATGATAAGATTGTAGTTAAATTAGATTGAGAATGATAATAATAATAATCAAGAAGAAGAAGTGAGAGAATAACACAATAGTTTTACGTGGAAAACTCCTAAATAAATTAGGGTAAAAACTATGGGTAAGGATAGAATAAATCCACGGTATAAAATAGGAATTATAAATCTTCTTTCTTATAAGAAAGAACAAGCTCGCTTATAAAAAAAATTCTCTCTATTTTATTTCTCACACTTTGCTCATTTGTTGGAGATTTTGAGATTGTTTGACAGCCATGGATCCCCTCCTATTTATAGCCCAAAGTAATTTGGTCATCAAGTCAATTCAATGGCTCCAATTTGTTCTTAATAGATGAGAAGGATAGGTGGTTCCAATTCTCTTCGATCAATGTGAAAGTTCTAATGATTATAAATTGTTCATAGACAAAGTATTATAAGATCCAATGACCCAAAATTATCTTAAAAAAATCTTTTTGAATAATAAAAAAATTTCTTGATAATTATCCCACAAAAATGAGATTAATTATACATTTGGTTGTTGGATTTATTCATGTTTTTAAATTAATAAGCTTTATCTTGTTTCCATATTATTAAAATAAAGATGCTAAATTAACATAAAATGTTGAAAGAGCAAAGAGAAGCATTTAGATTAACATGAATATCTTTTTATAAATGGCTCATGTTGGAAAAATCATAAAACTCAATTCATCATTATTCTAAAATAAATGTATAGAATAATTAAGATATAGGACCTAAACATGGATAAAAAATCAGTTTATGGTCTTCCTTGACTATGTAATTCAGATCATAATGGGTAGACCCTCACTATCAGATGAAGAATAAGAGACTAAAGAGACATAACATTTTGGGGACCATAACTCTATATTTATTAATTGATCCTAGGATTTTCATAATTCTTTAGAACCAATTGGTTGGTTTTTACTCAACAGACCACACTTCTATATGGAAAATTATGCGCCCATAACTGAGATCATACAATATGCCATTAAATAGCCCAAATGTAATTGCTATTTAGTTTGTTACCCACATATGAATTAATGTTGGAAATGACAAGGCCCTCAGAATGACGAATAGTAAACCGTCAAGGCACGACGGTCAAGCAAAAAGCAAAACCTGCAAAACAGAAACTCGTTATAGGCTGAGTCGCGGAGCTCGCTCTCTTTAAGACATTTTGCAGTTCTGCCCAAGTGTGCAAGTAGGTCTGAAAATTTCTACGTCGTCCCCAGGATAAAACAGTCAAATGAAAACTGATCGGAAATGCACCGTTACCGACCGGAACGTACACTATTTCTAAACTCACTGCTCGGGAAGCTAAGATGGAGGAGAAGAGGAAAATGAAGTAGGGAATGAAGAAATGAATTATGCATTACGAACTGCTAAAGGCCTCGCCTTTTACAGGCCTTCAGCGTTGAACGGTAGGGAGCGAGAAGTGTGCTCCATCACAGAACGTGCGCGGACGGTACGGATGAGCGGACGAATGGACCGTTTCTCCCTTTTTTTCTATTAAAAAAATAGTAATAATAAAAAAAATATTTTTTTATTAAAAATAATCATCACACTCGCCTCACCCGATCGACGGGTGCGTGTGAGGGACGTCCATCGAACCCATATTGGTCTATCTTCTCACTCCCTCCAAAACATGGGTACCCCTTGAGGCCCAAACCCAAAACACAAGGTTGGAGTACATAAAGGAAACTTCCAACACCAAATTTTCCAACGTGGGATTCTCAAACAAAAAAAGTTAGTTCCCTCTAATTTTGAAAATTAAAATTTTCACCCAACAATTAATCATTAAATTAATTCCAATAGTTCATTCCATTATAAATCACATTAGAACTACAAACAACAATATCGAACATAAGACAACGATAAAACTAAGAAAGGTTATTGTAAGACCTAACCAACCAAAATAGGGATCACCTTGTTGATAGATCTAGAGATGAAATAAAATACTTTAAGATAATTCATCAAGTGCAAACCTATGGAAGAGAAGAAGATATGTTATATTGGCATGAATTAAATATTCGATTCGACCCAAATATTTGAGAAGTCTGTCACATGCCTTAAAAGTTGAAGCCAATAAAATGAGATCTTTTTAATAAGAAAAGGAAAAAGGGTAAATAATTCAAAGTTGTAACTTTAAGACTTTTGCAAATAGCCAACAAGTAGTAACCACCAACGTCGGACCACCTTTCTACCAATTGACCAAATATATAATAAATATAATCTTTGGATCACGTGCGTGTCACCATCTTCCAACAAATTTTCAATTTAATTTTAGGTTTAAATTTTATTTTGATTTAGTCCATAAACTTTTTGAAACGTGTATTTTAGTTCTTACATTTTTTAAAAAATGTTTATTTTAGTTGATGTTGTTGAGATTTTGTTAACTAAGGCCCTTTGGTTGTTTTTGAAAATTAAGTTATAGGTTCACCTCGAAAACTAAAAAAATATATTCTTTTATTATCTAGGTTTAAAAAACCAAACGAAATTTTTGAAAACTAAAAAAATAGTTTTGAAAAACTTGTTTTTGTTTTTTTGAATTTGGCTAAAAATTCAACAATTGTTGCAAATCATTGTAAGAAATGAGAAGAAAATAAGCTTAGTTTTCAAAAAACAAAAACAAAAAGTAAAATGGTTATCAGAGGGGGCCTAGATGTGAGGTGACTTAGTGTTTTAGATGACTAGGCTTTAGATGACTTAACTAGAATACTAAATAAGTTAGTCTCAACTTTGGGCTAAAAATTATAGGCTTATATTTCTTGGTCAGTTGTGGAGATTTTTATTATACAACTCAAAAAAGATTTAAAAACAAACTGATATTGGCACATAGAGATAGGCGAGCCGAAAAGAATTGAGATATCACATATTGGGGTGGGAAAATCAAACCTCTAACTTTAAGGTTGACGATATAAATATTAGGTCAGTTGAGTTATGTTCATTTTGACTCTCATTAAACAACTTGAAAGATAAAAAGACTCAAGTATGTTATTCACACTCCAAAATTATTCCGAAAGTTTATAAAAAGTGTACACTCACTAATTTATGAATCTGCAAGCAAATAACATGAAGGAAAAAAGTCCATCAAATTTCCGTCGACATGTTAATATTTCAATCAATATTCCACGTTTCCATAGTTCAATATCGACATGAAGGATGAATCGATATTTCTATTGTATCGTAGTCCATAAAAAAAACCAAACAAAAAAAAATATTACTAATATAAATATCATGTAAATATTAGACATCTTAACTTATTTAAAAATAACAATGTTATTTTATTAATTTAAATTTATTTTTTGAATTTTTGTTTTTATAATATTTCCATAAATTCTATTGAAATTAACATTTTATCAATATTTTCACTGAAATTTTCGTGAAACTAAGACCTCGATATTTCCATTAATATCGACATTTTAAACCTTGATTATATGGTCAATTTGGATAAAATTTGACTTTGAAAGGGAATATATTTAAAATTTATTAAAAATATGTGGACCAAAATTGAACATTGATTAAAATTAAATAAAGCTTAAAGTATAATAATCAAAATGATATTTCAGTCTGAATTTTATGATACTAAAAGAATGAATTTTTTTCAATACGAATATAGTTAAACCGATATAAAATGTGTTTTAGAATAAAATGTAACAGGTTTCAAATGAAGGAAAAAGAAGAATGGAGTTTAATACAATAAATAAATTAGCGTTAATCCCAATTCTCAAGTTTTCTTATTAATCAATCCAAATTAATTGTGAGATTTTTTTTAGAAGCATAAATTAATTATGATATTTTTAAGTGTTAGTTTTATAACAAAATTTCCCACTTCAACATGCTATATTAAAATTATTCCCCAAGTTTACATCAACCTTGTCATGATCCATGAAAGCAACCTATTACCTACAATTCACAGAAAATTCAAATTGAAGTATAGAAACTTTCTTTTGTTTTATTTTATGTTTGTCATTTTCCTAGTCCTTTTAGTGGAACATTCAAAATTTAATACATGTAACTTTTATAAAAAGAAGGTCTAAGTTCAACGTGCTAACAAAAATAATAACAAAACTGTTGAGGAATACAATGGAGTACAACCAAAACATAGATAGGAAGAAAATATAATATAATAATAAATATATAATAAAATAATAAAATATAAAAAATTATGTAAATATAAAAAAATTTGAAGTGGATTTTTTCACCAATGTGCATTTTTTCAAAATCCACAAAATGCCATTATTTATAGGTAAATTGACAAGTAGAATATGGAATTACATGGAAACTAATAGAGTGTAGTCTTGAGACACATGAACAATACATGGGGTAATAAGAGTATGACATTGACACATGGCCTTAGGACACTAAGCATGATATCTATATCACTTCATTCATAATATTTATAATACTTCCTCTTAGATCCCATTATATATATGAAATATGTCTCGTTAAAACCTTACTAGGAAAAAATCTAATGGAAAAAAAATTATAGTGAAGGGAAAAGAGTACATATTTCATAGAATTTAATACTGCTAAAAGAATACAATATTTTTGCTCCCTTCATGGAAACATCACTTCAGATCCTGGGTCACCACATTCCAATATTGTGTACCAATTTTTCAAAGGTTATGGTAGGTAATGTCTTTGTAAATAAGTCTGTCAGGTTATCCTTTGAACAAATTTGTTGTATGGTGATGTTGCCATTTTCTTATAGATCATGAGTATAGAAAAATCATGGTAAAATATGTTTTATTCTATCTCCTTTAATATATCCTCATTTAATTTGAGTTACACATACTGTGTTATCTTCATATAATGTTGTTGGAAGATTTTTATTAGAAACCAAGACACATTTTCCATGAATTTGTTAAGTCATCGATCTTAGCCATGCATATTCTTGACTAGCTTTGTGAATTGCAAGAATTTTAGTACGATTTGAGGAAGTATCTGTTATGGTTTATTTTACCGATCGCCATGATATATCAGTTCCTTCACATGTAAACAGATAGTTTGTTTGAGACCCAACTTTGTGTGGATCAGATAAATATCTAGAATCTGTATAAACAACTAGATCAAAATTCAATTCATTTGAATTTACAAACCTATATAAATCGTTCCTCGAAGATAGCAAAGTATATGCTTAATTCCATCCCAATGTCTTTTTGTCGGAGAAGAACTATATCTAGCTAAACTGAAAATACAATATCTGGTCTTGTATTATTAGCAAGATACATAAGTGCACCAATTGTACTAAGATATGGTACTTCAGAACTAAGAAGTTCTTCATTATTATCTCGAGGTTGAAAAATATATTTCTTCACATCCAGTGAATGAACTTCGATTGGAATGTTTAATGGATGTGCTTTGTTGATATAGAACCTTTTCAAAATTCTTCCTGTATAAGTTGACTGATGAACAAATATCTCATTTGCTAAATGTTTAAGTTGTAAGCCAAAACAAATTTTTGTTTTTCCAAGATCTTTCATCTCAAATTCTTTTTTAAGATATTCTATTGCCTTTGAAAGCTCTTCAGAAGTTCCTATTATATTTAAGTCAACAACATATATAGTTATAATTGCAATGCTTGACAGTAATTTCTTTATAAAAAGACATGGATATATTGGATTATTTTGATACATTACAAATTTCACCTTTGTTGAAGGACAAAAAAATATCTACATTGATGGCCAAAAAACGTCAAGAAGTCAAACATCAAGAAAACCTGACCATCAAGAAAACTATTTTTGTTGATGGCAAAAAAACATCACGGAAACTCTTTCTTGACGTTTTTTGCCATCAAGAAATAGTACTTTGATCTTTTTTGGCCATCAACTATATGGAAAAACCATCAAGAAAAATTCTTTTGTCGATACTTTTCGAATGTCAAAGTAAGATGATATTGACATTTTTTTCCATCAACTATTTTTTAAAAAGGTCAAGAAAACCCTTTTAATTGACTTTTTTACATGTAAAAAAACTATATTATTGTCTGTCTATATATGTTTTTATGTTTTTATTGATAGTTTTTAAGCGTCAACTATAAGTTGAAGGAGAAATTTTGGACCAATCACAAACTGGTCATTTACTAAATTAATGACGAAATTCTAAATCGTCAAATTTGGGACCAATTAGAAGTTGACATGTGTCCCAAATTGAAGTTGAGGACAAATTCCAATGACGTTTTTATCATGATCGTTGAATCGGATAAAATTAATTTGACCCAATTTGATATTGGGTTAAAGTCCAACTAAGCCCAAAAATATGCTGAATTTGACCCAAATGACAAATCAGGCCTAAACCTAACTAATTAGGCCCAAGGGCCAGACCTATGGACCAACCAAGCCCAAATTCAACTAATTAGGTCCAAAGGCTAGACCCATGGACCAGCCAAGTCCAAGTCCAACTAATTGAGCCCAAAGGCCCATAGATCAACCAAGCCCAAGCCCATTAAGCCCACTAGAGAACTCTACAAATAGAGGAGCTCTCTTCATTTGTGGAGGTTGGAAATTCTACACTTCAGAAAGCCTAGAGAAAATTCTCTACAATCAAAAGACTCCCTGACTCCTGAAGCTGCACATCCTTGAAGACTTGTGTCTCTTGAAGATTCACAGTTTCTTCCAAGATTTTGACTTCAAGAACATCATGTGCTCTACTTCCATAAGTCAAGCGTACGCATTCCACTGAGAGAGAATAAGAGGATCATAGAGATCGAACCACATCGCATCAAATCAACATCAACATCCAACTCCACGAAATACGTTTCTCAACCTCATGCAAACAAATTGACATGTCTAGTGGGACAATCTCTACCCCTCATCTCTCTCTCAACATTCAAACAAATCAATGACACCAAAGAGGGCTGCATCAAAAGCAACTGCTGCAAGCGACTTCTACACGGGACCTCTCACCAGCAGTCGTTCAAAGGAAGTTATGCAAGAGCAAAAACAAGGTTCTGTCATTACGCATAACATCTTGAAATAGATGACAGAGTCTCCTAAAGGCAGGATTGTCATCAAGGAAAATCCCGTTTTTGAAAACTTTACTTCTGTCTCCAGAAAGTCAAAGAGGGAATCACACTTAGATGTGATTTCTGTCATGATGATGGATGTAACAATCAAGGCGGCCATGGCAAAAATGGAAAGAAAGATAAATTTTCTGATGAAAGCTGTTGAGGAGCGAGATCATGAGATCACTGCCTTAAGAGAACAGATGCAAACTTGTGTAACTATTGAATCGAGCCAAACTCTTGTTGTCAAAGCAAATGAAAAAGGGAAGACCGTATTAGAGGAAAACTAACTGCAACAATCAACTTCTATTGTTTGTCGGTTTAATAGTTGCAAGATATGATCATGACCTCCATAAATGCTCAATATGGAGGCCCATCTCAGACCTCTTTTATATATTCTAAGCTATACCCTAGAGAATTGATAGCTTAAGGATGCTTGTTGGGTCCCAACCTCTAAATGTCACACCCCGCCCCAGACTACCATTTGAGCCTGAGGAAGGGCGTAACTGCAGCAGTTATCAACCCTTTCGTTGACACTTACTGCTTAATAACTCTTGTGAAAATAACTCTGATACCAATGTACATATTGAACAATCAACTGATTAAGTAGGCCCATTTTATTTTACAACAATGTAACGTTTATACAACTCAAAGACTTAACAACAAAGTTTACAACAACAACCGTAAAACCCTCTGAAAGTGTAACTGTGGCACGTGGCAGACCTTGACCATAGTAGCACCCTGGAACTTCTCACCTTACATTACCTGGGGGGGGGGGGGGGGGGGGTAAAACATAAAACATGGAAAACATGAGCTATAAAGCCCAGTGAGTGGTGCCTTTAGATAAACAAATAACTTTGTCAACAGAAATATACTTTTAGGAAAGCAATACATAGTCAACAAGAACATTACCACAAGTTCATTATTATTTTCCAGCCAAACCGCTGGACAATCCCCAGCTCGACCGCTGGTTAAACAATCAACCCCAGCTTGACCGCTGGTTATCACATAATAAAAACATCCCCAGTACTTTCACACGTATACTAAGAAAACAACAATTCCTGTGGAAACTTTCCCTGTACCCTATTATCCCGCCAATGTGCACATCGACTATTTTTCCGCTAGTTATGCTTAGGTAACTTGACTATATTTTCCTCCGGTCGTCACCGACTATCATTTTCCGCTGACTGAAGCTGACTATAATTTCCTGCCAAATACCCTTTTCAAGCATGCTAACTATGTATCCGGGGTACAATTTTAGTTTCCAAAACAAATATACAAGCAATATCTTAACAAGCATAGTAATCAGATAAACATATATCCCTGATCATGCAATTTAACATTATCCCCTACATATATTTACCTATATATAGAAATTATATCAACAATACAATACACAATAACCACTCACCTTGGTTGGTTAGGAACTTTCCTTTCCGAAGTTCCTTAGATTTTCTTGGTTTCCCTTTTTGAACCCTAAATTCTAGATTCAAATATCAGCTTAGATTACTCATAGTTCCAGAGCTTAGTTTAAGATACTTCCTTCTGTAAACATGTTCTAAAATGTCTCATAAATCTTACCATAAAATATTAGCTTAGAAATCTTCGTGGTTTAGCCGGAATCTTCAAAACATCAATACTGGCCCAGCTTACCCAACAGCCTGACCCTTCTGTCATTTTTCTCAGCTTCAGCCAGATTCCTTAGAGATTCCTCTCCGAAAGCCCCACCATGAAAACTAGACTCTCATATCTTTCATATGGCTTTAGAATCACTCCAAACGCATGAGTAAATTGGGAGAACTTCTTGTCCCAATTTGATGTTGTTTTCCAGACTTCACTATCCAATGCATCCTCTTTGAAATTCTATGATCAATGCATGGATTTTGGCCTCAACGCAAGGTTTGCTCAACTCTCCCACTCTTTTTAATGTATTTTTGAATTGTGATCTAAAAATGAAGTCTTTTGGCCTTATTTATAGGCGTCCAAGATGGCTCCATGACCGACACCTCCTACTTGGCTGCATGACCAAGTGTCTCTTCCTTACACCATCAACGCAATCTTGCATCAGCACAATCTAAGTGTCCTCCTATGTAGCCAACACACGAGCTTCCAATCTGATGCAACCACCTCAAATTATTAAGGCTTAAGGCTTCCTCTCAAGAAGACACATGGCTTGATGACGTTTTCTAGGTGATCTCATCCTTTATATGCGTCCAACTCTTGGATGTTCAACGCATAGTCCACTACTCAACGCCTAGCAACCCAACTTAGCCATCGCAATCCAACTTAGCCATCGCAAGAGCCAGCCATCACCAACGCATAGGATGGCCATTCATCCTCGATGCATGGCTTATTAGGTATCACCGCATGGCTTGCTCGGCATGGGCGCATGGCGCTTGGCATAGGCGCTGGCCACCGACGCATGGGCGTGCTGCATAGGCGCTAGTCGCTCGACGCATTGGCTTGCTCGGCCGCATGAGCGCATGGCAAGGCGTTCGATGCATTGTAGGGGTGTTCGATGCACGGTCGCTCAGCAGGGCGCTTCGATGCATGGGCTGTGTGCTTGGCATGGCCGCTCGACGCATGGGCAGGGGCGCTTGGCTAGTAGCTTGGCATTGACGCATCACTCGACAGGGCTTTCTCGTCCGCTTGATGCATAGACACTGCCATTGACGCATCGTTCGCTCGTCCGCTCGACACATGGGTGCTTCCATTGACGCATCGCTTGGCACGATAGCTTGGCCTGCTTCGACGCATGGCTAGGCAGTTTGGCTGAGCCTGCTCGACGCATGGCACCCTCCAGCCTTCTTGCCATCCTAATGCCTCATCCTTGGCTGCCATCCTTCAACCGCCTGCCACCTTTCAACACATCCTTCCATTTTCCTTCCATCACCAACGCATCCGACGCATCCATCATCCAACACATCCAATGCATCCAACACATCCAATGCATCCAATGCATCCAACGCATCCATCCAGCCTAATGTGTTGGTCTAACCTCCAAGGCATGCGTCACTCCCACTTCAACTTCTCCCTTGGCCTAAATAATCTCTCCAAGATCTTATGGCCAACGCATAGCAATGCCTAATCTAACACTTAGTCAAATTTTCATCAATTTAAGCTTAACTCAAAACTACTCAAGGAAAATCTATTTAACACTCAGAAATTTCCTTCTCATCAACATAGGATTTAACTTTCACTTAGTTAATTTCCATATGCTTAAGTAAGGAAAATGGAAATCCGGGTTTCACACTAAAGTTCCAGTAATTCGATGGAAAGGGTAACCTAAAGCAACACATTGCTCACTTTGTTGAAACATGCGAGACTTTCACACAAGTTGCAACATCCCTTGCTTATTGCTTTCAAGCCGCGGGAACCAGAGGAGATCTGCTAGTCAAGCAGTTAGTCAAAACCCTGAAAGGAAATGATTTTGATTGGTACACTGAGGTGATAGACAGTTGGGAGTAACTTGAAAGAGAATTCTTGAATCGTTTCTATAACACCAGGCACACTGTTGGCATAATGAAGTTGACAAATGCCAAGTGATGGCGGGAAATTAGAAGTCAATTTTACTCGACAACTAAAATCCTATGGACGTAGTATGTGATGCATGTTCCTAAGATATGCGCTGGTAGTCATGCGTTGGACTGATAATGCGTTAATGAATGTATGCGATGACCATGCGTCCTGCCACAAGTTTTCTTGCGCTCACGCCAAGTATAACGCGAACGCAAGTTTCTCGGGTAATCCGAGGTCGAACACAGGGACTTGTAGCTATATGTATACGGTAATGTACATTCGGCGGTTTGAATAAAAGAATGGAAGGGATGTTGCTAAGCTAATCCTACTCCTACTCCTATCAGATAACGCAATGAGAATATGCATGAAAGGTAGAGATACGACAAACCTTGACATGAAATAAATGTGTGGGAAAATAGATAAAATGCAGAGATGTTTTCATTGCAACCTTTAAGAGCGATCGCAAGGGCAACCCTAGTCAACGCAAGCCAATGTGATCATGCTACACTCATGCACGACAAATCATTTTCCAATGCAAATGCAGTGCTCCTAAGTCTAGGACGCATGTGTTGAACAGAAAAGTGTCCATAGAGCTTATTCCTAAGTCTCTACGCTTTTCCTATGCGATGATGCAAAATGCACACAACGCTACGGTGACCGCACACAATCGTATCCTATCGCTAGGATGCATGCGATGGGTTAATAGCAAACAGTGCTTATTCCTAAGCTCCTATTTCTTGTATTATGTATTCTAATCTGATACTCTTGAGCCTAGATTCTGACCTGGCCTTCCCAAGCCTAGATCCTATCCTTAGACTACCTTCGCGAGTATCCCTAATGGACGAATGAAGCATACATAATACAAGACAAGTGCATGAACTTGATCGACGCAAGATTGTTACTATCCCTAGTGAACAACGCATGCCTTGCTTAATGCGTCCAACCACTTACCCTCCTGGGCAGTTGATTGTTGTTGAGTTTACTCATAGACAAGCAATGCATTAGCCTATAGACAGGCGTTGCAGTAGCTTCACAATAAGCAAGTAAGATTACTCCCACACTCACACAACACACACCTCTCGACGGGTTGCTACATACTTCATATCCCTAATCCACATGGCTAAGTATTCGATACCCAAGCAATCCCACTAAATGTTGTATTGAAAGTGAAGATGCTAAGCAAAGAAGATGGAGATGGAGTCGAAGGAATAGAGAAATGCATTGAAAACAGATTGTATTAATTCCTTAATTCCAAAATGTCGTACAATACAATGTAAGAAAAGAAAGGGAAATGGAATGACCGGCTGAAAGCAAAGGCTTGCTTCCAGTGGATGTGCGTCAAGGCTGCCGATGGTGCCATGGATGGGTGGCGGAGCTGACTCTCTCGAGATCTAGCTTCGATCGAAGGCTCCGATTGTCACTCAGAATGGAGGAAGGAGATGAAGAACTCTAAGCCATCTTCTCACACAGTTTGTCTGGATCACGGGGAAAATCCTCGTATGGAGGGATATTCTTCAGATAACTTGAACTTCAGCTCGTCGGCTTCTATTTATAGAGTTTGGGTTACCGACAGCATTAATTGGACTGCTCTGAGTTTGACGTTCGGTGGGTTAATCCTTTTCTGAACCTCTGCCACAAATGGCGTGGTAGGTGAAATGTCAACATCATCTTTTGGATTTTCTCGAGGTAGATGCGTTGTTACGTTCATTCTACCTACCTTGCGTTGATCCCATTAGTTTTCGTTGTCGCGTAGCTGCAATCATTCAATGGTCGCATTCGTTTAATACCGCAACTCTACATGATGACCGTAATCGCCTGACGAGTGCAACTCCAATGCGATGGACGCATACGAGTGATTACCGCAACATCCATGCATTGATCGATGCATTTGCCTTTGCGATGGAGTTTTTTTCTGCATGTGGTCGTCTATGCAGTGGTCCAGTCTCCACGTTTGCATTCATTTCTTGCATTAGCTACAAAAATAGAACATTGAACGAATAATTAACACAAAGTATGGGTTGGCTAAGATTCGACATGCTGATCGACGCAAGCTCATTTTCTCGTGAATTCCTTTCATGATTGCCGCATATTTTGCCTAAGAACTTTCATAATTCTAAGTAAAAGGCTTAAGTTTCTGCATCTGCCTGGCCAATTTGGAGAAAATCCTGAAAAGATGTGAAGAGACGAAATTGGTGCTTAACTAGGAAAAATGTCACTTCATGGTGATAGAGGGTATAATGTTGGGACACAAGGTCTCTTGAGAAGGGTTGGAAGTGGACAAAGCTAAGATTGACGTAATTGAAAATCTTCCACCTCCAACCAACGTGAAGACAGTGTGAAACTTCTTCGGGCATGCTGGATTCTACAGATGATTCGTTAAAGACTTTTCTAAGATAGCAAGACCATTGAGTGCGTTACTAGAGGCAAACAGAAAGTTTGAATTTGACAACAATTGCCTCAATGCATTTCGAATTTTAAAGGATGCACTGATTACCGCACCTGTCTTAATTGCGCCAGATTGGACACTACCGTTCGAAATCATGTGTGAGCAAGCGAGTATGCGAAGGGAGTCGCACTAGCATAAAAGAAGAAAACAATTTTGCATCCCATCACATATGTGAGTAAAAAACTCTGAACCCTACTCAAATTAATTATACCACCACTGAAAAAGAGCTCCTGGCTGTGATTTTTGCATTGGAAAAGTTTCGGGCATACTTGTTGGGAACTAAGGCACTCATTCATACTGATCACTTGGCAATCAAATATTTGATGACAAAGAGGGAGGCAAAGCTGAGATTGATCAGATGGGTTCTCCTCCTTCAAGAATTTGATATCGAGATAATTGATCGAAAGAGAACATAGAATCAAGTTGCGGATCACTTGTCCAGACTGGAAAATCCCGAGGTTGACCACAATGAATCTGAAGTGAGTGTCGTGTTTCCGGTTGAGTAGCTATTTTGCATAGAAGAACTTCCTTGGTATGCGGACATCGTTAATTATTTAGTCTGTGAACAATTTCCTAAAGATTACACCTACTATCAATGGAAGAAGCTCAAGAATGAATGCAGACACTACTATTGGGATAAGTCGAATCTGTATAAAAGAGGTGCAGACCAATCATTCAATTATGCGTACCAGATGCTGCTCAACAATGCATATTGTCATAGTGCCACGATTAACCTTATGGAGGGTACTTGGGAGGCAACGTATTGTAGCCAAAGTTTTA
This sequence comes from Benincasa hispida, assembly GCF_027475165.1. Classification (NCBI taxonomy): domain Eukaryota; kingdom Viridiplantae; phylum Streptophyta; class Magnoliopsida; order Cucurbitales; family Cucurbitaceae; genus Benincasa; species Benincasa hispida. The sequence continues at coordinate 47,229,981 of NC_143486.1, forward strand.
CAAAGTGAATTCTTCTGGGCTTCGTTATTTAAGGATGCTACTGACTACACAATGAAATGTGATCGGTGTCAGCGCACTGGCAACATTTCATAGAAGAACACAATGTCGATGAATACTATCTTAGAGCTGGAACTATTCGACGTATGGAGGATTGATTTCATGGGACCATTCCCTTCTTTAAATGGTAAGCACTATATTTTATTAGCCGTTGATTATGTCTCCAAGTGGGTAGAGGCAATTGCATGCGCCGCAAGTGATGCGACGGTAGTCCCCAGTTCCTGAAGAAAAATATTTTCACGCGTTTTGGCACTCCCCGTGCCATCTTAAGTGATGAAGGATCACACTTTGTCAACCACAGTATAAAGAAGCTGCTGTGCAAGTACAACATCCTCCACAAAGTGGCCACCGCATTCCGTCTGCAAACAAATGGTCAAGCTGAAATGTCCAATTGGGAAATTAAATCGATACTTGAGAAGTCAAACCTTCGTAGAAAGATTGGGCAATGAAGCTTGATGATGCGTTATGGGCATACCGGACCACATTTAAAACACCTATAAGAATGTCCCTTTATGCGTTGGTATTCGGCAAAGCGTGTCACTTGCCCTTGAAGCTAGAATATAAAGCATTATGGGCAGTCAAGAAACTGAATTTCGATTTAAAGAAAGCAGGGGAAGCGCGGAAAATGCAATTGGTCGAGCTAGAAGAATGGAGGAACAACGCATATGAAAATGCAAAAATTTATAAGGAGCATACCAAGTGCTAGTATGATCAACGCATATGCGGCAAGAACCTCCAAGTCGGGCAGAAAGTCTTGCTTTTCAATTCACATCTGCAACTATTCCCGAGAAAGCTAAAGTCTCATTGGTCTGGATTGTTCATAATTCGACAAGTACTTCCGCATGGTGCGGTGGAATTATCAAATGACGACGGTACCGACATATTCAAAGTCAATGGGCAGCTAGTAAAGGTATACCATGGAAAAGACTGGCATCGCCAAGTCGACTCTATGGAACTAAGAAACTTTGAATAAAGAAGGAAGTAGGTGGTCCCTGCGTTGTCCAATGATCGCAAATTCTCAAGGACGCAAGTTCTGGAAAACTTTAAGTCTTTAACTCTTTTCTCCACTTCTTAGAATCTTCACTATCTTTTTAGCTATCTTTTCAGTTTTCAATTCTATATATATATAAAAAAAAAATTTACGTTAATGATTTTTCTTTTGTTTAAAATAATTTGACCCTTTTTTTTTTCTTACAACGATCGAGGTGCTGGATTGCGATGATGCTACGCAAAGAAGCATTCATCTTATTCCACCACCGCTACCCAAAGAAGAAAGATCACTGCAAGGATGGATGCATCAACACAATGTAGGCGACAACACAAAATTTGGGGGTGTACTTTTCCTTATCTTTATTTCAAATTTTGCACTATCACATTGTATTTCGATTTTCGAAGTTTTATCACCGCATCTTTCTTGATTACCATAATCATTTAACAAGTAGATAAATTTAGTAGTTTACCGCATTCTGTTTCTTTGCCAAGTAAGATTTCAATGATGAAAAATATGCTTTCTTTCATATATATTAGAGTAAACTTAATCTTAAGATAGTCACCTCATAAAATATTTCTAGAAGTTAGGGGTTTGCTAACTTTCATTCAAACTCTCTTTACAACGCATTCTAGAACATCGCATAACTTATTTTAATCTTTTGGCAATGGGGACATTGCCGCATTTTAAATTTGGGGGTGATGTATTTATTTTCGACCTTGCTATTTTCGGTTCTACAAAAAACAAAAACATTTTTGAGAATAACAACTCTACTGTCAACGAAAAGAAGAAACCCATGTTGATAAGAATTAAGTTGTGAAAGGCACTTGCTCGTAGTTGGATGTTCGCATGACACACGTGGGGGCAAGCCAAAACAAAAGTAAGTTACCAGGATCAACGCATAAATCAATGACCGCAACCCCAATGCCAAATCGTTATGAGTTTAGTCTGAGAAAGAGTGCATTGCTCGTAGTTGGATGTCCGCATGACACCCGTGAGGGCAAGCCAAAACGAAGGCAAGACACTCGGATCAGCGCAAGGTCAGAAAAAAATAGCAATAAAGAAAATTTTTGTGCAAGGATAAATCATTTGATACCCCGGTGGAAAATTTTCTTTTTGAAATAAATCATGCGATGTTCCAAAATTCAGTAAATTCCTTTTGAAAGTTAAGCTTGCAATCCTTAAGTCTTAGAAATATCTTAGGAAGAAATTTGAATAAGACTTAAGGAAATTCTAGCATATAAGATCTGAACGAAGTATCATTGAGAAATCTAGGAAAGAAAACTTTGCAGTTAACTTGCTAAAGGAATCTTTAACTTATGCTTGAGGACAAGCATTGTTTAAATTTGGGGGGTGTGATAATGGGCAGAAATGCACATTATCATAGTGCTAAGTTCTTAAATAATGTTGGATTGCATTGATAAAATATGTTAAATTGCGTCCATTAAGCATAAATTCTACAATATTGCGGTCGCATGCGTCCAATGCATTAGGCAGTTGATTTCTGTATTTTTGTGCAGAATAATACGTTAACACAATGCAAAGAATGAAATCATAGGAATACGTTCGTCGAGCGCAATTTCACTGCAAGACTTTGCATTGATCGTGCTCGCAAACATCCACCCAAGAAGAATCACCACAACATGGTGGACACATCGGGACGAAAGGACAATTAAGATCGATGGGACAGAAAGCTAACGATAGTCGGATCCAAATTAAGTTGATAGCCGATAACGGTCACAAAGTACATCCAGCTTTATCGGTGGCAGCTATCCGACGCATCAATCAGGAATTAAAGTTGTCCCATCTGTACAACTAGGAGAGAGAAGCCGCCTTTCACCTTTGATGCCCTATAAATACCAAGTGCATTCTTCAGAGAAGGGGTTAAGCAGTCGATTACTTCATCACTTTACAAGTTCACACCTCTGTTCATAGTTTTCTTTTCCATTTCACGGCGGAGCTAGAGAAGAGTGGTGACGCTAGAGATCGTCCAAGGCGGCTCGGGAGAGAACCTTGGGGCATAAGAGCAGAGAACGGGTTGACTCTCACGAAAGTGAGAATATCTTTAGAGCACGAGTAGAATAGTGTAACACCTGGTGGCAAGAAATTGCTCTAGGCTCTTTACTGTACTAGCATTGTTATTCTGTACTCCATCTTTTATCTATTCAATGGAAGTTCTACTTCTACATCTGCTCATTCTCTTAATACGCATGAGTAGCTAAACTAGTTGAATGAGTTGAGAAGAACTAAGCTAACATGATCTAGGAAGTTCATTGCTTGCGATTGTCTTGTTTTATGTTATGAAAAACATCCCTTTAGAGTTGCTTGAGAGAGAATCTAAATAAAGAACCTAATGTCTCGAGAGAGCTAGGTTAGAATCTGACTTGAAAGAGCAAGATTAGGCTTGCGTAAACAAGAAATAGGGACTTAAAGATAAGCTCTGTTTTTCAACTTGCATCGCATGCATCCTAGGAATAGGAATGATATTATGCGGTCGCATATTTGTGTGAATGTCATGTTGTCATTGCATAAATAGAAATAGACATTTATGTGTAAACCCTGTAGATTTATCGCATCACATGAGTTCTAGCCTTAGAAGCCGTGACATTCACGCCGAGAGGTGGTTTACTATTGTATGCATGTTGCATGATTGCAAGGCATGAACGTAACCTAGGGAGTGTTAGCCGAAGCCCTTCTCAACCCGTTCACTGCATATTCATCGTATTTCCCGTTGCCAACTCTTTTCGAACTCTACCGTATTTATTATTATTTTCATAACGCAACAAAAAACTAACCACCTTATTTATTTTACCCGTTCATAAGAAAATTATCAACGCAAACTATTTTCACAAGTCCCTGTGATCGACCCTGGACTTATCAGGAAACTTAGAGGAATTTACATTTGAATTCCACTGGGGAAACCTGAGTGCACAACATAATTCCATCAACGCATATCAACCCATATTCCACACTAAATAAAATAATGCATCAATCATCGACTACATCAACCGATGGAGAGCTTTGAGTATGGACTACAAAGATTGACTCACCGAACTATCTCTGTAATGTACACCCAAGTTATGCACTGAGGACTTCTCTATATTCTGCAGGGAATAAAGTCCTATACATTTGAAGAATTGGCAACTTGCACCCACGATATGGAGTTGAGTATCGTCAATAGGGGAACAAAGGATTTTTTGATCTCTGAAGTGAAAAAGGATAAGAAAGAAGAAAAGGGCACTAAAAAGATTGCGAAAAGTGCCATAAAGGAATCAATGGTCGTTAATTCGAGCCGCTGAAATTTTCTTCAAAAGGAAAAGAGAAGAAAGTTGAGAATAAGGATGAAGGAGGCAAAAGACATCACCTAACTTTGAAAGAGAGGCAGAAAATAGTTTATCCGTTTCCTGACTCTAATGTTACAGATATGCTTGAACAACTGCTAGAAAAACAACTTATTCAGATACTGGAATGCAAATGACCCAAACAAGTAAGGAAAGTGGACAATCCTAACTATTGCAAGTATCATAGGGTCGTTAGCCACCAAGTCGGAAAAAAATTCATGCTGAAAGAGGTGATTCTAAGGTTGGCTCGTGAGAGGATGATTGAGCTGGATTTGGACTCTCGAATCTATGGTCATTCGGTTTCAGCAAGCGACCCAAATGACAGACTTTCAAAATAGAGAAGAACATGTTGATAGTGATGATGACGAAGGATGGATTCTCGTAATGCATTGAAAGAAGAAAAAGTCAAGTTTTACCTAAAAAGAGTCACGCTCCTATCAGAGTTACAGAAGAGGGAACAAGACTTAGAAAAGGAAGGGAAAAAAGAAGGCTTGGAAGCCCAAACTTATCAAAGAGGAAGATGAGGACTCCCTCAACCTAGGTGACAGGTAACGTTAGCAGATTTTCTTCCAGAGAACTTCTACAGCCACTGTTCGAGTAAAACGACAGAGGTTGTTGCCTTTCACACTATTAGCACGATAGAAGAATTGGATAATCCTTTAAGTTCATTAAAAATGATGGAAGAATCAAAAGACTTACCATCATTTCGCATAGATGACATGTTGTCACTCCCTCAGGCAACTAAGACTACTCTCATCATTGCATTGTTAGAATCCAATGCATCTAGTGTACTGACCTCTATGATGCGCGTGTATGCCTCATGTTATACAACCATATGTTTCTCAAATGAAGATCTATTGTTGGGATCAAAGCTTCACAATATGCCTTTGTATGTCTGAGCATACATTCGAGAATAAAGAGTTGGTCGAATTCTCATTGACAATGGATTAGCCATCAATATAATGCCTAAGACGACTATGAAACAATTGGACATCCTCATGGAAGAATTATCTTCACTAACCCTCAGAATGGAAGCTTAGAGTAGGGGGAAGGTGAAACTTCATATCACTACATTACCATCATCAAAGAGTCTGAAAATGAAATGGCCGACGAGGATGTGGAAGATGCTCTACTAGGTCTGGAAGATGGTGGTCAATCCATAGTGGATGAACTCAAAGAAGAGAATCTTGGAAGAGTAGAGGAGTTGCACCTGACTTTCATTAGCATATCTCTCTCTGGTGAGAAGATAGACAAATATATGAATTTACTCACTAAGTATAGGGACATTTTTGCTTAGTTCTACAAAGAGATGTCGAGACTCGATCTAAAGGTAGCAGTCCATCATCTCGCAATTAAGCAGGGATGTCGGCCAATTAAGCAAGCCCAACGACGCTTTCAATCAGAGCTTATTTCTCAAATTGAAGTTGAAGTCAATAAGTTGATCGAAGTAGGGATTATCTGTGCAGTCAAATACCCATTGTGGATAGCTAACATTGTTCCTGTCAAAAAGAAGAATGGATAGCTTTGTGTTTGCGTAGACTTTCATGACCTAAACAATGCTTGCCCGAAAGATGATTTTCCATTGCCCATCATAGAGATCATGGTTGATGCGAAAATAGGGCATGAGACCCTATCCTTTATAGATGGTTCGTTCGGGTATAATCAAATACAAATGGCTCTCGTTGATGAGGAAATGACGTCCTTTTGAACTCTAAAAGGAATATATTGTTACAAGGTGAGGCCTTTTGGGTTGAAGAATGTTGGCGCTACTTACCAATGCAGCATGTAGAAAGTGTTTGATGATATGTTACATAGACATGTAGAATGCTATGTTGATGATCTCGTGGTTAAGTCCGAGAAACGACAAGATCATTTGAAGGATCTAAAAATTGTGTTTGATCGCCTATGAAAATACTAGTTGAGAATGAACCCTCTTAAGTACACGTTCAGGGTAACCTCAGGGAAGTTTCTTGGTTTCGTTGTAAGGCATTGAGGGATCAAGATAGATCAATCCAAGATCGATGACATATAAAAGATGTTGAGGCCAAAGAATTTGCATGAGTTAAGAAGTCTTTAGGGGCGTCTGGCTTACATCCGGAGGTTTATTTCCAACTTGGTTGGTCGATGTCAACCTTTTCAAAGATTGATGAGAAAAAGAGAAAATTTTGAATGCTTTTGATAGCATAAAGAGGTACTTGCTTAGTCCCTTTGTTCTAGGCGCTCCTGTAGCAGGAAGTCGTTGATGTTGTACATTGCTGCGTAAGAAAGATCGCTAGAGGCATTTTTGGCACAAGAAGAAGAGAAGGGAAAGAAGCATGCTCTCTACTATCTAAGTAGGACTTTAACCAGAGCTGAAATCAATTACACTCCTATTGAGAAAACATGCCTTGCACTCTTCTTCGTCATCGACAAGCTGAGACACTATATGCAGGCCTTCACAGTTCGTCTAATTGCGAAAACTGACCCCATCTAGTATGTTTTATCTAGGCTAATCATCTATGGGCATTTGGCCAAATGGAAAATCATGCTTCAGAATAAGACATTGTTTATGTGTCGCAAAAGGCGATTAAAGGACAAGTGTTGACCGATTTCTTAGAAAATCACCCAATTCCATCAGACTGGAAGTTAAGTAAAGACTTGCTTGATGATGAAGTTCTCTTCATGGAAATCACAGAGCCTTGGATCATTTTCTTCGATGGTGCAATACGAAGGAGTGGTGTAGGGGCAAAAATCTTCCTCATTTCATCAGAGAAACACATGTTGCCTTATAGCTTTGCGCTTGCTGAATTTTGTTCGAACAATGTTGTCGAATACCAGGCCTTGATAATCGGCCTCCAAATGGATTTGGAGATCAGAGTATCGTACATAGAGATTTTTGGTGACTGAAAGTTGATAATCAACCCGCTCTTACTCCAGTATGATGTGAGGCATGAAACCTTACTTCATTTATGTTAGACAATTGATAAAAAAATCCGAAAGCGTGACATTGTAGCATGTCCTGAGGATAGAAAATAAGAAGGCGGATGCTTTGGCGAACATGGCTACTACCTTGACAGATCTACACGATGTATCTCTAAGTATATTGCTTTGTCAAAGGTGGGTTATACCTCCGGTCTAGACTGCATGTGAAGAAATGAATCTGATATCATTCTGCTTAATTGATAAGGGAGACTAGCGGCAACCCTATATAGACTACCTTGAACATGGAAAGCTTTCAGATGACCTCCACCATAAAATTGAGATTCGAAGAAGTGTTGATTACTTCATTTATAATAAATGGGTTTTATATCGTCGCTCCCTTGAAGGGCTCTTTCTTCCATGCCTTAGAAATGAGGAATCAATGAAGGATTTGGAAGAAGCGCATTCAGGCGTCTGCAGTGTGCAAAAATCTGGATTAAAGCTTCAGTTCCAACTAAAAAGGATGGGTTACTACTGGCCAAGGATGATCCAAGATTTGATGAAGTATGGAAAGAAGTGTGAGGCTTGTCAATACCATGCAAACTTCATTCATCAACCACCCAAGCCTCTACATCCGTCTGTAGCTTCATGACTTTTTGAAGCATTGGGACTTGATCTTGTTGGCCCTATGACACGTAAGTCGTTAGTAGGACATTCTTACATCCTCGCAGCCACTTATTACTTTTCAAGGTGGGCTAAGACCAACACCTTGAGAGAATCTAAGAAGGAAAACGTGGTAGACTTTATCCGTACTCACATCATCTATCGGTACGGTATTCCCCAACAAATTGTGACAGATAATGGGAGGTAGGTCTCCAATTGTTTGATGGACAGGTTGTATAAGAAATTCAAGTTCAAGCAGTACAAGTCATCTATGTACAATGCCATTGAAAATGGGTTGGCAAAAGCATTCAACAAAATGTTGTGCAACCTACTGAATAAAATTGTCCTTTAAGTCAAAGAGGGATTGGCAAGAAAAGATTGATGAAGCATTATGGGCTTATCGAACCACTCATCGTACTCCTACAAGAGTTACACCATACTTTCTTGTTTGTGAAGTAAAAGTTGTCCTCCCTTTGGAATGAGAAATTCCATCACTAAGAATGACAGTATTAGAGGGATTAACTACAGAAGACAACATTAAGTTACTACTTCAAGAGTTAGAAGCACTTGATGAAAAATGGTTGGAAGCTCAATAAGCATTAGAGTGTTACTAAGCGCGAACGTCTAAAACCTTTGATAAGCACGTGAAACCTCAATCTTTTCTAGTCGGTGATCTGATGTTTGTTGTAAGAAGACCGATTATCATGATGAGGCATACGGGAAATAATCAACGGAAATTTTCTTAAGGAATTTTATGCTTGATAAATTTAAACAGAAAAAAATAACTCCTTATCGTAAGGTATAAATTGCATGGTGCTCTTAGCCCACATAAGCTTAAAAGGTGAACGACTTAATAAAAAGAATTCTTTATAAACTACGTTATGACTTGATCTCTGACATTATAAAAGGTACGTAGGTAGCTTAAAGAAATTTAAGCTCAGTTGCATGAAAAAAAATATAAACCCAAATTTAAGTGTAGTCTTGCAAAAGAAAGAAAATATAATTTTATTAAAAGCAAAATATTCGAGGTTACATGCGCAGAAAGGGGAAGGGGAGCTAGCTAAAGTCAAAGTTTCCACTTAAAGTCTTTTAATTTTTCGCACGTAGTTTCCATGTTTCTGCGAACTGTAGCTAAAGCCTCAATACCTGCATCAGTTCTAGTGGGGTGCTCTTAAGGGTATTGATTTCTTCCTAAATTTTGGCAACTTCAAATTCTTTTTCGGCTATGGTCTCCTGTTTCTCATAGGATAAACTGACAACTTCTTGAACTCAACGTGTAGATTTTGGAGTTTGGTTTTTAGTTCTTACTTTTCCAAGGACTATAGTTTGTAAACTTTGTATGAACAAACATATCTATGATTAATAATATTTGATATTTTATTCACTTTGGCTATGAAATATATGATATTTTAGTTACATTAACCACAAACCAATAAACTAACATCTAAGGTTATCATTGTAACTTAAACATGTATGTGGAGACATACAAGTGGATCATGTTTAAGTAATAATGTAAATAGTCTATAGTATATAGATAAGGCTAGCTATCTTATCCTGGTGACACTACGAGTATGGCCCACTTTGTAGATGTTACAATTGTTGTAAAGTGCTACAAATGATCTGATCCTGATCATTCATGTATTAGACATGCGAGCAGGGATATTCTATACAAAGGAGTTTGTATAAGACCGGACCACGAAATGTTTAGTCTCATTATATAACGCCATTCATAATAGAGAATTTCATTTCACTAGGATGACCAAAGGTAACATGACCTTAATCCTAAGTGAGTTGTAAACTCTTGCCTATGAGAACGATTGATTTATATGGGTGAGAGTGGCCAGATCACCGACTCAACAAGCCTACCATTTTGAGGATTCGTCTAATTGGGGACCTGGAAACTCAGCTACACAAGATGGAATTCACTCATTCCCCGAAGTAGGGATAAGTAAATAAATTGCTCCCTTAAGGGCTAATTTCTGGTCTTGAACAATATGACACCACACCTTCTCTTGGCCAGAGAGGGGTTTAGTCATAGTGGGACTATGACCTATTGTTCATTAGAGGGATCAATGGTACTTAAGGAGTTAAATGTAAATAGAGGGGGGAAAATGGCAATTTGGCCCAGCTGTACTTGCGAGCAATTTGTGAAGGATCATCGTACTGTTGATTGGTTATATCAATGGACACAAAAATATACCTGTAGTGTGAAGAGTGCACTTGTCGGTCTTTAGTGAAGTGCCCAACAGTTAACGCAAGGTAGATAATGTGATTAAAGAGTTTAATTAATTATTCACGTATAGTTGGAGCTTTAATCTAAAGGTCGATAAAATCCCCTTGGTAGCTCAAAAGGATTTAGTTGAGAATCAGTTTTTGGGTTAATTTGAAATGTTCAAATTAATAAGAGAGAATTTATTTATATATGATAAATTAGGTTAATTCAATTATATATGATATAATTGATATAATGTATTTGATACATTATAGTTTAATTGGAGGAATAAATATTTGAATGTGATTCAAATATATTTTCTATGAATAATATTCATAGTTGTTAAATTTAATATAAATATGATTTATATTAAATGCCATAAAATAAAGAAGAAGAACTATCGTTTATATACTGTATGTGATGCAATATTAAAACTATAGTTTATAAATGTAATATAATAAGTTGGTTATCATATGTTTTTTATATTATTAATTATATGGATAATTAATTCCCTTTTTCTCTCTAACCACCTTGGGTGGTTAGGTGGGTTTTGTGGCTAATGGAATAAATAAAATAAGATTTTATTTTTCCTTATCTAATGTTACACGATTTGTGAACAATTTACACGATTTACTCAGAGCATATACGATAGAGCTATTCTCTAAACGATTGAGAGGTTCTCTATGCGACAAAGTGTGTTCTTCCTTCAATTGTCTTCCTCCTTTGAACTCCTAAACTCCCTCCTAACCAAAATAGTCAAAGCCCACCACTCCCAGGTTCTCACCCTGAGAATACTAAGAAACTAAGTGGTTGTGTCTTGTTCTCACCCTGAGAATACTAAGAAACTAAGTGGTTGTGTCTTTTCTTTGGTTCGAGTGTCGTTGCCATTTGTTCTAGGAGTTCATGACTATTTGAGGAGTTCATGATAGTATGAGGTGAAGGATCTCTTATTCAAGAAAACCAGTGAGCGAAAGCAAGATCTTTCTAAGTCCATTGTGAAAAAATAAATGCATTCACAAGCATACATGAATAGTTATGCATTATAAAGAAAATTACATCATGCTTTCTTCACTAAACAAAAGGAATTGAGAGATATACCTTTGAAGAACTGTTCTTCTGGAAATCTCTCGATTTCGTGAGCAATTGTACATCAATCTCTCACTCTCGTTAGCAATCAAATAGTAATCACTCGCTCTCGTCACAATCATGAATTGTTTAATCCATGAATAACAACCCTTGGCACTACCACTCGACAACCTTGGTATTCTCGGAGTGAGAATCCAGGAGGTGTGGGCTCTGTGTGAACTTGGTAGAGGGAAGGAGGAAGAAAACGATCAAACTAAACGATCAAGTAAGTGGGAGAAAGGTTTTGTCTACCGCATAGACCGAGAGTACTTGATCGTTTAGTAATCTCTCACTCTCGTGAACAATCGTCTAACCAATCGTCTAGTAATATCTCACTCTCGTGAGCAATCGTCTAGCCGATCGTTTAGTCTCTCGCTCAATCGTTTAGAGCTGATCATCTAGAAACTCTTGCTTGATCATTTAGTCTCTCGTGAGGGCTATTGTATAGTCTCTCTCGTGAGCGATTGATTAGTAATTAATTGAATGAAGCAATCGTCCATATAATGAAAACTCTTTTCATTTTATTCTTCAGTTATTAAAAACTGAAATTAACCTCCCACTTGCACGGTTAATGGAGAAAATAAATAACCAATTAAAAAATTATCTCATAATTGTTTTTATTATAATAAATATAATAACTAATTTATCATATTATATTTATAACCTATAGTTTTAATATCACATCATATGTAATATTTAAACCATAGTTCTTTTCTCCTTGTTTAATATAAATCATATTTATATCAATTCCTCCGATTAATGTATCTAATACATCAAATCTATTATATCACATATAATTGAACCAATTTAACTATATCATATATAATCAAATTCCCTGTTAATTTGAACACTTCAAACTAACCCAAAAACTGATTCTCAACTTGAATCCATTGAGCTACCAAAGGGACCTTATGAACTTGTAGCTTGAAGCTCCAACGGTACGTGAATAACTGACTAAACTCTTTAATCACGATATCCACCATCCGTTAACTATCGGACACTCCACTAAAGACCGACAATTGCACTCTTCGAACTACATATATATTTCTGTGTCCATATGACCAATCAGTAGTGCGATGACCCTTCACAATCGCTCGTAAGTACAATTGGGCCAATTTATCATTTTGCCCCTGTAGTTACATCTAACTCCTTAAGTACCACTGATACCTCTAATGAAAAATAAATCATAGTCCTACTATGACTGAGTCCTCTCTTCCAAAGAGAGGGTGTGGCCACTATGTTCAAGACCCGAAATCAGCCCTTAAGGGAGCAATTTATCTACTTGCCCCTACTTCGAGAAAGGAGTGAATTCCATCTTGTGTAGCTGAGTTCCCAACTCCCCAATCAGACGAATCCCCAAAAAGGTAGGCTTGTTGAGTTGGTAATTTGGCCACTCTCACTCATACTAATTAAAGGACCACCCTCATAGGCGTTCTCAACTCACTCATGATTAAGGTCATGTCATCTATGGTCATTTTAGTGAGATGTAAGTCTCAGTTATCAACAATGTTATATAAAGAGACTAATCATCTCATGGTCTGGTCTTATACAAACTCTTTGTATAGGATATCCTCACTTGCATGTCTCCACATGAATGGTCAGGATTAGACCATTTGTAGCACTTTACACACTTGTAACATCTATAAAGCGGGTCGTATCCATATTGTCACCAGGATAAGGTATCCATCCTTTATCCTTATACTACAGACTATTTAGGTTATTACTTTAGACATGATCCACTTGTATGTATCACATACATGCTGAAGTTACATGACATAACCATGGATCTTATTTTATTGGATTTGAGTAAATGCTTATAAAATAACATTTATTTTATTAATAACAATGTGTGTACAAAAAGTTTACAAACTACGAGACCACCGGGAGAATTAGGACACCAATCTCAACACGAAGGATTTACTTGAAGAAGAGTTCTTTAAAGGTATAATCTTTAAACCCTTTTTGTTGTTCAAAAGCATGCTGTAATTTATGTTATGATGCATAATCTGTACTGTTTACTGTAAACATTTGTTTTCAATCGAGATAGGATTTGGACGATCTGCTTCCATTCATAGGTTCTCTGTAAAACGAGTTCCTTCAATTTGAGCAACTTGCTCTCGAAGGACTATGTCTTCCTCTCGTACTTGGCTTATCGAAGTCAGGGCTTCCTTCATGCGAGATGTTGTCTCGCCTAATCGATGGTCCTTGTCGACGAAAGGAAATTGTGCGGAGAAATCCAACTTATCTCAAATTTGTGTTTTCCAACTTTCTAATTTACAAATTGATTTCCAAAATCAATTTTGATTTCAAAAAATTGAAATTATTATTCATTTTATAATAAATTAATTTTCTAATAAAATTAATAATAATTAATCAATTAAACAATTTAATTAATTCTAATTAATTTAATATCAATCAATTAAACAATTTAATTAATTCTAATTAATTTAATATCAAATATTAAATTAATTTTACAAAAATTCCATCTTCATGAATTTAATATTTAAGTCATATTTAAATATTAATTATTTCTCTAATTTCATTTAATTCTAAAATTAAACGCGTAATTATATCACATATAATTACTAATTCCCTTAATTCTAATTTGAATGTTTCAAATTAACTTATCATGCTACTCTAAAACTAATCCATTTACGAGCTAGTAGGGGGATGTCGTGGACCTATAGATCATGGACTCCAATGATCCGAGATTAATTGGCTAAACTCTTTACACCAAATTAACCCCCATTCGTTAACTAATGGGTCATTCCACTAACGCTTATAGTTGCATTCCCCTCACTGTAGATATATTATGTCTACTCGATATAAGCATGATTAGTAAGTTAACCCTTCATAGGTTGTTCGTGATAACGGCTGGTTCAAATGTCTGTTTTACCCCTGATATTACCTCTTGTTCCTTAAGTCCCACTGATCCTCTAATGAACAATTGGTTTGTGATCCAATCAACAAACCGAGTCCCTTGTTCAAGACCCGGAGTTAGCATTTAAAGGAACAACCTCTCTATTACCTCTAAAAGCGAGTAGGAGTGAATTCTATCTTGCACCCTATGTCCTTAACTATCTACCCAGTCTTACCACAAAAATGGAGATTTATTGAGCCATCGCTATTGAGCCAACCCTCACCTATGAAAATCTAAGGATAATCCCGAATAAATAGGAATTGATAGTTAGCTCGGATTAAGGTCAAGTTACCTAAGTCATCGCTTTGAAATAGTCAATCTTAAACAGTAAAAGTGACTGATTTCGTGGTCCAATCTTGTACAAATCCATTGCACAGGACGCCCCCACTCCTCATGTCATAACATGTATGAATTAGGATCACGTCGTCTGTTGCACTTTACAACTCCTTGTAACAACTACAGAGTGAGCCACATCCAATAGTGTTACCAGAATAAGGCATCCAACCTCATTCATATACTATAGACCATTTTGACTATTTATTCGAATCTGATCCACTTTTATGTCTCCACATAAAGTTTAAGTATGAAGGAAATTAGACATGAGGATTTCCTTGAGCAGCGGAATAATTGTTCCAAATTCCATTCGAAATTGAACACTAACAATTACAGTCAAGAAACGGAAACTTATAGGTCATGCACAATACGAAATTACAACATGCTTTACAATGAGATTAAGGGATAAAATATACATACCTTTGAAGATTCATGCTTCAAACTCCCTCGATCATGAACGCTCGAACACTATGACCGTAACACGGCACGGTCAATAGCAAACTCGAACTCAACAATCTCCAAGATCATGAACCCAATGAACAACCTCTAAAACCTCGACCTCAATCGAGTTGAGTGAGGACACCACCACAATGGCTACTTGTGTATTCTCGGTGTGTAACAATTGTGTAGACGATTGAGCAAGTGGGAAATGATAAAAGTCTATCGTATAGACAACTGCTCAATCGTTTAGAAGAAGGCATGCTATCGTATAGCAAAAGATCTGTGATCGTTTAGTTACGACCAACTGAGTGCACTATCGTATAGTATCACTCCACGATCGTTTAGTCTCCCTTTCAGCTATCGTTTAGTGAATCCAATTCACTTGACAACGAGCTGTGAGTGATTTCCGATTTGAGTAACTCTTTAAAAGAAACTCCTAAATTTAGAAAAAAAAAAAATTCCTTTTATCTCACGGTTACCATAAAACCACCAATAACCTTCCACTCAATTTATTATTAGAGAAAAAGAGATAATTATCCAATAATTAATATTATAAATATATATGATAACCAACTTACCATATTATATTTATAACTTATAGTTTTAATATTTCATCTCATGAAACATATAAATCATATCTCTTTTTCTATTTTATGGTACTTAATGTAAATCACATTTACATTAATTCTCCATTTGATGTATCTCATATATGATAATTGGTAGAAATGCAAGTTATTGTAGCCTTTTATTTAGAATTATGAGGGCTAATAGGCAGAATACGGTGATTATTTTAAGAATTCATGTGAAAAGTGAGCTTGCGACGTTCAACATTGAAAATCTCGGCTAACCCAATATTATGCTTTATTCTGCATCCAAATGTCTATTTTTGTAGCTATCGCAGGAATCAATCGCATGCAATGAATCCCAGACCATCGCAAGGGTGATCGTGTACGTTCATCGCATGGATGTTGCGACTATTAACCGCATGCGTCCATCGTATGGAGGTTGCGGCTACAGAGTAATAACCATAATAGAAGAATGAATGGAAAGATGGTGGAATGCGATGGTACTTCGGAAACCAAGCATGAATATATACCTTGGGAGTATAAAAAAGATGATATGGACATTTCACCTATCACGCCGTTAGTAGCAGAGACTCAGAGCAGGTCCATCACGCCGTTAGTGACAGAGATTCACAGCAGGACCATTAATGCCATCGGTGATTGAGCTTTATAAATAGAGCCTTAGAGCCTAACTTCAAATCATCTGAGCTTCTGCCTTTAGGCAGATCCTTGTGATCACAGATGAGAGCGTGAGAAAACATTCTTTGAGAGTGCTTCATTCCTTCAGCCATTCCGAGTGACGACCGGAGCTTTGCCGGAGATAGATCTTGAGAGAGACTACTCCACCACCCATCCATGGCACCACCGGCAGCCTTGACATACATCTGATGGAAGCAAGACATTGCCTATATCTGTCCTTCCATCCCTCTTCTATCTCTGTATTGTATTACATTTTGGCTTAAGACATTAATACATTTTGTAATCAATGCATCTCTTTATTTCCTTCAACTCCATCTTTATTTACTTCTTCTTTATCACCCTTTACTTTCATCACAATGAATTAAGTAAGATTGCTAGAGTATCGCAAACTTAATCATACGACATAGACATATGAAGCATGTAGCAAACCACCGAGAGGTGTGCGTTGCCCAAGTATAGTGAGTAAATCCTCTTTGCTTAGTGTGAGACTGTAGCAACGCTTGTCTATGAGCGGTCGCAATGCTTGTCTATGAGCTGATTAGCGACGACTAACTGCCCGAGAGGGTAAGTAGTGGAACTCACTGAGCAAAGTAAGCAGTGTTCTTAGAGATAGGAATAATCTTATGTCAATCATGCTTTATGTGATTATATGGTCTTATAAGTGCATCATTCATCATTTGGACATAATTGAAAGAGTAGTCTAAAGACCAAATCTAGGCTTGAGAGAGTCAAATTGGATCGTATAAGCAAGAGTAGAGGCTTAGGAAGAAGTTCTATTTTCTATTTACACAGTGCACGCGCCCTAAAAATAAGATATGGTGGTATGCGGTCACCTTGTCTTATGTGTATTAGATCGTAAAATGAAAAAATAGATGTGTATATATTTGTGTATAGCATGATCGTATATATTTATGTATAGCATGATCGTATAACTTGTGCTGGCTGGGGTTACCCTTACGATCAAGCTTAGTGATGCGGTGAAGTCATCCGCTCCACCATTTTATCTATTTTTCCTTTCATCTTATTATGCGTTAACAGTTGTCGTATCTCTACCAACTCTCATAGTCATACTTCCATTGCTTAATCTATTTAGTTAGGAGTAGGAGTAGCACGTAGTTCTTTAACTTCATTATTCTTTTATTCTTCTCCACAAACACATCACTTCATAACATTTAGTTACAAGTTCCTGAGTTCGGTCTCAGATCACCCTGAGAAACTTGCGATCTCGTTATACTTGGCGAGAGAGCAAGAAAACTTGTGACGAGAATGCACGGTCATCGCATCTATTCTTAAAAGCATATTGCATATTTCTTAGTCCAACACATGACCAACCACGCATGGAGAACAAACGCATATCATAAGATAAACACATATTTATACTCTCCATTTTCCACCCATCAAGTTTTTGGTGCCATTCCGGGGATTTGGCAGCTAATAGTTTGTTGAGTTTTGTGTTTTCGCAGGCACCCTTTTTACCTTGGGCGTATTGTAGCTTGTGCGACCAAGTTGCAAACAATATTTGAAGTGTAGACGATGCGCCGAAATCCAGTATTGACCCCGAGATAGAAACATTATCTGTCGTATGAGCTCAAAGTAGTTATAAGCACGTGTCGACCAACAGGTGCCTAACAATTGCTGAAAGCTCTGATGGTCAGGACAAGTCTCTTGACCTAAGCAGTTGAGATCAATCTCCTGCGTGGAAGACTCCTTGCGGTGGCTATAGTCCAATTTCTCCAGGAATGTCTTCTACTCTATCTTTACCTTACTTTCCTAGTTTAGTTTATTTTTATTATTGTTGTTTTGGATTTGCGGCTGCTTTCTTGGATGTGGTGTGCATTCACTTCTTGTAGGTGCGATAATAATTCTCCTTGGTGCACAATTTCAACGGAAGAATCCTCTCCATCATTCAACGCATGGCTATGACCACATGAATTCTAAAGCATGGTTGCAAGTGTTATTCTACTCGAAGGTTCTTTTCTCATTATCTTTTATGTATTATCCTTTTGAAATTCTCTTTTGTCCCCTTGCCTACCTTTGCATTGATAAATTAGCATCCCTGATGATACTTATAATTTACTACATCTGCTAACTAAACATCGCAAGGCTCACCTCACTTTAATAGCTTCTTCAAAGTTTGATAGTCTAAGTTTTGTTGTGTGTAAACCTCTGCTCAAACATTTGTTACCGCATTCCTGATGAGTTTGGTTTTAGCTTTTTGGCAAGAGCGCTACCACTCTCTAAGTTTGAGGGTGGTAGTGGTCCCAGAAAATGCGTCCATCACATTGCAATGCTATTTCAAAAAAAAAAAAAAATGGCAATAATAACTCCACTGTTAGCGCAAAGGGGAAACCCAAGCTGATAAGAGTTAAGTTATGAAAGGCACTTACCCGTAGTTGGATACTTCGCATGACACCCGTGCAGGTAAGCCAAAATGAAAGTAAGTGGCCAAGATCAACGCATAAGAACAATTCCTCTACCTGGCACAAGAATTAAGCCAAGGCAAGAGTTGAGTTGAATATGGCATGCAACCGAAGTTGGCTGTCTACATGACACTCGTGGGGACAAGCCAAAACGAAGGGTGTAACCAGGTTCAATGCCGCACTCTAATAATGAAACGAAAAGCTTTAAATTATTTTAAACGAACGCATTGTTAAAAGCTAAAAGAAAAGTTGCTTGAAATGAGTAAAAAGTTTTTTAGCAGAGGCTTGTTAGATTTAAACATAGAAAAGATCTCTTTGAGGAAGTAGCCAAAATTGAAGAGAGCATTGCTGCTAAATGTTAGAGGAATGAGTGAATTATATTTTGAAAGGCTGGACATCGCAAAGGGAAAGCTCAATGATGAATTTTGAATTTCCTAAAGTATAAGGCATGCTTGAGGACAAGCATGATTCTAAGTTTGGGGGTGTGATAACTGGTAGAAATGCAAGTTATTGTAGCTTTTTATTTAGAATTATGAGGGCTAACAGGCAGAATATGCAGTGATTATTCTAAGAATTCATGTGAAAAGTGAGCTTGCGTCGTTTAGCATTGAAAATCTCGGCTAACCCAATATTATGCATTATTCTGCATCTAAATGTCTATTTTTGTAGCTATTACAGGAACCGATCGCATAAAGTGAATCCCAAACCATCGCGATCGTGTAGGTTCATCACATGGATGTTGCGGCTATTAACCACATGTGTTCTCGCATAGAGGTTGCGGCTATAGAGTAATAACCATAATAGGAGGATGAACGCAAAGGTGGTGGAATACGATGGTACTTTAGAAACCAAGCATGAACGCATACCTTGGGAGTATAAAAAAGATGATGTTGACATTTCACCTACCATGCCGTTAGTAGCAGAGATTTAGAGCAGGTTCATCACACTGTTAGTGATAGAGATTCAGAGCAGGACCATTAATGCTGTCGGCGATTGAGCTCTATAAATAGAGCCTTAGAGCCCAACTTCAAATCATCCGAGCTTCTGCCTTAAGGCAGATCCTTGTGATCACAGATGAGAGCGTGAGAAGACATTCTTTGAGAGTGCTTCATTCTTTCAGCCATTCCGAGTGACGACCGGAGCTTTGTCGGAGATAGATCTCGAGAGAGACTACTCTACCGCCCATCCATGGCACTATCGGCAGCCTTGACACACATCTGATAGAAGCAAGACATTGCCTACATCTGGCCCTCCATCTCTCTTCTATCTCTGTATTGTATTACATTTTGGCTTAAGACATTAATACATTTTGTAATCAATGCATCACTTTATTTCCTTCGACCCCATCTTTATTTACTTCTTCTTTATCACCCTTTACTTTCATCACAACGAATTAAGTAAGATTGTTAGAATATTGCATACTTTATCATGCAGCATAGACATATGGAGCATGTACCAAACCACCGAGAGGTGTGCGTTGCGTGAGTATAGTGAGTAAATCCTCTTTGCTTAGTGTGAGGCTGTAGCAATGCTTGTCTATGAGTGGTCGCAGTGCTTGTCTATGAGTTGATTAGCGATGACTAACTGCCCGAGAGGGTAAGTAGTGGAACTCAAAGTGAGCAGTGTTCCTAGAGATAGGAATAATCTAATGTCAATCATGATTTATGTGATTATCTGGTCTTATGAGTGCATCATTCATTATTTGGACATAATTGAGAGAGTAGTCTAAAGACCAAATCTAGGCTTGAGAGAGTCAGATTGGATCACATAAGCAAGAGTAGAGGCTTAGGAATAAATTCTATTTGTTATTTTCACAGCGCATGTGCCCTAAAAATAGGATATGGTGGTACGCGGTCACCTTGTCTTATGTGTGTTAGATCGCATATGAAAAAATAGAGAGTTAGACATAAGTCCTATCGACATTATCGCTTATGCATCACATGCGTATATATTTGTGTATAACATGATTGTATATATTTGTGTATAGCATGATCGTATAACTTACGCTGGCTGGGGTTACCCTTGCGATCAAGCTTAGTGATGCGGTGATGTCATTCCCTCCACCATTTTATCTATTTTTCCTTGCATCTTATTACGCGTTAGCAGTTGCCGCGTCTCTACCAACTCTTATAGTCATACTTCCATTGCTTAATCTATTTAGTTAGGAGTAGGAGTAGCGCATAGTCCTTTAACTTTATTATTCTTTTATTCTTCACCGTAAACACATCACTACGCAAAATTTAGTGACGGGAATGCATAGGCATCGTATATATTCTTAAACGCATATTGCATATTTCTTAGTCCAACGTATGACCATCCACACATGGAGAAGGAACGCATATTTATACTCTCCATTTTCCACCCATCAATACATCAATCGATCATATCATATATAATCGAATTTCCTGTTTTCAATTTGAACATTTCAAATCAACACCAAAAACTGATTCTCAACTTGAATCCATTGAGCTACCAAGGGGATCTTATGGATTTGTAGCTTGAAGCTCCAGCGGTACGTGAATAACTGACTGAACTCTTTAGTCACAGAATCTTCCATCCGTTAACTTCCAGACACTCCACTAAAGACCGACAGTTGTACTCTTCTTATACAGGTATATTTTGTGTCCATATCAACCAATCAACAGTGTGATAACCCTTCACAAATCGCTCGCAAGTACAGTTGGGCAAATAACCATTTTCCCCCTATAGTTACATCTAACTCCTTAAGTACCATTGATTCTTCTAATGAACATAAGTCATAGTCCTACTATGACTGAGTCCTCCCTTCCAAAGAGAAGTTGTGCCCACTGTGTTCAAGACCCGAAATCAGTTCTTAAGAGAGCAATCTATCTACTTGCTCCTGCTTCGGGGAAGGAATGAATTCCATCTTGTGTAACTGAGTTCCCAGCTCCCAAATCAGACAAATCCCCAAAAAGGTAAGCATGTTGTGTTGGCAATCTGGTCATTCTCACCCATACTAATCAATTGACCACCCTCAAAGGCAGGAGTTCCCAAAATACTCAGGATTGAGGTCATGTCACCTATGGTCGTTTAGGTAAGATGTAAGTCTCAAGTATCAACGGTGTTATATAAAGAGACAAGTCATCTCGTGGTCTAGTCTTATACAAACTCTTTGTATAGGACTCCCCCGCTCGCATGTCTCCACATGAATGGTCAGGATCTACCATCTGTAGTAGTTCACAACACTTGTAAACCTCTACAAAGCGAGTCGTATTCATATTATTGCCAGGATTAGGCATCCCTCCTTAATCTTTATACTACAGATCTTTTTAGGTTATCACTTAAGGCATGATCTACTTGTATATCTCATATACATGCTTAAGTTTACATACAATAACCATGGAACTG
Organism: Benincasa hispida; assembly: GCF_027475165.1. Taxonomy (NCBI): domain Eukaryota; kingdom Viridiplantae; phylum Streptophyta; class Magnoliopsida; order Cucurbitales; family Cucurbitaceae; genus Benincasa; species Benincasa hispida. The sequence goes on from NC_143486.1 coordinate 47,252,010, forward strand.
TGTTTATTGGATATGGGTAAATGCCAAATAAAATAACTCTTCTTTTATTCACAATAATGTGTACAGTTTACAAACTACGAGACTCCGGGAGAAGTAGGACACCAATCCAAAAAAGTACTCATATAATAGTCATGGATCTTTTAGTTTATTGGATTTATTTCTAAAACGAAATAAGCAATACATATTTTCAATAAAAATTTATTGAATTTTCAGAATAAGTTTTATTGTTTACAAACCACGAGTTTTAGGACATAAAACCCAACAATAGGGCCACTGGGAATTCTTGAGGCACTTGGAACTCCTTTAAAAAAAAATCATCACCGAACGTCTTCGGCTTCTTTGGAGGTCTTTTCCAATGATGATCATTGTTGCTGCTATGACTTTCTTCCTTCTTGGTAAAAACATCTTTCTGAAGGGCAGGAGCTGCCTCTTCAATTAGACAAATTGGCTTGCCGCCGTGGTTACCTCATTTATTCTTAGTAGCTTAGGATGTGAAGAGGCAGGGATAGTGCAGCCCACTACGCGTTGTATGTTATCTTGAAAATAACACCCATATTTTGTTAGCCACCATTTTCTGTATCATGGAGCAACACTTGAAACGATGGCCAAGTTTGTAGGCTGGCATGGATCCATTGGATGTCTTGGTGAAATCCAAACTGTCGACCAAACCGATAAGGACTATATGATTCTATAATCAAAATATTCCCGCACCGAAATGATAGGTAGCATGATTGCTACTGGAGATTTGGAAAGATTAGTAAAAGGATAGATCTCTATCATCAATTAGATGCTCATTTCTACTCCGATTCTGAGAATTCAAGTGCCATCGAACATTTGCACCTTTATGGATAAGCTCTCATGCTTCATATTCTCCAAAATAAATTAAGCCACCTTCGTCAAAAAAGTTGGCCATCTTTGAACCCCGGACATCCACTGGAACAACGTAATGGGTGTCAAAATAGTGAGCTAGCCAACCATGGACATAATTCAGAGGGAAGTAGAAGTCCATGCATCCAATCAGAGTTGAAGCTTCAGATATCAACCTTAAACCATGGAAAATATTGGTTACAATTACGATGACAAGGCTATACAGCTTCCTGTTTCCCATCAAATTAGTAACCTTAAAGACTCTAAGATGAAGGTAAGCTCCTTTTTGCAGGAATATGAAAAGACACAGCCAACAGGATAAAAATGCAGCCAAGTACATTTTATCCTTCAAATCGTCTTCTATCCCGAGTTTCTTGAATAACATGTTTTCTCTACTCGACCAATCCTGTGGCTTGATGTCTGCACCATTTAGATTTTGAGTAGACTGGGAGCGAGAGGCTTTCTTTTGCTTTCAGGTTGTAGGCTTGTCATATCTTCGAGCCTCGAGGAACCAAAACGAAATCCACGAGCTAATGGTACTAGGGAGTCCTTCTTAGAAGGCGATGCACGATCTTTTTGTAATGCACACTCTTTCTGCAGGCGAATTGTTGAATGGTACGCCTGGAAAAAATATTCATAAGAGTTTGAGAGGTATCTCCTTTTGTCCTAAGAGCCAGTTAACTCCTTATGATAGGGAATGACCTCTTCGTAGAGGCCCCATCTAATCGGAAGGCTACCGAATGACCATAGATCCTGTAGGGATATGAGTCATTCACCGACCATAGTGTGAAGGGTATTAGTCGATGGACACCAAGCTTTACAAAAAGCTCGTGTCGCTATTTCGATCGTATGTATATAAAGAAGTCATCATCGTACTAAACAAATAGATAACATGAAGGGCCCATTCCTTCTGACCAACTACGAGCTCTAGCCATTCTTAGTAGCAGTCGGTAAAAGTAAATTCTCTAAGGCATTTTATAGTGGCATTCAAACGAGTCTCACTATCAATTATGCGATGCCCAAGAGTTAAATCCTGATCAAGAGTAGAAGCTTTGTTATGAATTGAAGATTGTAATATCCACACTTTTTCTCCCTGAGTCAAGGGCACTTTTGTTGATAATTCAAGTGAAGTCACGTCGTTGTCCAAATCAGGCCATACATTTGCGAAGGGAGCAACTAATGGCTCCTCCACAAGTAGCTAATTCCATTGTTTATAGGTCGATTTCTGTCTTTAAGAATTACAAGATAGTTCTTCCTAGACGAGACATGTTCTGTGAAAGAAACCATTGCTTTGCCAAAAAAAAAAAAAAAAAGTGTCACCAAGGAGAAATAAGTTTCAATGGTACAATTTAAAAGAAGTAGGAAGTGAAAGATGACGAGTTCCATGGGACTTGGACATATGCTGAGACTACATGGATAGAGAGGATTGAAGGAGCACTCTAATGTCACTATCCTTAGATGATGCAAACACGTTTCATAATCCGACCCTCTCTAAAGGTAAGGCGATTAGGTAGGGTCAGATGATTCAACCCTCACTAGGGGCAAGATGATTAAGCTCTCTCTAGAGGTTGACGGTCTGGACCTCTCTAAGATCAAGATGGTCCAGACTAGGTGAACCAGTCTTCCCAGCAAAAGTGGTGGTCGCATTTGGGACACTAATTTGATAGGGTCAAATGATTCAACCTTCACTAGGGGCAAGATGATTCGACCATCTCTAGAGGCAGATGATCCAAACTTCTCTAAGGTCAAGATGATCTAGCCTAGGTGAACCTAAGATCAGCAAAGGTGACCGGTGCATGTTGGGACACCGATTCGATAGGGTCAGATGATCTAGACCTGTCTAAGGTCAAGATGATCTTACCCAGGTGAACCAGTCTTCCCTAAGATTAGCAAAGGTGGCGGTCGCATGTTAGGACACTATTGCAAAGAAGAGAAAAGAGTAAAAAACAACTCCTTTTGCAGAGGTTGTAGAATTCAACAAGCTATGAAACGATTACTCCTTGAGCGCAAGTCACAAGAGCTTGAATCATGTTGACAAAAAGAGGCAGTGAAGGCAAGTGAGTAAAAAAAATTATTAAAATTTCAAATGATAGAAAAAAGAAAAGAAAATAAAAGGTTGAAAAAAAGGAATTTTATTACGAAAACAACGGGCGGAAAAAAAAAAGAAGAAAATAAAAACAAACAAAAAAAGATTGAAAAAAATAAAGGAAAATAAAGAAAAGAAAAAAATTGAGGAAAAAAACTAAAAAAAAAAGAAGGGAAAAGAGTTTGGAAAAAAATGAGAAAGAAAAGAAAAAAAATAATAAACTGAAAAAATAATAATTAAATAACATTAAAAAATAAAAAAAGGGGAGAAAAAGGTGGGCTGGAAAAAATCCTAGTCGCCACCATTCGACGGCCGTCGAGCGTTGGCAAGTAGTGGCAAGCGGTAAACATACAACAAGGAAACCTTGTCTAAAAGTGTTAGATCTATCAGCGATTGAGTAGTGACGGCGGGCGACACATCGGTGTTGGATATGCAGCATTGAGCGATGTTGGGCGGCACGACAACATTGGATTTGCAACATTGAGTGACAACGGGTGGCACAGTGGCGTTTGATGATAGGACGGTTGCAAAATTTTGATAGTGCGGCAACTAATGATTTGTGTGAAGAAAAAGCGTTCAGCTGGCGGCCGTGGCTTCACGGTTTGTGGCTCTGGCAGCTTGACGTGGCTGGACGACTATGTTGGGTTTTATGTCCTAAAACTCGTGGCATATAAACAATGGAACTTATTCTGAATAGATGTTTTGCTTAATAGAAATTCAATAAATATTTTTCTTAATAGAAATTCAATAAACCTAAAAGTCCCTTGACTATTTGATGAGTACTTGAACATTATGTGGAGACATAAAAGTGGATCAGGTTCGAGTAAATAGTCAAAATGATCTATAGTATATGAATAAGGTTGGGTACCTTATTCTGGTAATACTATTTGATACGGTCTGCTCTGTAGCTGTTGCAAAGAGTTTTAAAGTCCTACAAATGAAGTGATCCTAATTCATTCATGTTGGGACATGAGGAGTTGGGGTGTCCTTGTGCAAAAGAGTTTGTACAAGATCAGACCACGAAATTAGTCACTTTTACTTTATAACATTGTTTATTATTTAAGACTGAATATTTCAAAGAGATGACTTAGGTAACTTGACTTCAATCTTGAGCTAACTATGAACTTCTGTTTATTTGGAATTATTCTTAGATTTACATAGGTGAGGGTTTGCTCAACAGTGCCAACTCAATAACCTCTCATTTCAAGGGTAAGACTAGATAGATAGCTAGGGACATAGGGTGCAAGATGAAATTCACTCCTACCCACTTTTAGGGATAGTAGAGAGGTTGTTCCCTTAAGTGCTGACTTCGAGTCTTGAACAAGGGGCCCCGCCCTCTCACTGGCTCGAGAGGGACTCGTTTTTTTTAATGGATCACAAAATAATTGTTCATTAGGGGATCAGTGGGACTTTAGGAACAAAAGGTAATTTCGGGGGTAAAATAGAGATTCGACCCGGCCGTTATTACGAACAATCTGTGTAGGATTGACTTACTAATCATGGTTATATCGAGTGGACATAATATATCTACAGTGAGGGGAAATCAATTATAAGCTTTAGTGGAGTGAATCATTAGTTAACGAATGGGGATTAGTTCGGTCTAATAAGTTTTGCCGATTAATCTCGGATCGTTAGAGCCATGATATGTAGGTCCACGAGGTCCCCCTACTAACTCAGAAATGGATTAGCTCTAGAGTAGCGTGATAAGTTAATTTGAAACGTTCAAATTAAAATCAAACGGAATTAGAGAATTTTATTTAAATATGAATTAAATATATGAATTAGTAGGGGGACCTCGTGATAAGTTATTAAAATCAAATTTAGATTTTTGAAATAGAAAATTACACAAATGGAAAAATTGAATTTTTCCATCTTCATCTTCAAATAGCTCACACTAAACCCACCATCTTTGTCTTCAATTACTCCAAACATGAGCTGCATCTCATGTAGCCATTCTCTTTGCATGATGGTCTATAATATATTGAAGAGATTGGAGTGTATTTGAGGCAATGCAACCGTTAGAATTTTAGTTGAAAATTCGGTTGAAGAAGAAGTTCTTCATTGGGTTGCTGTTGTGAATATTCTCCAAGTTCCCTTGATTTCAGCTTATTTTGAGTCCCATAACTCAATCTAGAGCACCAAGAGAATAGTAGGGAAAATCTTGTTTTGGTTTTCACAAAGATTTGGAGAGATTTACAGCTGGAAATCGAGATTTCAAGAGTTCTTCAAAGGCATGACTTGAAACCCTATAATTAGGCTATAGCATTCTTTCATATCTGCCAAAATTAATCAATAAGAGTGCTTATCAATTCTCGTCGCTTTTGCTACGTGATGATACAATCCAACAGGCTGCGTGGAGTTGCTTGGGTGACTTATTGACTCATGGCTCGCAGCTCACGGCTGGTGACTTCTCGACTCGTGGCTTGGCTTTATCGAACGACTGGCGGCTTCAATAGCTTCACGGCTCGACGACTCGAAAAAAAAATTATTTACTTTCGTGTAGGGCTGATTGAGACGAGAATGTAGGGTTTGGGGTTCTATTTATAAGGGATTTGCCAGATTCCATAACGAATCAGGAATTCAGAGTCAGATAAATATTTGGTTTAAATCATTAGATTTTATTAGATTCCCCAATTTGATTTTATCTTAATTTCAAATGAAAGTCAACAAAAAAAAAAAAAAATCAAATTAAGGTCCTATTTAATATGATTTTATTAGTTTTTATCCTCAAATTTGTCTTCAAACAAGATTTGACTATGTTCCCAATTTTATTCAAAATCAAATTTAGATTGTGGATAAGGTCTCGAATTAAAATTTGGGCATGTTCCAAATTTTATCCCTAAATTTAGCCTTCTATCCCCAAACCCAAATTAAATTGAGGATCAAGTCTCAAATTCATCTCAAATTAAAATTTGGTCATATTCCAAATTTTTTCCAAAATCCAAATTGCACACGTTTCTATCCTCGAGACAAATTAAATTAAGGATAAGTCCAAATTGATGTAAAATTCAAATTTGGGCATCTTCTAAATTTTATTTCAAATTCATCAAAATTTAGGTTCTTATCCCTATTTCCAAATCAAATTGTGGGTAAGATCTAAAATTTCTTTCAAATTAAAATCTGGTCCTAAATTTTATTTAGTTTAGCTTTCATCCTCAGTCTAAATAATATTGGAGGCAAAATGTTAAATTAAGAATTTGACCATATTCGAAATTTCATACTAAATTAAAATTTCTAAGCTTTTATCTCCAAATCAAATTCAGTTGGGATAAAACTTGAAATTTTTTCTTAAATTAAAAAATGGTCATATTCCAAATTTCATACTAAATTCAAATTTCTAAACTTTTATCTTCAAATAAAATTAAATTGGGGATAAAACTTGAAAAAATTTTAAAATTAAAGTTTGGCTATGTCCCAAACTTTATCACAATTCTTAATTAAACTTATGTACTAGATTCATGGTTTGATTAATTCAACATACCGAAGTCAAGAATAAATTACTTGTATTTCGATTCCAACTTCATCTTTTTCGAGATACACCTTCATTTGTGCATAAATCTCAAAAAATGTGACATTTGTTGAAGGAGAAATTTTGGACCAATCACAAACCACCACGTCATTTACTAAATTAATGATGAAATTCTAAATCATCAAATTTAGGACCAATTAGGAGTTGACATATGTCTCAAATTGAAGTTGAGGATAAATTCCAATGACGTCACATGTTTTCATCATCGTTGAATCAGATAAAATTAATTTGGCCCAATTTGATATTGTTATTTGGGTTAAAGTCCAACTAAGCCCAAACATAGGTTGAAGTTGACCTAAATGTCACCTCGTGCCCAAATCTAACTAATTGCGCCCAAAGCCCAGAACTATGAACCAACCAAGCCCAAGTTCAACTAACTGAGTCCAAAGGCCAAACCCATGGACCAACCAAGCTCAAGTCCACTTAATTGGGTTCAAAGGTCCATGGATCAGCCAAGCTTAAGCTCAAGCTCACTAGGCCTACCAGAGAACTCTATAAATAGAGGAGCTCTCTTCATTTATGGGGTTGGTAATTCTACACTCCAGAGAGACTAGGGAGAATTCTCTACAATCAGATTCACTGTCTCCTGAAGCTACATATCCCTTAACACATGTCTCTCGAAGATACAAAGTTTCTTCCAAGACTTCAACTTCAAGAACATCACACGCTCCACTTCCATAGGTCAAGCATACGCATTCAACCGAGAAAGAATCAGAGGATATTAGAGATCGAACCACATTGCATCAAATCAACATCAACATCAACATCAACGAAGTTCAACTCCACGAAATACATTTCTTCGAAAACCTCGTGTGAACCCTATACACTTTTATTGACATTTCTTAGCTAACTATATTGATTTTTAAAAGAAAATTCGGGTCATTAGGACCCTTCAAATGCAACATGTAATCGGCCCCAAACAAGTTGTAAACCTGAAATTTGCATTCATACCCAAATATAACTCGTAGGATCTAACTTGTATATTATACACAAATAACAAATGTACCAACTCACTTACATAAACTTAGCTAGTACAACTACAAACCAATATTTACACTCTTCCTGTAAGTTAACATTTAACTCCACAACTCACGCAAACCCATCAACTATCTAAAACTCTTGCAAAGCAACTTTAACACAACTCCTGCAAAGTAACATTTGTATACAAAGTTAGAAATATTCACAATACGAAAAATATTAAAATACTCGTTTTCTAAATTTACTCAGCTTATGCAGATATATCAATAATTTATTCTTCATACATCGACTAACACCGTATAGAATGAAGCACCGGATGCACAAAACAAAGAAATCCTTCTCATACATTTAGTGCATTCCTTATCCTATTGGCAGACATTACATATAAGAAATCAAGCTTAGATCATTATACTCAAACATTCGTTGTCCGATCTATTATATAAGAAATCCTTCCCACGAAGTAAGCTTGTTTTAAATGAGATTTCTAATGAAACTGTTGAGACTTCAACAAGAGTTGTTGAATAGGCTGTTAGATCAACAAGAGTTGTTGATGTCATTTCATCTAGTCAACCATCTTAAGAGTTGAGACTACCTCAACGTAGTGGGAGGGTTATGAACCCACCTGAATACTTCATGGGTTTAACAGAAGCCCAAAACATCATATCTGATAATGGAGTTGAGGATTCATTGTCTTATAAGCAAACAATGATGGATGTTGACAAAGATGAGTGGATTAAAGCCATGAATCAGAAAATGGAGTCTATGTACTTCAATTCTGTCTGGAAACTTGTGGATCAACATGATGGGATAAAACCTATAGGTTGTAAGTGGACTGAAACAAGAATCAAGATCTTGGAACATTAAATTTGATAGTGCGATCAGATCATTTGGCTTTGTTCAGAATGTTAATGAGCCTTGTGTTTACAAGAAAATCATCAACAGCTCAGTAGCTTTCCTTGTGTTGTATGTGAATGATATCCTACTCATTGGGAATGATGTAGGTTTTTTGACTGGCATTAAGAAATGGCTAGTTGCCCAATTCCAAATGAAAGATTAGGGAGAGGCACAGTTTGTTCTAGGAATCCAAATCATAAGGGATCGTAAGAACAAAAGGTTAGCCTTGTCTCAGGCATCGTACATTGATAAGATATTGATCAGGTACTCGATGCAGAATTCAAGAGGGGTTTATTACCTTTCAAGCATGAAATTGTTTTTTCTAAGGAACAGTGTCCTAAGACACCTCAAGAGGTTGAGGAAATGAGACAGATTCCCTATGCATCGGCTATTGATAGCCTTATGTATGCAATGTTATGTACTAGACCTGACATTTGCTATGCAGTAAGGATTGTCAATTGATATCAGTCTAATCCAAGATTAGATCACTGAATGGCAGTCAAAATGATCCTCAAGTATCTTCAGAGAACGAGGGACTATATGCTTATCTATGTGATCCTTACAGGATACACAGACTCTGACCTTAAGACTGATAAAGATTCTCGGAAATCGACATCAGGGTCAGTGTTCAATCTGAATGGAGGGGCTGTATTTTGGCAAAGCATCAAGCAGGGATGCATCACAAACTCCACTATGGAAGCCAAATACATAGCCACTTATGAAGCTTTTAAAGAGGTTGTTTGGCTAAGGAAATTCCTTACTGATTTGGAATTTGTTCCAAATATGTCTTTGCTGATCACATTTTATTGTGATAACAGCGGGGTTGTGGAAAATTCTAAGGAACCTCGGAGTCATCGAAGAGGCAAGCACATAGAACAGAAGTATCATTTGATTCGAGAGATTGTGCATCGTGGTGATGTGATTGTCACGAAGATCGCGTCGGAGCACAACGTTACAGATCCGTTTACAAAGGCTCTCACGGCTAAAGTGTTCGAGGGTCATTTGGAGAGTCTGGGTCTATGGGATATGCGGCACCTTGTTTAGGGTAAGTGGGAGATGTTACTTGGGTATAGAGTATTGATAACTTGTAGAAATACAAGTTATTTATACTGCTTTATTTAGATATTGCGTCCAAAAGAAAGGAAAGTTGCATCAATTGTAGAGAAATTAGCAAAGAAATGCAAGAATTATAAATTGTCGTCAATATACTCACTGACACCATTGCGATGGTAGAAGAGAATATTTCAAGTCTGTTTTGCAGGAAATCAAGTCACCACATGCGTTCATGGCTCAAGAGAAAAAGAATAGCGCATCTACGTCGCATTGCGCCAACCATTCAGAAATGAATAGACGATCAACGCAATGATGGCGCATGCGACAATTGATCAAGAGCTAAGCGATCCACGCAACTTCAACCACACGCGGTAATAAAAAACAACACCGCATATGGGCAAACGATCGAAGATGCAAAAGAGCAACGCAATTGCGGAGGATCTCGACACGTGTACAGCTAACCATTGTACGTTTCTGATGGGATTGATCGCGTAACAGAAGGAATATTCACTCCACCATTTTCGGAATTGCCATAATAATAAAGTGGGGTCCTCACTAAAGAGAGTCAAAGTTGAGCCTATAAATAGCCTCTGGAATTCTATTGGAAGATATACTTGATACGGGCATATTTTGGTACTTGTATATTGAGAGAAAGACTGGTCTGAGTGCTGATTGAAGAAGATCCGGGAAGATTTAAGAGAAGGCCGAGAGGTGAGTCTCAAGGTAAATCCTTTCAATCCCCGCTGTGAAGCTTTATACTAAGGTCACTCCTACCGGACGAGCAAGCCTGAGAGGGAAGCTCTTCCTTCCATTCACATCATTCGCCGGCAAGCAAACCCACCGTCAAGATCTGTGTCAAGACGTTGGCACTTTTCTGTATTTGTTTCCATCTCTTATCATCAATTGTATTCATTTTCTTAATCTCTATCATTCACACCATGTATCAGACGCTAAATATTAGTATTGAATGTCATGATCATTTTCATCTCCATCTTTCTGTCGATTTCCATTCCTCCATTAATCGCTTTCTTCATGATGTTTTCTTAATCCCTTGGTAATTAGAATGAATTAAACAAGTAAATTAATCCGTGCTAAGAAATGAATATGTTTATCTAAAGCATACTAGATGGCATCTTCACCTGTGAGAGCAGAAGTGAAGATGCCATTCTGCCTGTTGAGAGAAGGTTAGAAGAATGCGTTAACTAAAGCGAGAAGTACTTCCAGAGATGGAAGCAACCTTGCGTTCATTGCGTTCATCCTTATTTCACCACAGAGATGTGGGAACACGGCCGATCACCGAGAGGTGTACGACAAGGAAAAGTGGAACCGTAGTTATATCTTTAATGCAATTAATGAACTTGCGATGTTCATATTGATTACCCTTTCTATTTCTATTCCATACATAAAGATTTGCCACTGCATAACACGACCCTTTGTATAATCTTCACAGTCAGTCTCAATCTCAGTATCATGTATCAGTATCCTGTATCTTGTATCATATTAGCCTAGTTTTATTTTTATCGCATTTTATTTTATTACCGCAACTTTACTTTACCGCATATTTTACTTTACTGCAATTTTAAATACCTGTATAAACCAATCTTTTATTAATTGAAAAACCCCCGGTCGCATATATCATGAACGTAACACATTAACTTAGCAATCCCTGTGTTCGACCTCGGATCACTCTGAGAAACTTGTGGTGAAATTATACTTGGTTTCAACGCAGCATACTACAAGCATTCCATTAATAACACATACATCTAGAAATAGTATCGCATCATTTTATGTTGAACTTGCGTTATAATCATCCATGCGTTGTGTGACATGAGATAATAGGACCACATTTCATGTTATCAAGCATATATTTCAAATTTTATGTCAACAAGTTTATGGATAAATTCTATGTTATCAAGTTTATGGCGCCTTTGCCGAGGATTGGTAACGGTTATTGTTGAGTATGTTTGTGATATTTTGTAGGATAGATCTCTTTGTACTGGCTGTTTATCGCGAAGAGCAGTCTGACAGCTTATGAGTACTGGAGTGATCTAGAAATTCTAAGCTGACCCAGAGATCCAGTGTATTTTTCGCACAGGAGCACATCAGAACCAGACTAAGCGCCAGAATTTCAAGACCTACGGTTGCGGAGAATGCAAGGTTGGAGAACTGTTCAACGCATTCTCCATACCTGGTGTGACTCCCGAAGAAATTAGATTGTATCTCTTCTCGTACACAATGCGGGATGAGGCAAGGAGGTGAATAATGTCCTTGATGACATTGCGCAGGCAAGCTTGACTGCCTGCAGGGGATGCTATTGCAGTAATTTTGAAAACTTTCTCCAATCAACATCCCTATCTATGTTTACTTGCTTTATTTACTGCTTTCTTTACCACTTTCTAAATTGCGTTATTTAATGCTTAATAGAATTATCCTTTAATGCTTTCTGTATTTTCTTTCAATTTAATTCATTAGTGTCTTTCCATGTCTTATTTAATTCCTTTAATTCGTAGGCACTAGTAGCGATGTTCTTAAAATTTCTGTGAATGACTGGATGAAAAGTTGAACACCGCAAAGTCTTTTCGACTTGCGTTATTGATGAATTAAAAAGAAAAAATAAAAATTGGTATATAAAGCGATGATGGGTGCATCAAATACACTTTGCGTCCATTACACCCAAATGCATTGCATTGAGGGGTGTGTTGCGCTCGTATGTATTCTTTGCCCGTCCCTAGCAAAGATGCACTATGTTGAGGTAGTGATGCGCTGGTAGAAATACCGTGCGCCCGATCCTCCAAAAATGCGTTGAGTTAAGGGGTGTGTTGCAGGAGTATATGCGTTGTTGCCCGTCCTCAGCAAAAATGTATTTGCGTTTAATGGAAGCGCGATGTACTTTTTAATCGTGCACCCATCTGAATCAAATTTAAAAGATAACTGTAATTCATTATTTTTATATGTTTATCTAAATTCTTTGATTCTTTATACATGCAACAATTTTTGTATTGCATTATTTGTAATTATTTGTATACTTAGTTAATTTTCAATACAACTAATTAACAATTCTATCCATATGTTATGTCTCTTCTTTATCATCATTTGTCAACTTTGCGATATTCTTAATCTTTCTTTTTGCGTTATTCATTGCGTTGCCATGATGAGTTATATGCATATACTACATTTCCCACACTTTGTATTTTCTAACTAGCACTTAGTTAATTCGTAGCTTAGCAATACTTTACCTTTTATCTTTCAAAATTCTGCTCAAACCTTCTTTTTGAAATTTTGTCTACGTGTTTGTCTATTCTGTCTAAACAATGGAATGAGGACCTTGCACATCTCTAAATTGGGGGTGGGGAAGGTCTGAGCAGATGTGATCAAGAGTATGCGGTCATTAAGAAAAATGCGTTCATTATATATATATATATATATATATATTCTCCATATAAACTCCAATGTCAACGTAAGGGAAACCTCAAAAACATTCCCAACCTGATAAGAGTTAAGTTGTGAAAGGAGCCTGCTCGTAATTGGATGTTCGCATGACACACGTGGGAGCAAGCCAAAACGGAGGTGGGTTTCCAAGAACAATGCAATATGAAAAGAGAAAAAAAATGAGAAAGAAAGATAAATAAAAGAAACAAGAGACAACTCTTCTGAAATTCATGAGTTAAAGTTGAGATTGGCACACAATCGTAGTTGGATTTTCGCATGACACCCGTAGGAATAGGCCAAAACGAAGGGTGTAACCATGATAAATAGTCTCTAATAAATGACGCAAAGTATGACCACCGCATCCAAACACATCAAGTTGTTTTGACAAGAAGAGGTAAACATTCTTTTTAAAACTAGAAAATCATTTTTTAGCATAAATTTGTAGTATATAAGAATAAAGCAGGGCTTTGTTATGAATTAGCAAGGATAGGAAGAAATTGCGATGTTAAGTAATATGCCTAGGTAGAGCATTCCGAACAACCAATCGATGCAAAAATTTAGGATAAAAATTGAGCAATATTGCCTTAGTAGAAGATATGCTTGAGGACAAACATATATCTAAATTTGGGGGTGTGATAACTTGTAGAAATACAAGTTATTTATACTGCTTTATTTAGATATTGTGGCCAAAAGAAAGGAAAGTTGCATCAATTGTAGAGAATTATAAATTGTCGTTAATACACCCACTGACACCATTGTGATGGTAGAAGAGAATATTTCAAGTTTTATTTTACTTTACTGCAATTTTAAATACCTGTATAAACCAATATTTTATTAATTGAAAAACCCCCGATCACATATATCACGAACGTAACGCATTAACTTAGCAATCCCTGTGTTCGACCTCGGATCACTTCGAGAAACTTGCGGTGAAATTATACTTGGTTTCAACGCAAGGAAACTTGTGACAATGTGGAGCATACTACAAGCATTCCATTAATAACGCATACATCTAGAAGTAGTATCGCATCATTTTATGTTAAACTTGCGTTACAATCATCCATGTGTTGTGTGACATAAGATAAAAGGACCACATTTCATGTTATCAAGCATATATTTCAAATTTTATGTCAACAAGTTTATGGATAAATTCTATGTTATCAAGTATGCCCTAGTTTATTGTATTTTGTACTGTTTTGTATTGTACATTAGTCTCTTGAGGCATTATGACAAGTGAAGATTGTTGGGATTGGTGTCTTAATTCTCTTGGTAGTCTCGTAGTTTATAAACACTTTGTAAACGTATTTTTACTAATAAAATAAGTGTTATTTAATAAGCATTTACTCAATCCAATAAACTAAGATCTGAGGTTATTTTATGTAACTTAATCATGTATATGGAGACATACAAGTGGATCATGTCTTAAGTAATAACCTAAATGGTCTGTAGTATAAGGATAAAGGAGGGATACCTTATCTTGGTGACACTACGGATACGACCCATTTTTTAGATGTTACAAGTGTTGTAAAGTGCTACAAAAGATTTGATCCTGACCATTCATATAGAGACATGCGAGCGAGGATATCCTATATAAAGAGTTTGTATAAGACCGAACCACGAAATGATTAGTCTCTTTATATAATGTCGTTCATAATTGAGACTTACATTTCACTAGGATGATCATAGGTGACATGACCTTAATCCTGAGTGAGTTGGGAACTCCTGCCCATGAGAGCGGTCCTTATATTTGTATGGGTGAGAGTGGCCAGATTGTCAACTCAACAAACCTACCATTTTGGGGATTCGTCTGATTGGCGAGTTGGGAATTTAGCTACACAAGATGGAATTCACTCTTTCCTCGAAGAAGGGGTAAGTAGATAAATTTCTCCCTGGCATCACACCCTCACTTGGCCCGATAGGGGTTTAGTCATAGTGGAAATATGATCTATTGTTCATTAGAGGAATCAGTGGTACTTAAGAAGTTATATATAACTACAAAGGCAAAACGGTAATTTGGCCCAGCTGTACTTACGAGCGATTTGTGAAGGGTCATCGTACTGTTGATTGGTTATATCCAATGGACATAGAAATATATCTATAATGCGAAGAGTGCAGTCGTCGGTCTTTAGTGGAGTGCCTGACGGTTAACGGATAGTGGATAATGTGATTAAATAGTTTAATCAGTTATTCACGTACTATTAGAGCTTCAAGCTATAGGTTCATAAGGTCCCTTTGGTAGCTCAATAGATTTAAGTTGAGAATCAGTTTTTAGGTTAATTTGAATTGTTCAAATTAATAAGAGGGAATTTGATTATATATGATATAATTAAATTAATTAAATTATATATGATATAATTAACATAATGTATTTGATACATTATTGTTTATTTAGAGGAACTAATATTTGAATATGATTCAACTATATTTTCTATGAATAGATTCATAGCTATTAAATTTAATATAAATATGATTTATATTAAATGCCATAAACTAGAGAAAAGAACTATGGTTTTATATTGTATATGATGCAATGTTAAAACTATAGGTTATAAATATAATATGATAAGTTAATTATCATATTTATTTATGATTCATTAATTATTTGATAATTAACACTTTTTTCTCCATAACCACCCTTAGTGGGTAGTTATTTGGTTTTATGGTAATGTTGGATAAATAAAATTAGTTTTAATTATTCCACACGAGAAGATAGGCATACACAATCGAGTATCTACACGATTGTTTGAGAGACTATACGGTAGCTTCATTATCTACACGGTCGAGAGACTTGTCTATACGATAGACTTGTTCATTTACACGATAGTGTTGTTCGTCTACTCGATCGTCTTCCTCCACTCCAAACTTTCACTCTAACAAAAATTAGTCAGAGCCCACCACTCCTGGATTCTCATATCGAGAATACCAAAGTCACCAAGTGGTAATGTTCGATTGGTTCGAGGATCTTGTTGCTGTTTGCTGCTTATTCGAGAGGAGTGTTCGTGACTTGTTCGAAGCATTCGTGAACAAGTTGGATCAAAGGATTACTTGAAGAACAGTTCTTCAAAGGTATATTCTTTTGATCCTTTGTTTTTAATTTCAAAGCATGCTGCAACTTAAGATTTATGCATAATTTGTTCTGTTTGACTGTAAATTTTCGAGTTCAATCACAATGGGATTTGGACGATTCGCTTCAGCTCAAAGGTTCTCTGTAAACTGAGTTCGATATTTACTACAATCATCAATGAATGTGACAAAATATCTCTTACTACCTCTTGTTAAAATACTTTTCATGTCACTTATATCCTTGTAGATTAAATCAAGTAACTCATTAATTCTTTCCACAGATGAAAATGACTTTCTAGTAAATTTTGATTCAACACAAACTTCACATTTGTGTCTATTATCAATGTTAAAATTTCATAGTAGTCCTAAGCTTACCATTTTATTTGACATGCTACAAACTAGAATGCCAAACACCACACAACTCAACAATGTGAGCAGAAAAGTTGATATTATTATCATTCTTTGGCATTTGTGCCAGTTCATTTAGTTTGAACATGTCATCACTTAGATAGCTTTTTCCCACATACATACCCCTCCTTTTGTCAGAATAAACTTATCTAACTCAAATACGAGCTTCAACCCATTTTTATTAAGTAGAGTTCCTAAAACTAGATTCTTTCAAATCTCAGGCACATGCCACACATCATTAAGGGTAAAGTATTCTTTTCAGAAGTCCATTTTAATAGGATATTCCTTTTGCCTTTTACAAAGGCAGTTGAAGCATATCCCATGTATAGTTTATCGCTGCCATCTAGCTTATCATATGTAATGAACAATGATTTGTCCTTACAAAGGTGCTTAGTACCACCAGTATCAATCCACCAATCGTTAATGTCTGCCAAATTGTCATTTTCCACGACGCTGGTCTGATTGTTGGAATTTTTTCCCTTCTTATGTTTGCACATTGTAGCAGTATGACCACTCTTACCACAAACCCAACAATTTTCTTCAATGTGCTTGCTAGTATCATTCCTTGACCCATGATTCACATTTCTCTTCTTGAAATTCTTTTTTTTTGGGCTTATGTTTGAAGCTTTAACAATTTGAGCTTTGGCTTCAACTACCGATGGAGTTTTATCTCCTTTTTTGTTATCCTCTTCTATAAAGAGTTTCACCGCAAGGTTCTCTGGATGACTCATTTTGTTTGTGCTTGAGATAACATTTGAAGTCCTTCTAGGAAAAAGGCAACTTCTTAATCATAACAACAACTTAGAATGGCTCACTGATGTCCAATCCTTCACTTTGCAAAACATTGATGATAATTTGCAATTCTTCCATCTGATTGACTACCAACTTGGTATCCATTATCTTGTAATCTAAGAAATTTCCCACGAGGAATTTCTTAGTACCAACATCTTTTAGCTTGTACTTCTTGTCTAATATGCCTCCACAGTTTTGATGTATTGTAGGCATTGCACTAAATATTATACAAAGTGTCTTCAAGACCACTAAGTATATAACTATTGCATAGGAAGTCCAAATGCATCCATGCTTGCTTCGCAACATCCATTTCAGGAGTTACAGCTTCTGGTGAGATAATTAAGCAATCTTCCTTCAAAATGTGAGCAAGATTCAATGTGATGAGATAGAAGATCATCTTTTGTTATCATCTCTTGAAGTTGTCTCCCTTGAACTTCTTTGGTTTTTAAGCATGCAATTTAGCAATAGGAAATCCCATCATGGCAAAACTGGAAACATTGGTGGAGGAGTTTGCAAGCATCAATTCAGATATATAATTTCTTTAGATTATTGGGGGAAATAGTATATAAAAACTAAATACAATAGCAAACTAATTACACTTCAACTAAAAACAATATACTCAATGTATAATATTCAAACTTAAACGTGAACTAGATGGTGTACAAGGCTTAGATATAGAAATAGTCAAAGACTTGACAGAACCTAACTTTTGGAGACTCAAAACATAACTGAGACACACCTCTGATATCCATTGTCCTAAAGACAATTATTCGCTCTATGCAGGGTGCAAGCAGACTACAATGATCGTCCTAGCAAAATACAATGACTAATTTCAGTAGAATTGCAACCTCAGACTACTCAGATCTGGCATAACTCTTGGATAACTTGCTCTTAACTCAACTCAAGAACAAAGGAAAGAAAGAAAAAAAAATGAGAGAATTCTTCAATTTGGAATGAGATGCTACAAATGAATAGCTAAGTTGCTATTTATAGGCTAGCAACTTAGTAACTCTCCAAAATATAATATAAAATCAAATAAATATAAAAACTGAAGCATTTGTCAATTTTAACTCAATTGAGTTATAACTTGACAAAAGTTAAACATAAGTCATTCAAATAGAAGAAACTACAAATTTAACTTTCATGCATGTTAAATATATATATGAAACATCATTTTAATTTGAAGTTTCAATCCTATTTGAAAATTTCTAAACAATGAAATCAATCTACACAATTAAATCCAATTTTATGTTTCAACTATTCTCTAGTAAAGAGTCGGTTTGTAGGATCCTCCTTTTTTAAAGAGAGAGCGAATTTGTGTTTGGAGAGATTTTCTACAGTAAACTTTTTTATGTGAAAAAAAACTTGAGAGATCTTAGAGGGAAAAAACATGGGAGTTATCTCTATGATCCCAAATCTTTCCTCACAGAAAGTCCCATTTATGAAATACGTGAAGTATGATAATAATAGTTTTAAGTAAAACTACTATTTTCAAGCGATAGATTTGGAGTACTTTTAATGCCTTTTTTAGGGGGAAAAAAAGAAAAAAAAAAAAAGAAAAAGGAATTAATTTTGAAAATAGATAAAATATCAAAGTTATTTTGTTTCCTTTTTAAATTGAGTTTTATTTTTAAAAGAAAAGATGGGAAAATAAAAAATAATTAGGACTAAAACTCAAATCCCTCCCTCTTCTTCTCCCTTTTTTTGCCGTGAGGAAGTACCAGCCAACAACCATCATCTGATTTCTTCAACCTTCAGCCGCACACCTCCATTCCCATCACTCTTCTTGTAGTCGAGCAGCTGTATGAGCTAAGCATGAAGAAGAAAAAGTTACAGCAGAAGATGAAGATTTGGGAGAGCAATTTCTCTTCCCTTTTCTGTATATTTGATTTCGTATATTAAATATTTTCCCCACACATAATACAGGGTAGTGATGTATAGATATATACACTTAGGTTTTAGAATAAGGACAAAAAATAACTAACGAATC
The DNA here is from genome assembly GCF_027475165.1 of Benincasa hispida. NCBI lineage: Eukaryota > Viridiplantae > Streptophyta > Magnoliopsida > Cucurbitales > Cucurbitaceae > Benincasa > Benincasa hispida. The sequence goes on from NC_143486.1 coordinate 47,271,099, forward strand.
TTCTGTACAGCTGGTAGAGAATATATATGGCAGAGGTTGTTAGGAGAGTATACACATCAGCATCAGTGAGAGTATACACACCAGCAACACCAGCGACACCAGCGAGAGTATACACACCACCAACACCAGGGAGAGCATACACACCAGCGACACCAGCGAGAGCATACACACCAGCGACACCAGCGAGAGCATACACACCAGCGACACCAGCGAGAGCATACACACCAGCGACACCAGCGAGAGCATACACACCAGCGATACCAGCGAGAGCATACACACTAGTGACACCAGCGATAGCATACACACTAGTGATACCAGCGAGAACATACACACCAGCGAGAGCATACACACCAGCGAGAGCATATACACCAGCGAGAGCATTTATATTAGCTTCTGCATGGCTCCTTGTCATTTGCTGACGAGGCAATTTGTTCTTCCTTGACATCCCCCCTCAAGCGAGAGGGTAAGTTCTTTAGTCCGAGCTTGCTTCGAAGGTAGACAAATGTATCAAGGGGTGAAGGCTTAGTTAGGCAATCCGCCAATTGTTCTGTAGAGGGTACATATCTAACATGAAGTTGATCTTGAAGGACAAGGTCACGGATGAAGTGCACATCTATTTCGATATGCTTAGTTCGTGCGTGAAAGACAGGGTTGGTAGCTAAGGCACCTGTACCTATGTTATCACACCAGAGAACAGGTATATCCTTTGGAGAGAAACCAATTTCGGTTAACAGAATTTTCACCCAAATGATCTCGGTTGTAGCATGAGCAATAGCTCGATACTCGGACTCAGTACTGGAACGAGCCACTGTCATTTGTTTCTTAGATGACCAAGAAACGAGAGTTGATCCAAGATAGAAGCAATAAGCAGTTGTAGATTTTCGATCATCAATACTTGAGGCTCAATCTGCATCAGAATAGGCTGTTAAATGGAGGTAAGTATCACAGTTGATGGTTACGCCAAAGTGGAAAGTCCCTGCAAGATATCTAAGCACACGTTTGACAGCTGATCAGTGAATATCAGTAGGAGCTTTGAGGAATTGGCTAAGCTTATTAACAATGAAGGCAATGTCCGATCTTGTATTAGTGAGCCATTGGAGAGCACCAACCCTGCTGCGATATAGAAATGGGTCATGGAGGGGTGTTCTAATGCTCAAGGATAGAGAGGTGCCAGGTACTGCAGGGGTTGGACAAGGTTTCATATGGTTGAGGTTTAGTTTAAAGAGAAGCTCAGTTATATATTAAGCTTGATGCAGATGTAGGCCGGAGGGTGTATAAGAGATTTGGACACCAAGGAATTTTCTGAGCTATCCTAGATCTTTGAGAGAGAACTATGTATGCAGTCGGGCAACAAGATGATCGATGTGAGTTGGATCACTGCCAGTGAGTATCAAATCATCTACATAGACTAGTAGCAGAGTGATGGAGGATGAGGTACGCATATAGTACAGAGAAGTGTCTAGGGAGCTTACTTTGAAGCCGAGTTGACAAAGAGACGCTTTGAGCTCATCATTCCACGCACGAGGAGTCTTTTTGAGACTGTAGAGAGCTCTGTTGAGCTTGCAAACGTAATGTGGGTGAGTTTTGATTTCAAAGCCCGGGGGTTGAGAATGTAGACAGTCTTCTTCAGCTTGCCGTTGAGAAAGGCATTATTGAAGTCAATTGGGTGAAGTGGCCAGTAATGAGACACTGCCAAAGTAAGTACAATTCTAACAGTAGACATCTTAACAACAGGACTGAATGTATCAAAACATTCAAAGCCAGGGTATTGATGAAACGCTTTGGCAATAAGACGTGCCTTATACCATTGAACAAGGCCTTGAGCATCACGTTTGATACGATAGACCCATTTGCAACCAACAATAGTTTGATCAGATGAAGGAGGTACCAGTGACCAGGTATTTGTACGTTGTAGTGCAGCAAGTTCTTCATTCATAGCTTCTTGCCACTGTGAAGCTGTAAGAGCCTGAGAGACTGAAGTTGGTTCACTCTGAGTAAGGTCTTCAATACGTTCAGCAACCCAAGCCTTGGGTTTGAAAATACCAGCCTTCCCTCTGGTGATCATTGGATGAGTGCCAATGAGGGGTTGAGTGGCAGGTTGTAGGGATTGCTGTGGAAGGGAGGGTAGAGGTGTTGTTAAAGGTGACACTATAGGGGATTGAGAAGTAATTGAGGGAGACAGTAATAGGCTAGGATGTGGGGAAGGTGAACTTGTGGCTGGTGTTGGAAAAGTCTGAGGAGATTGAGGTTGGATAGAGGGATTTTTTTTCAGGTGAGAGTTGTGAAGAGGATGGATGGACAGGAGGTGAAGAGAACCATGTGGAGATTGATGGAGCTATATTTGTGGGAGTAGAGATTTGAAGGTTAGCAAAGCTTGTTTGGAATGGGAATTCGTCTTCATTAAATATACATGGCGAGAGATGATGACCTTCCCATCCTCAGTAAGACATCTGTGAACTTTGTGTATTGGGGAAGGACCAAGATAGACACATTTGCTGCTGTGAAAGGAAAACTTATGGTGCTGGTATGGACGAAGGCGTGGATAACATGCACACCCAAAAACTCTTAGAGATAGTAGGTCCAATTTGCTTCCAAGTAACACTTCCATGGGACTGTGACCCTGAAGGATAGGAGAGGGAAGAGAATTAATAAGATAAACAGCAGTTTGAAAGGCATACCACCATAGGTGCAGTGGCATCTTAGCCTGTGCTAAGAGAGTAAGACCAGTTTCAACAACATGGCGATGTTTATGTTCAGCTCGACCATTGTTTGCTGAAGTGTAGGGGTAGGAGACCCTTATTTGAATTCCAAGCTGATCACATAAATGTGCCACTGTTTTGTACTCACCCCCACCATCCATTTGCAATATGTGAATGGATTTGTTAAATTGATTAAGAACAAAGGCTTGAAAGTGTTTAAAGGCAATTGTAGTGTCACTTTTTTGTTTTAACGGGTACAACCAAGTAAATCGACTACAGTCATCAACAAGCAACACATAGTATCTATATCCATCCGCAAAAAGCATTGGGGCTAGCCCCCATAGATCAGTATGCACTAGTCCAAAAGGTGTGATTTCATAGGAAAGAGAGTCAGAAAAGGGTAAGGCATGAGACTTTCCAAACTGACAAGCTTCACAAAATGACTTCTCATTATCAGTAATTTGTAAGTTAAATCCACTAATTACTTTTGGCAAAACTTTAGGGGATGGATGACCAAGTCGCATGTAGAGAAGCATTGTGGTTATTGTCCTGCTAGTTTGAAAAGCAGACTGACTTGAGAACTCTTTGGATGGAGCAGTCAAGCAAGCATCTGACAATCTTGAAGTAAGTGGTGCATTATTTATAGACTGGTTGACATCCTCCAATTGGTATAGCCCATCTTTAAGCCGGCCTTTCAGGATTGGTACTCCCGACTCCTTGTCCTTGACCACACAAAAGTCAGCATGAAATTCAACCACTATATTGTTGTCTTTAGCAAGTTTGGATACACTTACCAGGTTCTTAGCTATGGTAGGCACATAAAGAATATTTAATAATGATAGAACACCAGAATAAGTAGGTATATTTGTATGCCCATAGCGAGATATAGGAAGGGATTTACCATTTCCAACCACTATTTTGTCATTACCTATGTAGGCAGATGAGGATTGGAGGAAGCTTGGATTGCTAATGATGTGTGAGGACACCCCACTGTCTACATACCAGTGGGGTCAGCAACTGACTCAGGTAAAGCTACAGCTGAATGACTTCGATTTGGTGAGAGTTGAGTAGATTCAATACGGTTGTGAGTTTGTCTGGGGTTATTGAGCTCCTTCTTGTATCTGAAGTAGCAAACATCAGCTGTATGCCCAAGTTTTCCACATGTTTGCTAGGTTGGTCTAGTTGTGTATGCATTATTCCAATGACCACGCTCCCTGTTACGACCTTCTCCACCCCTAAAATTTAGTGGTTGTGTATATCCATAAGAGTTTCGAAGGGTGTGTGCTGAAGGTTTGGACTGATTATGCACAATGTTGGCTGAGGGTGCGCTGGGTGAGAGTGAGACATTAGCTATTCTGGTAATTCTTGTCTTGACAGTAAGTTGATACTCAAGCCTTTTCTCATATGACAATAGGTTAGATTGCAGGTCAAACCAACGTGTTGTTCCTTTGCTTTGGATTGCTACTACAACTGGGTTATACTCTTCATCAAGACCAGCAAGCACTTGTGAAGTCAGATCAGAGGAGGAGATGGGGAACCTGCAAGGGCAAGACCATCAGCAAAACGTTTCATGATAGCAAGGTATTCACTCATTTTCAATGCGCCTTTGCGAGTTTGCTGAAACATTCTTTTGAGGTAATCTATTTCAGCTTTGGATTGGACTCCAACCAACTCTTGTATTGCTTCCTAGAGTTCTTTGGAGGTTTGAAAACCCATCACTTGTGTTGTTATCTCCTAGTTCATTGAGTTATAAAGCCAGCCCAAAAGGATCTGATCTACTGCTATTCAGGCATCATAAGCTGGATTTGATTGCATTTCGACATCAGGGACTGAGGCAGTGGTTGAATCTGCACTAGAGCTTTCACTGGATCGACCACTAGTTAGAACTTGAATAAAACGATCTGGGCAAGGAGTTTCCTCAGTTAGATAACCTTCCAATCTATAGCTTCTTAGAATTGGCCACGCAAGATTCAGCCAAAGTAAGAAGTTCGACCTATCCATTTTGATGGATGTCACTTGGTTGAGAAGTGGATTTAGAAGAGGACCTGTGATGATTCCACTGCTGGTAGCTCCAGAAAAAATAGGTGAGAAAAAGTTTGTAGAGGGTTGATTTGCCATAGCTTACCTGGTACTCTGATACCAAGTCGAGCAGCTGTATAAGCTAAGCTTGAAGAAGAAAAAGTTGCAGCAGAAGATGAAGATCTGGGAGAGCAATTTCTCTTCGCTTTTCTATATATTTGATTTCGTATATTAAATCTTTTTCCCACACATAATACAGGGTAGTGATGTATAGATATATACACTTAGGTTTTAGAATAAGGACAAAAAATCACTAACGGATCTTCTGTATAGCTAGTAGAGAATAATTATATGGCAGAGATTGTTAGGAGAGCATACACATCAGCATCAGTGAGAATATACACACCAGCAACACCAGCGAGAGCATACATACCAGCGACACCAGTGAGAGTATACACACTAGCGATACCAGCGAGAGCATACACACCAGCAATACCAGCGAGAGCATACACACCAGCGACAACATACACACCAGCGATACCAGCGAGAGCATAAACACCAGCGACACCAGCGATAGCATACACACCAGCGAGAGCATATACACCAGCGAGAGCATTTATATCAGCTTCTACATGGCTCCTTGTCATCTGCTGATGAGGCAATTTGTTCTTTCTTGACACTTCCCTCAATCGAACATGACCCATTTCAACGACGAGCTACATCACGAGATACCTACACAGTGTGATCTTTTTCTCGACAAACGTAGGTACCTCCGACAGCGGGGAGCTAAGGACGCCTGCAACTCTGGTAGGTCTGTGGCATCAGGGTATTGTCGACGAATAGCAATGAGTGGCAGCAATCTCACTTATAGTGTATCCTATAGGCCTTTTCTATAGCTGATAACATCATTTCCCCCATTTTTAGCAAGGTTCAACATTCACTCATGGTATTTTGACGTTGGATTTGAGTTACCCACTGTTTAATGGCTCCAAATAGATAAGATTAAATGAATTTGGACACCAACTAGCAATGTTTCGAGTCATTTTAGGTAAGACTTAGTGGATATATCACTATAAATTCCTCTTCCAACTAGGTTAAGATTCTTTAGACTTGTCTATGAGGAAATCTGAAATTTTTTTTTGCATAAAGTGACCAAAAAAGCAAAAACTTTTCTATGACTGACCTCTTTCTAAAAACTTGTTTGTTATTGACCCTTTTGGCATGTGAAATACCACTTTTACCCTCAATACTCTCTTCCCATGTATTTCCTACGCCTCTTTTGCTCTTCCCTCCAACAACAAAATGAAAATTTAAAGTCATTTAAAACTAAAGATATTTTAATATTTTTCTTACTTTATAAGCGATCGCCAAAATCAGTATATGTGGTCGCTTACATCAAGATAAACGGTCACTAACATCAGTGTAAGCAATCGCTTACATCAGTATACACGATCACTTGTTTTTCGTTTTGCAATTTTATTTTGGTCATATCTTTATCGATACAACTCCATTTTTACTAAATGACCACTCGTTTTCATAGTTTTTTTTTTTTGTTCTATCCAACCATGCATGCAAACTCAATAATAAAACTTAAATAATCTTTGATTTTATTACTTCAAAAGTAAATTTTATCTAAGTTTTAATGTTATAATGTTATTTATATTCATTATTTGTTAGCATTTTGCTCAATTTATACACATAAATCAGAAAAAAATGAAAAAAACCTATAAAAATGACCGGTCAATTAGCTAATCTGAGTTGTATTGACGAGGATATAGCAAAAACAATATTGCAAAGCGGTCATGCCCCATAATGTAAACGATTGCCCACATTTTTTGCATGCACAATAATTTTGTCTTTGTCATATCTTTGTCAATACAACTTCATTATAGCTAAATGACCCCTCATTTTCATACGTGTTTTTGTGTTCTTTTCGATTATGCTTGCAAATTGAGCAAAATGCTAAAAAAGATTGAATATAAATGACAATATAACATTTAAACTTAGATAAAATTTATTTTCGAAGTAACAAAGTAAAAAATGATTGAATTTTTCGTTCAGTTTACATGCATGGTTGGAAATAACACGAAAAAAACGTATGAAAATGAATGGTCATGTAGCCAAACGAAGTTGTATCGATGAAGATATGACCAAAATAAAATTGCAAAACAAAAACTGAGGAATCACATATGTTGATGTTAGCGATCACCGTTCGCTAATGTTGGCGATCACATATGCTGATATAAACAATCAAGTATGTTGATGTCATCGATGACACACTTTTTTTACATAAACGATAATTTTGTTTCTATCATATCTTTGTCGATAAAACTCTGTTTTAACTAAATGAATATTTTTGTATGATGTTTGGCGTTCTTTCCAACCATGCTTATAAAGTAAGAAAAATGTTAAAGCATCTTTAGTTTCAAAATAACTTTGAATTTTCATTTTTTTGTTATTGGAAGGGAAGAGCAAAAGAGATGTAGGTAATACAAGAGAAGATGACATTTAATATTAAGGGTAAAAGTGGTATTTTACATGCCAAAAGGGTCAATAACAAACGTGTTTTTAGAAAGAGGTCAGTCATTTAAAAGCTTTTGCTTTTTGGGTCATTTTGTACAATTTTCCTTGGAATCCCATATTTGTAGATTTAAAATAGTTTTGGAACTATTCAGATACCTTGTAGCAAGAGTTTAAGTCTGTTTTGGTGAGCTTTAAGTTTTAGAACTTGGTTTAAAGCCTTTCGAATTGATTTTGGGTGTTGTAAATTAGTTTTTGACTCATGGGTGTTCTTTAATTGTAGTTTAGGATTGATTTAGTGTATGAAATGAGATTTAAGTTTGCTTTGGGTAAGACTACTTGTTCTAAAAACTATTTTAGATTTTGACTAAGATTTCGATCAAAGTTTGTAACCTTAGAACTTTATTTTTATTATTTCAGGAGCCTTTCAATTATTCTAGAAACAATTTAGAACGCTTATATAAATGAATTTCTACCTAAAGAGTATGTTTGTTGTTGGTAACAATGTCTTATGTGCATTATATCTATTAATTACTATGTACCCAAATACCGTCACATCGTTTCAAGTCTCAATTACCATCTAATATTATGATATATTACTAATGTAAGCACAATTTTGAAATCATTAAAAATGTTCAAGTAAAATATTGTGACCTTTTAAAAAATGTTATATTTATTATAAATATTATGATAATAGATGCCTATTAGATGCTCATGCTTAGTGTCTATTGATATGTATCATACTCTCATTTCCTAAGTGTGGTCCATGTGTCTCATGATTACCCGCTATTAATGTACATGTAATCTGTCTCCTACTTGCCAAACTGCCTATAAATAGTGGCATTTGGTGGGTTTTGTAAGACACACATCAATTGGTGGAAATTTCATGAATTTTGGAGAAGTGGAGATTTTTTAATTCCTATTTTCTATAATTTTTATATTTATTCCAAATTTAGTATTTAGCTATTTTATTTTATTTATTTATATATTATTTTAATATTATATTTTTCAATATCCGTGTTCCCGTTGTGTCGTGTTTTCTCCTCAATTCACAACACGTTATCAGCACAAGTTTCTATTCTTTCCCCCCACTGAAGTGTTGCCACGACAGACCTTACGAAATTAAAATTCACAACATTTGATATTAATGGAAATTATTATTTGTAATGGGTGCTCGATGCAAAAACCCACTAATGCTATGAACTTAGGGAAAATAATTAAATAAGGAAATACGACATCCAATCAGGACAAAACAAAAACTATGATTTTTTTTCATCATCATCTCCACGAGGGATTGAAAATGAAGTAATTTACAATAAGATCCTTATATCTTGTGGAAAAATCTGAAAGAGATGTATGATCATAAAAAAACAGTTATTCTTCCTAAAGCTCATTATGATTGGATGCAATTGAGGCTACAAGATTTTAAATCAGTAAGTGATTACAATTTCACATTACTCAAAATCAGTTTAAAATTGTTGTTATGTGGAGAGAAAATTATTAATACTGATATGTTAGAGAAGATATTTTCCACATTTCATGTATCAAATATGCTCCTACAACAACAATATCGAAAGAAGGGTTTTAAATAGTATTCTGAACTAATTTCACATCTTCTCGTGGCCGAACAAAATAATGAGTTATTGATGAAGAACCACGAATCTCGACCAATTGAAACAACACCATTCCCTGAAGTGAATGCTGTGAATATTAATAATAGTGATCGTGGTCGAGTCTGTGACGCAGTAGAGGAAAAAATAATTTTTCTTTTCGTGGTGGACGTTATAATCATTCAAATTTCAAGAGAACCACACGATATGATGATCATAAAGGAAAAGCTCCACAAGATAAGAATTCAAAAGATGATGAACAAAAATGCTTCCAATGCGGAATGACTAAACATTGATCACGTACCTGTCATACGTTAAAATACTTAGTTGATCTCTATGAGGGAAAAATGCGGAAGCAAATTTTACATACTAGGATAATGATATTGATCCATCCAATATGACAAATTTGGATGTGTCAGACTTCTTTGAATCTCCTGAAGAGAAGAGTGACATAGTTGATGGAACATCAGGTGTTTCTTTTGACTTTGAAAATATCTAGATTTAATGTTGTTGTTTGTTTCATCTATATATATGTTTTTTTTCCCTTTTAGTAAATGTTAACTTTTATATATTCCAAATATCTAGATTTAATGTTGTTGTTTGTTTCATCTATATATATATTTTTTTTCCCTTTTAGTAAATGTTAACTTTTATATATTCCAAATGTTGTTTTTCTTGTTGCAAATATTTTCTTTTAATGAAGAAACTTGGATCATTTTCATATGTTGGGTAATTAAAAAATGAACAAAGAAAATCCATGTCTGGCAGACAGTACAACTACATATACAATACTTACAAGTAAAAAATACTTTTCTAAATTGACAATGCTGGAAGCAAAAGTAAATACAATATTAAGTCTGCAAATTTGATTAAAGGATTTAGAAAAACAAATATTAATAATTAGACCATCACCAGTTAAAGTGGGAACTAAATCACCTGCACTTTTAGAAATGAATTCATGGTGATATATATGAACCTATTAACCCAACAAGTTGACCATTTACATATTTTATGGTATTAATAGACGCATCTAAGATGGTCACACATGTTCTTATTATCAAGTCAAAATCTTGCATTTGCGAGATTACTTGCTCAAATAATTAAGTTAAGATCACAATTTCTTGATTATAAAATTAAAACAACTCGTCTTAATAATGCTGGTGAATTTACATCCCAAGCCTTTGATAATTATTGTATGTCAATTGGGATAAGTATTTAACATCCTGTAGCTCATGTTTATACGCAAAATGATTTAGCATAATCATTTATAAAACATTTGCAATTAATTGCTAGACCATTACATACGAGAGTTAAGTGTTCTACATTTATATGGGGACATGCTATTTTGCATTCAGTCTCACTTGTATGCACTAGGCCAGTAGCTTATTATAAGTACTCGCCATTACAGTTAGCTTATGACCATGATCCAAATATTTCTCATTTGAGAATTTTTGGATGTGCAGTATATGTTCCAATTGCTCCACCACACTAAGATGGGTTCTCAAAGGAGGTTGGGAATATTTGTTAGATATGATTCCCCATCAATTATCAAATAACTTGAACCCTAGACTGGTGATGTATTTACTGCACGATTTTTCGATTCTCATTTTAATGAGACAAATTTTTCAATATTATAGAGAGAAATTTAGAAGTTGGAAAAAGAAATTACATGGAATATATCGTTATTGACTCATTTAAATCCCCTACAAATCAATGTGAACTTGAAGTTAAGAAAACAATTCATTTGCAAAGTATAGCAAATCAATTATCAAATGCATTTATAAATGCAAAGAAAGTAACTAAGTCACATATACCAGCTGCAAATGTCCCATTGAAAATTGATATAAAAACACAGCAAGTTGTCACTAATGAGTCTAGAACACAGCAGAAGCGTGGTGGACCAGTGGGTTCCAAAGATAAAAATCCTCGAAAAAGAAAAATTGACAGCAGTAAAAAAGACTTGCTTGAGGATGTAAATATCCATGAAGAAACCTTGGACATGACTGATAGTCGAATTAGTGAAGAGGGTGAAATACCTAAAGATAATAATGAGATTTCAATAAACTATGTCATGACAGGAAAAAGATAGATCTGGATTCATGTAGTTATTGATAACATCTTTGTGTATAATATTTCTCTTGATATTATATTTGAAAATGAGGATTCTGAACCAAAATCTGTTGAAGAATGTCGACATAGAAAATATTGGTTTTAGTAGAAAGAAGCAATCGATGCAGAATTAAACTCACTTTCAAAACGTCAGTAGCAATGAGGCTAAGTCTTATTTATTATTTTTTTTCCTTCTTCCTGCATAACATCTCTCCAACAAGAATTGAGGCTGAAGCAAATGATTACCCAGGTATCAGGACGAGAAGGATATAACGGTGCATTGAAAGTTAAGTCAATCTAGAAAAGTTTGCATAACTGATTGACTTTCTTGGCTAAAAAAAAAAGGCTGTAAACGAGAGTCAATTTAAGAGTTGAGACCTATCGGCTTAGGGGTAATTGCTACTAAAATGGGTGTACATCTAGAAGGTGTCAAGCCTGTGGGGATACAATGGGTATTTGTGAGGAAAAAAAATGAAAATAATGTGGTCACAAGATATAAAGCAAGACTAGTTTAATAAGGTCTCTCACAAAGACCTAGTATTGATTATGAGGAAACATATTCTCTAGTGGTGGATGCAATTACACTAAGATATTTAATTGGCCTGACTATGTATGAAAGTCTAGATATGCATGTTATGGATGTAGTCACAATATATTTATATGTTTCTCTTGATGATGATGATGATGATGATGATATATATATATATATATATATATATATATAAGAATCCAAGAAGGATTTTAAGATATCTAAAACATATAAATCAAATTCCTGGGAATTGTATTCAATAAAGTTACAGAGATCACTATATGGATTGAAACAATCAGGACGGATGTGGTGCAATCATCCGAGTGTATATTTTTTGAAAGAAGGATATAAAATAATCCAATATATCCGTATATTTTTATAAAGAAACCATAGTCAGGATTTGCTATTATAACTGTATATATTAATGACTTAAATATAATTGGAACTTTTAAAGAGCTTTCAAAGGCAATAGAATATCTTAAGAAAGAATTTGAGATGAAAGATATCGGAAAAACAAAATTTTACCTTGGTTTTCAAATTGAGCATTTAGCAGATAGGATATTTGTTCATCAGTCAACTTATATAGGAAAAGTTTTGAAAATTTTTTTGGGTAATTGCAATTGGTAGCATTTTTAGAAATAATAACCAAGTATATAACATCACTTAAAAAAAAATTGCAAATATAGGCAAGTCTATCAGCGATAGACTTCTATCGTTGATAGACTCTTACTAGTGATATGGTCTATCACTGATAGACTCCTACCAATAGTATGGTCTGTCACTGATAGATTATTTAAACTGGGTCATATTTACAATTTTTTTACATTATGTTATATCTGCTAATACTGTGAGTCTAATGTCTATATTTGCAACTATCCCAAAATTTTATATGGACAAAGCACATCCATTGAACATTCTAATGGAAGTTCATTCACTAGATATGAAGAAAGATATATTTCGACCTTGAGATGATAATGAAGAACTTCTTGGTCCTGAAGTACCAAATCTTAATCCAATTGGTGCACTTATGTATCTTGCTAATAATACAATATCAGATATTGCATTTTCAGTAAATTTATTGGCAAGATATAGTTCTTCTCCAACAAAAAGACAATTGAACGAAATTAAGCATATACTCTGTTATCTCCGATTAATCGACATGGGATGGTTTTATTCAAATAAATCAAATTTTGATCTAGTTTTTTATACATATTCTGAATATTTATCTAATCCACACAAAGCTAAATCTCAAACAAGTTATCTATTCATATATGAAGAAACTGCTGTATTGTGGTGGTCAATGAAATAGAACATAATGACTACTTCCTCAAATCATGCTAAAATTATTGTAATTCACGATGTTAATCGAGAATTTGTATGGCTAAGATCAATGACTCAGCATTTTCGTGGGACATGTGGTTTGTCTTTTAGTAAAAATCTTCCAATAGTATTATACAAAGACAACACAACTTGTATAGTTCAAATCAAAGGAAGATATATTAAAGGAGATAGAACAGAGCATATTTCACTGAAGTTTTTCTACATTCGTGATCTATGAAGCACAGACGCATATGCGGTTACATGATATGAATACGATTGGATATGGAAATTTGTCAATTTCTAAAAAACTAAGATACGGATACGTTTAAGGATACATCATTTTTTAATATATATATATATTTCTAAAAAACGAGGATACTGATACATTGAAGATACATTTTCTTCTTCTTAAAAGAATCTAGGATATAGATAAATTTAGCATATAAGTTAATAACAATAGCACAAAATAGAATACAAACATTGAAATACAATACAAAAAAAAGCAATATCTAAGATGTTGAACTACAATAGTTAATAAAATGCAATAGAAAAGTGACTCATATTACAAAGAAGAAGAAGAAGAAGATTAGAGGGAGAAGTATGAAGATAAACGAAGAACTTCTTCATTGAATTCTTGAAAATATCCAAATAGTTTATATTTTGGTGGACTTTGTGGGGATCACATTGAAGATGATGATTAGATGATTCTAGGGTTTGGTCTTTTATTTATTTTTTCCTTTTAGTTTTGGACTCAAATAGTGAGCTTTTTAAATAGGTTGTCTAGTTTTAGATTAAGAAAGATTAGATGAGTTGCTTGTTTTTTTATTTTTAAAAAAAAGGTACATGTAGAAATAGATACATCAAATCGTGTGTCAGATACGTATCTTGGAAGTATCTGGAAGTATTGGTATCCGATACATGTCTAATGTAGATTCTTCGCCTCACATGAAGTATCTGTGCTTCATAGCTCGTTATCTTGAAGAAAATTGTGACATCACTGTACAACAAAATTATTCGAAGGATAACTTGGCAAACATATTTACAAAGGCATTACCAACCACAACTTTTGAAAAATTGGTGCATAATATTAGAATGCAGCGACTCAGAGATTTTAAGCGATGTTTCCATTAGAGGGAGTAAATATATTGTATTCTGTTATGAGTATATATTATATGAAATATATACTATTTTTCCTTCATTAGGGTTTTTTCCCATTGGGTTTTTCCTAGTAAAATTTTAATGAGGTATATTTCGTATATATAATGGGTGTCTAAGGGGAAGTATTATAAATATTATGATAATAGATGCCCATGCTTAGTGTTCATCGAACATGTGTCATACTCTCATTTCCTCAAGTGTTGTCCAAGTGTTTCAAGATTACACACTATTAGTGTTTATGTAATCTATTTCCTATTTGTCAAATTGCCTATAAATAGTAGTATTTGATGGGTTTTGTAAGACAATAAATTGATGGAAATTCCATGAATTTTGGAGAAAGTGGAGATTTTTTAAGTTTCTATTTTCTATAATTTTCTTTATTTATTCTAAATTTAGTTATTTAGTTATTTTATTTTATTTATATATTATCTTAACATTATATTTTTTTATATCCGTATTTCCGTTGTGTCTCGCTTTCTCCGCAAATTCACAATAATATTTTCTTTAACAAAGGTCAAAGTCTATAGGTATTAGAAAAGGACAAAAGAAAAAAACAAAAGTGTAATACCAATTACCAATTACTTACCAATTACAGTTACATTGTAATTTGTAACTTGCTAAGTGCCTAAATTTTGTCTTATTTATTTTAATTACCCATCTTATCCCCCTCACGCTCTAAGCACCCGCATCCCTCTCTAGTAATTCTCCGGCCAGCACCCCTCTAGCGCATCCATCAGTCTCCGGCAATACTCAGGCGGTCCAACTAGCCACGAACAGCTCGTGCGACGTCTCCCAGTTGTTCTTCTCCGGCCAACGTACTACAACGGCGCTAGGTAACCTACGAACATATCAACGATGGCGGCGCTTGGTTATGCATTTGTTATCTCTGATTTTATATTTTCATTTGAACAGAAGAAAATTCATTTTAGAGGAGGCTCACGGTTGTCTCTGGATTTTACTATGACAAAGACTTTGGGCCTTCCGTTCCAAGTACATATGCTTTTATTATCAATAGAATCCAATCTATTTGTATTCGAATCTTAATTTGTACTTCATTTTGTTCTCATCAAATTTTCTTCAAGCAACAATAGTGGTACTTTCTTGTTCAAGCACTATAGGATGTACTTTGAGCATCATCGTGCGGTGTGATATTTTCATAGTTCCCCTAATCTGTTAAGAATAATATCAGTATCAATGAACTAAACTTGATTAAATTCGGATCTCTGCTTTCCTTTCACTGATTGCTACATTGTTGATGGTAGCCACTGAAATCACCTGTGCAAAAGTTTGAAGGACTCAAGTTCATAAGGCGTCAAGGGCCAAAAATGCAGCTCACACTCACTCAACCTGATGATTGGCATCTTCATCTTCGTGATGGTGATCTCTTAAAAGCTGTTCTCCCTCACAGGTAAACTTATATGGTATGTTAAGGAGTAATTTTGGAATGAGCAAAATCACTTTTATTATGTATAAAAGCACTCAAAAATATGTTTTTTTATTCATTTAAGATCAATTTTAATTGTATGAAAATCGTGTTTAAAAGTGTAAACCAGAGATTAAATTGGTTTTCATTGATTAGGACATGTTTCAGGTGATTTTGAACATGACAAGAGTTTCAGAATCACTCTCAGTCCCAAAAATGTCATAGTGATATGTCAAGCAACCACTTGATACATTCTATTTTATATATCATAGATAACTTAGCTGTGTTTTCAGTAGTTCATTCTTGTCCTGAACTATTAATGTGCAGTGCAAGTAACTTTGGAAGGGCTATTGTGATGCCAAATCTGAAGCCACCCATCACTACCACAGCTGCTGCTGTGGCTTATCGAGATTCAATCTTGAAAGCGTTACCGTCCAATAGCAACTTTGTTCCTCTTATGACCCTTTATTTGACAGATACAATGAGCCCCAACGAGATCAAGCTTGCAAGTAAGTCTTAGCTTCCAACATGAATTCTTGGAAGAGATTTACTATTGACTTTCATTGGTTCTTGTATCGAATTTCCTATTTAGTGATTCTTTGAGGTCGTATTCTACATTCTGATGGATTGATAGGAAGAAGTGGGGCCGTTTATGCTGTAAAATTGTATCCTGCTGGTGCTACAACCAATTCCCAAGATGGTGTTACAGATCTTTTCGGGAAGTGTCTACCTGTTCTTGAGGAGATGGTTGAACAGGATATGCCTCTGTTGGTAGTTTGCTGATAGATAACTTTGTTTATTTGTCCAATACATAGAGAAGCAGTGTATTGAATTTTCTTATTAATTTTAAAAAAGAAATCTCTTTGTAGGTTCATGGTGAGGTAACAAATCCTGATGTTGACATGTTTGATCGTGAGAAGGTCTTCATTGAAACTGTATTGAAACCCCTGATTGAGAGGCTTCCAAAACTGAAGGTGGTGATGGAGCATATTACTACTGCCGATGCTGCTAAGTTTGTTCAGTCTTGTGAACACGGTATATATACTACATTATTTTCATTGAAGTGTTTTTGTTAGTTATCCGTCTTTTGTTTCATTGTCCATGAGTATCATTTTTTATTATAACATATGCTTATTCATATATGACTTCTAAAATACTTCACAGGACTTTTAGCAGCAACAGTCACTCCACAACATCTTCTTCTGAACAGGAATTCTCTTTTTCAAGGAGGATTGCAGCCACATAATTACTGTCTTCCAGTACTCAAGAGAGAGACTCACAGTATGTTCCAACTACATTTTGTGCTGATTCTTTATATTTTGCTCACACTTGGTCACTAGCCTTCATGAAATATAACTTTTCCAAACAATTATCAGATATTTTTATTGAAGTGAGAAGATTTTTGGAGGTCGGAATGGATTAATCCCAACAGGAGCTGGCTTTTGATTTTCGTAATTTATCTTAGAATCACCATGGTTGGCCTAGTAGTCAATTAGGGCCAATGATAATAATCAAAAAACTTTGAGTGAATGCGTTTGATCCATAGAGCCACCTATGAATGTGTTCCCTTTTTTATCTTGTAATGAGGTTGTTTGAGCTGTGTATAAGTTCCCCACACCCCCAAGAAAGATGAGTATTTGCTCATTTGTGCTCACTCGTTTCCTCTCATCTAGGGCAGGCAATTGTGTCCGCTGTGACCAGTGGAAGTAAAAAATTTTTCCTTGGAACCGATAGTGCTCCACACGAGAGACGAAGGAAAGAATGTTCTTGTGGTTGTGCTGGTATATACAGTGCCCCTATCGCCTTATCATTATATGCAAAGGTGTTTGAAGAGGTATACCATCTGGTTTCCTATTATGCTAATAATTTGAACACTTCATTTTTATCGAATTATCATTTTTTTTTTTTTTGGTTCATTTTCCTCTGCCAAGGTGGGTGCTCTTGATAAATTAGAAGCATTCACAAGTTTCAATGGACCAGACTTCTATGGGCTCCCCAGAAACACGTCAAAAATTACACTGCACAAGGCTCCATGGCAGGTTCCAAAGTCTTTTTCATTTCCCTTTGGAGATATTGTTCCAATGTTTGCAGGTGAGACACTTGAGTGGCAGCCATGCTTCAATTGAGACTAACAAGTCCCAATGTTGCTTACTTACACAATAACACCACATTCTACGCATATCCTCCATTCACTGATTAGCTAGACTGATGTTGATTTCCCACAATTAGAACTTTTTAGTGTTGGATTATTTATGTATGATCCCTCCCATCTTTGAAATAAAATCATGAAGAACTTTTGATTTGAATGATATTCACAAGAAGTTGATGTTTGATATTGTTGGTTTGGTAATAAAATTGCCAGATTTTGTTTTTAGCAACTTTAGTAACCCATATAGGAAGGTTTACTTTATAATACTAGGAAGAATTTTGTTTCAAATTTATCTTGTATGGATGGTTTTTGAGTTCAACAAGTGGCAGTGAAGAATTCAATCTACTTTAACCAATTGAGCATAATGCTCAGGTGAATTTTGCTTTATACTAATGTAGGATAGCATTTATCCAAAAGATCCTATTCAGAGATCATAAAGACAGTTTGAGTTCTATCCAAATTTCTAATTTTAATCTTTTATAAATATATAATTTATTATTATATCAAACATATTAACAAAATTTATAGCTTTTCTTTTTTTCCGGAATACATCGAAATGCATTAATACAAAATTACTATTTGATTTTCAAAAATAGAATGGTAAGGAAAACTATTTATACAAAATAGCAAAATTTTAATCTTTTTTTACAGGGGTTGATAGAAGTCTATTATTGTCTATCAGTGTTTTTTTTCTATTTCTGTAAATAATTTGACATTCTTTCTATATATGAAAATCTCTCTTTACCTTACTATTTAATATGTTTGATCTCTAATTTAGTAGGCTTAGTGGACATGCTCTCATAAATAAAAGTACATAGTTTACTCAAGAATGATGTGGAATATGATATCAAATTTTAAAGATTTTTCCTAAAAAATCACTTGTTACTTGGTTACCATAATTGCAATCTTGAGAAAAATCTTGGTTGATTTTGGAATGTTGTTGAAATACCATTCGTTTGGGAGATGACTTAGGTACCAAATCATATTCTTATTGCTAACAGGTTGCCTTTGATCTTATCTCAGACCAAATACGTTAAAAAGCTACTAGCAAAAGTTAATTTATTAGAAGCAAATCCAATAACTATTCCTATGATTTCTTCTACTATTTTGTCGGCCAAGTGAGGTAAGTGCGTGCATAGAAAATAAAGGATAGAAATGCAATCAATAAAGACATTCTAGCTTAGAGAATCAGAATGAATCAATGTAACCTTGTTCATCGAAGTATCCAAATGTACTTTTAGTTCTTGACTATATCTAGTCCAATTGATTGGAAATCTAACCAATGGTCCTAATTAGCTAAACATGAATAGATGAATCCATACTAAACATATATAATCAACCGCATTACACTTTAAAGCTTATGCTAGGATGAATGTTTAATTTACAATCGTCTAATTAAACATTCGATATAGTTTCCCCTAGGTCAATAGATCAATGCTCTTCGTTATAGACAACAAATTACAAGTCTATCTAACCTTTTGCTTTTAAAAAATTAACTGATAATTTCATCTCACATATTACAAGTTAATGTCAAGCAATCAATCACAAATTCTCAAGTAGTTTATCATATAATCAAGAGAAAATACAATTGTAAAGTCATTCAATAAAAAAAGAAACCCATAGCCAAGATATAAAGATTACACTAAGAAAACTCTCACAAAATTACAAAGAGTTCATCCAAAATCCATCAAACTAGAAATCCATAAGCCTTACCTTCCCATGGTGATGGAGAAGACAAGATCTGACATCGTCTTTGTCAATTACATGAGGGGAAAGGAAGAAAAATATAAGTAGAATAGAGGAAAGGGGAAGAAGTTCGGCGAGAGGCCGAATGTAAGATGTAATTAGCCCTAAAATGGAGTAGACTTTAAATAATATCGCAGTAGCGCCGCGATGCTATGGACCTTGAGGCCCTTCTTGCCAAAGTGCAGTGGCATTGCCCGTGTCGTGCGCTGTATTCACAATTGCACTCTCGTAAGGGTCACAAAGCGATTGTGTGGTACTTGTTCTCACTCTTGAATAAGTCAGCCAATCCAAATTCGAATAGGCGATGGCACAATGGGTGTTTCTTGCAACCTCCCCCCTTCTCGAGAAAATGTTTTAGAGGAAAATGTATTCACAAACGTCTGAAAGCATAATTGAGCAAGAAAAGTTAGTCATATAGCTAGAAAGCAATAAAGGGACAACAATGCTTTATAACATATAAATCTCATATGTGAAGATACAACTAGTCTTACCTAAGAATAGCAAGGAAGGCCCGGTGGTGGTGTCTCGATATTGATCGAGCTCTTGGAAGGAGCTTCAAGTTCGATGGAATTTTTCACTGTACGAAGATTTCATGACCCCGGGGGTTCGTTCTATAAGAAAACATTGAAGATTGTCTTCAAGGATTAATCTTCTGATCTCTCTATTCCTTGTAGAAGCATGTTTATTTGTATTAATGTTTATCCAAAATTCTTTTATGTTTCTCTGTTTTTCTACAATTTCAAAACGAATTTCGAAAGCACACGCGTTCACACCCTTCCACTGGGAAATTTGATTCCTTCAGATAGGTGGTTGGTGCCCATTGTGTTTTAGGGGTTCATTCAATTTTTAGAGCTGTCTAACAATGCTAGAGGATGATTTTGGCAATAGTGGCACATGTTGGTGAGTATTGGGACTTGAAGGACCTTTTGGAGTGGTTTAGAGGCTAGAATTTGATTCTAAATGCTTGCATATGGGTTTGGTGTAGGTTTGGGCACCTCAATTGAAATTTGGATGAGGTTTTGCATCAAGCCACACTATTGGTAAATTGTTCGGGCATGTTTTAGTTAGTTTCATAATTGAAATTAGGCTCCTAATGTTGAAATTAAATTTGGTTAATGTTTAGGGACTGATTTCAAGAATTTTGCTCAAGATAAAGAAGAGTTTGGATTGCTAATTTGCTTAGACTTAAATATGAGGTAAGTGTCTTATTATTAGTTTGCCTTCGAACTAGTCGTCCTAACCAAAATGATGATGATAGGTCCGTGTGTCTATATAAAATGTTATGGAATGATTTGCTACACTTTGATAATGTATTGACTGTGGATGTCCTGGTAATTCATGAGTTATGTTGTTGTGAACATAATACAGGATTTTATGCTTACAATATGCTCATCGAATGTATGATGTGTATGTAATGTGACTTTGATTATATTATGAGGTTTATTGGTTGACTGACGCATGCTAAAATAGATGGTAACTGTTAGCCTTCTTATTGGGCGGTGTACTTTTTATAATTGATATGTAATCCTTCGGGTTTACAACTATGACTGATATATGTTCCTTCGAGTTCACACCTATGGCTGATATGTGTTCCTTTGGGATCACATCATTGACTGATATGTGTTTCTGGGGTTACACCTGAAGGAAATCGGACATGAAGATTTCCATGAGCAGCGGAAGCATCGTTCCAAATTTCAATCGTATATAAACATTAACAATTACAGTATACAAATGGAAACAACAGGCTATACAACATACAAAATTACAACATGCTTTTCTAAAGATCAAGGGATAGAATTAACATACCTTAGAAGACTCATCTTCAATACCCTTGATCACGAACGCTCATTCACAGCAACACTACAACATACGAACGTTCGTCTACCATGACCGCAACACAGCACGATCAACAAAGAACTCGAACACCGCGATCACTCAGGCCGTGAAAACAACGAACACAACAAACGGCCTCCACAGAACCTCGACTGATGTCGAGTTGAGTATGACACCACAACAACAACTACCTTGGTATTTGATGCGTTGATTTATCATGTGATGAAAGGGTGTGTGGATGTGATGATTATGCAAGTTTTCCTAACAAAGCCCAAGTATAAGCCTTCTTAGGGTCCTAGTAAGTCCAGGGTGAACGCAGAGATTACTCAGATAGATATGCAACAGACTTTACCTATGATCTTATCGCTATTTTAAGTTTAAGAAGTTTGATGGTGATTGACTTTGATTTCTTAAGGCGATGGAATTAAATGCAAAGCGATAGAAGAGTGGTGTTGTAACAAATATGCGATAAAGGGTTGAGATTAGGTTTTGCTAACATTTCTTAAGATGTTCTACAAGTTATGCAATCATGCTATACACAAATATTAAGCACTACATTTCTCATTGCATATGGACACATTTCCTATGTCTAGGATGCATGCGATGTGTAGGGAATACAACAGATAGAACTTATTTCTAAGTCTCCTCTACTCTTGCTCATAAGATCTGATCTGACTCTTTCAAGCCTAGATTCTATGTCTTTAGACTACTAATTCAAGTACTCAAAGTGATGAATGAAGCATACAAAAGACAAGATGATCGCATGAAGTGCATAACTTAAGTCTTGCTAGCTAAGTACTTCTCAACCCATTCACAAATTTAGCTACTCATGTATGGTGTGAAAAGAATGAACATGGATTGAAATGTAATTTCCATTCTTGCAAATGACATGCTCAAGTACAAAACAATAGATGATGTAAGTGTTAAGCTAGGTAAGCAGTGTATTTCTTCCTCTAGCGTTTACACGGCTTTTACCACTCCAATTCTCTTCTAATTTGTAAACTCTGCTCTCACAAGGGTTACTTGTGGGTTGGTGTCTCTCTTCCTTGTTGTTCCAGCAGTTTCTCGACCTCCTAGAATTCATTCCCTAGTTTGGTAGCATTGAATGGTATTTATAGACTTCCAAAAACCTTCTTCATCTCACTAATGATTGCATGGATGGGCAACATTAATTTCCATACCCTGTTGCGCCGTCTGATGGTCACCAGAGTTTCAATGGATTTGCAACGGTATGGTCTTCAACGGCTGCCAACTGAATTTTCACATCCCATCACGTTTTTATCACATTAGGTCACCACCTTTATGTAAGGTCATCACGCGTTCGTATTTGAAGTACCATTGGATTTCCAACTCAGAAGATCGCGCTATCGCCTTGTTCCGTTGGATCACCAACTCAGGAGATCGCACTATCGCCTTGTTCCTATACAGAAATACAAGATTAACTCAGTTTAATTGCTTCTATGCGATGAGAGTTAGCGATCGCGATTTTGCTTTTAGTTTGGTGCATTCAATCGTAATATTGCCTATTTACTATCGCTTTCTCTCATTGTTTTAATAATTTGAGCTTTAATAACTTGTATTTCTACAAGTTATCACACCCCCAAATTCAAAACAATGCTTGTCTTTAAGCATAAACTAAAGATTTCTCAAGATTTCAATCACCTTTATCCTGCCTAAAGTTCTCATAATGCCTCCTTCAAACTGCTGAACCGTTGTCATTATTAATTTCTATCCTAATCTCTTTCTAAAATATTTCTAACCTTTAGAGACCGCGAACTTAATCTTAAAAAAAAATCCTTACTCATTTTCTAGGGCATCGCATGATTTATTTTAAATCTTATCAAACTGGGGTGTTCAAGTGGTTTTGGTCATCGCATGATTTAAATCTTAGTTTTGTGATCTTGCACTGATCCGAATGCCCAACCTTCGTTTTGGCTTGCTCCCACGGGTGTCATGTGAACATCCAACTACGAGCAGGATCTGATCTCAACGTTATATATATATATTCTATATTGAAACTCTATCAAGGCTGAAAATATCATCCCCCAAATTTAAAATGTAGTAATGTCCTCATTGCTGAAAACAAAATAATTCATGCAATGGACTCAGAAAATTTTGTAAAAATCATTTTGAAGTAAAGTTGGCAGATCAACTAAATTTTAGAAATGTTTTGTGAATCGAATGTCTTGAAATTAATCTAGCACTAGTTCATGTGATAAGAGAAGAGGCATATATTTCATCATTGAAGTTGTAATGGGTAAAGGATAAATGTGGCGCCCAAATGTTAAAGTAATAAAAAATTTAGAATTGAGTCAAATGAGAGAGAATGCGATAGTAGAATTCGGTAATATTAAATTAAAACTAAAGTCTAAGAATTGAAATAAGACATTAAGGCAAGGAGGGACACATCCCCCAAATTTAATTTTCGCCCGCATCATGTTGATCGCATCCTTCGTAAGAAGATTTAGGTATGTCTAAGGGCGCGTCAAGATAGGGGGGAAGTGGTGGTACCACTATGAGATGTGACACGACCCTTTCAAAGTAATTTACCATGTAACGAAACTGGTCGTGTTGTCTCTGAGCCATCTGCCTGATGAATCCATGTGTTTGCCTCTACTGATCGCGTATAATTTTCTTGAGCTTCTCACTTTCTTCTTGTAACTTAGTTACTTGAGATTGAAGTGACTTCTGTTCTCACGAGAGCTCGTCGAGACCTCTTAAAATTTATTCGCGAAGGTCATCGTGAAGAAACTTATACCATTCATCTTCAGAGTCGACGTCTGCGGTCACGTTGGGGTGATCTTGTGGCTATTCGTCATCGAGCTGCCGCATACCAGTCTCACCAATGTCTAAGCTATTGCCTTTTTCAATATGAGGCGATAGTTGGCTTGGGTTATCAATAGAACGCGGCGGGCTCTTTGGGTGCTTAGGCGATGGTTAGGGATTTGGGTGTTGAGTGGCCAAAGTAAGGACGGCGAGAGGATCGCCAGTGGAGCTAGGGGATCGAGATTTGATAGCTGGCGTAGTTTCTGGAGGGGGTGGAATGTTGAGATCGACGCCAACTCGCATTTCTTCGATGGTGGGTAGAGGAGGGGATTTTTGAAATTTAGAGGAGAGGACCAGGATTTTATCAACCCTCTGCTTCTTTTACTGAGGTCCTTCAGTAGCTGTGGATTTAGGAGGTTTCCGCTTTTGAGGAGTCAAGGATGGGCCTTCTCCCTGCGGTGGCAATCTTATCAGTCTACGTAGGGACTTGTCTGTGAGCACAGCCTTGATTGCCACGTCCTCTTCTTCTTTAAACCATCCTTACGCCACACATAGCTCTGTAATGAGCGACGGAAAGAACAGCTGCCCCTTTGGACTGGAGAACAGTGTCCAAATTTGGTCGGCGATCATCTTTCCAACGTTTATTGGGATGCGATGCATAATGCAATAGATCACCATGACTCTGTCCCGTGAAATGGTGTGGTTGTGAGTTGTTGGCATCAATTTCCTCTTGATGAAGTAAAGCCACACATTGGCTTCAGATGTCAAGTCATGAGGCGATAGTGTCTTAACTCCTTTGACAGAAATGTTCCATTTCTTTCCGGGCAATGCTACCGCATTCAAGGCCTTTTTCTACTCCTCAATGGTGGGGTTTTCAATGATTTGGTTTCCTTTAGCATCACCAGTGTCTTTTAAGTTGAAAATTCTATTGATCTTTGAGACGCCAAACCCGATTGAGCAATCCCCAATGTCAACCTTATAGCGCCCCGAGTGAGGTTTCCCTTCATAAAATGCAGCAACTACAGTCGGCTTGACCGTCTTCGCTCCTGTGCAAAAATTGTGCCATCCCAACGCCTCAATCGTCTGTACAATGAAGTTAGGGAGAGGCGATGTGGATGCCAAAAACCCATCTCCATCAGGATCGAGGGTCTCTTCTTTGGCACTTTTTTCTCCACTAAGGGTGCCTTACCCTTGTCCTCTCTTCGCACCGTTTGTTTCTTTGGTACCTTATCTTTTCCTACTGCGCTATTTCTAGTGCCTTTTTCCTTAGCTTCTTTTGCTTACATTTTTTGAGGCTGACGCTTAGTGCGCTTTTCTTTCTTTTGGTCTGCTCGTCTTTCCCAGTCACTTTCTTCCTCCATTTCTTGCTCAAATTCTATCGCAACCCGCTCTATACTGTCCAAGGATTTTTCAGGTTAGGGTGGTAGACATTCTAACTCCTCATCGCGTAGTGCATGATGAAATTCAGTTGCGGAGATGAGTGCTGACACATCCTTCCGAAGGTTTCCCAGACCTTCACATACTTTCTTTGCTTTTTTCTAAAACTCCTTGGCCAATGCCTCAGCAGATGAGGCTGCAGCACCAGAACGGCTGCTTTTCTTAGGTTTGCGATCGCTTGGTTAGTTGATGACTTTCTCATCAAGTTGCTCGAGTGGTTTGAGGGTTTTAAGGATATTAGTATAAACCTCACGTTCATCTTTGATGACCTCATTTGCAGTGGAGAGGTCTTGAGGGTTTTGGCCATGTTTTGAGAAGGATTGCGAAAGGGCAGGGGTTGAGATGATTAGGGTAGGAGCGAATGGATGGGCGGAAACCACCGTAGCTGGTGGCGCGTATGTCGATGGTGGGATGATTGGGAAGGCAATGGGCTACAACGAAGCCGTCAGTGAGACAACTTCAAATGTGGAACCTGTGTGGGATGAATGGGTTGAGGTAGAGGTACCCTTGCTGCTTGCCATTTGGAAAGAAGATTACCGAAATCTGAAAAGAATGATGGTCGGAGGGGATATGCTAATTCGTCGGAGGTGAGAAGGCTCGAAAGTTTTGAGAATAGTGAAGGTGAAACGTTCGAATAATGGGGGGGTTTAAATAGACGAGGAAGGTGAAGGGATGGGGGTTTGTGGAAACCCTAATCCTTACCTAACACCACATTAAATGAGGTGACAGTTTTTTACGTCTTTTCAGTCTCCAGAGGAGACGTACGATTTCCTTACCTGGGATGGGCTGATATTGTAATTGCGAAGAATTGGGCTTTTCCAAATGCTCAACTGATCGCGTTTTTTTTTAAGCCCATCGCATCACTCCGTCGCACTTGTCTATTGCGATCAAAATGACGCAATCAAAAGGATAGAATGAAGTACGAAGTTGAAAAGGAGTTGATAGTTATATAAAGTAGTAAATATGTAGAAAGTAAAATAGATTCTGAAAAAAAACAAAAGGATATACTTCGTCCCTGATGAATGTATGTCGCTTATCATCGCAATGACTGAATGTTTCTTCTCTATTTTGGCTTACCCAAGTCAATGGAGGTTTTCTCACACTGAAAATCCCCTCCATGATACAGCTTTACTCTATGTCCATTCACATTAAATGCGTTGGTCCCATCTTCGTTGGTCAATTCCACCGCTCCATGCGGGAATACTTCCTTGATATGAAAGGCCCGAACCAACGCGACTTCAGTTTTCTAGAAAAGAAACGTAACCTGGAGTTGAACAACAATACTCTTCAACCTGCCTTGAGGTTTTTCTCACAAAGACGCTTATCATGCCATCGCCTGGTGCATTCTTTGTAAATTTTGGAATTCTCATACGCTTGTAATCTCCACTCGTCCAGCTCTAGTAGTTGAAGTTTTCTCTCTTCTCCTACAGCCTTAAGATCAAATTTGAGTTTCTTAAATTCCCATATAACCTTATATTCCAGTTTCAATGGTAGATGACGGGCCTTTCCAAACGCCAATGCATGTGGTGACATGCCTATGGGTGTCTTATGAGCAGTCCGATATGCCCACAGGGCATCATCTAGTTTCATGGCCCAATCCTTCCTCTATGAGTTCACGACCTTCTCTAAGATTGACTTGACTTCTCTGTTAGAAACCTCTACTTGCCCATTTGTTTGGGGGTGATACATGGTGGCGATCTTATGGTGGACATTGTATTTGATCAATAGTTTACTAACAATGTGATTCACAAAGTAGGTCCCTTTGTCGCTTATTATGGCACGTGGAGTGTCAAAACAAGTAAAAATGTTTTTCTGTAAGAACTTAGAGACTATTGCTACATCGTTTACAATGCATGAAACAGCTTCAATCCATTTAGATATATAGTTGACAGCCAATAAAATTTATTTATGATCATTTGACGATGGAAATGGTCCCATGAAATCTATTCCCCAGACGTCAAATAGCTCCACCTCCAGAATGATGTTCATTGGCATCGCATTTTTTTCTAAAATGCTTCCAGTGCGTTGGCACTTGTCACATTTCATGGAGTATTCTTGTGCGTCTTTAAACAGAATGAGCTAGTAATACCCATATTGCAAAACTTTCACTACCGTGTGCTGTTCGCCAAAATTCCCTTCATAAGGTGATTCATGACATTGAAACAATATGCGATGGAAAGCAGTTTCTAGAACACAAAGTCTCAATATCTGGTCTAGTCCCCTTTTGTAGAGATTTGGATCGTCCCAGTAGTAAAATTTGCATTCATGTATGAGCCTTTTCTTTTGATGGGATGTGTAGTTTTCAGGGAATCTTTTGCAAACCAAGAAGTTGACAATATCCACATACTAGGTAGAAATTCTTCAATCTTAAGCAGCTGCTCATCAGGAAATGAGGCGTTCACCACTGATTGGATGTGATCCACTTCTGGATTTTCTAGTCGCGATAGATGGTTAGCGACCTTGTTCTCTGTTCCCTTTCGGTCGATTATTTCCATATCAAACTCTTGGAGTAAGAGAACCCATCGGATTAGTCTAGGCTTCGCATCGTTTTTTGTCATCAAATACCTTATCGCAGAGTGGTCTGTATGGACTATCACTTTTGACCCCAACAAATAGGGTTTGAATTTTTCAATAGCAAAAATCACCGTTATAATTTCCTTCTCAGTAGTGGTGTCATTTTCCTATGTGGAGTTTAACGTCCTATTAGCATATGCGATGGGGTGTAAAATTTTCTTTACTTTTTGTGTCAAGACTGCCCCCATCGTATACCCACTAACGTCGCACATCAGTTCGAATGGCTTCATCCAATCAGGTGTGATCAGAATTGGTGTTGTAGTCAAAGCGTCTTTTAGTGTTTTGAATGCAGTGAGGTAGTGTGAATCAAAATCAAAGGGTCTATCAGCTTCCAACAACGTATTCAAAGGTTGAGCATTTTTGGAAAAGTTCTTCACAAACCTTTTGTAAAACCTCGCGTGCCCTAGGAAACTCCTCAAAGCTTTCACATTCGTTGGAGGTGGAAGTTTTTCTGTAGCTTCAATCTTTGCTTTATCCACCTCTAACCCATTCCTTGAAACCTTGTGCCCTAGCACAATTCCTTCCTCGACCATAAAGTGGCACTTTTCTCAGTTCAACACTAGATTAGTTTCTTCACATTTTTTTAGTATTTTCTCTAGGTTTTGCAGACAGATTTCATATGTTTGTCCATAGACTAAGAAGTCATCCATAAAGATTTCAACCGAGTCTTCAAGATACTCAGAGAAGATCGCCATCATACACATTTGAAATGTATTGGGTACATTGCACAATCCAAAAGGCATGCGATGAAAGGCGAATGTTTCATATGGGCATGTGAACGTGGTCTTTTCTTGATCCTCTAGTGCGATCATAATTTCATTATAGCCTGCGTACCCATCAAGGAAGCAAAAATAATAATTCCTCGCTAATCTGTCGAGCATTTGATCAATGAAGGGTAAGAGGAAATGATCTTTCTTTGTCGCCACGTTGAGTTTCCTATAATCCATACAAATCTGCCAACCCTTGACCGTCCTCATAGGGATCAATTCGTTGTTTGCGTTAGGAACCACTATCATCCCACACTTTTTGGGAACGCATTGCACGGGACTGACCTAAGTGCTATCTGTGATGGGGTAGATAATGTCGGCATCTAACCATTTGATGATTTCTTTTTTGACAACCTCTTTCATCACAGGGTTCAGTCTGTGTTGAGGTTTTATTGAGCCCTTCTGATTTTCTTCAAGCCGGATTCGATGCATGCAATACGCTGGGCTAATACCTCTGATGTCTGCGAGCGTCCATCCGATCGCTCTACTATATTTTTTTAAAACACTGATCAAGGTGGTTTCTTTTTCTTCAAGTATTGCAGAGGATATGATGACTGGTAAGGTTTCATCCTGGCCGAGAAATACGTACTTCAAGTGGGTTGGTAGAGTTTTTAGTTCTAGTGTAGGTGGTTGCTCTAAAGAGGGCTTCTGTGCTTTGCTTTCTTCATCCAAGTTCAACATTTCATCATCCTTCAGCATCTCTGTTATCGCATGGTATGTCTCATTGGATGCTATAGCATCCTCTCTTTCTTCATTCTCTTCCTCGGATTCCCAATTTCCAACCAAGTTTGTTCATCATCGGAATTAGATAAGTCTTCCTCATCTGAGAACTTCACTGCCTTGATAATATTGAACCTGAGCTTCTTTCCATTGACGCTCATTGTGATTTCTCCCTTATGCACATCTATTTGAGCACGACCAGTAGAAAAGAATGGTCGTCCCAATATGATTGGAACATCTTTATCTGCCTCATAATCTAAGATAATAAAGTCTGTAGGTAGGATGAATCTGTCTATTGTTACCAAGACATCCTTTAATTTTCCTTCAGGGTGCACCAAGGATCTATCGGCGAGTTGAAGAGTCACCATTGTGGGTGTTAGCTGTCCCACATCTAATCTTTTGAAAATTGAAAGGGCATTAAGTTTATGCTTGCCCTGAGATCGCATAATGCTTGGCCAATATAGATTCCTCCTATTGAGCAGGATATTGTGAAACTACCTGGGTCACGCATCTTTGGTGGAATTATAGTGTTGTATTCTTGTGTCAATGCCACCGGGGCGAATCTTCCTGTGCTTCTCTTCTTCGAGACGATGTCCTTCAAAAATTTCACATACATAGGCTTCTGCTCTATTGCTTCATGAATGGAATATTAATGTGCAATTGTTTCAATATTTCCAAGAAGCGCTGATACTGGCCTTCATCGTTATGTTTTTTTTAGGTCTTTGAGGAAATGGAGGTACCTGTACTTCCAGTGTTTCATGGTTTGGAGGCTTAGAGGTGATCGCATCTTCTAGTTCCCTGGTTGTCTCGGACTTCTTTGTTTCAGTCTGCAATAGAGGTTTATTTGATTCAATCGCAGGTTGCTTCTTTGATTCAGTCTTGCGAGGCTCCTTTCTAGCTTCTATTGCTACCTTTCCACTTCTTAAGGTGACTAGTTGACAATGTTCTTTCCCGACAATCCCTGGATTACATGGAAGCTCGGTTGAGCTAGGAAATGTCCCTTGGGGTCTATTCTTTAGCTCTCCTGCAATTTGTCCCATTTGAATTTTCAAATTGCGGATGGATGTAGCTTGGTTTTGAAGGACTGTTTCATTCTTTTTTATGTATTCCTTCAACAAGTTCTATAGGGATAATGATGATGGTAGATGAGAACTACTAGCTTGCTGTTGTCCATTAGATCTATGGAAGAACCCTGGCGGTGCCTCTCTCTGAGCCATAAGCTGATTGCTTTGTTATTGGTTATTCTTCCAAGAAAAATTGGGGTGATTTCGCCATCCCTGGTTGTAAGTGTTTGAATAAGGATTGTTTTTTACAAAGTAAACTGATTGAGGATTTCGTGGGCATTCTTCCCATGATGTTATCTCTCTTAATTCGAGAGAATATGCCCATTTTCTTGCTTTATCGCATAGTGAAAATGGAAATAACGTGAGTCGAACCTCTTCTGGGAAAATATTAGGGAACATAAAAGTGTTGCAGATTTCGATGAAGCTTCATAGATGGGCGTGCGGATCTTCACCACGCCATCCTCCGAACTGTCCCGCTATTTGTATCATTTGTATCATTATTGGCTTCATCTCGAACCTTAATCCATTTGCTGGTCTCATGATTCCTGGGAAAAAATCATACAAATTTAGTAATGCATAGTCCCGGATGGGTCTATTGCGAGCATTTGCTAGTAGGATGGGATTTTCCAGCATGTTGTTTTTATTTGCTACTCGTTCTTCAAATTGTTTAGCCATTCTACGAGCTCTTCCTATAAGCCCTTGATCTTGAATTGTTCTTAAAGGAAACAATTAAAATGATTAAAGTTAAAAGTTA
Organism: Benincasa hispida; assembly: GCF_027475165.1. Lineage (NCBI taxonomy): Eukaryota > Viridiplantae > Streptophyta > Magnoliopsida > Cucurbitales > Cucurbitaceae > Benincasa > Benincasa hispida. The sequence goes on from NC_143486.1 coordinate 47,302,296, forward strand.
GTTTGGAAAAAAAAAAAAAAAAAAAAAGAAGAAGAAGAGAAAGGGAATTAATCTAAAAGAAAAGGAAAAGGAATTTGAGGAGGAATTGATTTTTTTTAAAAAAAAAAGAAAAAGGAAAAAGAAAGAAAAGAAAGAAAAGAAATAAATAAATGAATAAATAAGTAAATAAATAAAATAAAGAGAAAGAAATAAGAAGAAAAAGAAAGGCGGTCACCAGCCTCTGAATGAGACCGATTTATACCGATTCCCTCGAGCAAACCCTAATTTTCTTTGATGATTTTGTAGAGGGACGTGAGGAAGAGAATTTTGAGGGTTACCGGAGTGATTGAAGCTGTGGAGGTTGAGTAATTTGAATGAAAAGTCGGGTTAAATCTGAATTTCGGACAGTCTGAACAGGCTTCAGTGTTTTGAAGTTCTTGAGCTGTAGAAACCAAATTTGAAGCTGAAATTTTGAGGTTAGTAAGTAAAGAGGTTTATTAACATTTTTTTTGAAGGACGTTAGAGCTAATTTTGACTGAAAATTGGTGAATTAATAGGAAAACCGAGACTACACAGAATTTCAGGCGAACAGAGAAACGTGACTTTTGGAGCTGATTCGGTGTTATTCAAGCGTTTCCAAAGCTTCAAATTCTCAGGTTATTTGGTTAATATGCTTATTGGAAATTTTAAGCAAGAAATTTTAGGTTATATGGTTAGGGATTGATGAATTTCAAGTTGGGAAAAGTTCTGAAACTTCTCGCCGGAAAACAGGGGCACCAAGAAATATTTGACCGATTCCAGAACATTTAGGGCGATTCAAGATTCCAAAATGTGAGGTAAGATAGTTTAGAGTATGGGTAAGAGGTTTATATGAATTAATTAGAGTGGGTATGGCTGAAATGAGCGAATTTGGTCGCCGGAAGTCTGACCGAAAAACTGGTCGAATTTGGAAGAAAATGTGGGCTGGAGGTTGAAGATGACTTCTGTCCGTCATTAAAAGCTGAAAAATCCAAATTTATGGTAATTAAAGTGTTCTCAATCATAAGTAGTGGTCGTTTGGTATTCATATGATAAAGCATGGAATTGGAGGAAATTGGGATCCTAGATTAATTTTGAAGATGATTAAGCGGTTAATTGGTTAAGTAAATCTCGATTAGGATCAATGAGGAAATTGGGTAAAACGTAGACTTAGGTTTTAGAGAAGTTTAAGTAAAGTTAGGATATTTTAGAAATTAAGAGAATTATGGTAAAATGTTGAATTTTTTATGCAGTGTTTGGATTGAATAATCATCTAGAGGATAACCATAAGTTAATAATGTGATTTTTAGGCCAAGTTCAATTAGGAGAGGCTTATAAATTCAAAGGATCGAGCCTGAAATTGTGAGTGACTCTAAATGCTTTAAATGTTTTATGTAAATTGTTAATTCTTATGAATGTCTAGTAATGTATGTTTACTGAAAGCTATTTATGACAACTATTCTCAAATAGTTACCAGGCAATGCATCTCACATTAATATGCTATGCTTTTCAATGAACAAGAGGATGCATTAGTATAGAAAGCTTTTGGGCAACTAAGTCATTAAGAGATAAGAATAAGCAAGTTCAGTGTGAGTAGCTCAGTACTGAAGGACTAGATGAGAAGGTACTGAAGCTCAGTCTTAGATTTGAATAACTCAGTACTGAAGGACTAGATGAGAAGGTACTGAAGCTTAGTCCTAGGTTTGAATAACTTAGTACTGAAGGACTAGATGAGAAGGTACTGAAGCTTTGTCCTAGGTTTGAATAGCTCAGTACTGAAGGACTAGATGAGAAGGTACATAAGCTTTATCCTAGAATTTGAATAGCTCGATACTGAAGGACATGGAGAAGGTATCTGAGCAGCTTGATACTGAAGTACACAGAGAAGGTATCTGAGCAGTAGTACCTAAGGTATGACGGTACTTAAACTAGAATCACATGAACAAAAGAAAAGTTGTTATTGGTAGTGTAGAGATCACTCCACTAACTATGGATTGACGTTGAGGAATTGAGTAAAGGTTCTCTCTCAACTAGGGTTGCAAATTATGTTTTTAGGAAGTGAACAAAAGGGTTCCTTCCTAGTTAAGTAGGAATGCAGTAAAGGATGATAAAGAGTGAGCAAGAGGGCCACTCTAGACTGATAAACTAAGGCATAGTCCAGCAAAGCATAAAATAGAGCTATATGATGTTGATGATGACATGAATAATAGTTACCAAGTTTATTTTGCAGATACAATGGTTTTAAAAGCTTTATGTACACGTTTGTTTGGCTTGTTTTAGTTCCAGTATTCTATTTTCTAGCTTTCAGTTTAAGCATGAGATTTATGTTTTTATTAAGTCACTCACTGGGCAAGTAGCTCATTCTTTCAAATGTTTTTCTTTTCCCAGGTAGTGGTCATCTCCCTATAGGTTAGCTGTCATGCTGCTCTGTCACTCAAGGACTCCAGTTAAAAGTCCAAAGTCTAAAAAGAAGTTTTAGGTATCTATTCTGTAAATGTCTGTACATATGTGTTGCTCATATTAGGGACTAATAAAGTATATTGGGACCCGCTGAACTCTGTATGTGTTAATATGATGTAGTTATGTTGTTGTTGATCCCTGGTGTTTTGAGGTTGTTTTTAAAGTTTCATTAGTTTAGTGAATGTTATATATGTATTCCAGGGATCTAAGTAGGTTAAGGATGTAAGTTAGAAAGTAAGTGCCACAAAAAGGTTGGTAACTACTGTTGTTACATTCACTTCTGGATTAAGAAGGGTAATCTGGGAAGGGGTGTGACACTTCCTTGCTGATTGCGTTTGTTTCTCTGCCTTCTGCAAAAGGTTATTTCAATCTCTGGGTCGTACTTGAGCTCATAAGTATTTCCTTCCTCATACGACGCTTGCTTCTTCCTTCACAAGTGGAATGGCAATACTCCAAAGGTCGAAAGCTACAAAGATCAAAGAGGTTTGATGTTAGCGCAATCTATATTGTAATCCCCAGCAACGACGCAAAAAACTTGATGCGCTGATTTATCATGCGATGAAAGGGTGTGTGGATGCGATGATTATGCAAGTTTTCCTAACAAAGCCCATGTATAAGCCTTCTTAGAGTCCTGGTAAGTCCAGGGTCGAACGTAGGGATTACTCAAACAGATATGCGATAGACTCTACCTCTGATCTTGTCGCTATTTTAAGTTTAAGAAGTTGAATGGTGATTGACTTTGATTTCTTAAGGTGATGGAATTAAATGCAAAGCGATAGAAGAGTGGTGTTGTAATAAATATGTGATAAAGGGTTGAGAAGAGGTTTTGCTAACATTTCTTAAGCTATTCTACAAGTCATGTGATCATGCTATACACAAATATTAAGCACTACATTTCTCAATGCATATGGACACATTTCCTATGTCTAGAATGCATACGATTTGTAGGGAATGCAGCAGATAGAACTTATTTCTAAGTCTCCTCTACTCTTGCTTATGAGATATGATCTCACTCTTTCAAGCCTAGATTCTATGTCTTTAGACTACTCTTTCAAGTATTCAAAGTGATGAATGAAGCATACATAAGACAAGATGATTGCATGAAGTGCATAACTTAAGTCATGCTAGCTAAGTACTTCTCAACCAATTCACAAATTTAGCTACTCATGTATGGTGTGAAAAGAATGAACATGGATTGAAATGTAATTTCCATTCTTGCAAATAACATGTTCAAGTACAAAAAATAGATGATGTAAGTGTTAAGCAAGGTAAGCAGTGTCTTGCTTCCTCTGGCGTTTACACGACTTTTAACAACCTAATTCTCTTCTAATTTGTAAACTGTTGCTCTTACAAGGGTTAGGTGTGACTTGGTGTCTCTCTTCCTTGTTGCTCCAACAGTCTCTCGACCTCCCAGAATTCATTCCCTGGTTTGGTAGCATTGAATGGTATTTATAGACTTCCAAAAACAGTTCTTCATCTCACTAATCATTGCGTGAATGGACAGCATTAATTTCCATACCCTGTCGCGCCGTCTGATGGTCACCAGAGGTTCAATAGATTTGCAATTGTATCAACAGCCGCCAACTGAATTTCTGATTTGACCGCTATCGGCTTCACGTCCCATCACGTTTTATCACTTTAGGTCACCGCCTTTATGTAAGGTCATCACGCGTTTGTCTTTGAAGTACCATTGGATTGCCAACTCAGGAGATTGCGCTATCGCCTTGTTCCTACACAGAAATAAAAGATTAATTCAGTTTAATTTCTTCTATGTGATGAGAGTTGGCGATCGCAATTTTGCTTTTAGTTTGGTGCGTTCAATCGTAATATTTCCTATTTACTATCACTTTCTCACATTATTTTAATAATTTGAGCTTTAATAACTTATATTTCTACAAGTTATCAGTATTCTCGGTGTGAGAATCCAAAAGTGTGGGCTCTATGTGGACTTGGTTAGAGGACGAGACCGGAGGAGAACAATCGTGTAAACGATTGAGCAAGTGGGAGATGACAGTGTCTATCGTATAGATGATTAAACGATGCCCAATCATTTAACAAAAGCTATGCGATCGTTTAGCAGAAGTTGCACGATCGTATAGCTCATTGGCCAGCTGAGTGTCTATTGTATAGAAACACTCCACGATCGTCTAGTCTCTCCAAGCTATCGTTTAGTAAATCTTATTTGCTTGATAGACTACCGTGAGAACTTTCCGAGAAAATGGAAACTCTTTCAACAACTACTAAATTTAGGAAAACATTTTTCCTTTTTATCTCATGGTTACCATGAAACCACCAATAACCTCTCACTCAATTGGTTATTAAAGAAAAATAGATAATTATCCAATAAATAATATTATTATAAATATATATGATAACCAACTTACCATACTAAATTTATAACCTATAGTTTTAATATTTCATCTCATGAAACATATAAACCAAATCTCTTTCTCTATTCCATGGTACTTAATGTAAATCTCATTTACATTAATCCTCCACTTGATGTATCTCATAGACCATACCGATCATATCATATATAATCGAATTACCTCTTGTCAATTTGAACATTTCAAATCAACACTAAGAACTGATTCTCAACTTGAATCTATTGAGCTACCAAGGGGACCTTATAGACCTGTAGCTCAAAGCTCCAACTGTACGTGAATAACTTACTAAACTCTTTAGTCACGGGATCCACCATCCGTTAACTGTCAGGCACTCCACTACAGACCGACAGTTGAACTCTTCTTACTATAGATATATTATGTGTCCATCTCAACCAATCAACAGTGCGATAACCCTTCACAGATCGCTCGTAAGTACAGTTGGGCCAATAACCGTTATGTCTCTGTAGTTACATCTAACTCCTTAAGTACTACTGATCCCTCTAATGAACATAAGTCATAGTCTTACTATGACTGGGTCCTCTCTTCCATAGAGAAGTTGTGGCCACTATGCTCAAGCCCCGGAATCAGCCCTTAAGGGAGCAATCTATCTACTTACCCCTGTTTCGAGGAAGGAGTGAATTTCATCTTGTGTAACTGAGTTCTCAACTTCCAAATCAGACAAGTCCCTAGAAAGGTAGTCATGTTGAGTTGGAAATCTGGCCAGTCTCACCCATACTAATCAAAGGACTGCCTTCAAAGGCAGGAGTTCCCAAAACACTCAGATTGAGGTCATGTCACCTATGGTCATTTAGGTGAGATGTAAGTCTCCTGTATCAACGACGTTATATACAGAGTCTAATCATCTCGTGGTCCGGTCTTATACAAACTATTTGTATAGGACACCCCTGCTCGCATGTCTCCATATGAATGGTCAGGATCTACCATTTGTAATAGTTCACAACCCTTGAAAACCTCTACAAAACGGGTCGTATCCGTAGTGTCACCAAGATTAAGAATCCCTCTTTAATCCTTACACTACAGACCTATTTAGGTTATCACTTAAGGCATAATCTACTTGTATATCTCATATTCATGCTTAAGTTTACATACAATAACCATAGAGCTTTGTTTATTGGATTTGAGTAAATGCTAGAATAAAATAACATTTATTTTATTCATAACAATGTGTATAAATTACAAACATCGAGACATCGAGAGAATTAGGACACCAATCCTAACAATCTTCAACTTATTCTAATGCCTCGGGAGACTAATGTACAATACAAGATAAATACATGTACAATATACAATAAACTAGGGCATACCCCAGTATCATCTCCCACTTGTCTTAGACAAGATATCGCATGTCCGACAGATCCAGACTCTTCAGGTGACCCTCGAACACTTTAGTCGTGAGAGCCTTTGTAAAAGGATCAGCAACATTGTGCTCCGACGCGATCTTTGTGACTATCACATCACTGCGATGCATAATCTCCCTGATCAAGTGGTATTTTCGCTCTATATGCTTGCACCGACGATGACTCCGAGGCTCCTTCGAATTTTTCGCAGCCCCGCTGTTATCACAATAAAAAATGACAGAAAAATCCATATTTGGAACAACTTCCAAATCTGAAAGGAATTTCCTCAGCCAAATAACCTCTTTAGCTACTTCACAAGCGGCTATGTATTCAGCTTCCATAGTGGAGTTTGTGATGTATCCTTGTTGGATGCTTCGCCACACTACAACCTCTTCATTCAGAGTGAACACTGACCCCGATATTGATTTATGAGAATCTCTATCGGTCTGAAAGTCAGAGTCTGTGTATCCTATAAGGATCATATCCTTATCTCCATACACGAGCATGTAGTCCCTCGTTCTCTGAAGATACTTGAGGATCGTCTTGACCCCCATCCAGTGATCAAATCCTAGATTGGACTGATACCGACTGTTAATCTTTACTGCATAGCAAATGTCAGGTCTGGTACAAAACATTGCATACATTAAGCTTCCAACAGCTGAAGCATAGGGAATTTGTCTCATCTCCTCAACCTCTTGAGGTGTCTTAGGATATTGATCCTTAAACAAAATGATTCCATGCCTGAAGGATAACAAACCCCTCTTGGAATCCTGCATCCTGTACCTGATCAACATTTGATCGATGTACGATGCCTAAGACAAGGCTAGTCTCTTGTTCTTACGATCCCGAATAATTTGGATCCTTAGAACATACTGTGCCTCACCCAAATCTTTCATTTGGAATTGGGCAGCTAGCCACTTCTTAATGTCAGTCAGATGCCCTACATCATTCCCAATGAGTAAGATATCATCCACATACAGTACCAAGAAAGCTACTGAACTGTCGATGATCTTCTTGTAAACACAAGGCTCCATGATCTAGACGTTTGTTTCAGCCCATAAATGGACCTATTGAGCTTGCAAACTCTTTGCTCTTGATCTGGAGCTACGAACCCTTCTGGTTGAGTCATATAAATGGTCTCCTTAAGATTACCATCAAGAAAGGCAGTCTTGATATCCATTTGCCATATCTCATAATCATAAAATGTGACTATGGACAGGAGTATTCTAATAGACTTGAGCGTGACAACAGGTGAGAAAGTTTCCTCATAGTTAACTCCCTCGACCTGGGTATAATCCTTTGCCACGAGTCGAGCCTTAAAGGTTTGCACCTTTCTATCTACACCTCTCTTTCTCTTATAGACCATTTACACCCTATAGGTCTTACCCCATCAGGAAAATCCACAAGCTCATAGACATTATTGAAGTACATAGACTCACTTTCCTGGTTCATGGCTTTAATCCATTCAACCTTGTCAACATCCTCCATCGCTTTCTTGAAATACAATGGATCCTCGACCCCATAATAAGAAAGGACGTTCTGGGTTTCAATCAAACCCATGTAGCGATCCGGTGGGTTCATAACCCTTCCACTTCATCGAGGTAGTCTTGACTCTTGAGCTGGTTGACTAGATGTACCGACCTCAATAGTCTCAGTCTCATTAGAAATCTCACATACAACAAGCTTACTTTGTGGCTTATGATCCCTCATGTGGTTTTCTTTCAAGAAGATAGCACTTGTAGAAACAAATACTTTGTTCTCACTTGGATCATAGAAGTATCCACCCCTGGTTTCCTTGGAATAGCCTACAAAGAGGCAAACTTTCGAACGCGGTTCCAACTTTTTCGGGTTAGTTACGATCACATGTGTCGGACACCCCCAAATTCTGAAGTGGTGTAAACTACCTTTACGGCCTCTCCATAACTCAAAAGGTGTTTCAGAAACACTTTTCGAGGTAACGTTGTTCAGAATATAGTATGCAGTCTCTACTACAAAACCCCAAAGCGAGTCTGAAAGACGAATATAACTCATCATAGACCGAACTATGTCCAACAAGGTTCTGTTTCTCTTTTCTGATACACCATTCTGCTGAGGTGTACCTAAGGTTGAGAGTTAAGACGCAATCTCATGTTCTATCATATAGTTCTGTAATTGGAGGTCCATATACTCTCAACCACGATCAGATCGTAGTATTTTTATCTTCTTACCTAACAAGTTTTCAACTTCAACCATAATCCTTGAACTTGTCAAGGACTTTAAACTTACATTGCATTAGGTAGAGATACCCCTACCTTGAATAATCATTTATGAAAGAGATGAAATATTCATTCCCACCTCGAGCCCTAACACTCATCGGACCACAAAGGTCAAAATGTACAAGCTTCAAGGCTTCCTTGGCTCTCTAACATTTTCCAGTAAAAGGTCGTTTGGTCATTTTGCCTTCGAGGCATGATTCACACACCGACAATGGGTTTTCTTCTAAACTCTTTAGAAGTTCACTTTTCACCAATTACTCAGTCCTATTGAGGTTGATGTGATCTAACCTTAGATGCCAAAGATGGGCATTTTCCTTAGAAGAAACCTTTTATCTTTTAGCTGTTGTTGTTATACTAAACGTTTTAGTGTTAAACAAGGCTTTTATGACTAACTGCCTTAGTACATATAAGTTACTTTCCATCAAACCAAACCCAATCTCTATTCCATTCTTGAAAACAAACACTTTATTCTAAAAAAAGAGACGGTATATCCTTGTTCAATGAGATAAGAAATCGAGATTAAGTTCCTTTTAATATGAGGAACTACGAAAACATTATCCAGTAACAAATAACGTTTCTTGTCCAAAAATAACTTCAGCCTACCTACAGCAACAACTAAGACAACCTCATTAGTACCGACTCGAAGAGTGATTTCTTCCTGTGGCAACGTTTGCCAGGAACTGAATCCTTGGTAAGAGGAACTGATATGGTTGGTAGCATTCGAATCTAGGATCCAGGAAGAATCAGCATTCTCTACCAAACACGTCTCCAAGATCAATAAATCAGATTTACTGTCTTTAGACATCCTCCTCTTTTGGAGAGTAGTGGGATCTGTATCAGAACCTAAATAAGCTACAAGTTGCATTCAGAGAACACTTATCTTCTATGAACCTCAACAGAGTCAGCAACAATTTCTTCCTCTTCCTGGAGTTTAACTTTGGAACTAACACTACTGGTTTTGTCATCCATCCCTTTTGTGCTCGAAAAGTAAGAACTGACATTCAAACAATTCTTGCAACGAGTCCACGATCTTGCGTGCAATGACCATGTTCTCAACCCTTTTGGCCAAAACATTAGGTATGCTAGCCAAAATGTGAAGTCATACCAATGAATTAGCCTTCATCCACACCCCATATGCACTGCGAACACTTCGCGGTGCATCAGGGGTCGGGACTTGAGGACATTCCTCAACCATGAAAAAATCGAGGTCGTTTACCACGAAATACGTTTTACAAGAATCTTTCAAATGTATGTAATCGATCAAATTAAAGGCTTTAAACGGAAATACTAACGCGTTGCTGAAAACAAAAACACATTGACCTATGTTAGGTTTTAAGCAAATATCCGTTGAAAAAACATACAACATCCAATAAGGTTTAGCAAAACTAACATGAACCCCGTGTGACATCTAGTTTTACAATGACGCTTCAAAGGTTTAGGACAAAAGTCGCCAAAGGGAGGTCAATTATCCCTCCTCTGAATTGAGAAATTCTCAACCAGTCATTAATACCAGAACAACTCTTGCTTCTATAATGACTAGCCATCATTGATTTGGTTAAGAGATCATTAACTTACTTAACAACCTCCCGTAAGTATGACCTGCCATTTTAGGCCCTAGAGATCCGCCCCAAGAAACAAATTCGAAGGGAGAAAATTCGATTGGGGCAAAACCTAAAGCGACCCTATCCATTTCTGGAGTTCACTTTGATCTTGACCAACTGCACAAAACCCATCCAAAGGGGGACACACCTAAGACGCCACGAAGGAGTACAGAATGATCTCACGGTGTGAACCAATGACAGAGACCGTAAGACGTGTTGACACATACCCTTCATCCACTTACTATAAACACTCTTTCCGTCCACCTTAATATTGACTCATGCAAACACCATCCGAAGGGGGATGCTCCCAGGGCACCATGAGGCCAAGCATGAATCTCACGGCGTGAACATTCAGGGAGAAATGTGAGTGGAATCATTGACATAGCAGATACATCTCTTCCTCCCATTGAGTATTTTATAACCTAGGATTTAGTTTACTTAGAAAAAACACGGTTAAGAATTTTAACTAAGTGACTTTTTAGGTTTGTCCAAGAGTAACTTTTACCTTGGATAGTTGAAACAACGTTTGATCATCATCCATTAAACTCTTTAACAGAGTCTTTGATCAACTGTCGCATGCTTGCAGAAAATTATCTAATTCACCTTTTCAGGTAGGTTCCCAAGTAGGGGTGTTCCATTTCCGTCAGCTTAAGTGCCCCAGCCTAGACAAAACCCACCTTAGACAAAAGGTCCCTTATAAATAGATTTAATACAATTTTAATCTTTTATGTCAATCAATTTAATCCTATTAAACCGATTTAAAAAGATTAAACTAGGTTGCTAATCCCATTAGAACCTTTGAACTTAGCTCTATCTCAATCCAATTTTAATACCTTTTTAAAATATGAGTTCACCCTAAGTCCACATGCAACTCTTTCTTATCAATTTTATTTCTAATTTCCTTTATAACACTTATAGCGGAAACAACCAAAACCACAACGCAAAGCGAATACATCCGAGGCATTCATAACTTTTACAAACAACCTAAGTGTGCTCAATGCAATGTTCATTTATTTTTACTTCTTTTATATAACACTTATACCAAACAGCAATGAACCAAGCAAAACATGCTTCCCTACACCCTTATACTATAACACTTATAATATAAAGATGATGCATGAATATGCTTACTGCATGCACAAATATAACTCTTATATTTTCATGATTCATGTGCATGCTTTCAAGTAATCTCTTCAAGCAATATTATGACACTTATAATATATGATGCATAAATGATTGCACAACCTAAGGTGGGTTTCAAATCTATATGTCAAACACTTTGCCATATAAACTACATATATCACATGTATAATAAACAAATGTTGATGAACTGGGAAAAATTACCTCAAGTCCTCAAACTACAAGCTAACTATTACAAAAACAAGGAGTCTCCGGTTCAAACAGGCGAATTGAGTCTTGAACCGTCCAGGCGAATCAACGCGTCTCCACTGATCGTGTACCAAACACCCGCGATCGTCTGCATGAAAGTACAAACGCTCTGCTCAATCGTTTACCTATACTTCCAGAGCTAAATGATCGTTTAGCAACGATCGTGTACATTTTACTATGCGATGAAGCACGAGGTACGTGATCATGCAACGCGCTCCCATAACGCAAGCCTTATACGATCGTCTAAACGACTACGATGCAGTGAAGCACAATCGTCTAAACGATCGCTGAGCGAGCACCTTCATATCTAATACCGCGTGATCATGTAGTCAGTGATTATGTGATGAGGCATGCTAACTACAAGATCGTTTAACACGCGCCTTCTTCTAAACGATTAGCATCATATTCTCCTACTACGATCGTCTATCTCCAGCGTCTACGCGATCGGGCAACCAACGCTACGTGATAGAGTAAACAATTTACCCCATCGTTTAGCTAAACGATGATTTATGAATTACTACACGATCGTATAGAAAAATCTACATGATCGTTTACCTGAGGCTACACGACACGATCAACTCTTGGTCTTCTTCTTCGCTGAGAACCACATCTTCATGCTTCGAAACTTCATCACAAACGACTTGACTAACTCAAACACTTTGAATTACAGACTCGATTGCATGTTAATTATACCAAAAAACACAGGGGCCTTTACAAATTAACACTTTGTAATTTAAAGAAAGCTTTAAAATAGAGGCAATTAACTCGTAAACATTCATCAACTCCATCTACAAATGCATTTATCAATTAAAAAAAATGCAGAAAACCCACCACGACTGTAAAAGAAATTCAAAACAGAAGTGAAATTTGGAATTGAAGGAAATCAGACATGAGGATTTTCATAAGCAGCGAGAGGATCGTTCCAAATTTCAATCGTATATGAACATTAACAATTACAGTACATAAATGGAAACAACAGGCTATGCAACATACGAAATTACAACATGATTTTCTAAAGATAAAGGTATAGAATTAACATACCTTTGAAGACTCATCTTCAACACCCTTGATCACAAACGCTCGTTAACAGCAACATTGCAACACATGAACGCTCGTTCACCACAACCACAACACAGCACAATCAACAAAGAACTTGAACACTGCGATCACCCAGACCATGAACACAGTGAACGCAACGGACAGCCTCCACAGAACCTTGACTGATGTCGAGTTGAGTATGACACCACCACAATGGCTACCTTGGTATTATTGGTGTGAGAATCCAGAAATGTGGGCTCTGTGTGGACTTGGTTAGAGGACGAGATCGAAGGAGAACAATCGTGTAAACAATTGAGAAAGTGGGAGATGACAGTGTCTATTGTATAGACGATTAGATGATGCCCAATCGTTTAACAAAAGTTATGTGATCGTTTAGCAGAAGTTGCACGATCGTTTAGCTCATCGGCCAGTTGAGCGTCTATCGTATAGAAACACTCCAGGATCATCTAGTCTCTCCAAGCTTTCATTTAGTAAATCTTATTTACTTGACAGACCACCGTGAGAACTTTTCGAGAAAATGAAAACTCTTTTAACAACTACTAAATTTAGGATAATATTTTTCCTTTCTATCTCACAGTTACCATGAAACCACCCATAACCTCCTACTCAATTGGTTATTAGAGAAAAAGAGATAATTATCCAATAATTAATATTATTATAAATATATATGATAACCAATTTACCATACTATATTTATAACTTATAGTTTTAATATTTCATCTCATGAAACATATAAACCATAACTCCTTTTCTATTCCATGGTACTTAATATAAATCTTATTTACATTAATCCTCCACTTGATGTATCTTATACACCATATCATATATAATCGAATTATCTCTTTCTCAATTTGGACATTTCAAATCAACACCAAAAACTGATTCTCAACTTGAATCCATTGAGCTACCAAGGGGACCTTATGGATTTGTAGCTCGAAACTCCAAAGGTATGTGAATAAATGATTAAACTATTTATTCATGGGACCCACCATCCGTTAACTGCCAGGCACTCCACTACAGACCGACAGCTGAACTCTTCTGACTACATATATATTATATGTTCATCTTAACTAATCAACAGTGCAATAACCCTTCACAGATCGCTCGTAAGTACAGTTGGGCCAATAACCGTTATGTTCCTATAGTTACATCTAACTCCTTAAGTACCACTGATCCCTCTAATGAACATAAGTCATAGTCCTACTATGACTGAGTCCTCTCTCCCAAAGAGAAGCTGTGACCACTATGTTCAAGCCCTGGAATCAGCCTTTAAAAGAGCAATCTATCTACTTACCCTTGTTTCAGGAAGGAGTGAATTTCATCTTGTGTAATAGAGTTCCCAGCTCCCAAATCAGACAAGTCCCCAAAAGGTAGGCATGTTGAGTTGGCAATCTGGCCACTCTCACCAATACTAATCAAAGAACCGCCCTCAAAGGCAAGAGTTTCCAAAACACTTAGGATTGAGGTCCTGTCACCTATGGTCGTTTAGGTGAGATGTAAGTCTCCAGTATCAACGGCATTATATACAGAGTCTAATCATCTCGTGATCCAGTCTTATACAAACTTTTTGTATAGGACACCCCCGCTCGCATGTCTCCACATGAATGGTCAGGATCTATCATTTGTAGTAGTTCACAACCCTTGCAAACCTCTATAAAGCGGGTCGTATCCGTAGTATCACCAAGATCGGGAATCCCCCCTTAATCCTTATACTACATACTTATTTAGGTTATTACTTAAGGCATGATCCATTTGTATATCTTATATACATGCTTAAGTTTACATACGATAACCATGGAGCTTTGTTTATTGGATATGAGTAAATGGAAAAATGAAATAACACTTATTTATTCATAACAATGTGTATAAATTACAAACAACAAGACTCTGGGAGAATTAGGACACCAATCCCAACAACACTTATGACTGATATGTGTTCCTTCAAGTTCACACTTATGACTGATATGTGTTCCTTCGGGATCACCATGACTACTACACGATAGGACGTACAACGATGCCTGGATAGGAAGGTTAATATGTTCACCTAATAGGTCTAGTAGTGAATCACTTATTGAGTATTTTTAATACTCACCCTTTCTTATATTTTACTTTTCAGGTAAGGGCAAGGAAAGTCAGTGTGTGACAAGAGGGACCCGTGACCATGCCATATGGGACAAGAAAATTGCTTCCGCTCAGTTATTGTTTTTAAGTTGTTTAATTGTTTTGATTTAAAACTCGATGTTAGGTTGAAAATTTTATCTGTCTGAATATTATTTTCATTAATTATTCTTTTTAGGAGGTCCTGAACAAATATTTTATTTATTTGTTTATTTATTAATTTTATAAATTGTCTTGAAGTTTTTCTTTTTGTGTGTGTGTGTTAATCAACTTTATCTCAATGATCAAAATGCTTGATTTTTTTTAAAGAAATAATGTGAAATTATGAAGTAACAACCTATTGGATTTTATGTCCTCAACGTGGGTTGTAAACGATAAATTTATTCTGTTGTTCAATAAAGATGTTATTGAAGTTTGATTCAATAAAAATTGTTATTGAATATATGAATTGCTCATTTTCGTTTTAGAAATAAATCCAATAAAATAAAAGATCCATGACTATTACATGAGTACTTGAACTTTATGCGAAGTCAGAAGAGTGGATCAGGTTTAAGTAAATAGTCAAAATGATCTATAGTATACGAATAAGGTTGGGTACCTTATTCTGGTAAGACTATTGGATGCGACTCATTATGTAGTTGTTACAATTTGTTGGAAAGTGCTACAAACGAAGTGATCCTAATTCGTTCATATAGAGACATGAGGAGTGGGGACGTCCTGTGCAATGAATTTGCATAAGATCGAACCAAGAAATAAGTCACTCTTAATTTATAATGTTGTTTACTGTTTAAGACTGACTATTTCAAAGCGATGACCTAGCTAACTTATCTTTAATCCTAAGCTAACTATGAACTCCTATTTGTTCAAAATTATCCTTAGATTTGCATAGGTAAGGGTTGACTCAACAGCGCCGACTCAATAAGGCTCCTATTTTTGGAGTAAGGCTGGGTAGATAGTTGAGGACATAGGGTGCAAGATGGAACTCACTCCTACCCGCTTTCAGGGTTAGTAGAGAGATTGTTCCCTTAAGTGCTAACTTCAGATCTTGAACAAGGGGTCTTACCCTTTCATTGGCCCAAGAGGGACTTGGTTTGATGATTGGATCTCAAACCAATTGTTCATTAGAGGATCAGTGAAACTTAAGAAATAAGAGGTAATCTCGTGGGTAAAAAAACTATTGACCCAACCATTATTACGAACAATCTATGAAGGATTAACTTACTAATCATGATTATATCGAGTGGACATAATATATCTACAATGAAGGGAGTGAAACTATTGGGCTTTAGTGGAGTGACCTTGTACTTAACGAATGAGAGTTAATTTGGTTTAAAGAGTTTAGCCAATTAATCTCGAATCGTTGGAGCCCATGATCTGCAGATCTATTAGGTCCCCCTACTAGCTCACAAACAAAATAAACCTTAGAATAGCATGATAAGTTAATTTGAAACGTTCAAATTCGAATTAAGGGAATTAGTAATTATATGTGATATAATTACACGTTTGATTATGGAATTAAACGAAATTGGAGAATCGATAAATATTTAAATATGATTTATATATTAATTTCATGAATATGGATTCATGGTAGTGAAATTGATATTTAATTAATTTAATATTTGATATTAAATTAATATAATTAATTATTAATTTTATTTAAAAATAATAATTAATTGAATTAATTTTTGGTAAAATTGATATTTTCAGTTTAATAAAAAAAATAAAACTGAAAAAATGTTTTTTATTTTGAAAATTGTTTTCAAAATTAAAAAGAAAAATATGAAAATTTAAAAAAATCACAAGAGTGAGATTTTCCCACTTTGGGTTGAACACCTTAATCACCATTCCATTCCAATCCCACTTAAAGAAGTAGGAGGTGTGGTTTGTTTATGCAATCTGATTGCATGGTTTTCTACATAAAATACATAGAAATTTCAGTTGAAAAGGCATGCAAACTACTGAATTTACCTGATTTTTTAGGTTGAAGAAAGATTCTTCAGCTGGGTGAAAACCAGTGGATATCTTCTTAAATTCTTCCTTTAATTTAGCTTGTTTTGAGTCCCACAACTCAATCTAAGGCTCCTAGAGGATAGCAGGGAAGATCTTTCAGTGGTTCGTGACTAGTAGAGGAGTAGATTGCAGCTGAATTTGAAGAAAGAAGAAGATCTTCACAGGTATTTCTGAAACCTTCTTTTCATTTGATGAACATGCTTAAGTTTGAAGCTAAAATTGATGAATTAGAGTGCTTCATGATTCTTTTTTCTTCCATTGCATGCTTGTTGAAATTAACACAGCCCTTGTTAGAGATCTCAAAAAGTAGGTCATTACACTTAATGTCAGCATTACTGGTTAAGTTTACCATGTGTTAAAGATGATTGAGTAATATCTTAGGATCAAGGTTGCATTGGGTGATTTCGTTCCTCTAAGCTAGAACATTTTTTTAGATTATACTTCTTTCCTTTTACTTTCATGCTTTTACTTTTATGCATCTTCGATCCTCCATTCCACACCAAAATCTCCATTTATCACTTTAACTAAAAATGAGCTTTGAGGAAATAATTTTCGTACTTCCTTACTAGTCGGTTTGGTCTTGCCACTTGTATTAGTAAGTAGTATAGGTAGTATTGATCGGTAATTTATAAATATTATTTGATCGTTAGAACCTTCCACAAGTTCTCTCCGTCAATGTACTAACTCAAGTTAAATTCTCTTTTATATTCTCTAGTTTGAGAGGGAGACTAAAGAGTGTGAGTAGTATAAAGGTTTTGAGAGAGTACTCTTGTAATTGGGAACGAGAAAAGAATTATAGTGTGATTATAACAATTTTTGCACAATGGATTTCTTTTTGACAGATCGTGGTTTTTCTCCAAGTTTGGAGTCTTCCATGTAAATTCTTGTGTGTTCAGTTTTATTATTATTATTATTATTATTATTATTATTATTTGTTATTTTCCTTCTTATTCTTGTGATGGAAGTGATAATTTTTTCCCAACAAGCACATTTGTTCATACGAATCTAGCCATTAATTGTCAAATAATTATCTTGAACCACTTTTAAAACATTTGGTCAAACAACAGTGACAGTTTTCCAAGCAATTTTGAAATAACCTAAAAATTGTGCTTTCTTTCCATCTCTGTCTAATCTTTTTTTCTTTATTTATTGTAATTCTTAGGAGAGTTTTCAACACTTCTGTTGAGATTTGTTTTAACCATAAAAAGAAAGATGGGATAGTTGAATAAAAAAAATTGCATGTATGTATATTTCATTCCTTCAATAATTTAGTTATTATTTATTATGCAGCATATTTTTAAAAAATAATTTTTTTTAGCCTTCCAAATATAATTTTTCATAAAATAAATTGAAATTTAGTCACTAATCTTAAATCAATGTTTAAAAAGAAACAAATAGAAATTTAACATTTTCGATTGTTTTATTAAAACAATTGAATAAGTTATATGAATAATCCGAATAGACTCAACCCAAATATTCCACTATTGAGTTCGGTATATACTATTATTTGGGTCAAAAGAATTTACAACTTAAACATTAAATTTATATCTAAAAAAATACATCATCTCAATGAACATATCACCCTCCAAATTCAAAGAGTTAAGTATGTTCATATCTTTCATAAGAATTCAGCAAAAAATTATTAGAGATAGAAGGCTAAAAATGTCACCAACAATAACAATAAACTATATATAACTTTCTCTATTTCACCTTTATTTTTTTTCTCTTAAATTCTTTATTTATTTATTTTTCATCTCTTTGTTCTAAAGCCCCTCAAAATCAAGGAAGCCATAGATTTCATGAACTTTTTCTCCTTTGAAACCTTCTAATACCTTGAAAGCCAAAACCTTAAACTCCTCAATTTTCTCTCTTTTTCTCTCATTTTCTTTCCCTCCAAACACATTTTTTGACAATCCTTTCACCATCCCCACCAATTTTCCATATTTCCTCATCTTCTCTATTTCCTCTTCACTTCCACCTCCCAATATCGCCCCACACGCGCCCCCACAAGCGTGTAGCCCACCTTCCGTCTTCTCGCTCACTTCCTCCGCCGTCGCCTCCTCTTCCAGTCCCCGAAATTGGCCCCCAACCCACCCTTCCGTCCCCATCGCGCGAGCCATTTCCACCATCACGTGCTGAACCCGCTCCGACCCGCTCTCGCTCCAGTCGCAAGATCCCGCTAGAATCTCAAACACAATTGGAGCTATTGCGTCGCCAGTCAGCAGCTGGATGTTGGCGCCATATATGCGGTCAACAACGGCGGCGCGTGAGATTTCACGCGCCGTCAGTGGAGGGTATTCCCGAGTGTACGTCGCAGCATGGATGAGTTGGAGAGCAGTAGCCGCCGCCATGGCCTTGTCCCGGCGGCCGCCGACGAGTTCGCAGGCGGCGATACAAAGTGCAGGAGCGGAATTTCGTGGGGCTGAGAAGATGAAATGGCCCAACGGTTCAAACACCGCCGGCGGGTCCTTCGCCGGAATGACCTGCCGGAGATGATCCTCAATATCTTCGTTTATGGTCGCCCAGTACGACGGAGTGATCTGCGACATGACGACAGTCGACCTCGCCGGAGCTCTGAAATAAACCGCCGGTCGGACCGGGTTCCATTTCAAGAACTTGGGCCGTGCTGGATTTGCTTGAAGTTGAAGAAGATTGAGAGAGATCGCCATTAGAGATAGAAACGTCTAATGGGTTTTTGGGGAAATTTATTTGGAGTCCTGATTTATGTTTATAACTTTGGTCAGCGGTCAGCGGTCAGCGGTCATCAAATGTTATAATAGTTTAAGAATTTAAGTTTGTTTAATGTGATTTATGATTAATTTTTATTCTGTAATCTCAAACCTACCATTTTAGTTCATTCATTTTAAATAAATCTTAAATTTAGTGTTAGAAATTATTTTTATCAAATAGTAATAATCTTCATGTAAATGCATTTCTAATATGTAGAGTGAAAATGTTAATAAATAAATAAAAAAAATATCAATGAAACTAACCCTAAATTTGAGATTTAAAAAAAAAAAAAAATAGATCAACTAACATTAAAATATTTTCAAAACAAATGGCCACATTTTTGTTTTTTGTTATTTTAAACGATAAATGACCCCATTTCTTTTGATGGTCAATGAATGACCATATTTTGCATATGATATTTGTGTTCCTGTGAATTTTGTATGCTTTCTTGGGCAATGATTGTGTGGATCCGATACTAAGTTAGTAAGTACTTTTGAAATGAGCCGGTTTAAGGACATCAACGTCATATCAAATCCCAATATCATATCATTATTTATTTTAATACAAAATTTGTCCCATATTTTAATTAAGGATAAAAGTGGAATTGACGTGTAGGTGTAGAAGATCCAATTTCTAGGTATGATAGAATTAAAAGAAAAAAGAACAATGAATTATGTAAAGTTCAAGGACATTGGTCGTCGACCAACAAAGTTAAGAAGTACAAGCATTTGTTGCGTGTTCTTCTTGTGTATCCTATTGGGATAAGTTGTTACTTTTACAGTGGTTAGATGGAGTTATCATCATTCTATGATCATCGGCAGATTTAATATGGACCTATGGAGGTTCAAGTCCTCCTCAATTTTATGTTCTTTATATATGTATAACTGGCATAATATTAAAATCATTAGTTAGTCCAGTGATAAATTTCCTTTTTAGCCTTCTCTAGATTTAGACCTCTTCTCTCAAAGTTACGGGCTATTCTGTTGAGCTCCTTAGAAAGAGCACAAGCATCACTCATTACATTTTTTTTTCTAAATTATATAAAACCTCCTATCAACAAAATTTATGGATCCGTCATTGTCTTTGATGTTAGGAACTTGGATGTGGTACTTTATGAGAAGAGTAATACGTAGGTGCATCTTGAGTAATATTTAGTCTTTTTATTTTTGTATCTCATTCAATTTTCGAACCATAATTTGTCACATGGCAAACTTTTTTTTTCATTATTTTTAAATATTTTTTTAGCTATTTTTGTGATTGATGTGAGTTGTACAAATATAGATGCAATCCAAGATGTACCTAACTATTACCACTACAAGAAATCACACCTTTTCCAACACTTATAATCGTCAAGAAATGGTAGAAAATGCATCGGGAGATCCTCTCCTGACAACGTACTGGTCATCGAGAGTGTGGTCAGGAGAAATCCATCGAGAGTAGAACTCCTAACGCCGAAGATGCCTAATATACCTCGTCGGAAGTTCTTATAACTCCCAACGGCCCCTTCCTTACATCGGGAGTTCCCCTAACTCCCGACAGTCCTTCCTCGCATCGGGAGTTCCTATAACTCCTGAGGTCCCTTCTGGTGTCAGAAGTTCAATTTCAATTGTTGAATATTGACTTTTAAAATTATTAATTTGTGATTTTAATTTTTTTTAATTTGATCTGAATAACCTGTAAAACATCATTAGCCAACTCAAATATATTCACATAAGAAATAAAACAAACAAATGAAGTCTATACTATTCTTTATTACCTAAAATAGAGAAAAGTTACAAGATAGTTTATAAAAGAAATATGTCTTCACAAATACATGAAAGAAACAAGATGAAGACAACGTAAAGAAATTTGTCTTCAGAAATAAGCAAAAGAAAGACATGAAGACAGCGTCTAGAACACAACATCTTCAACAGTCGTCTAACCTCATCATCGAACAGTATCCTACTACAAAACAAAAACAATCAAATGTCATAAACTTCTAAAAACAAACAAAAAACTCCAAGTTCGACTACAAAACGAGTATCACGAAACTCAACCCACCCCCCACAACATTCAAACTTCATAAACATCCATAAACACACAAAAACTCTAAGTATGTGACATAGAAATTTGTAATTTGTACCTATCACTTGTGTATATAATTTATGTGACGCTCCAGAATCAGGACTGAAAATTCAGATTCGACACCCCGGTGACTTGACAACATCATTCTACTTTGTCTTAAACTACTTCTAAGAGTGAACACTATCCCTACAAACTAACACAACTCTTAAGAATCTCTCATTTCGAATATGATCATCTTAGTTCATTCATTGCTACCCTTTCTTAAACAGGTCGTTATAATTTAAACTTAAATTTATTTCAAAATTGAAAACAATATAAAGAAAAATTGATGAGGATGCAAAACCGTAGAAAAGGAAGGATTTTATATTAATTAATCAATTAATGTACATATAGTGTATGATTGTATGAGTCCCCAACATACATAAATTTTATATGAATTATCAAATAAAGCGTACACGAAAGACCCCATTAATTCACTGACTTGCAATAATTAATAACCTTCTTCCTTTTTCTCTCTTTTTTTTTCCCAATATCTCATATTCATTATTAATCGAAAGCTAGAAATAAATGTACATTATACTGAAAATTTATACATTTCTTTCCTCTTTTGATGTTACAACGAAACTAAATGAAAAATAAAAAACAAAAAAACAAAATGGCGAAAGAAGTACTTACCGACAGCGGCAGAGCTGGTTGAACGGGTGACGAAGCTAGTCGACGATGAGCTCAACAGTGGCGGCAAACAGGCGATGAACGGGTGGAGCTGGTCGTGGCCGAATGGACGATCAACGGGCGAACAATCGATCTGCCTCTCGATCAACGGGCGAACGGTCGGGCGCACGGACGATCAACGAACGATTGAGCTGGCCATGGCTCAAGAAGGAACGATTTGGGATTTGTGGACAGGCGGTCTAGGGTTTGTGATCGATTTGGGAAGGAGAAGGAGATTTGGGATTTTATACTAGATCTCCCGAGGCCTTTCGATAGCCATCAGGAGCTCCTTAACAACTCCCGACGAGCAGTGTTCTATCACCGGGAGATAGTTTTCATCTCCTAACAACTAGTATATGGCATCGGGAGTTATTTCTAACTCCCAACACTTCTCTTACGTCGTCGGGAGAGACTTTATCTCCCGACAATAGTTTTAGGTGTCGGAAGAACCTCTTTTTCTTGTAGTGTACTACGGAGAGAAACTAATATTGTTGTCTTTGTATAGAAATATTTATTTAGTGGACCGAGTATTTAATTACGTCTTGTATTGTATGCCGATAAAAATGTTGTGATTTAATATTATTGGCCAATCGATAGTGAAAGGAATGCTCAAAGAGTGTCTAGGTTACATCATAGCACAGGAACCAAAGTAGAAATGTGAAAGAAATGCACAAAATCTTAAGCTGAAATTACTAAAATACTATATTAATTTACCTTGTTTTTCCAAGTTACTGGATCCTAGTACGAAACGAGAAATTTTATAGTAATAAGATAATTCTATTTATTGTTTACAATAAAGAAAAACATAATTTTTAATAATTGTGCTGAACTCATAGTGTAAACTAATACATTATATAATTATATGTCAAATCTAGATGGAGAAAGATACACTATCTATCATATGCTAGAAATTTTCCCCTAACAAAGAGTCAAGTCCTACCATCAAAGTCATCTAGCCATTAAGTGATGATCACGTGGAATCAGTCAAACAAATGAGTCCACAAGACCTTTTTTTTTTAATTAATTTCTGAAAAATTAGTTTAAATGATAAAATTATTGAAAATATTTATAAATAATAGAAAAATATTACAATTTATCTGCAATAGACGGTAATAGACTGTTATTTGTGTCTATCATGACACAGATAGACACTACAGATAGTAGTCTATTGTCGTCTATTGCAGTTTATCGCAAATAGACAGTAAAATTTTGCTATATTTGTAAATATTTTGGTTCCTTTTTTATATTTGAAAACAACTCTTAATTTAAAGTTTGAAAATTTTAATTCACACATATATATAGACACACAGTATGTTAAAAATGATAGTTACAAGTTTGAATCTTTCACTCTCAATTATTGAATAGGAGAAGAAAAAAACAAGTAACATGTTTGGATGTCTATCACACGAGTTTCGAAGTTATAAATAATAGAGTTAGAGCATACCTCCTTTGATAATAATTTTATTTTTTATTTTTAGTTTTTTTTAGAGTGAAACTTATAAAACATTATGTATACTTACAATTTTCTTGCTTTATAACCTGCTTAAACACATTTTCAAAAACCAATCCAGAATTTAGATTATTTTTTTTTAAGAAGTTCTTAACAACTTGATTTTGTTTTTATGCTTAAAGTTCAAATATGTGTTTTAAAAAAAGATGAGAAGCTTATAAAAAAATTTCCAAAAGAAAATGTGTATAATTTTTTTAAAAAATTAATAGCAAAAACAAAATGGTTAACAAAACAACTAAACTTTTGGCTGAAAGTAGTATTTAAAAGTATGATTTTCAAAAACTATAAAAACAAATAGCTATAAAATGAAACCTATATAACTTCGTTCAAAATGAGCATAGCTCAACTGACATAGTGTTGGTACTATCAACCTTGAAGTTATAAGTTTGGTTCTCTTATCCCACGTATTGTCCCAAATAAAATAAAAATTAAAACATAATATTTCAAAAGGTAGAACCCAAAAAAAAGGTAAGAAATCTAACAAACAAAACCCCATTTGGTAACCATTTAGGCCCTGTTTTGTAACCATTCTATTTTTTGTTTTTGTTTTAAAAAACTAAGCCTATGAACACTACTTTCGCGTCTAAATTTCTTCATTTGTTATCTACTTTTCACCAATGTTTAAAAAACTAAGCTAAATTTTGCGAACTAAAAAAATAGCTTTCAAAGAGTTGTTTTTGTTTTTAGAATTTGACTAAGAATTCAACCATTGTACTTAAGAAAAATATAAATCATGGTAA
Organism: Benincasa hispida; assembly: GCF_027475165.1. Classification (NCBI taxonomy): domain Eukaryota; kingdom Viridiplantae; phylum Streptophyta; class Magnoliopsida; order Cucurbitales; family Cucurbitaceae; genus Benincasa; species Benincasa hispida. The sequence goes on from NC_143486.1 coordinate 47,326,685, forward strand.
AAAATGTGGATGATATAAGCTTAATTTTCAAAAACAAAAATTAAAAACTAAATGGTTACCAAATAGGGCCTTAGTTTTTTGTTTTAGATTTTTTTTTTTAAATTAAGCCTATTTCCTCCCCATTTCTTACCACATGACTTACATTAACAAATTTGGAAGTGGGAGTAATGTCTGTAGGCTTAATTTTCAAAAACAAAAACTCAAAAACCAAATCGTTTGAAACAAGACTAACTATTTTAGACTGTTTAAGTTTTTTTTTTTTAAGAAAGAAAATAAGATATATTATTCCATATGGAACCCTAATATTTATTAATTTAAAACTTTATCTCTATACATATTTAGACAATCATATCAATGCCACATGACCTTGAAGTCAAATTATGGTTTCAAATTTCTATGCTAAATTCTGTATAAATTCATTGTTCCTTGATCCAATTTTTATGTGTCTAATCCCAAACAATGGATGAAGACATATGGTCTATCCTTTTAAAAGTGGTTTAAATTTAATTTCATTCCACATTTTCAACATAAAAAAGAAAAGTCAATTTTCTTCACTTGTGAAGGCAAAGTAAACTTTGATGTGGATTTCTGTCAAACTTGAATGGCAGTTTGAACTTTCACCAACTTCAAGTTTAAGTCCTATTTTAATTTAGATATTTGAATTTGTATTCAATAATTAATAGAAAATTTTCACATATTGATTTTTTTTTTAATTATTTACAAAAATAACAAAAAAAAAATATGGATATATATTGATGGACTTCTATCAGTTTCTATAAAGAAAGATTAAAAACCCTTAAAAACTAATTGTATAAAAAAAATTGACCACAATATAACGTTTGAAAGGCAAAAAACTACCGTACATAACAAAATTTGAAAGTTTATGGAGTGAACAAAATAATTTTTTTTTTTTAAAAAAAAAACCCTTAGAAACCAACCGTGTAAAATGTTACTCTTGATTAATTTTAACTTTACGATGGCATGAAATATCTATTTAGAGACCATAATATAAAGCTTTAAAAATATAGAAATCAAATTGATAGAAAAGTATAGACTAAAAAGATAATATTCTTATATTCAATTATATTACACATAACATTGTAATTAAGAAATTCAAACTTACCACCTCTTACAAGAAGGTAGAGATATAGTTATCTTGATCATATAGATTATGTTGATACTTTATGAAATCTCTTAACAAGATAATTTAAGAGAAATTTGAATGTAGCATATGATATAATGAGAGAGATTAATGAGAATGAGATTAAATGGAGTGAGAGAAGATTTATATAAAATGGAGATGAGTGCCAATTAAAGTATGGAGAATGGATAAGGCATCAGTTAGCAATTCCAAAGATCTCGATTTTCACCACATAATTGTTGAACAGAAATTTTTTTTTTAAAAAAAAATTAATTAATTATACCTTTAAATCTTGCATCAATTTAAAACTCTGAACTTTTATTGTAGTAATTTTCACTGTAATTAGTTATTTTCATGTAAAAGTTGATGATTTCCTTCTTCTTTCTGAAATTTGGGAATGACCCTCTAACTTTATAGAGCTGGTTGATCTCTTTGCGCATGTGCAATTGATAGTGGCAGAAGTTGAATTAGAGGATCGTGTGACCTAACTCCCTTGTCGTACTTGTATGTTTTCAGTTGCTAGTGCTTGGGAGTCCTTGCATCCTATAGGCTTTATGTGGTGCCTTGGGCTAGCCTCTTTTAGTTAGGAGGGAATATTCTCAAGTATTCATTCATTACATGGCTTGTCGTTTGGAATCAATTATAGATGCATGATCATATTAGTAGGTGGTGTGTTGATATCCCTAGAATGTTATATGCACTTAGTTGAGAGATCATTTATTCTTTGAGTGATTTTTTAACAAGGTTGTTTGGGGAGACATGTTTTTGTGAGAAGGTGCTCCCATAAGACCTCACATGGGGATATGGAACTCCATTGGATTTGTTACTTTAGTGCAAATAATCCATTGAGGTGTAGGGTTTGGAAAGTCATTTTGGTGTGCTGTTATTTATATTATTTAGCGCTAGCATAACTTGCATGTCCACGAAGTTATCTTGCATCTTCCCTAGGTGGTTAATTGTTGTTATGCTTAATTGTACTTAATCAAAGATAAATCACAAGTTTTCTCTTAAAAGGTCCAAGTATAAAGCTAAAAAGAGGTAGTCTTGGTTAGGACCGAGGTTGAACACAGGGATTGACTAAATAAAATAGAATTTCATAAATGATTTTCAACTTGAACTCACTGATGGGTTATCAAACAATTAAAGTGGTTGTTGTGTTGTAAGGTAGAAACTAAAAAAAGAAAAATAATAGAAGTTAAAACTCGATAATGAAGGTATGATGAACGCAAGACATAGCAGTGATTGAGAAAGAAAATGAGTACCAAGATAGAGTTGAGAAAAGTAACCTTCAATCCTTTGAACTCAAGGATAAGCTTCTATTCATGTTCATAACCTTCAAGGACTCCACCTTTCGGTGAGTTAGCCACATAAATCATATTTTTATGATGCATGTTTAGGTTACTTGGAATGCAAGGTTATATTTATTTCTAAAAACGCCACTCACTTGGTTTAGTGAGATCCACAATTACTTGCTCTCTCGAGTAGTTAGTTGTTACTACTTGATTCGATTAACTAAATGGAATCAATAGTTAGATTTAAGTACACACTATACCAAACAAAAATTCACTTATCATTGAGCTCACCAGGATGAAGATTAACTCATCCCAACTCACTAATGATTTAGCCATTCTTGAAGAAATGAATAAAAATAGAAAGAAGAGAGAATGGAGTAATGGAAATCATGATATGTATTAAAGAAATAAGAGAAGTTTGTTATAATATAGAGAAGAGATGTACATAAACAAAATATAAAAAGAACAAAGTGAAGAGATGAATGGAGAAAGAAAATGATCACCTGCAGCAATTCTGCACTTCCTGTTGATGTGAGGTGATGGATCTGTGTGCTCTGTGGTGGTGGAATGGTGGAGAGGAGATTCTCTCGAGCTCTTCTTCTCCGGCGGCAGTGGTGGCAGTTCTTCATGAGGAAGATTGCCTAGGAAATGAGGTGGAATGTTCTCTGGTGCCTGAATTCTTCTATTCTCGTATATCTCTTCTTCTTTCAGAACTTGCATATATGTAGAGCTAGATGTAGGGACGACTCTGCCACTTAGAACTATAGCAGACACGTCAGATAACTTTTTCACGTTCGTTGTTGCAGTTGTTGGTGGTCTCCTCAGATGTGTTTGACTCATTTGTTCATCACATAGGTTGCCTTGTCGCATAACTTACTTTGAATTGTTTCTTTACTGCATGATGAGTCCAACACATAGCTCCTCCTTTTTTTTTTTTTTTTTTCGATCTATATTCCTGCATATTTAACTCGTTAGTATTATAATTTTACTCGAGCTATTCTTTTAAATTCACTAAACGCATGAAAAGGAATTTTGCCCTATTCTTTTATGATTTCAATACTTTTCTCATTAATTACTTCTAAATATTCCAACTTTAAGAAATAATAACTTGTGCAAATATAAGTTGTCATTAGTCTGGTTGTTTAGTATTAGATATTTCTTTGTTGTTCTAACTGACTTTGGGCTCTTGAATTGTGTGTGCTCTATTTTTGTGTTTGATAGGCTTTTTTACATCATGGTTCTTTTTCTTTTTTATTAGTATTTTGTTTCTGTCTTGACTTTAGGTTGTGAGGTCTTTATCTCTTTTTAGTAATTTAAATACCTTTTTAATAGAAAAAAAAAGTAAATCAAAGGATTAAACTTTTAAATGCAAGAATATCTTAAAGTCTAAAAAAATATTTCTTTCTAACAGTATAACAATGTGAGTTTGGAGATTTGATGCATGATCTCGAACGATAGAGTATATATCAACTACCCCTAAATTATACTCACTTAGACATCATTTTTTTCTTTATAATTTATCATTACAATGAATACATTTGAAAGATTATTAATGTATTCCAAAAGAAAAAAAAAATTAAGAATGCATCCAAAGATCATGTTTACACTAGATTTTTTTTTTGAAAGAAATAGAATAAATTCATAACAAAAGAGTTGATTTGTCACCAGACATAGAACCATACACTTAGAGATTGGTCCTTCAAGCATGAAAAATTAGTCCGTGAGCAACATAATTACCACTTATATCATTTAAGAGAGCAGTAGACTCAACAAGTTCCACACATTAAACCAATGAACCTCAAAACTTTTTGAATTGAAATCATAGTTTCTCCTCTAAAAATGCGAATTATGGCTCCAAAGTCCACCAATCTCATTTTAGAAGTGTCAGAGTTGAGTTTGTAGTTGCTTTCGAGGGGCTTCCAATGATCAAAGCTTCCATCATCAGTCAAAGGAGAGGGTCGTTCATTTTCATTTATCACTATTTGAATAATACTCCTCAAATACTCTACTCATCGTAGTAAGTATTTTCTCCCAAAAAAACTCAAATTTTACTATTTTATCTGTGAAATTTCTTTATATAGTAGATAGAATTTCTATTTTTTTATGAAATTAATTGGATTTATGTGTTTTTGTAATCTTCAAAACAAGAAGGGGTATTTGTTGTGTATATGGAGAAAGTAACAAAGATCCTCATAGGATAAAATAGATTTTGGATTAATGTTTGAAACAAGAAGGGGCATTTGTTCTATATATGGAGGGAATTGTAATAAATTAAAGTTCTATAGGAGAGAATAGATTATAAGCTAAGGGATACTAGATTTTGGATTAATGTTCATAACAAGGAAGGGGCATTTGTTGTATAAATTGGGTTTATATTTTTTTAGTAATGTTCAAAAACAAGAAGGGATATTTGTTCTATATATGAAAAGAATTATAATAAAGTTCCATAGGAGAGAATAGATTTTGGAGTTATGTTAGAAACAAGAAGGGGGTATTTGTTGTTTAAATTGGGTTTTGTTTCTTAGTAATATTCAAAGTAAGAGAGCCATTTGTTCTATACATGGAGAGAATAATAAAAATCCATAGAAAAGAATAGGTTCTTTTTATTAATGTTCAAAACAAGAAGGGGTATTTGTTGTATAAATTGAGTTTTTGTTTTCTTTAGTGATGTTCAAAACAAGAAAGAGCTACTTGTTCAATATATGGAGAGACTAATAAATATTTAAAGGAGAGAATAGTTCAACGGTAATTGACATGATCTTTTACCTTAGAAGTTGGAGACTCCATCCCTCATCTCTATTGTTGATGATTGAAAAATAATGTATATATAAAATAAAATGCAAAAATGGTGATCAATATAACCATTAACGATCGTGTACAATGATTTAATCAGAGATGAATGTTAAGAACATTCGCAGAAATTAAGAATTGAATAAAAAATATACATATGAAATAAAATGCAAAAATGGAGATCAATATACCCATTAAAGATTGTGTATAATGATTAATCAGAGATGAACGTTAAAAACATTTGCAGAAATTAAGAATTGAATCACCAAATGAAAGAAAAAGTAGAGAAAATGAAATTTGTATAAAATGAAATTAACGAAAAGAATGTGATGAAAGTGAAATATAAGGGAAATTATGCAAATACACCAAAGTTATGGTTTAGAAATTTATAATATATATAAATTTTATAATCTATACCATATTAAAAGCAATTGTCTTTGAAAAATATTTTTGGACTATATTATCTCTTTTGTTTTTTATGAATTACAAATATACTATTTTCTTGTATATCATGTAGTCAATAACTTATCAATATATTAGATGGAAAATTGAAAGTTTAATGTTGATTTAGAAATATAATTTAAACTTATATCTAACAAATCAATTACTTTTTTAAAATGTGAATATATAAATGACTTATTACACTCTACACTAAATTCTTAGAGATGGAATAGACACAAACTTAAAAATTTTAAGCTTATAATAATTCAACGTTGATTGTTTTTTTGTTAGTAAAATTTAACCTTTTCATTAATATCATATTAAATTAGTATTAAAGAAAAGTACTCTATCATTCTTTTACTTTCAAGGAGGAGTTGCATGTCAATTACTACTTAATTAATCCCGAAATAATATCATTAATATCATAGTAAATTAGTATGGAAAACAAGAATTAAGTAATATCATATTAAATTACTATTGAAAAATATGGCATTGCAATTAATATTTTGTTAAATTACTACTAGAAAATGGCATTGCAATTAATATCATATTAAATTACAGTAAAAAAAAAAACCCCACTAATTTAGTGTTAAATTACCCAAAGTTTGGATAGAGAAAAACACACTTGACCTTCACGTGACCACGATGATAAATTTGTAATTTAGGGAAGAGATGATATGCAAAATAAAGAAAAATGGCTCTGATGTCAAAGTCAGTATGAGAACTAAATAATAGGGAATAAGTAACAAAATTTTAGATATCTCAAATGGAACCATAATGGTATATTTATAGGGAGATTTAACTAAGGTTTAACTTAACCCGCCTAGGATTACGATATCAGATTTTCTTAATCCTAAGCAAGTTAGATAAAATCTTATCTTATCTTAATTTATCTTATCTTATCTTGATTTTTGGCTTTATTATGTTAAATTAAAATTCACCTATAACATTAGCTTCCACTCCTAAGTTGAGGCTCATGGTCAACTATTTTTTATGGTTTAATCTTATGAGAAATCAACTAGGAGTACAATCTCCCCTTCTCTCGTTAAGCTTCCCATCACAGGACTTATCTCGTACTTTGATGGTGTTAAGCCTATCGAGCTAAACTCTTGTGAGGTTCAATCATTTTCCAACTCGCATCTTCATCACATGGCAAAGTTATACGTTGAATCATGCTAGGACCGCCCCAAAGATAGGCCCAGGTAATAGAACATTGCTCTCCTGATCTAATGTAGATCATGAGCTAACCTAACATTTTATTTGACCGACCCTATTAAGGCCCAACCAACTGTACAATAGTTTCTACAAGTTGGCACAAGAAATCCCATCTCAGTTAAAGTAGTGGAAGACAAGATGTCATTATTTATTTATGCTGAAAATAGTGTTTTTCACCATATTAGAAATTCAATTTCCTCAAGCTTTATTACTACATAATTCATAGAGTGTGAATGATTTTAGTAATAAAGCATGTTTTCAAAAGTTGTTTGAAAATATGTTCAGCCTTAAAATAGATATACTTTTTCTATGTCAAAAGTTAACACATCTAAATATTATACTGAGAATTAAGATTAATGAATCCATAAAGAAAGAAAATTAATTTCTCCTAAAAAGATACTTCTCTTTGGCAATTAAAATTGATTATCATAAATTTTAATGACTGTAACAGGTAATTCTCTAAAGGTTGGAGTTAAATTACTTTACTTGTCTAAAGATCTTATCTTTTATGCAAGATAGTCATTGAACCTTATTAGATAAGGCTACATGGCCAAAGAACATGTTAGGTTGACACATTCTTACCTAAATGGTCTAGGGAATGCAAGATTAAGTTTGACATCATAAATTTTATCAACAATCTGATTGATGAATATTTATGTGTAAGAGTATCCTTAATCTAATGCAATCTAAGTCTCATTTTCTTTGAAATGTTCAAAAAAAAAAAAAAAAAAAATAGACTAAAGGTTAAACCAATTAGGTAAGTCTATTAGGATATTATGATCATATCACAATGGTTAATATAGGAAACTTTTTGTATTATGCCTAATTGATAGAAATGAGATTACATCTCAACTTCAAGTATTAGATACAATTTGGGTGAAATTGTGCTACAACAAGAGAAACGTGACCTTGTTAGACTTGGTCAAATTAATGGTGAGTACTTTGTTAGACGTGGTCCTGTCATTTAAAAGCTACACTATTGTCGCCAAACTCTACTTAGGACATGCAATAGAGATTGCATTTTGAACATTATTTTCTCCAAAACTATTTGGGATACAATTTTGGATTATGAAGGTGTTGTAAAACTAGTTTATGACATTTTAGTATTTGGGTATGTTAAGATATTTTTGTCGAAACAAACCCTTACAAATACTCGTGTCAAAATAAATGTTCAAAGATACGCCTAAATGTAGGTTATCCTTAAGGAGTTACAAAATTGTCTTTTGTATTGTTCCAAAATAAAATAATGTATTTGTGTATGACTAATAAAAGGCTACAAACCTGTAAAAAGGTTAAATAGTGTTGATGAATTCCAGATAAATCACTTAATTGTTGACAAGTGTTGTTAACTATTTATTTACATTTAAAAGTTAAATGAATTTTAATTGTCAACTAGATAAATCTCCATCGTGATGGGAGAATTAGATAAATCTTCATTTGAAAGTCAAAGACTTACTTGAAGTCAACATTGTCATGTTAGATGACAAGATGAAGACTTATTAACTTCAATAATAGTGGGAGAGTTATGAGATAACTCAATCTTTACAATGACTTAATGGAAATCAAAATTGTCATATTAGATGACAAGAATTAAAGGGTGTTGACAAGAAGACAATATGTCAAAGTCATGAATCATGAGATAAAGTCTGTATACTTCATCTCAGTCCGGATTTCTGGATTTTCTTGAGGGTAAAACCCATAGAATTTGTGTATAAAATTTAAGATTTGATCTTTTACAAGATACACTAACTCATATAGGGATTCAGAGAAATCCGTGTTAAGTTTTATCCTAAGTGGTGTAGGTTGGACTACAAGACAACTGTTTTTTCTTGTGACGCCTAATTTGATCAGTCATAAAATATCTTTAAATATTTGAAAGTTGTTTAAGATGTGCATTAGTCTATCAGACTTTATAAGATAATAGTGGTGCAAGGACTAAGACTGAGAATATTAGTAAATACCAAAACCTCGGGTAAAGGCAGATTAAGAGAAACATCATGGTGGTGACCAAGATGCCTTTTCATGACATATAGTTTGATTTATATAAAATGAATCTCTAGGCTATTGCACATTTAAAATAATTAACTATTATTTCAAATAACTAATTAATAGAAGGCTTTAGGACATAAATCTCAACAATCTCTCATTTACACAAAAGCCGGTGTGACATGTATCTTAAGGCATACTCTATACCCAACATGGTCTCCCACTTGCCCTAGCTAAGTAGAGATATGTCTCGTAATCCTAGACATTCTATATGACCCTCACTTTATGCGAAGAAATATTTTCTCTCTAACTTTGATTGATGAGAGATTTTTAGTGTTGAGGGAGAATTCTTGAGAGTGTTGAAATTCCAAGAAGAAAAACTTCTTTTGTCCTTTTTCAAAAACGCTGAACTATTCTACATATTAAGTGAAGGGAGTTAATTCCCCTCCCACTCACATTAACTCACGTTAGCTCCTTTGTAACTGCAAGAGAGTTATGTGATTATTTAAATTAAATTAAATTAAACTAAATTAAATAATTATTAATCAATAAAATTAAGTAATATTAATCAATTAAATATCATATATTTAATTAATATTACATTTGAATCATATTCAAATGTATTTCTCTATCATAACCTATAGTTTTAATGTATATCACATTCACATTAAATTTAACCTCTTGTTAGGTTTTATGTCCTAAAACTCATGGTTTGTAAACAAAAAAACTTATTTTGAAAATTCAATAAGTTGTTATTGAATATATGAATTTCTTATTTTGTTTTAAAAATAAATCTATAAACTAAAAGATCAATGACTATTACATGAGTACTTAAACTTTATGTGGAGACATAAAAGTGGATTAGGTTCGAGTAAATAGTCAAAATGATCTATAGTATATGAATAAGGTTGGGTGCCTTATTCTGGTAACACTATTGGATGCAGTCCACTCTGTAGTTATTACAAGAAGTTGTAAATTGCTATAGACGATGTGATCCTAATTCGTACATGTTATGACATGAGGATGGGGGCATCCTGTGCAATAGATTTGTGCAAGATCGGACCATGAAATCAGCAACTTTTACTTTATAACACTGTTTACTGTTTAAGACTGACTATTTCAAAGCGATGATCTAGGTAACTTGACCTTAATCCTAAGATAACCATAAACTCCTGTTTATTCGGAGTTATCCTTAGATTTGCATAGGTGAGGGTTGGCTCAACAGCGCCGGCTCAATAAACCTCCATTTCAGGGGTATGAACGGGTAGATAGCTAGAGACATAGGGTGCAAGATGGAATTCACTTTTACCCACTTTTAGGGATAGTAGAGAGGTTGTTCCCTTAAATGTTGACTCCAGGTCATGAACAAGGGGTCCCACACTCTCATTGACCTGAGAGGGATTCGGTTTGTTGATCGGATCACAAACCAATTGTTCATTAGAGGATCAGTGAGACTTAAGGAACAAGAGGTAATCTCGGGGGTAAAACAGACATTTGACCCAGCCGTTATTACAAATAACCTGTGAAGGGTTAACTTACTAATCATAGTTACATCAAGTGGATATAATATATCTATAGTTAGGGGGTGCAACTATGGGCTTTAGTGGAGTGACCCATTAGTTAATGAATGAGGGTTAATTTGATGTAAAGAGTTTAGCCAATTAATCTCGGATCGTTGAAACCCATGATCTGTAGGTCCACGAGGTCCCCCTACTAGCTTGTAAATGGATTAGTCTTAGAGTAGCATGATAAGTTAATTTGAAATGTTCAAATTAGAATTAAGAGAATTAGTAATTATATATATGATATAATTACACATTTAATTTTGGACTTAAACGGAATTGGAGAATTAACTAACATTTAAATATGATTTAAATATTAAATTCATGAATAGGGATTCATCTTGGTGCATTTTGTGTAAAATTAATTTAGTATTTAATATTAAATTAATTAGAATTAATTACTTTATTTATTTATTTATTCATTATTAATTTTATTAGAAAATTAATTTATGAAATTAATTTTGTAAAATTAATAAATTTTTTTTCAATTGTGAAATCAAAATTGATTTTGAAAATCATTTTGAAATTGGAAAAACCTTGAAAAAACACAAAATGGAAAAATTAGATTTCTCCACTTACATCAACTAAGTAGCTCACTCAATTCCCACTTGATTATTGATTAATCTTCCAGGCATGAGGTGCTCTTCATGCAGCCTTCTTCTTTGTATGATGGTCTTGCAATAAATAGGAAAGATTGAGCTGAGAATCGAGCATGCAAATTGTATGAACTTGCTGAATTTCTTGTTGAAAAGTTGTGAGGTTGAAAAGTTTTCTTCAAGTTTCAGTAGTGAGCTTCTTCTCCAAATTCCCTTTATTCAAGCTTATTTTGAGTCTCACAACTCAATCTAAGGCTCCAAGAGAATAGTAGAGAAGATTTTGAGGTGGTTCACAAGAAGACTTGGAGAAGATTTATAGCTAAATTTGAGATTCAAGAAGTTCTACAAAGGTAAGACTTGAAACTCTCTTATTATTGTATGAACATGCTTTATTTATAGCCAAAGTTAATGAATTAGAATGCTTATTGATCCTTATTGCTTCTGTTGCATGCTAATATACTTCTACACCTCTAGTTTTGATATGAATCCTATTCATATTAAATTTTACATATAGTTTTAATATGAATCTCATTCATATTAGACTTAACTTATAGTCATAATATGAATCTCTTTCATATTAATTAATATTTAGATCTTATTCAAAAACATTATCCTCTCATATTATATAGTTTAATTTTGAATCTCATTCAAAATTAATTTTATAATATAATGTTTCCATATACATTATATTAATTGTAGCATATACAATAGACTAATTGTATCATATATAATTAACTTCAATTTCCTTATAAATTGAACAATTCAAATTATTTTAAAACTAAATATTCCTTGTTTTTCCCTTAGTGAGCTAGTAGGAGGACCTAATAGACCTACAGATTAGAAGTTTCAATGATTCAAGATTTATTAGTTAAACTCTTTAATTAAATTAATCAACATTTATTAACTGGGTGTTACTCCACTAAAGACTCACAGTTGCACTCATCGCACGGTACAATATTTTTATGTCCATGGATATAACTAATTATTAGTAAGTCAAGCCTTCACGAATTTCTTGTAACTACATTTGGGTCAAATTACTGTTTTACCCATGTAATTACCTCTTACTCCATAAGTACCACTAATCCCTCTGATAAACAATTTATAGTCCAACTCGGGCCAGTGAGAGGGTGAGGCGTCATTATTCAATACTCAGAATTAGCTCTTAAAGGAGTAATTCATTTACTTACCCTAAAGACAAGAAAAAGTGAATTCCATTTTGTGTAGCTATATTCCCGGTTCTCTACTCAAACAAATCCCCAAAATAGTAGGCTTATTGAGTCGGTGACTCGGGCCACTCTCACCCATATAAATCAAAGGACTACCTTTATAGACATGAGTTCATAACTCATTCAGAATTGAGGTCGAGTTACCTATGGTCAACCTATGAAATGTTAATCTCTTCAATCAATGGTATTATAAAGAGAGATTAATCATTTCGCGATCCGGTCTTATACAATCTCTTTGTATAGAATACCCTCACTCGTATTTCTCCACATGAATGATTTGGACCAAATCGTCTGTAACACTTATAACTCTTGTAATATTTACAAAGTGGGTCATATCCATAGTGTCACTAAGATAAGACACCCAACCTTATCCATATACTACAAACAATTTAGGTTATTACTTGAACATGATTCACCTGTATGTCTACCACAAATTGTTGAAGTTACATAAAATAACATTGGACCTTTCCTTAATGGATAAATACATATATAAAATAATTAACCATTATTTCAAATAACTTATTAACTACGAGACTTTCGGGCATGCATCCCAGAAATCTCCCACTTACACTAAAATTGATGAGACATAAGCTGGTGAGACATATAACCTAGGGTATACTCTATACCGAATATGATATCCCACTTGTCTTAGTGGACCAGAGACATGTCTCGTAGTTCTAGACATTTTAGGAGATCCTCTCACACTTTAGCCTAGAGAATCCTGTTATATATTTCAAACTGTTATGTCAACAAATATCATCTAATCACCACCACGATGTTTCTCTTGTTCTATTTTTCTTCTTATAACTTGGTGTTTAAAAATATCCTCACACTTAGTCCTTGCACCACACTATCTCATAAAGTGGATAGACTATTCATATTTGAAACAACTTTCAAATATTGAAGGATATACAATGGCTATGTAAATTATTGCTTCACAAGAAAAAATATTGCCTTGTAGTCCAATTTACTCCACTTGGGATAAAACATAAATTTCTCTAAATCCTTTATGTGATAGTGTATCTCGTAAAAGATCAAATCTTAAACTTTATACAACAACGTCTCATTATTCATAAGTTTTAATTTTCAAACTCAATGGTCATACCATTGATTTAACCAATATAACTAACCAATTGTATATTAAATATCAATTAAGCCTCATGTAAGAATTATGTCCCCTCAACACTTAAGGTGTCTTGAGAAACTTTTCCTTAGATATATCAACTTCACTTTATAATAATACACTATCATTACATCTGAAGTTATTGCATCGAACATTCGACAACAACTTTGTAAATGTAAGATGCATGATACAAACTTAACATCATGTCCTCAACATCTCTATGTGGATATTTAATATATAATATTACTTCAAATCAACTATTTGAAATTGGTTAAATAGTCAAACTTTCATAATGATTTTTACTTCTTTGATAATGAGTAAATATCAATATAAAACAGATAAATACTCATTTTTCATTTTCTTGTTTGTACAAAAAAACATTGTCATGTTCATAATCATGGGTTATGATACTATATCAAACACTTATACTCAAGGATGCTAATTGTGAAATTCATTTCTCAAATGAACATCACAATTTTGCAAACCTTTTGCAATTCAATCATTGAAATTTTCTTGATTTGTGTAGATGCATTGAACTTATTTTCATAAAATAATTAATTCATTTTTACATATCTCATGTGCAATAGTGAATCAAATAATGCATAAAAACTATTATAGTAACGTGTGAGAAAATTGATTCACAATGTATTCTCATCCACTAATTCCAGCTCTAGTTTTCACCTTATGTAAAGAGTCTTATTTTGAAGATCTCTATCTCCAAGCTCTACACTCTCAAGTCTCCTTTTTGTAGATCCATCCATATCCTATGGATTTTACCCCATCAAGAAAATCTACAAAAACATATTGAGATTAAGTATACATATTTTATCTCAAGTTTTATGACTTCGACATAATATCTTTTATCAACACCCTTCAATTCTTGTCATCCAGTTTGACAACTTTGACTTCTATTAAGTCATAGCAAAGGTGAGTCATCTCATAACTCTCCCACTATTTTTGAGGTTTATAAGTTTTCATCTTGTCATCTAATATGACAAGGTAGACTTCAAGTAAGCCTTTGTAAAAGTTAAGTTATCTCATAACTCTCCCTCTATAACAAAAACTTATCTGGTTGACAATTAGATTTTTTTTTTTAGGTTCATAAGTTTTCATCTTGTCATCTAATATGACAATGTAGACTTCAAGTATGCCTTTGTAAAGGTTGAATTATCTCATAACTCTCCCATTACGATGAAGACTTACCTGGTTGACAATTAGAATGTGATTATCAAATGAAAATAAATGGTGAACAACACTTGTTAATATTAAGTGGTTTTACTTGGAACTAGTTCATCATCAACACAACTTAACCTTTCTACAACTTCTTAGCCTTTTATTTGAAACTCCTAATAAAACCACTATTTGTCACACAAATACATTAGTTTATTTTGAACTGCACAAAAGGTTATTTTATAATTCCTTGAGGACTACCTGCATTTAGGTATATTTTTTAACATTTGTTTTTCCAAGCATATTTGTTAAGAGTTAGTTTTGACACAAGTATCGCAACTTACTCAAATACTGAAATGTTGTAAACTGGTTTTACAATACTTTCATAATCTAAAATTGTTTCTCAAACAATTTTAGAGGAAACAATGTTCAAAATTGCAATCCCTATGGCATGTCTTTAGTGAAGTATGACATTAGTATAATGATTATGTTTAACAAAGTACTTAATATGGTTTAACAAGGTCACATTTCTCCTGTTGTAGCACAATTTCATCCCAGTTGTATCTAATGCTTAAAGTTGAGATCTAATCTCATTTCTATCAATTAGGTATAGTATAATAAATTTTCTTTACTAATTATTATGATCTGATCATAATGTCACAATGCCTAAATGACTTAAACTTTAGTCTAATTTCTTTCCAACATTTCAAAACATAAGTTGCATAAGTTTAAGATACTTTTACTCATAAATTCCCATCAATCATATTAATAATATATTTACGATGTCAAACTTACTTTTCCAGCCACTAGATCACTTTGGTTAAAATACGTAAGCCCAGCGAATTCTTTGGCTAGATAGCCTTATCTAATATGGTTCAATGACACTCTTGCATGAATGACAGGTAATAGTAATTTAACTATAACACTTAAAGAATTATCCGTAAATGTCATTTAAATGCGAAAGACAAGTATCCTTTTAGGAAAAAAGAATTTGTCTTTTTTTTTTATTCATTAATTCTTACTATTGTTGGGGTTTGTGTCCTAAAGCCTTGTAATTAATTAGTTGAATAATTTCATTATTAATTATGCAATATTAATTTATTCATTAACAAAAAAAAAATCGAACGTTATACATGTAGTCTTGTACAGTATGTAGTTGATATACAAGGTGGATCATGTTAAAAAAAAAATCGAACGTTATACATGTAGTCTTGTACAGTATGTAGTTGATATACAAGGTGGATCATGTTCAAGAAATAACCTAAAAGGTCTATAGTATGGATAAGCTTGGGTCCTTATCCTGATGACACTATGGATACGACGTCATAAATGCCCATCAATCATATTAATAACATATTTATGATGTAAAACTTACTCTTCCAGCCACTAGATCACTTGGGTCAAAATACGTAAGCCCAGTGGATTCTTTGGCTAGATAACCTTATTTAATAAGGTTCAGTGACACTCTTGCATGAAAGCAACAATTTTGACAGGTAATAGTAATTTAACTATAATGCTTAAATAATTATCCATAAATGTCATTTAAATGCCAAAGACAAGTATCCTTTTAGGAAAAAAGAATTTTTCTTTTTTTTTTATTCATTAATTCTTACTATTGTTGGGGTTTGTGTCCTAAAGCCTTGTAATTAATTACTTGAATAATTTCATTATTAATTATGCAATATTAATTTATCCATTAACAAAAAAAAAAAAAAAACCGAACATTATACATGTAATCTTGTACAATATGTAGTTGATATACAAATGGATCATGTTCAAAAAATAACCTAAAAGGTCTATAGTATATGGATAAGCTTTGATCCAAACCATTCATGTAGAGACATATGAGTGGGTGTATTCTATACAAAGACTTTGTATAAGACCAGACTGCGAAATATTTAATCTCTCTTTGTAAATCCGTGAATTGATGAGATTAATATTTTATATAATGATCATGTAACTCGATCTTATTCTTGAGTGGTTTATGAACTCTTGTCTGTGAGGTCAGTCCTTTGTTTTTCATGGGTGAGAGTGGCCCGAGTTGAGACTCAATAAGCCTACCATTTTGGGGACTTGACTGAATGGGGAGTTGGAAATATAACTTCACAAGATGGAATTCACTCCTTCTCGCATAGGGTAAGTAGATGAGTAGTTCTCTTAAGTGTTAATTTCGGGTCTTGAACTGTTGGGATTGGTGCCAATAACTTCGTGGTCTTATAGTTTGTAAATGTTAAATACAAATTATTTATTCAATAAAATAAGAGTTATTTTATTCAAAATTTAATTTGCATTAACTTAATTCAACAAACTAAGATCCAAGATTATTTTATGTAACTTAAACATGCATGTGGTTGACATACAGGTGGATCATGTTTAAGTAATAACCTAAATGGTCTATAGTATATAGATAAGGTCGGGTGCCTTATCTTGGTGACACTATGGATACAACCCACTGTAAAATTGTTACAAGAGTTGTAAAGTGTTACAAACGATTTGATCCTAGTCGTTCATATGGAGATATGTGAGTGGAGGTATCCATATAAAGAGTTTGTATAAGACCAGACCACAAAATGATTACTCTCTCTTTATAATGCCATTAATGGAAGAGATTAACATTTCATAGGATAACCATATGTAACTCGACCTTAACCTGAATGAGTTATTAACTCCTATCTATGAGAGAAATCCTTGTGAGAGGTCAAATTCGTCGACTCAATAAATCTACCATTTTGAGGATTTTTCTTAGTAGGGAGTTGGGAACATAGCTACACAAAATGGAATTCACTCATTTCCGTCTTTAGGGTAAGTACATGAATTGCTTTCTTAATAATCGACTTATTGTTGTGGTTATATTCATGGAGATAGAAATATATCTTAAGAAAGTGACCTGTAGTTAATGAATGTTGATTAATTTAATTAAAGAGATTAATTCATTTATCTCGTACCATTGGAGCTTCTCATCAAGGATTTTGGAATAATTTGAATTGTTCAAATTATTTGAGGGAATAAAGGTTTAATTTGTATTAATGTGATTAAAATAAAGTATAATGTATGTTGATGCATTATAATATATAGTTAATTATAAATATGAATTATAATTAATACTATATAATTAATTACAGTAATATATTTGAATAAGATTCATATTAAAACTATAGGTTAAAAGAGAGTTATGCATTTGAATATGATTTAAATGCATGTTTAATTAACTATGTGAAATTTAATTGGATATAATTAATTAATGAGATTATTTAATTTTATAATTAATTAATGAATTGAATTTAGAATTTTATTTTAATTAAATTTAAATTAAATAATATTATACTTATTAAAAATAATTCCCTTGTAACTAGACTGAGGGGGAGTTATCCCTCTCACGATATACTCTCCCTGATTTTTTTTTCTGTAAGAGTTATAGAAGTGAGAAATACATAATTCTCTCAAGAACTCTCTCTAAAAAAATTTCCACTATTCCTTTCCTCTTCCAAAACACAATATAGATCCCATAATCTAATTCTTTGCCTGAGAATAGCAAGGTTTCCTATTGGTAGTGTCCTATGTTCTTGTTGTACATCGAGTTCGAGAGGGAAAAATGTTGGGGTTGATGCCCTAAATCTCGAAGAGTTCTAGAGTTTGTAAACCTTGAATGAACAAACTTTTATGTGATTAATAATATGTGATACTTTTATTCACTTTGTCTATAAAATTATGTGATATTTCAGTTGCATTAAACACAAACCAATAAACTAACATCCAAGGTTATCATAGTAACTTGAACATATATGTAGAGACATACAGGTGGATCATATTTAAGTAATAACCTAAATGGTCTGTAGTATATGGATAAGACTGGGTACCTTATCTTTGTGACACTATGGGTATGGCCCGCTTTGTAGGTGTTATAATTGTTGTAAAGTGCTACAAATGATCTGATCCAGATGATTCATGTATTAGACATGCGAGTAGGGATATTCTATACAAAGGAGTTTGTATAAGATCGGACCACGAAATGTTTAGTCTTATTATATAACACCGTTCATAATAGGGACTTTCATTTCACCAGGATGACCCAGGTAATATGATTTGAATTCTGAGTGAGTTGTGAACTCCTGCCTATGAGGCCAATCCTTTGATTTATATGGGTGAGAGTGGCCAGATCGTCGACTCAACGAGCCTACCATTTTGGGGATTCATCTGATTGGGGAGCTGGGAACACAGCTACAAGATGGAATTCACTCCTTCCCTAAAGCAGGGGCAAGTAGATAAATTACTCCCTTAAGAAATGATTCCAAGTTTTGAACAATGTGACGCCCCATTCTCGCTTGGCCAGAGAGAGATTTAGTCATAGTGGGACACTGATCTATTGTTCATTAAAAGGATCAGTGGTACTTAAGAAGTTAGATATAACTATAGGGGCAAAATGTTAATTTGGCCCATCTATACTTATGAGCAATTTGTGAAGGGTCATCGTACCTTTGATTGGTTATATTTGATGGACACAGAAATATATCTGTAGTGCAAAGAGTGCAGCTGTCGATCTTTAGTGGAGTGCCCGACAGTTAACGGATGGTGGATAATGTAATTAAAGAGTTTAATTAATTGTACACATACAGTTGGAGCTTCAAACTATAGGTCCATAAAGTCCCCTTGGTAGCTCAAAAGGATTTATGTAACAACCCGAGTTCAGGAGGGGTATATGAATGAACCGATATCACATCTGAATGAGAGGGATCCTAAGGACATGAAAGTATGGTTAAGAAAGGCTTAAAAGAATTGAAAGTTACTACCTATACCAATAAGGTGCACCTTTCTTTTCGATGGCTCAATCATAAGAACTCCAAAGTTAAGCAAGCTTAGCTTGGAGCAATCCTATGTTCGGTGACCTCCTGGGAATTTTCCTAGGATGCATGTGAGTGAGGACAAAGCATGTTGAAAGGACCCATGTTGGTTTGTCGGGACAACTTTCACTTCTAGAAGCATTTGAGGCAAGTGAGGATGATGTAGCCAAGTCGTAAGGGAATGCCCGGGCCATCAGAGGCTAAATCCGAATTCCGAATCCTGGGCCTGGGGCGTTACAATTTAGTTGAGAATCAGTTTTTGGTTTAATTTGAATTGTTCAAATTAATAAGAGGGAATTTAATTATATATGATATAATTGTTATAATGTATTTTATATATTATAGTTTAATTGGAGGAAATAAATATTTGAATTGATATAATTAAATTGATTCAATTATATATGATATAATTGTTATAATGTATTTTATACATTATAGTTTAATTGGAGGAAATAAATATTTGAATGAGATTCAAATAGTTATTAAATTTAATATAAATATGATTTATATTAAATGTCATAAAATAGAGAAAAGGTACTATCGTTTATATTGTATATGATACAATATTAAACTATAGATTATGTGTTATATTTGATATAACATATAGTTTAATATAAATAAGATATGATAAGTTGGTTATCATATTTATTTATATTAATTTTATTATTTTTTTTATAATTATTTCTCTTTTCTCTCCAACCACCTTAGTGGGTGGTTAAGTGGTTTTATGGCAAATGGAATAAAATATTTTTTTTTCTTTGCTTCCTCACAGACTTACGTTGAGAATGACACGACTGAGAGCTTTGCTATACGATAGAGCTCACAGAATTGTTCTGTATCTTCCTCAGTCTTCTTCCTCCTTCAAACTCAATCTCACACTCCTAACCAAAATAGTCAGAGCCCATGACTCCTCAACTCTCACCTGAGTATACCGAAGGCTCTAAGTGGTTGTGTCTTCTATTTTGGTTCGTGAAGTTCTTGAAGAAAGTCTTCAAGATTTTCTGAGTTCGAGGTTCATGACAGATCGAGGGATTTACAAGAAGAAGGGTTCTTCAAAGCTAGTATCTCTTGAACTCTATTTCTTTATGAAAAACATGTTGTAATTTATTTAAGAATGAATATCTTGTATGTTTACTGTAAATTTAGTTTTTTTAATCGAAATGGAATTTGGACGATTCGCTTCCGCTCAAGGATCTCTGAAAAATGAGTTCCTTCAAAAAGTTTGTGCAGAGAAGTTCGAGATCGTTTGTGGCTTTGCATAGAAGAATTACGTGAAGAAAAGTCTACAAGGGTTAGTTCTTTTATTTCTTTTTTCTCCTCAAAAGACATGATGTATAATTAAATTGTATATATTGTTCCCATTGGTTTTTCTCTATTATTGAATTTTTAAAATGGATTAACCCCGACATTGCGTTCACACGCTTCCACTAAGGAATTCAATTCCTTCAATTGGTATCAGAGTCAAATCGTCTTTGTTTTTCAACTTTGAAATGAAAACTTAGAGAAAATTTGGGTGAATTCTGCATTATGAATGTTGTGTTTTTGCAAAATAGATCATTTTGAGTTTGGACTGTTTAGATTGCTTTATTCTTGGATTGTTCATGTAAGGGCCTGATGTTTTTTGGCCATTTTAGTTCAGCAGTCAAGTTTGTAAGTCCAAGTCATTGTTTTGGCAACCGCTATTGAAGATGGCATTCAATTTAAAAGCAAACAAATGAAGAACGAATCAAGGGAAAGCTTTTTGTGTTGGAGCATAGAGCACAGCGTCGACGACACAGAAAGCTCAACATCACTATACTAGGTGATAGTGTTGCAACGCTAATGCTTAGCTTAGCAACGTTGTGTCGTAGCGTAGCATTACGCTGTGGCAAAGGCCTACAACAAAGCTACACTCCTCTAGAGCATCGCTACACTCTGAGGTCTATATGTGCGTGCGGTTAGAGGATCACTAAATCATGGATTCAAGTCTCAATGGCGATTTTTGTAGCTGTTTTTTTTGTTTTTTCTTGAAAATTATTGTAATTTTTTATTGTTTAATTATATTAATTTGGTCAATTTTTTAGGGGTGCCAAATCGGTCTATTTTCACTGATTATTTAATTATTGCATGAGATGTATGATTAAATTATTATATGTTGCATAATGTATGCCATATAGTTTAAAATCCCACCTCAAGATAAATATGTTTCATGCATCATACTTAATTTTTTCCCCAATTAGTTTTTCCTATGGTTGGCTCATTGGGGCAAAATTCTAGGATCTAAAATGAAGGGTCACACTTACAATAAATTTTTAGACGAGTTAATAATTTCTTGACCAAATCAATGGTAACTAATTGTTATAGTAATAAGAGTTATTCTGGTGTAATAATTAGCTAAAATTGTCTCAATTCAATGAAGAGGTGACCAAGCACCCTTCGGTAACTTTTATCCTAAATCGCTGAAGCATCATTGCATGTTAGATGTCTCATAGGGTACATTAAAATTTTTCTAAACTTGATTAGTTTTAAAAGAGTTATGCATCTTTCTAATATAGATAATTTGTTTGGTTTTAGCAAACTTCAATATGACTAGCGCTATTATTAACCTTTTAAATGCCGACAACTTATCTGGTGATAATTATACGACCTGGAAAAACATGATAAACACTATACTAAGCATTGACGACCTTAATTTTTTCTTCTTGGAGGACTATCCTCAGGTTCCCGCTCCTAATGATACTCGAAATAATCGGGATACATATGAGAGGTGGATGAAGGCAAACAAGAAGGCCAGAGCATATATTCTTGCCAACTTAACTAAATTATTGGAAAAGAAACATGGTCACAGTGTGCGAGATCATGGACTCATTGCGAGAGATATTTGGACAACTATTCACACAGATCAATCACGATGCTCTAAAGTTAATTTTCAATGCTCGTATGAATGAGAGGACCTCAGTGCGAGAACATGTTCTCAATATAATGGTCCACTTCAATGTGGTGGAAATGAACAGGGCAGTCATTGATGAGTCTAGTAAAGTTAGCTTTATTCTAGAATCTCTTCTAAATAGTTTCCTACAATTTCGTAGTAATGTTGTTATGAACAAGCTAGGCTACAACCTTACCACCTTCCTTAGTGAGCTATAGACTTACGAGTCCTTGATGAATGTCAAAAGACAGAAAAGAAAGGCAAATATTACCACTTCTAAAAAACTTTCACAGAGGTTTGACTTTTGGGACCAAGTATGTGCCTTCTTCCTCTAGCACTAAGAAATGGAAGAAGAAGAATGGTGATAAGGGCAATAAAGCTAACCAAGCTACAACCCACAAGGGTAAGAAAAAGGCTAAGGTTTCTATTGCAATTAGGAGAGGCACTGGAAACGAAACTTCCTTAAGTATTTGGTGGAGAAAAGGAAGGCTATTTAGGGAAGCTTGTTTAATGGAAAATGATTATTCGACTTAGATAGTTGATTCAGGGGCTACTAATCACGTTTGTTCTTCTTTTCAAGAAGTTAGGTCCTGGCGATAGCTTAGAACTAGCAAGATGACCATACGGGTTGGAACTGGGTAGGTCATCTCAGCAGTTGCAATGGGAGACGTCAAATTATTGTTTCAAAAATCATATTTGTTATTGGACAATGTTTATGTAGTTTCTAGTTTGAAAAGAAACTTAATTTCTGTAAAATGTTTGCTTAAACAAAATTATTCCACCAACTTTACTATAAAAAAAAAGCACTTATTTCTAAATATGGTATTGATGTTTGTTCTACAAATTTAGAAATTAATTTGTATTTGCTAAGGTCATTAGCTTCTAAAGCACTTCTAAATACTAAAATATTTAGGACTGCAACAACTCAACATAAGAGACAAAAGACTTCTTCTAAAGAAAATGCCCATTTTTGGCATCTAAGATTAGGTCACATAAATCTCAATAGGATTGAGAAGTTGGGTAAGAGTGAACTTCTAAGTGAGTTAGAAGAAAACTCTTTACCTATATGTGAGTCATGTTTTGAAGGCAAGATGACAAAAAGACCTTTTTCTGGAAAAGGTTATAGAGCCCTTAGAACTTGTACATTCAGACCTATGTGGTCTAATGAATTTTAAGGCAAGAAGTGGATATGAATATTTTAATATTTAATCTCTTTTATATTTAATTATTTAAGATATCGGTATCTTTACCTAATTCAAGACAAGTCTGAAGCTCTTGAAAAGTTCATAGGGTATAAGGCTAAGGTTGAGAACTCATTAGGTAAAAATATTAAAACACTTTGATCATATCAAAGTGAAGAGTATATGGATTTGAGATTCTAGAACTATTTGATAGAACATGGAATCACATCCCAACTCTAAACACTTGGTACACCTTAGAAAAATGGTATATCAGAAAGAAGAAATAGAATCCTGTTTGACATGATTCAATCTATGATGAGTTATACTCATTTACCTGACTCGTTTAGAGGTTATGTAGTCATGATTGTAGTATATATTTTCGACAACGTTTCATCCAAAAGTGTTTCTGAAACTCCTTTGGAGTTATAGAGAAGTCGTAATGGTAGTTTACGACACTTCAAAATTTGGAGATATCCAGCATATATACTTGAAACAAATCCAAAGAAATTGGGACCACATTAAAAAATTTGCCTATTTGTAGGCTACCCAAAGGAAACGAGAGGTGGTTACTTCTTTGATCCTAAAGATAATAAAGTATATGTATCTATAAATGCTACATTTTTTGAAGAGGATCGCATCAGGAAGTATAAACTGCATAGTAAAGTTGTGTTAAATGAGCTTTCCAATGAAACTACTCAAACTTCAACAAGAGTTGTTGAAGAGGCTAGTACATCAACAAAAGTTGTTGATATTGGTTCATCTAGTCAAGCACATCCATCTCAACAGTTTGGAATGCTTCGACATAGTGGGAGGTGTTAGAGTTGATGTGCTAAATCTCGTGGTTTCATAGTTCATAAATTATTTATACACAAATTATCTATTTAATAAGATAAAGTGTTGTTTTGTTTGACATTTAGTTTGCATTAGTCCAAATCTAATCAACTAAGATCCTAGGTTATTTGATGTAGCTTAAACATGTATGTGGTGACATACAAGTGAATCATGTTTAAGTAATAATTTGAATGGTCTTTAGTAGATGAATAAGGTTGGGTACCTTATCCTGCTGACACTACGAATACAACTCACTTTGTAATTGCTACAATTGTTGTAAAGTGTTACAAATGATCTAATCTTGACCATTCATGTGGAGATATGTGAGTGAGGGTATCCTATACAAATAATTTGTATAAGACCGGACCACAAAATGAATAATCTCTCTTTATAACACCGTTACTTGAAGAGACTTACATTTCACTAGGATGACCATTGGTGACTTGACCTTAATCCTGAATGAGTTATGAACTTCTACATATGAGGGTGGTCCATTGATCTGCATTGCGGACTTAATATGCCTACCATTTTGGGGATTCGTCTGAGAGGGGAGGTGGGAATACAACTACACAAGATGATATTCACTCATTCCCATTGTTAAGGTAAGTAGATGAATTGATTCCTTAAAAGCTTATTCTAGGTCTTAAACGATGAGGCGTCTCACCCTCTCATTGGCCAAAAAGGGATCTAGTTTATAGTTGGACTATAACTAATGTTTTATTAGAGGGATCAATGATACTTAAGGAGTTACATGTATCTATAGGGGTAAAATGGTAATTTTGATCCAGCTTTAGTTACGAGCAATTCGTGAAATGTCAACTTACTGTTGATTGATTATTTCTAATAAACATAAAAATATATCTATAATGCGAAGAGTGCAGCTATCGGTCTTTAGTGTAGTGACTGGTAGTTAATGAATGTTAATTAATTTAATTAAAGAGTTTAATTAAATAATCTTGTATCATTGAAGCTTCTAATTTATAAGTTGATAAGGTCTTCTTGATAACTCAAGGTTAAATGAGAATCAATTAATTTATGATTGAATTTGAATTGTTCAAATTAATTAAAGGGAATTAATTATATGAGATGCAATCAATATAATGTATATGGATACATTATAATATTATGTTTAATGAAAGAGATAAATATTTGAATATGATTCAAAAATTAATTATATGAATAAGATTCATATAAAAACTATAGGTTAAAATTAATGTGAGTATGATTCATATTAAAACTGTAGGTTATATGAGAAAAGTTAGATTACATTATATATGATATAATATAAATTATAGGTTTTATTATATGAGATATAATATAATGTTTTAATTTAATTATATTATTATAATAAAATTAAAGGTGAAGTTATTTTACATAATGAAGGGAGTTATTTATAACTCCCCTCATCTCTTTCACATATATAGGACATGGAGGGATTTAGAATGTGGATGAACATATGTGAATCACAAAAGTGGTTCACATATGAAACTCTCTAAAAAAAAAAAATTCTCTTCGAATTCCCTCACCAAAATAACAAGAAAAGCCCACGACTTCTTCTTAATTCTCACCTTGAGAATAGTAAGGAAGATTTCAGTAGTGGTGTCCAAGAGTTTTTGTGTTCTTACTGTGTTCATGGAAGAAGGTCTTATGACATGGAGGATGAGTTTGTGATCATTTGGAGAAGAGCACGTGAAGAAGGATTTCTTTAGGTTTAAGTGCTTACTCTTCCTTTTCCTTTCTGTACGTTTTAGAAAACATGTTAAGAACTATGTTTATCATTCTGTGTTTTCTCTGGTTTTTTTTTTTTTTTTGGTTCTAAAATGAATTCATAAAAAAAGGAATCTATATGCTTCCACACTAAGATTCCATGCCTTCAGGAGGGTTACTGGTAAATGATATGAAATGCATGTTTTTGGGTCTATATTTACATACTTTTACTTAGAAAAATGGACTTCTGCATCTGTTTCCTAATTTTAGTCTTATTTAGTTAAAATGAACTTATGAGGGTTTGATTGAGCTTAAAATATGTTATTTACTTATTTGGAGTTATTTTTTATGGATTTTTTTAGGAGATTGAGGCGGGATTGTTGATTCTTGGCTACCAAATCTACTATGACCACTTCAGTAAGCCCTAATTTTTCATATTTCAACCCAGTCGAGAGTAGTTGTGATTTTCACGTTCCAAGCTATTAGACAACTCAAACTTCTACTCCTCAGAGCAGGGATTTTGGCCCTCTTCAATCGATTTGGGGCCTATATAAAAAAAGAGAAGTCCTTCATTTCAACACACAACTCTCCACCTTCAAATTCATCACTTTCTTCCCACAGATTCTGCCATTTTCATCAGTCCTCTTGGATATTTTCTCGACTTCTCAAGTCAGTAGTAGGGGTGTTTGTGGATTGGGTTGGGTTGGTTAAAACAATTTTTAGACTCAACCCATATCTTCGGATTGTAAGTTTTTTCAACCCAAGTAACCCTTATTAAATAATGAACCCAACCTAACCCAACCATGAAATAGTTGGGTTGGGATGGTTCAGGTTGTTCGAGTCATTTATTTAAATTTTTGTCTAAAAATAAGTAAAATGTTAATATGTAAAATTTTTATTTGATTATTTTAATATATTGAATTAAGATCTATGAAGAAAACATATTTTAAAAGAGGCAAAGAATCATATGAAATACTGATACTATAGGATTGAAAGCCTTAACACAATGGAAGAAAATAGGACCATTACTTGTTATAATTCAGGTATTCTGAAATACCAAAATTGGAAAATTCTAGAAAATTACAGAGACCAACAAAGAAATTCAACCTACTATATTATTCCTAATCTAGGTTAAGCATGCATTAAAATTATAGAGAAAATGGAAGAAATCTAACTCTCATTTGACGATTTAGATGAAATGGCCAATTTTTCCTTTTGATTGAAATCAGTACCACCAAAAGGTTACAATCCTATTCTCTAAGAATTGATGAGGTATTTTGTTTTATGGGAATCAATTGAATATGGGAAGAGGGTGGAGAATTTTGAAAGGAAAACTACACAACCTTTCTGTGTTAAAAAAATCAACTCCCTACTCAAACAAATCTCAAAAAATGGTAGGCATATTAAGTCGATGAATCTGACCACTCTCATCCATACAGATCAAAAGACTACCCTCATAGACAGGAGCTCATAACTCACTCAGGATTAAGCGTCACCTATGTTCATCCTATAAAATATTAATCTTTTCAGTCAATGGTGTTATAAAGAGAGATTAATCATTTCATGGTCTGGTCTTATACAAACTCTTTATAAAGAATACCTCCACTTTCATGTCTTCACATGAACGATTAGCATCAAATCATTTGTAACGCTTTATAGTTTTTGTAACAATTACAAAGTGAGTCGTGTCCATAGTGTCACTAGGATAAAGTGTTTAATCTTATCCATTTACTACAGATCATTTAGGTTATTACTTGAACATGATCCACTTGTGTGTCTACTACATAATGTTCAAATTTCATAAAATTACCTTGGATCTTTCTTTATGGATAATTGCATATATAAATAATCAACCATGATTTCAAATAACATATTAACTACAAGGCTTCAGGGCATACATCCTACTAAAAGCAACTAGATTCAAACCCATGTAAGACCCATAAAAAACTCTATAAATAGATGTCTTACTCTTTCATTTGAGGGGGGTTGGAAGAATTGAAGGCCTAAGCTCTTAAATGCTCAAGCTTGAAATATTGACTTTTGCTCTCTTGAAGATCTGAAGATGTTCAGAAGACTTCTAAAAGAATAATAGACTCTTTAAAGCTACGTTAGACACGCCAGAGACTTTAAAGGAAAGTCTAAAGAGAATTCAAGAAATCAAAATACTCTCTAAAATTTTGAGAACAAACTACCGAAGCCTATGAGACTAGTCAATGTTGAGAAAAAGTTGCAAATCCCTCAATACAAGTTTACTTTCAGAGAGAAACATCAGATGATTATTTATTAGAGACTATCCTCATTATATTATACCTAAAATATAAATATAAGTTTATTCAACGAATTAAATTTCTCTGAAAATCTCATCAAACATATGTATTATTTGAAAAAAAAAGTGAAAAATATAACTAAAATATCTGTAACAAATGATTAATTACATTTAAACATTCAAAATATTATATTAAATAGAATATAACAATTAACTATTAATATTCCAAGATTGATACTCCTAAAAAAAAAAACCAGATGGATAATACAACATGATGTTGTAGAATGAAGTGAAAAAAATAAATAAATAAATAAACAGAGGGAAGAAGTTGATAGAGAATTTAGATGCAAAGAGAGAGTACAGGCACCAATTGTCTAGCAACATGGATGAAATTGAGATGTGCCACAAGGAAATGACAACGTCAAATAAAACAAACTACAACAAGATAGACAAAGATGTTAATGAAGAAAATGACGCGACTGTTGTGAACTTGAGGAGTACGACAGAGCACAAATACCAAGAAATTATAATATTAGAACAATATAAATACAATAACTTAAATACAAAAAAGAAAATAAGAAAATAATGAAATTTTCTCTAATTTCTCTCCAAAAAGTTGGGATTTCGCACCAATATTCACATACCCATATGAACCCAGCAAATGCCTCTATTTATAGGCAATTTGACAAGTAGGAGGTGAACTTATTTAGACACTAATAATGTGTAGTTGTAAGACAAATGACCAACATGTACAAAGATGCATGGAGACATGAAGGATGGGCATCTATTTTGTTGTAGTATTTATATAATACTCCCCCTTAGATGCCCATTATATATATGAAATATGCCTCGTTAAAATCTTACTATGAAAAACCCATTGAAAAAAATCCTAGTGATGGAAAAAGAGTATGTATTTCATATAATCTAATACTCTTAAAAAGAATACAGTGTATCTACTCCCCCTCATGGAAATATCACTTGAGATCTCTAAGTCACTGTATTCTAATGTTGTGCACAAATTTCTCAAAGGTTGAGGTAGGTAATGACTTCGTAAATAAATCTGTTAGGTTATCCTTCGAATAAATTTGTTATACAGTGATGTCACCATTTTCTTCAAGATCATGAGTATAGAAAAACTTTGGTGAAATATGATTTATTTTATCTCTTTTAATATATCCTTCCTTGATTTGGGCTATACATGTTGTGTTGTCTTCATATAATATCTTGGAAGATTTTTACTAGAAGACCAACCACATGTTCCACGAATGTGTTTAATTATTGATCATAGCCATACACATTCTCGACTTTCCTCGTGAATTGCAAGAATTTCAACATAATTTGAGGAAGTAGCTATTATGGTATGTTTCACTAATCGTCATAATATAGCAGTTCTTTCACTTGTGAATAGATAACTTGTTTGAGATCTAGCTTTATGTGAATTAGATAAATCTAAAATCTGCATAACCAACTAGATCATAATTTGATTTATTTGAATAAAACAAAGCCATACCAATTGTTTCTTAGAGATATCAGAGTATATGCTTAATTTTGTTCTAATGTTTTTTTGTTGGAGAAGCTAATAAATTTACTGAAAATGCAATATATAGTCTTGTATTATTAGCAAGCTACATAAGTGCACCAATTGTACTAAGATATGATACTTTAGGATCAAGAAGTTTTTCATTATTATCTCGAGGTCAAAATATATCTATTTTCACGCTAGTGAACGAATTTCCATTGGAATTTTCAATGGATGTGCTTTGTCCATATAAAATCTTTTCAAAAATTTTTCTGTATAAGTTGACTGATGAATAAATATCCCATCTGCTAAATGCTCGATTTGCAAACCAAGGATTTTTTTTTTTTTTTTAAGATCTTTCATCTCAAATTCTTTCTTAAGATATTTTATTGTCTTTGAAAGCTCTTCAGAAGTTCCAATTATATTTAAATCATCAACATATATAGTTATAATAACAAATTCTAACTATGATTTCTTTATAAAAACACACGAGCATATTGGATTATTTTGATATCCTTCTTTCAACAAATATCTACTTAGGCAATTGTATCATATTCATCTGATTGTTTCAATTCATATAATGATCTTTGTAACTTTATTGAATACAATTTTCGAGAAGTTTATTTCTATGTTTCAAGTATCTAATCCTTTTGGGATTATCATATAAATATCATTATCAAGAGATCCATATAAGTATGTCGTGACTACATCCATAAGATGCATGTCCAGACTTTCATATACAGTCAGGCCAATTAAATATCTTGGTGTAATTGCATCCATCATCAGAGAATACGTCTCATCATAATCAATACCAGGTCTTTATGAAAACCTTGTGCAACTAGTCTTGCTTATATCTTGTAACCTCATTATTTTTATTTCTTTTCCTCACAAATACCCATTTATATCCCACATGTTTGACACCTTCTAGTGCTCGGACTACTGATCCAAAAACCTAACATTTTGAAAGTGAGTTTAATTTTGTCTCGATTGTTTCTTTCCACTGAAGCCAATCTTTTCTATGTTGACATTCTTCAACAGATTTTGTTTCAGGATCCTCATTTTCAAATATAATATTTATTGAGGTTGATGCCCTAAATCTCGTGGGTCTTGTAGTATGTAATTATACTATACAAGCAATTTATTTATCTAATAAAATAAAAGATATTTTATTTGGCATTTAATAGCATTAACCCACAAAACCAATAAACTAAGATCCAAGGTTATCTTTTGTAACTTAGACATGTATGTAGAGACATAAAGGTGGATCATGTTTAAGTGATAACCTAAATGATCTGTAGTAGATGGATGAGGCTGGATACTTTATCCTGGTGAAATTACAAATATTGCCTGCTTTGTGGTTGTTACAATTACTGTAAATTGCTACAAAATAATTTAATCTCGATCATTCATGTAAAGAAATGTGAGCGAAGGTGTTCTCTAAAAAGAGTTTGTTTAAGACAGGACCACGAAATGAATAGTCCTTCTATATAACATCATTGATAAAAGAGACTTACATTTTATCAAGAATACCATAGGTGATTTGACCTGAATCTTGAATGAGTTGTGAACTCATGTCTATTAAGGTGGTCCTTTAATATGCATGGGTGATTGTGACATGTATCGCCGACTCAATATGCCTACTATTTTAGGGATTTGTCTGATTGGGGAGCTGGAAACACAGTAGGATAGTCAATAGATATCAATCTAATCCAGGATTAGATCACTGGACAGTCGTTAGAATATCCTCACGTATCCACGGAGAACGAGGGACTATATGCTTCTATATGGTTCTAAGGATTTTATCCTTATAGGATACACAGACTCTGATTTTCAGACTGTTAGGGATTCTAGAAAATCCACATCAGGACCAATGTTCACTCTTAACGGAAAGGTAGTAGTATGGAGAAACACCAATCAGGGGTGCATCACTGACTCCACCATGGAAGCTGAGTATGTAGCAACTTGTGAAGCTGCTAAGAAAGTCATTTGGCTCAGGAAATTCATGATTGATCTAGAAGTTGTTCCAGACATGTCAAAACCCATGACACTTTATTGTGATAATAATGGTGCTATGGCTAATTCCCGAGAGCCTAGGAGTCATAAGCACGACAAGCACATAGAGCGGAAGTATCATCTCATCCAAGAGATTGTGCATCAAGGGGACGTGATTGTCAGGAAGATAACTTTGGAGCACAACGTTACTGATCTGTTTACGAAGGCCTTCACGGCTACAGTGTTTGAGGGTCACCTATAGAGTATAGGTCTATGGGACAGACCATGACTGGACTAGGGCAAGTGAGAGATATTGTACTGGCCGTGTTATGCCCTAGTTTATTATTTTTGTACTCGTATTTTTATTATATTGTACACCCCACTAGCTTTCGGTCAAATGGGAGATTGTTGGGGTTGATGCCCTAAATCTCGTAGGGTTCTATAGTTTGTAAACATTGTATGAACAAACTCATTTTGTATTTAATAAAATATATGATATTTTATTCATTGTCTATAAAATATGTTGTTTTAGTTGCATTAACCACAAACCAATAAAATAACATATGAGCTTATCTTTGTAACTTAAACATGTATGTGGAGACATACAGGTGGATCATGTTTAAGTCATAACCTAAATGGTCTGTAGTAGATGGACAAGGTTAGGTACCTTATCCTGGTGACACTACAAGTATGGCCCACTTTGTAGGTGTTACAATTGTTGTAAAGTGCTACAAATGATCTGATCCTGATCATTTATGTATAGAGATGTGAGTAAGGATATTCTATACAAAGGAGTTTGTATAAGATCGGACCACGAAATGCTTAGTCTCATTATATAACATTGTTCATAATAGATACTTACATTTTTCTAGAATGACCATAGGTAACATGACCTGAATCTTGAGTGAGTTGTGAACTCCTGTCTATGAGGGTTGTCCTTTGATTTATATGGGTGAGAGTGGCCAGATCGTCGACTCAACAAGCCTACCATTTTGAGGATTCGTCTGATTGGAGAGCTGAGAACACAGTTACACAAGATGGAATTCACTCTTTTCCCGAAGCAGGGGCAAGTAGATAAATTGTTCCCTTAAGGGCTGATTTCAGGTCTTGAACAATGTGTCGCTACACCCTCTCCTGACCCAAGAGGGTTTTAGTCATAGTGGGACCATGATCTATTATTCATTAGAGGGATTAGTGGAACTTAAGAAGTTGGATGTAACTAGAGGGGCAAAACAATAATTTGGCCCAGTTGTACTTACAAACAATTTGTGAAGGGTCATCGTATTATTGATTGGTTATATCCAATGGACATAGAAATATATCTATAGTGCAAAGAGTACAGTTGTCAGTCTTTAGTGGAGTGCCCAATAGTTAACAGATGGTGAATAATGTAATTAAAGAGTTTAATTAATTATTCATGTACCACTGGAGCTTCAAGCTATAGGTCCATGAGGTTCCCTTGGTAGCTCAAAAGGATTTAGTTGAGAATCAGTTTTTAGATGTTCAAATTAATGGAGGGATTTAATTATATATGATATAATTAAATTGTTTCAATTATATATGATATAATTGTAGTTTAATGGAGGAAATAAATATTTTAATGAGATTCAAATATATTTTCTATGAATATGACTCATAGTTGTTAAATTTAATATAAATGAGATATTAAATGCCATTTAAAAGAGAAAAGAAACTATAGCTTATATTGTATGTGATACAATATTAAAACTATAGGTTATATGTTATATTTGATATAACATATAATTTAGTATAAGTATAATATGATAAGTTAATTATCATATTTATTTATATTATTTTATTATTATTATTATTTGAATAATAATGAAGGGAATTAGAACTCCTTTCCCCATCTTTTTTCTCCACCCACTTTAGTGGAGTGGTTATTCAATTTGGCAAGAGGAGAATAAAAGAAAAACAGTTTTTCTTCTTTTTCTACGTTGAACTTGATTGAACGATTGAGAGAGTTTCTACAGAATAATTCTGTATGTTTGAGTGTTCTTGATAAAAACTCTCAATCTTCTTCCTCCACCTTAAGACTTTTACCTCCTAACCAAAATAGTCAGAGCCCACCACTCATGGGTTCTCACCCTGAGAATACCAAGAACTCCATTGTTGTTGTGTCCGGGTTTCTGTTAGAGGTTATTTTGAAAAAGGTCTTCAAAAGGGTTTGTTTCCGTTCGAGTGAGGATTCGTGAAGAAAAAGGTCTTCAAAGGTGAAATTCTTGAAACCCTTTATCTTGAAAAGCATGTTGTAGTTTAATTTAAATGCATATCTATTTGTATGTTTATTGTAAACTTAGTATTCAATAATTAATAGAATTTGGTCGATCCACTTCCGCTCAAGGTTTTCCTCACCCGAGTTCTTTCAATTAGTATCAGAGCTAGGTTGTTGGTTTCTAATTCCAAATTCCATTCTTGTATTGAATCATTTACAATCCTGGTGAGTTTTATTATCTGCATTCTATTTATATGATGAATGGTTGTGGATGAATTGTTGATGGATGTTTATGGGATAAACTCTCAGTTTAAGGCTTTCTTTAAATTTACAAAGTTGGTTTATAAGAGTCTCTGCGTTTTTGGGCATTATATTGCAATCGAGTCTATATTTGTTATGTTTTGAGTCACTCGTGGTGTTCCTAAGGCTTCAAATAAGGGTTGTAGATCGATGTTTCGATGGAGAAGACGAAACAAAGGTTCCAGATCATATAGCTAAAGCTAAACAATTGGGTAGCTTTTGTTATGCAAGAGGTGGTTGGTTAGCTTTTGTCAACCGGCATCAGACGCCTATTCCTCTAGGTGACAGATGGTTGGTTAGCAGGCGCCTTCCCCTTTCCCTTACCACTCTTCTTCTTCTTCCCCTTTCCAGAGTTAGAAGTAGAAGGTGCAGACTTCATCCCGGAGGTCGAACCTTGATGGAACGTCTTTGAAGACGAGGCAACATTTGACTCACCTTCTTTCCTCTCCTTACTTTTCAGTAAAGATTGGTATGTCTGCAACTCGTTAAGGAGAGTTGTAAGGGTATATTCCACTTTGTTAAGAATCGCATTGTTAACAAAGTGGATGAAGCTTTCCAGCAATGAATGCAGGATTATGCTAACCTGACTACCCTCATCGATTCTAAACCGATTCATCTCTGCCACATTGAAGTGGACCATCATATTAACCACGTGTTCACGAATAGAGGTGTCTTCCTCCATTTTGGAGTTGAAGATATGTTTCAGAGCCTCGTGCTTGAACTGTCCAGACGGTTGTCCGGACATCCCCTGCAGGGACTCCATGATCTCATGCACTGAGACCATGGGCTCATGCTTCTTGGCCAACATGTCACTAAGACTGGCCAAGATATAGGCTCAGGCCTTCTCATTCGCCCGTGTCCATCGCTCGTATCCTCGATGATGAGTATTTTCATGATCATATGTTTTCAACTAGCGTAATTATCGCCAGTTAGCTTTTCGGCGCTTTGTAAACCAACAGTGGCTATAGCCATTTTAAAAACCGTTGTTGAAAAACGAACAAACTTTTATAAGTCTTTGCTTAAACCACATTTTAACAACAATTATGATAAGTAAATAAGTGGCAATCATAAGGAGCTGGCCAAGTAGGAAATATTGAGGTTCTACAAGATGAAAGTGAAGCTCAACAATCTCAAACCATCTCAATTGAAGCTCATGGTAAAAATCATTGTAAGAACTTTCCAAGTCAATCCAATCATGAGGCAATCATTATGCCTCAAGGGCCAATGACAAGATCTAGAGCTAAAAGACTTGAAGAAGGATTAAATGCTTGCTTCCAAGCTAAATTTCCAACCCATCATGAAGAGTTGCAACCCTTCAAGCTCCAAGAGTCACTTGGACACCCAAAATTCCTAATGAATCTGGAAATTCAGATTCATCCCCATGTTTAATGCTTGATGTATTAATTTATTTCACTATTTACATTTATTAAGGTTCATGTATTTAGTTGATAGATGAAAGGTTTCATCCTTTCATAATGTCTTTTCATTTAGTATATATAGTCCTGTATTTTTTTACATTTGGAATATAGATAGAGAAGAAGATTTGAGAAATGTAATTTTGGGTTTTAAACCTTTAAACCTTTTTAAGCTTTGTTTCTTATGTGTTCTTGAGATAGAATGCGTGAATATTTGGAGCATTCAAGTGAGGATTGATTTATCTTGCTTATCTAGTGCTTTAAAGATAAAGGGTTGATGGGAGTTGAAGCTTTGTCCGATCCTTGGTTTATTAGATCATCTAAGTAATCTATCATCTAACCTATCTTAGGGGTTGAGATCAAATTGGTTATAGGGTCTGTTGGGGTTGAGTTCTTTGGGTCTTGTTTTTCAACATGGTTCTTAGATCCGATTCTCGAAGATTTCTTTAACATTTTGGCATCAGAGCTTGGGCTCTAGATCAGATATATGTTTCCTTTGTTACAATGTCAATTTGTTTTTTTTTTTCCTTATTCATCTTGTCAGCTTTTGAAAAAAAAAAGTGTCAATTTTGTTTTTTGTTTGGTGTTATTTTCTTTTGTCCTTTCATATCCTGATCTACAACTTCTCATTCTTCGAGAACTTTGAATTTGGCTTAATTTGGTGTCAAGTATTTTCATCACATTTTGTCCATTTTATAAAAACCAAAGAAAGAAAAAAAAAGTTTCAGCTCTTGTTTGCATTTTACATTTTTTGTCTTCTTTAATGTTCTAGATCTGAGTTTCATCTACGAGTTTTCTTGCTTCAAGGTCTTCCAATTTAGTTTCCTTCCGTGTCAAATATTTTTGTTTTGAAAATTTGTTAAAAAAAATAAAAAGTGATGTAATCTAAGATATTTCCTATTGAATTTATTCAAGTACAAGAAGATGCATTATAAAGATATCCTTAAGATTCGAGGATGAATCTTCTCGAAGAAATGGAGAATGATAAGCAAATAAGTGGCAATCATAAAGAGCTGGCCAAGTAGAAAATATTGAGGTTCTAAGAGATGAAAGTGAAGCTCAACAATCTCAAACCAGCTCAATTGAAGCTCGTGGTGAAAATCATTGTAAGAACTTTCCAAGTCAATCCAATCATGATGCAATCATTATGCCTCAAGGACCAATGACAAGAGCTAGAGCTAAAAGACTTTGAATTTGAATGAAATTTCATTAGAGTTTATTCTCTCAAGCTTTATGCTTTTTCTATGTATTCGTGTGTTTAGAATGCATGTATTAGAACTTTCAATCTAGTTTGATCGATTAGATTGTGGAGAGTTCGAAATCTTGAAGTTAGGAACAAGTTCTCCTTTCTTCTTGATCATCGATCAATCGTCCAAGCCAAATCTGTTTAGCTTTCTTAGGATTGCTTACTAAATAGTTAATTGGGGTTATTCTTATTACTATTGTGGGGGTTCACCTTGATTAGAAGGGAGTTTTCAAATGTGATTGAGGTAGTTCCCTTTATCAAATTAGTTTTAGCAAAACAATTTCCAAGTATCCTAAGTGATTAAGACTTCTATTTTGCAATGATGCTCCAATGAGGCAGGACAAATGTACCGGTGGGGTGATCAGATGCCCCTTCACTGGGATGAGACTTTCTCAACCATAAGGCAAAACCAACTCTTGGAATTGAACCTAACAGCCACCATTTGTTCGGTCCAAAACTATTAACCCTTAACGATTCCGCATAAGTGTAAACCCTCGTTTTCGGCCCAAAGTCCCGCCCTAATGTGCCCATGTAGGGAAGAAGTAGATTAGGACAAGAGACTAAGTAACCTTATCCTATACAGGAGATCAAATAAAGAAACGCGCAAAACTGCCATCCTATAGTAATAAGATGCAATATGCCTGGTGACGAAAAATTAGATGTCAAATTACTCGACAACTAAAATCCCTTGGATGCAATTTGCGATGCATATTCTTAAGGTATGCGTTGATAGTTATGCATCGATGGTCATGCGTGTAATAATTATACATTAATAAATGTATCTGATGACCATGCGTCCTGTCACAAGTTTTCTTATGTTCATGCAAAGTATAAAGCGAACGCAAGTTTCTCAGGTGATCCGAGGTCGAACATAGGGACTTGTAGCTGGCTGAATGCGGTAATATGCATGCGACGGTTAAATAAAAGAATGTTGGAGGGGTTGTTAAACTAATTCTACTCCTACTCCTAACTAACAGACAATGCAATGAGAATATGCATGGGAGGTAGAGACACGACAACTCTTGACATGAAATAAATGAATGAGAAAATAGATAAAATGTGGAGATGATTTCATTGCAACCCTTAAGAGTGATCGCAAGAGCAACCTTAGTCAACACAAGCCATGCAATCATGCTACACACACGTTAACCTAACTCTAGGACATATGCAGAGTATCTGCGATATTGCCGAGAAGCCTATGCCTGCCTAGACCTCCATAACCCACTCATTAGCTCTCTCTGCATTAGCGTGGTTGTCGCATAACACCTTATCCTACTTCCTGGACGCATGCAATATCCTATCTGTAGGGCGCATACGCTGTGTGATAGCAAACAGAGCTTATCCCTAAGTTCCCCATTCTTGCCTATGTGTTCCAATCCACTCTCTTGAGTCTTGGATTTGGGTTTTAGACTACTCTCCCAAGCATGCCTAAATGATGAATGAAGCACTCATAGGACAAGGTAAACACATGACTCTGCTGACCTAAGATTGTTCCTATCTCTAGTGAACAATGCATACATTACTTAATGCGACCAATAACTTACCCTCCCGAGCAGTTGGTTGTTGCTGACTTTACTCATAGACAAGCAATGCGTTAGCCTATAGACAGGCGTTGCCACAGCTTCACACTAAGCAAAAAAAGTTACTCACACACTCACGCAACGCACACCTCTTGGTTGGTTGCTACATGCTTCATATCCCTAATCCACATGATTAAGTATACGATACCCAAACATTCTTACTAAGTGTTGTAATGAAAGTAAGGATGCTAAGCGAAGAAGATGGAGATGGAGTCGAAGGAGACAGAGAATGCATTGAAAACAAATTGCATTAATTCCTTAATCGCAAAATTCCATACAATACAATATAAGAAAAGAAAGAAAACTGAAATGACCGACTGGAAGCAAAGACTTGCTTCTAGTAGATGTGCGTCAAGGCTACCGGTGGTGCCCTAATGGGCGGAGGAGCTGACTCTCCCGAGATCTAGCTCTGGTCGAAGGCTCCGGTCGTCACTCAGAATGGATGAAGGAGGTGAAGAACTCTCAAGCATCTTCTCACGCATTTCGTCTGGATCACAAGGAAAACCCTGGGTTGCAGGGATAATCCCTGGACAACTTGGCATTCTGCTCATCAGCTTCTTTATATAGAACCTGAATCGCCGATAGCATTAATGGACTGCTCTGAATTTGACATTCGACGCATTTAGTCTTTTCTGAACCTCTGCCACTAACGGTGTGATAGGTGAAATGTCAGCATCAACTTTTGATTTTTCCAAGGTAGATGGGTTGATGTGTTCATTCCATCAACCTTGCATTGATCCCATTAGTATGCGTTGTCGCGTAGCCGCAATCATTCATTGACCGCATTCTCTTAATATTGTAACTTTACATGATGACCACAATCACTTGAAGAGCGCAACTTCCATGCGATGGACGCATGCGGCTGATTACCGCAACATCCATGCATTGATCGACTGCATTTGCCTTTGCGATGGAGAGTTTTTCCGCATGCGGTCGTCTATGCGATGGTCCGGTTTCCGCGGTTGCATCCACTTCCTGCATTAGCTACAAAAAATAGACTATTGAACGCATAATAATGGATTAGCTGAGATTCAACATGTTGATCGCCGCAAGCTCATTTTCTCATGAATTCCTATCATGATTGCCGCATATTCTGCTTAACGACCTTCATAGTTCTAAGAAAAAGGCCTAAGATGACATGCATTTCTGTATGTCATCAGTGCCTCGAGGTGATGCGCAGAAACTTTATTCAACCTAACGAGAGAGACTGTAGGATATGCTGTCGCAGGTCCCGCTCCCACTTACTATGAACATTCTCTCCATCCACCTTTATATTGATCTACCCAAACACCATCCTTTAGAGGGACACTCCCAGGGTGCTACGAGGCCGAGGGTAGATATCACGGTGTGGACAATAAAGGGAGAAATGCGAGAGGTTTAAATGAAGCATCAGATGCCCCAAGTACCTCCCACTAAATGTTCTACCTAGGGGTTCATTAACCTAGACAATCCGGCTACTGATTTTATTCTAAGTCATTTTAATCTGCTAAAAAAACAACTTTTGCCTTTGAATTCAAACAAGTTCAAGTAATCATATTAAACTCTTTAATGGATTGTCCTTAACCTTGCATGCATGCATCAAATCTATCTAATTCACCTTTCCAGATAGGGGTGTTCCGTTTCCGTCACCTTAAATATCCCGGCCTAGACAGAACCCATCTTAGACAAAAGGTCCGTTATAGATAGATTTGCTACACTTTAACCTTTTATTAGTCAATTTAATTCTATTAAACTGATTAAAAGATTAAAGCCTAAGGTTGCTAATCATATAGAATCGTGATCTTAGGTCTATCTCATCCAAGTTCTAAAACATTTTTAAAACCATGATTTAAACCTAAGTGACCATGCATATCTTTGTTATTGATTTTAGTTCTAATTTCTTTATAACAATTATAAAAGAAACAACCAAAACATACATTGTCACACAACTAGGTATTTATAACACTTATATATTTAACCTATGTGTCATGCTTCATGCGATGTTCGGTCATTTCTATGCATAACTTTTACATACTAGTAACAAACCAAGCACACATGCTTCATACACCCTTATACTATTAACACTTATAATATAAAGATGATGTATGTAAATGCTTTATGCATGCATAAATATAACTCTTATATTATATGATGCATGAGCATGCTCTTACGTAATTTAAATCATGCTTCTCTAAATCATAACATTTATAATAAAGAGATGATGCATGACCAATGCATAACCTAAGGTGGGATTTTTCTATATGTCATACCATATTACATAGAAATAAAACATGCATCCTATGTATATTAATAAAGATTAATGGACCAGGATGAACCACCTCAAAACTAGAATGAAAAACTCTATCTATTACACTTTTCCACCGAGCAAACTGGTTCATGGGTGAATCGGGTCTTGAACCACCGGGCGAAGCTCCCCGTCGTTTAGTAAACGCGACCAGGTAAACGATCGTGTAGCGCACAAGACTAAAACACGCGAATGCTAAATGATCGTTTGATGACAACGAAGTTGCGAAGCCCGATCGTCTAGACAGTCACTTAACATGCGATAGGTAAACGATTTACTTCGCGATCGTATAGTCAGTAACTAAGAGATGAAGCTTGCTAAGCTACACGATCGTCTAGTGCGCACGCGTAAAACCAGCTCCCAAGTATCTGAAACTCAACGATCGTCTACCCCATCGTTTACACAACCCGACCAATGCTTGGTCATCTTCTTTCTCGAAGAACAGCAACCCTTGCTATGAGGCTTATTCACGAACGGCTCATAAACTCAAATAAATTTGAAATTACAAACTCAATAGCAATTAATATGCCAAAAAAATGAAGAGGCCCCTACAATTAACACCAAATGTAAAAGAATTTAAAAAACCAGAGGCTTCATCTCAGAACCTCCATTAATCTACACATCCACAAACAATTTAGTGCTTAAACAGAGAGTAGACATGCTTTTTACCCATCGAAAATGTAAATGCAATTCTTTGCATCAATGAATTTGAAATATCAGAAACCTGGCTCTGAAACCAATTGAAGGAACTTTTATACAAGAGTATCTCTAAGCAGAAGCAGATCTTTCTAAAGACAATGTGACAGAATTATCACATTTACATTCAAACAGATAGATATGTATCATACTACAAAATTACCGGCATGCTTAGAGATAAACAAACAAGAGAACAAGAAAACGTACCAGTTGAAGAACTTTTGTTCACCAAAATCTCGCTCTCTCCAAGGGACGACTCTCACTCTCGCTAGAACGTCAAACAATCTTACACCAACACCACTGATCGTCTACTCAGGAATGACCTCCACACGAACATAAAGATGAGGACGACACCACCATTTAGAACCTTCGGTATTCTCGGTGTGAGAATCCAAAGAGTGAGCTCTATTAGGATTTGGTAGAGGGGAGGAGGAATGAAGATCGTATAGCACGACCAAGCAAGTGGAAGAAGGGCAAGGTCTATCGTATAGACAAAATGCTTGATCGTTTAGTAGGAAGTACACGATCGTGTAGAATAGGTTGTGATCGTCTATATGATCGTTTAGTAAATGTTCGGCACTAGACGATCGTTTATTAAAACGTAAGCGGTCGTTTAGGAAAGCGGTGCGCGTGTATACGATCGGGTAGTAACTTCGAACTATCGTATAGTCTCTCAGTTAGCTAAGCGATAGGAAATCTACACTTCATGAGCAAATTACGTGATCTTTTGCAAAATGAAAACAATTTTCATTTTATTCTTCAGTTTCGAAAACGGATTAGAACTTCCCACTATCACACGGTTACAAAGAAAACGGTGGCCAATTATCCCATAATTGTCTAATTAATAATAATAAATATAATCATATTATATTCATTAACCTATAGTTTAATATCACATATCAACCATAGTGTTTTCTCCTCCACTAGATATAAATTATATTTATATCCAATTTCCTCCAATTAATGTATCTCATACATAAAGTTAATCATATCATATATAATCAAATTCCCTCTTGTCAATTTGAACATTTCAAATTGACCCAAAAACTGATTCTTAACTTGAATCCATTGAGCTACTAAGGGGACCTTATGGACCTATGGCTCGAAACTCCAACGGTATGTGAATAGTTGACTAAACTCTTTAGCCACAAGATCCACCATCCGTTAACTGTCAGGCATTCCACTAAAGACTGATAGTTGAACTCTTCTTACCACAGATGTATTTCTGTGTCCATCAGATATAACCAATCAACAGTTCGTGTTGTTGGAAAAACTTGTAGTAGATTGAAGAGGAAGCGAGAAGATCTAAGACTTCAAAGGTAAGTTGTGATTCTCCCTTTATTTCTTTTTTTTTTTTTTTGTGTACTGTGAAAAGAATATTGTATATATGAATGTTTATCGTTTTATTTTCATCATCTCTATATTTTATATTGTTTTGTAAAACTAAATTGAGAGACACGATTGCTTTTCACACTTCCGCTTCGGTTTTAAAAACTTTCAAAGTGTATCAGAGCACCAGTTGAGTCTTTTAATTTTTTTTTTCTGAGCATTAAAATCGGAGTCATAAGATGGGTGCATTAGAACTGCATAATGGATGTATGTTCTGTTGGTTTGTAATGTGAATGTTTCGAAATTAACATTGTAGACTGTCTTACTGCCTCCAATATCTCTGTTTGTAAGGGCCCGTTGTATTGTTTGGGCATATAATCTTGCTATTGAGTTTGTATATGTGTCTATGTTGATCAGGTCGTGATTTCAACTTCAAATCGGAGAATATTTGAGCAATTCAGATGAATTTGGAAGAAGAAAGTAGCCCAGAGCGCAGTTGCACCCTTGCGTAGTGTCACAATGCTCGGGGGGAAATGCGTGAAGTGCAGCGGCACTACATGTCTTTCCATCGAGCGCCCCTACACTCTGGCCATGGCGTTGCAGCGCTTCGACTAGATGGGCAAGAGTGTAGCGGTGCTCTCCCTATCGCCACTGCGCTCTGACGACATGTGTGTGTGGTTGAACAGTTCCAACGACGTGCGTTCGAGACACCTAGGAAGCAGTTGTTGCAGTTTTTTGTATTTTTATTTATTAACTATTAGTTGTAATAATAAATTTAATTTGGTTAATTAAACAATATAAATGTTATATTAACTTAATTAAAGTTATGAATATCAATTTCGGTCCATTATTGCTATTTTATTTAATTGTACATGTGATGTATGGTTTTATATTTATATATGTCATATAGTAAAATCCCACCTTGGGATAAACATTATTCATGCATCATATTTATTATAAATGTTATAATATATAGTTGTATGAATTATTTTGAGCATACTCATGCATCATATAATATAATAGTTATAATATATGATTGCATATATAAATTACATTACCATGCATCCTTTATATTATAAATGTTATAACATATAGTAAGAATGTATTGATGTATTATTTATTTATTTTCCATTGCTATAGTGTATAATTGTTATATATGGAATGTAATGATAATAGAATTGCATGATGCATGACAGAACTTTAGTAAATTATAGTTGTTATAATTTTTCAAAGTATGTCACTAAATGAAATTTTTATGTTTTAATTATTTCATTTATAATTTATAATAGTTATAAGTTAAATGAAATTAGAATTAAAATCTATAATAAAGAGTTGCAGGATAACATAGATTAAAATCATTTTTTAAATAGTTTAAAATTTGATTCACATTAAACCTATGATCACAATATTTCTAATAAGATTAGAAATAGGTTTAATCTTTTAATTAATTTAATAGGATTAAATTTGTTTGATATAAATGATTAAATTTGTAATAAATGTATATATAAGGGGCCTTTGTCTAAGGACGGTTTTGTCTTGGTTGGGGTATTTAAGTTGACAAAGACGGAATAACCCTACCTGGGAACTAACCTGAAAGGTGAATTAGATAAATTTGTTACAAGAATGCAACGAGTAATTAATGTTTGTTAAAATGTTTAATGAACATAAATCAATATTGTTAAACTATCCAAAGTGAACGTTACATTGGGTAAAGTTAACAAACACTTAGTAAAAATAATTAGTCGTATTTTTCTAAGTTAATCAACCCTAGGTAAAACACTCACTGGGAGGAAAATGGGTATATGATACTTCATTTTTCCTATCGCATTTCTCCCTAAAAGTTCACACTATGAGAACTATACTCGACCTCGAGGTACCTTTGCTTGTGTCCCCCTACGGGTGGTGTTTGTATAGGTCAATAACAAGGTGAATAGAAAGAGTGTTTATAGTATGTAGGAGCGGGACGTGTGTCAACACATCCCACGATCTCTCTCATTAGTTTTAGGAAACTTTCATGCTCGACTTCGAGACACCTTTGTTTGTGTCCCCCTACGGATGGAATTTGCATGAACTTTTACTCAAACTCTAGAAATTGATAGGATTGCTTTAATTTTTTCCCCAACCAGTT
The DNA here is from genome assembly GCF_027475165.1 of Benincasa hispida. Classification (NCBI taxonomy): domain Eukaryota; kingdom Viridiplantae; phylum Streptophyta; class Magnoliopsida; order Cucurbitales; family Cucurbitaceae; genus Benincasa; species Benincasa hispida. The sequence continues at coordinate 47,371,683 of NC_143486.1, forward strand.
TTTTCATACGGTTGACTCATTGGGGCGAAACTCTAGAATACAAAATGAGGGATTACACCTATAAGAAAACGTTGAGCAAGTTAACAATTTCTAGACAAAATGATGGTGACTAATAATTATAGGAACAAGAGTTAAGTCTAGTGTAATTATTGGTTGATATAATTTCAATTCAATGAAGGGGTAACTAATCACCTTACGGTGGATTTTACCCTATCGCACTGAAGCATCATTGCAAAATAGATGTCACTTAGGGTACATTAGTTTATTTTACTAAATTGATTGGTTGTTTAAACTAGGTAACACATGTATAACTAATATAAGTAAATTGTATGTTTTCAGCAATTTAAAATATGACAACTGCTATATTAAATTGTCTTGTTGCGACAAACATAACGACGATAATTCTGCTACGTGGACAAATACTATCAATATTGTACTTATAATCGATGACTTGCGATTTGTCCTCGTTGAGGAGTGTCCTCAAGTCCTACCTGCTAATGCCACCCAAAATGTTCGTTAGGCATATGAGTGATGGGTCAGGGCGAAGAAAAGGCCTAAGCGTATATCTTGGCAAGCTTATATGAAGTCTTAGCCAAGAAGCATGAGTCCATGCTCACTTTTCGTGAGATCATGGAGTCTCTGAGGGGAATATTTGGACAACCGTCTACTTAGCTCAGGCACGACACTTTCAAATACATCTTCAATGCCCGTATGCAAGAGGGAGCCTCTGTTCGTGAACATATTCGGAATATGATGGTCCACTTTAATGTGGCAGAGATAAGCTTTACCCGAAAGTTTCCTGCAGTTCCATAGCAATATTGTTATGAACAAGATTGATTACAACTTGACCACTCTGCTCAAAAAGTGGAAGAAGAAGAAGGGAGGCCAGGGAAAGACTAACCTCGTTGCTACCCAAAAGGGCAAGAAAGCCAAGGATGCAAAAAGAATCTGTTTCCACTGTAACCAAGACGAAAATTGGAAGAGGAACTATCCCAAATACTTGGCAATAAAAAGTAGAAAGCCAAACAAGGTAAATATGATTTACTCATGTTGGAAACCTGTTTAGTGGAGAATGATGATTTAACCTGGATAATTGGTTCAGGTGTCACTAACCATGTTTGCTTCTCATTTCAGGGAATTAGTTCTTGGCGACAATTGGAGACTGGTCAGATGACGATGCGTGTTGAAAATGGGTCATCGTTTCAACTAAGGCAGTGAGAGGGCTCCGACTTTGTTTATAGAAATCATACCTTTTATTAGAAAATGTATATGTTGTTTCTGATTTAAAAAGGAACTTGATTTCTATAAAGTGTTTATTGGAACAGAACTACACTATAAATTTTAATGTAAATAAAGCATTTATTTGTAAAAATTGTGTTGAGATTTATTCTTCAAAGTTGGAAGATGATCTTTATGTGCTAATGCCATTAGAATCTAAGGCCCTCTTATATACTGAACTATTTAAAACTGTGGTAACTCAAAACAAAAGACAAAAAAAAAATCTCCTTAAGAAATGCCCAACTTTGGCACCTATGGTTAGGTCACATAAATCTCAATAGAATTGAGAGATTGGTTAAGAATGGACTTCTAAGTGAGTTAGAAGAAAATTATTTACCTGTTTGTGAGTCATGCCTTAAAAGCACAATGACTAAAATATTTTTTACTTAAAAAGGTCACAGAGCCAAAGAACCCTTGGAACTTGTACATTTGGACCTTTGTGGTCCTATGAATGTTAAGGCAAGAAAAGGGTTTGAATATTTCATTACTTTCCCTGATGATTATTCAAGGTATGGGTATGTTTACTTAATGCAACTTAAGTCTGAAGCCCTTGAAATGTTCAAGAAGTACAAGACTGAAGTTGAGAATGTATTAGGAAATATAATTAAAATACTTCGATCTGATCAAAGTGGAGAATATATGGATTTAAAATTCCAAGACTATTTGATTGATCATGGATTTGAATCCCAACTCTCAGCACCTAGTACACCTCAGCAGAGGTGTATTAGAAAGGAAAAATCAAACCTTATTGGACATGGTTCAGTTTATGATGAGTTACACTCGCTTACCTGATTCGTTCTAGGGTTATGCAGTACAAACTGTAGCCTATATTTTGAATTTTGTTCCATCCAAGAGTGTTTTTGAAACACCTTTGGAGTTATTTAATGGCCGTAAAGGTAGTTCAAAATTGTTCCTACTTGTAGACTATCCCAAAGGAACAAGAGGTGGTTACTTCTACAATCCCAAAGACAATAAAGTGTTTGTGTCGACAAACATTACATTTTTAGAAGATGACCACATTAGGAAGCACAAACCGTGCAGTAAGATAGTATTGAATGGACTTTCCAACAAAACTACTGAATCTTCAACAAGAGTTGTTGAAAAGCCGTTGTTAATGTTGGTTCATCTAGTAGGTCACATCCATCTTAATCGTTGAGGGAGCCTCGACGTAGTGGGAGAGTTCTGAACCTGCCTATTCGTTATATGGATTTGACAAAAACCCTAACTGTGATATCTGATGGCGACGTTGAGGATCCATTGTCCTATAAGAAGAAAATGGAGGATGTAGATAAAAATGAATTGATCAAAGCTATGGATCTCGAAATGGAGTCTATGTACTTCAATTTAGTCTAGGATCTTGTAGATCAACCTGATGGGGTAAAGTTATAGGATGAAAATGGATCTACAAGAGAAAAAAATGATGCAGATGGTAAAATGCAAAGATTTAAGGCTAGACTGGTGGCAAAGGGTTATACCCAAATTGAGGGAGTTGACTATGAGAAGACTTTGTCATCTGAGTCCATGTTAAAGTCTATCTCAATACTCCTGCCCATTGTCGCATATTATCACTATGAAATTTGGAAAATGGATGTCAAGACTGCTTTTCTGAATGACAATCTTGAGGAGGCCATCTATATGCAGCAACCCGAGGGATTCATAATCCAAGCTTAAAAGAAAAGGGTTTTCAAACTCAATTGGTCCATTTATGGACTAAAATAAGCTTCTCAATCTTGGAATATAAGGTTTGATACTGCAATCAAATCTTATGGCTTTGATCAAAATATTGATGAGCCTTGTGCCTACAAGAAAATCATCAATAGTTTAGTAGCTTTCTTAGTGTTGTACGTAGATGATATCCTACTCATCGAGAATGATGTAAGTCTACTGACTAATATAAAGTAGTGGCTAGTGGCCCAATTCCAAATGAAAAATTTGGGAGAGACGCAATTTATTCTTGGCATTCAGATCTTTAGGGATCGAAAGAACAAATCGCTGACGTTATCTCAGGCATCGTATATTGACAAGATGCATGTCAAGTATTCGATGGAAGACTCTAAGAGAGGTTTGCTCCCTTTCAAGCATAAAGTTGCTTTTTCTAAGGAACAATGTCCTAAGACACCTCGAGAAATTGAGGAAATGAGATGGATCCCCTATGCTTGTTGGCAGTCTGATCATGCTATGTTGTGGGGGTAGTCAGTAGATATCAGTCTAATCTAGGATTGGATCACTGGATTGTCGTTAAAACCATCATTAAGTATCTTTGGAGAACGAGGGACTACATATTCATCTATGGGTCTAAGGATTTGATCCTTACGGGATGCACTAACTTTGATTTTCAGACTAGTAGGGATTCTAGGAAATTCGCTTCAGAATCAGTGTTTACTCTTAATGGAGGAGTTGTAGTATGGAGCAGCACCAAGTAAGGGTGCATTGTTGACTCCATCATGGAGGCAGAATATGTAGCAGCTTGTGAAGTTGCCAAGGAGTCTGTCTGGCTCAAGAAATTCTTGAATGATCTGGAAGTAGTTCTAGGCATGTCAAAGCCCATCACTTTTTATTGTGATAATAGTGGTGTTGTGACTAATTCCAGGGAGACTAGAAGCCACAAGCATGGGAAGCACATTGAGCGCAAGTATCACCTGATACAAGAGATTATGCATCAAGGGGACATGATCGTCATGCAGAGAACTTCGCCGCACAACGTTGTTGATCCATTTACAAAGGCCCTCACATCTAAGGTGTTTAAAGGTCATCTGGAGAGTATGGGTCTAAGAGACAAGCCACATTTAGTGTAGGTCAAGTGGAAGATTTTGTACTGATGTGTATTGTATGCACTAGTTTTTTGTTTTTGTGTACTATTGTAATAGTTTTATCTTTTATGATGTACACCCCACTAGCTTTAGAACAAGTGAAAAATTGTTGGGGTTGATGCCCTAGATCTCTTGAGTCTTGTATTTGTAATTGTACTATACAAACAATTTATTTTTCTAATAAAATAAGAGGTATTTTATTTGACATTTAGTAGCATTAACCCAAAAAATCAATAAACTAAGATCCAAGGTTATCTTCTGTAACTTAAACATGTATGTGGAGACATATTGGTGAATCATGTTTAAGTGATAACCTAAACGATCTATAGTAGATGGATAAGATTAGGTACCTTATCCTAGACTAAATGTGGTCTGTCTGGCTCAGAAAATTCTTGATTGATCTATAAGTAGTTCCAGACATAGTTGATGCGTTATTTTATGATGTGGAATTATGGATGAAATGTGATGATGAAGATGCGTTGAGCACTCAAGTTTTCTCAATGAAATCCAAGTGTAAACCCCACTGAGTTTCTTGGTAAGTCCAGGGTCGAACTCAGGGACTTGGGAAAACAGTATGCGTTGATAATTTTCAGGAAAATTTTGCAGTAACCGGTAACTCAAATATTTGTTTGGTATTGTTGGTTGTGGTAATAAAAATAACAAATGCTGTGGAGTTCGAAAAGAGTTGATAAAACGATAGATGTGATGAGTATACGGTGAACGGGTTGAGAAGGGTTTTGGCTAACACTTCCTAAGATGCATTCATGTTATGCGATCATGCAACACACATACAATAGTAAACCATCTCTCAATGTGAATGTTATGGCTTCTAACGTTAGAACGCATGCGATATATGTGATAAGTCTATAGGACCTACACATAAGCCTCTATTCTTATTTATGCGATGACAGAATGACACACACATAAATAAGGTGACCACATAATATCATACCTATCTCTAGGGTGCATGCGATGTATGTTGGTAAACAGAACTTATCTCTAAGTCCCTATTTTTTGTTTATGTGGTTAAAATCTTGCTCTCTCGAGTCTAGATTCTAACCTAGCTCTCTCAAATCTTAGGTTCTTTCTTTAGAATCTCTCTCGAGTAGCTCTAAAGGGATGTTGGGCACAGCATAAAACAAGATAATCGCAAGCAATGAAAATCTTAGGTCATGTTAGCTTGGTTCTTCTCAACCCATTCGACAAGTTTAGCTACTCATGCGTGCTAAGAGAGTGAACATATGTAGAATAAGAACTTCCATTGTATAAATATAGAGATGAAGTACAAAATAACAATGCAAGAAGAGAATAAAGTGCCTGGTAGCAATCTCTTGCTTCCCAGGCTTTTACACTGTCTTTTCTACTCGTGTTCAAAAGTTAATCTCGCTCTCACGAGAGTCAGCTCGCTCTCTGCTTTCTACACCTCCAGGTTCTCTCTCGAGTTGTCCTGAGCGATCTTCCGGCGTCTCGGCTCTTCTCTTCTCCACCTTAAAATAAAAAAGAAAACTATGGACGAGGCTAAACTATGGAGAAATTTATCTAAGTATTCGAACTAGTGAACTTATGAACCCCTTTTCTGAAGGATGCCTTTGGTATTTATAGCGCTTTGGGGTGAAGGGTAGCTTCTCTCTTATGTTTACACAGATGGGATGGCTTTGATTCCCTGACTGATGTGCTGAATATTTTTCATTGAAAAGCTGAATGTACTTGTTATCGTTAGTGGTTGTCAACTTAATTCGGATTCGACCATCATCAGCTTTCTGTCCCATCATGATTAATTATGGCTTTCACCTAGATGCGCCCACCAAGTTGCGTCGACTCTATGCAGAAATCCTTCTTGAGTAGATGTTTGCGAACACAAATCACCGCAAAGCCTTGCGGTAATGCTGTGCTCGTCCATTGATTTCTTGTGATCGCGCTTTTCGTCTTGCGTCAACACATATTCTGCATAAAAACACAAAAGTTAACTGTTTCTATGCAATGGATGCATGCGACCGCAATGTTATAAACTTAATGCTTTTGGACGCAATCTAACATATTTTATCAACGCAAACCTTCATTGTTTAATAACTTAGCACTGTAACGTGCATTTCTGCTCGTTATCAATAGCCCATCACCCTTTATTGTGATAATAGTAGTGTTGTGGCTAATTCTAAGGAGCCTAAGAGCCACAAGTGTGGGAAGCACATTAAGTGCAAGTATCATCTAATATGAGAGATTGTGCATTGAGGGGACGTGATCGTCATGTAGATAGCTTCGATTCACAACGTTGCTAATCCGTTTACAAAGGCTCTCATGGCTATGGTGTTTGAAAGTCATTTGGAGAGTCTGGGTCTATGAGACAGGCTGCATTTTGTCTAGGGCAAGTGGGATATTTTGTATTGGGTGCATATTGTATGCCCTAGTTTCCTGTTTTTTTGTATAATTGTAATAGTTTATCTTTTATGATGTACACCCCACTAGGTTTAGGACGGATCTTGTAATTTGTAGGTCTATTGTACAAACAATTTATTTATCTAATAAATAAAAGGCATTTTATTTGACATTTAGTAGTATTAACCCACAAATCGATAAACTAAGATCCAAGGTTATCTTCTGTAAATTAAACATGTATGTGGAGACATACAAGTGGATCATGTTTAAGTGATAACCTAAAGGATCTGTAGTAGATGGATAGGGTTGGGTACCTTATCCTTGTGACACTACGAATAAAACCCACTTTATAGTTATTACAAATGTTGTAAGGTGCTACAAAATGATCTGATCCTAATTATCTATGTAGAGACATGTGAGTTGGGGTATTCTATACACAGAGTTTGTATAAGGCAGAACCACGGAATGAATAGTCTCTCTATATAACACTATTGATAGAAGAGACTTACATTTCACCAAGATGACCACAGGTGACTTGACCTAAAGCCTGAATGATCGAAAATACATGCAAACAGCGGAAGCAATCAGAATCAGTAAGCACTCTAATTACACTTAATTTGAGTTTCAAAGCATGAATGAAAACAGTTTTCAGAAAAGAGGGTTTCAAGAACTTATACCTTTGAAGAATTCCTCCAAATCCAAGCTGTTCTCCACGAATTTTAGCTACAAATCAATAGTAGACAACCAAGAGAGTCTTCTCTACTATTCTCCAACTTGGATTTGAGTGGTGGAACTCTAGATTGAGATTAATTAGGTGAAGGAAGCAAAAGGGTTTGAGAGGAATTTCAAAATTTCAAAAATTCCAGAAAACCAACATGCATCCATTTCTTCAATTCGAAAATTGAAGTATCTATGTATCTAATACATGCAAACGCTAAGCCATAATGCTAATTGACACTTCAAAATGCAACATGGAAGTGGGGTGTTAGATTTAGAATTAAGCCACTTAATTCAACAAAATTGGGATCATTCCACTATATTACTCAAAAGTGGATTTTTCCACTATCAAATCGATTTTTCATTTTAATTAATTTCAAATTAATTAAAATCAAAATTCAAATTCGGAAATGAATTTGAAATTTGATAAAATCAATTTAATATTTTAAATAATTAATTAAACATAATTAATTAATTAATAATTTAATATCAAATATTAAATTAACCAAACACCTAATTCATACATGAATCCTTTTCATGTAATTAATATTTAAATCAGAATTTAAATATTTTAAACTCTCTGATAACGTTTAATTTCGAAAAATTAAACGTTAATTATATCAAATATAATTATCCAAACCCTAAATTGAATTTGAACGTGTCAAACTCAAAAACCCTAAAAGGAAATTTGAACACTTCAAATTGAAACCCTAATATCGATTTTGAACATTTCAAAACCACTCAATTTACTAATCCAAGGGTAATTTTATGAGCTAGTAGAGGGATCTTATGAACCTACAGATCATGAGCTCCAATGATTTTAGATTAATTGGCTAAACTCTTTAAAGCGAATTAATCAATATTTGTTAACTACCGAGACACACCACTATAGTTCAGTAATTGTAATCTCCTCACTGTAGATATATTTTTGTCCACTTGATTTAACCATAATCAGTAAGTCGACCTTTCACAGGTTGTTCTTGTTCATAATAACAGCTAGGTCAAATATTGTTTTACCCCTAAAATTACATTTTGCTCCTTAAGTCCCACTGATCCTCTAAGGAACAATTGGTTTACGATCCAATCACTAAACTGAGTACATCTCGAGCCAATGAAAGGGTGGGGTGATGACATGCAGAAATACATGTCATCTTAGGCCTTTTACTTAGAATTATGAAGGTTGTTAGGCAGAATATGCGTCGATCATGATAGGAATTCAAAAGAATATGAGCTTGCGTCGATCAACATGTTGAAACTCAACTAACCCGTTATTTTGCGTTAATTATGCGTTCAATGTTCTATCTTTGTAGCTAATGCAGGAAATGAACGCAAACGTGAAAATAGGACCACCGCATAGATGACCGCATGCGGACAAAAATTCCATTGCAAAGGTAAACGCATCGATCAATGCATGGATGTTGCAGTAATCAGCCGTATGCGTCCATCGCATGGGAGTTGCGCTCGTCAAGCGATTGCGGTCATCATGTAGAGTTGTAGTGTTAAGCGAATGCGGGTATTAAATGATTGTGGCTATGCGACAACGCATTCTAATGGGATCAACACAAGGTAGGTGGAATGAATGCATCAACGCATCTACCTCAAGAAAATCCAAATCTGATGTTGACATTTCACCTACCACGCTGTTAATGGTAGAGGTTTAGAAAAGGATTAGCGCACCGAACGTCAGACTCAGAGTAGTCCAATTAATGTTGTTGATGATCCAAGCTCTATAAATAGAGGCAGAAGAGTTGAAATTCAATCATCCGGAGATTATCCCTCAACTGGGGATTTTCCCCGCAATCTAGACAAAACGCGTGAGAAAATGGCTGAGAGTTCTTCACCTCCTTCATCCATTTCGAGTGACGACCGGAGCCTTTGACCGAAACTAGATCTCGAGAGAGTCAGCTCCTACGCTCATCCATGGCATCACCGGCAGTCTTGACACACATCTACTGGGAGCAAATCTTTGATTCCAGCCAGTCATTTCCTTTCCTTTCTTTTTCTATATTGTATTGTATGACATTTTGAATTAAGGAATTAATACAATCTGTTTTCAATGCACTTCTCTATTTCCTTCGACTCCATCTCCATCTTCTTGCTTAGCATTTTTATTTTCATTGCAACACTTAGTGGGATTGCTTGGGTATTGCATACTTAGTCATGTGGATTAGGGATATGAAGCATGTAGCAACCCACCGAGAGGTGTGCATTGTGTGAGTATGTGAGTAATCTTATTTTCTTAGTGTGAAACTACTGCAATGCCTGTCTATTGGCTAACGCATTGCTTGTCTATGAGTAAAGTCAGCAACAATAAACTGCTCGGGAGGGTAAGTAGTTGGACGCATTAAGCAAAGTATGCATTGTTCACTAGGGATAGTAACAACTGTAGGTCAGCGAAGTTTATGCGATTGTCTTGTATTATGTATGTTTCATTCATCCATTAGGGATACTTGGGAGGGTAGTCTAAGGACAGAATCTAGGCTTGGGAGAGTCAGATTAGAATAGATAATATAAGAGATAGGCACTTAGGAATGAGCACTATTTGTTATTAACACATCGCATGCATCCTAGAAATAGGATACGATTGAATGTAGTCACCTTGCTTTCATGCATTTTGCATCATCACATAGGACAAGAGTAGAGATTTAGGAATAAGCTCTATGGACACTTTGCGTTCAACACATGCGTCCTAGAATTAAGAGCATTGCATTTCCATTGGAAAATGACTTGTCGTGTATGGTTGTAGCATGAGCGCATTGGCTTACGTTGACTAGGGTTGCCCTCGCGGTCACTCTTAAGGGTTGCAATGAAAATATCTCCGCATTTTATCCATTTTTTCATTCATTTATTTCATGTCAAGGTTTTTTGCATCTCTACCTTTCATGCCTATTCTCATTGTATTGTCTGATAGATAGGAGTAGGAGTAGAATTAACATAGCAACATCCCCTCCATTCTTTTATTCAAACCGCCGCATGCACATCACCACAAATATATAGCTACAAGTCCCTGTGTTCGACCTCGGACCCGAGAAACTTGTGTCCATGTTATACTTGGCGTTAACGCAAGAAAACTTGTGGCAGGACGCATGGTCATCGCATACATTTATTAACGCATATTTATTCCAACGCATGATCATCGATGCATGACTATCAACGTATATCTTAGGAACATGCATCGCATATCGCGCCCAAGGGAAGTTGGTTGTCGAGTAAAATTGACTTCCAATTTCTCGTCATCATGAGGCCTCTTATTCAAGACCTGGATTCAGTAAGAGAACAACCTCTCTACTAACCCTAAATCGGGTAGGTGTGAATTTCATCTTGCACCCTATGTTCTCAACTATCTACCTGGTCTTACCCCTAAAATGTGAGGCTTATTGAGCTAGTGTTGTTGAGCCAACCTTTTCCTATGAAAATCTAAGGATAATCCTGAATAAATAAGAATTCATAGTTAGCTCAGGATTAAGGTTGAGTTACCTAGGTCATCGATTTGAAACAATCAATCTTAAACAATAAACAGCATTATAAAGTAAGAGTGACTTATTTCTTGGTCCGATCTTATACAACCTCATTGTATAGGACGCCCCCGCTCTTCATGTCACTACATGAATGAATCATGATCATTTCGTTTGTAGCACTTCACAACAAATTGTAACAACCACAGAGTAGGCCGCATCCGATAATGTTACCAAAATAATAAGGCACCTAACCTTATTCATATACTATAGACCGTTTTAGCTATCAAACTTGATCCATCTTTATGTCCACATGAAGTCCAAGTATTCATGTAATAGCCAAGGATATTAGTTTATTGGATTTAGTCTTTACAAGTGCAATTTACATATTCAACAATAGTTTTATTGAATAAATATCAATAACATCTTTATTGATGATAGAAACTGTTTAACATTACAAATTGCGAGTTTTAGGACATACAACCCAACACTGAGTGAGTTGTGAATTCCTGCCTATGAAGGCGACCTTTTGATTCGCATGGGTGAGAGTGACCTGTATCATCGACTCAATATGCCTACCATTTTGGGGATTCGCTTTTTTAGGAGTTGGAACGTAGCTTCACAAAAGGGAGTTCACTTCTACTCTAATGCTAGGGTAAGTAGAGAAATTGCTCCCTCAAGGGCTGATTCTGAGGCTTGAACAATGTAGCACCACACCCTTTCCTCATTCGAGAGGGGTTTGATCATAGTTGGACTATGATTTATTATTCATTAGAGAGATCAATGGTACTTAAGGAGTTAGACGTAACTATAGGGGGAAAGTGATAATTCTAGCCCAGCTGTACTAATGAGCAATTTATTAGCACCGTTGATTGGTTATATACAACAGACACATAAATATATCTATAGTTCAAAGAGTATAACTGTCAATCTTTAGTGGAGTGACCGGTAGTTAATGAAAGTTGGTTAATTTAATTAAAGAGTATAATTAATTAATCAAATACCATTTGAGCTTCAATCTATAGGTCCTCTCAGTAGCTCAATTGGGATTAATGAGAATCAAATTAATTTTGGATTAATTTGAATTGTTGAAATTAATAAAGGAAATTAATTATATGAGGTATAATTAATATAATGTATATGATACATTATAATATAAAGTTTTATTTAAGAGGAAATAAATATTTTAATATGATTCAAATATTAATTATATGAATATGATTAATATAGAAATTATAGGTGATGAGAGATTAATAATCTATAGGTTATATTATATGTGATATAATATAAATTATAGGTTATGTGTTATATTTAATATAATTTAAGGTTTATTATGTATATATATATATATTCTTTTTTAATTTAAATTAAATTTAGGGAGGGAGTTATTGTAACCATCTCAACCCACTCTCTCAGATAACCAACATGAGAGTGGGTTTCACGTTAATATAGAAGCAAAGGACACAGAACTAGAGATATTACGGTATCTCAAGATCTCTCTCAGAGTGTAAAGTATGTGAATTTTTCCTCTCAAACCGAAACTCTTCCCATTTTCCAAAATTAAAGCGAAGACCACACATTCTCTTCGATTCTCTCCCTTTGATAATACTAAGGTAACCCGGTGGTAGTGTCTAGTTGCATAGTTGACAGTTTGTGTTTTTTAGGAAAGAGTTTGTGCTGTATAAAGACTTGCAGTAGATTGGAGAGGAAGCAAGAAGATCTGAGTCTTCAATGGTAAGTTGTGATTCTCCCTTCGTTTCTCCTTTTTGTACTATGAAAAGTATGATGTATGTATGAATGTTTATCGTTTTGTTTCTGTCATCTCTGTATTCTATATTATTTTGTAAAACTAAATTAAAATATACAATGTCTTTCACGCTTCCACTTTGGTTTTCAAAACTTTCAATATCAAGAGCAACATTATACGCAAAAATGTTGTGAATAACTACATTAGTTCAGTTCCATTTTTTTCATGTCATGACATAGTTTATTGAAATCTCATTAATATCTTTAGGTATTTCACCTTCCTCACTAGTCATGTCAATGATTTCCTCATGGTTATTTACATCCTCAACCAAGTCTTTTTTAATATTAATTATTTTTCTTTTCCGAGGATTTTTATCTTTAGAACCCACTAGTCTATCATGTTTCTGCCGTGTTTCAGACTCATTCATGACAACTTGTTATGTTGGATATCAATTTTCAATGGAACATTTGCAGTTGGTATATGTGATTTAATTAGTTTCTTTGCATCTACAAATGCATTTAGTAACTGATTTTCTAAATTTTGCAAATAAATTATCTTCTAAACTTCAAGTTCACATTGATCTATACGAGGATCTAAATGAGACAATAACGATCCATTCCATGTAATTTCTTTTTCCAACTTCTTAATTCCTCCCCTAATGTTGGAAAATTTGTCCCATTGAAATGACAATCGGCAAATTGTGCAGTAAATACATCACCCGTCAAGGGTTCAAGATATTTAATTATTGATGGCGAATCATATCCAACATATATTCATAACCTCTTTTGAGGACCCATCTTAGTACGTTGTGGTGGAGCAATTAAAACATATATTACACATCCAAAAATTCTCAAATGGGAAATATTTGGCTCATGACCATAAGCTATTTGTATGGTGAGTACTTATGATAAGCTATTGGCCTAATGCGTACAAGTGACGCTGCATCAAAGTAACATGTCCCCATACAGATGTAGGAAGTTTAGTTCTCACAAGCAATGGTCTAGCAATTAACTGCAGACGTTTTATGAATGATTATGTTAAACCATTTTGTGTATGAACATGAACTACAACAAGATGTTCAACACTTATCCCTGTTGACATACAATAATTATCAAAAGCTTGGGATGTAAATTCACCATCATTATCAAAACGAATGGTCTTAATTGTATAATAAGAAAATTATGCTCTTAACTTGATTATTTGAGCAAGTAATCTTGCAAATGCAAGATTTCGACTTGATAATAAGCACATGTGTGACCATTTATTGGCTGCGTCTATTAATACCATAAAATATTTAAATGGTCCACATATATCATCATAAATTCGTTCTAAAAATGTAGGGGGTAAATTCCCACTTGGCTGGTGATGATCTATTATTAATTTGCCTTTAGAGCAAGCATCACATGATAATTCATTAGATTGAAGAATCTTCTGGCTCTTCAATATTGTGTCCATTTGAATTCTCAATAATTCTTCTCATCATTATAGACCCTAGATGATCTAATCCACCATGCCAAATTATAGTTGCATTGTCTACCAGTCATATATCTTCTTTGCTATTTTTTAATCACCTAATATATGAAAATGATCCATGTTTCTTCATTAAAAGAAAATAATTACAATAAGAAAACCAACACTTGAAATATACAAAAGTTAACATTAACCAAGCAAAAAAACATGAAAATAAAAAAAAACGGACGACATTAATATTAAATATTCTCAAAATGAAAAGAAACACTTATTATGTCATCAATTATGCCAATTTTCTCTTCAGGAGATTTAAAAAAATGTGTCACATTCAAATCTGTTATATTAGATGGGTCGAATAACACATTATCCTGGTATGCGAAATTTGCTTCCACATTTTTCTCTTTTTCCTTCAAGGAGGTTTGATAGAGATCAACTAAGTGTTTTGATGTATGAAAAGTACGTGACAAAGGCCCAATCATTCCGCATCGGAAGTATTTATTTTCAGTACTTCTTGAACTTTTATCTTGTGGAGTTTCTGCTTTGTAATCATCAGTTTGTGTGGTTCTTTTGGAATTTCAATGATTAGAACAACCATTACAAAAATAATAATTATTTCTTCCCCTACCACCTTCACAATCTCAACCATGACCGCAATCTCGACCATGATTATTAAAATTCACAACATTCACTTTAGGGAATGGTGTTGTTTCGGTTGGTCAAGATTCATGATTTTTAATCCACGATTATTAAAATTCACAACATTCACTTTAAGAAATGTTATTGCTCTAGTTGGCTGAGATTCATAATTTTTTAAAATCAATAACTCATTATTTCATTCAGCCATGAAAAGATATCAAATGAGTGTAAAATACTTTAAAAATATTTCTCTTGATATTGCTATTATAGAAGCATATTCGAAATGGAGAAAAATATCTTCTCTAACATATTGGTTTAAAATTTTAGAGCCTCATGTGCATCCATTTACGACGAGCTTTAGAGAAAAAAATTGTTTTCTGATGATCACATTTTTATGACATCTAGGTGTTCGGTATCAAGCACTAATGGAAAATAATTATTATCATTAATATCAAATGCTACAAATTCTAATTTTGTAATATTTTTTATAGTAACATCATTACAAAATATTATATTTATATTAGAAATTTAATATATATCAAATATGTAAAACAACATTTAATTTATTAATTATAATGAAGAGGGAAAAACCGACATACTTTTAGGACATATCTTTAGCGGAGAAAACGATAAGAGCTCGTGCTGATAATTTATCGTGAAATTGAAGAGCATAATGGAGCACAAATATCGAGAAATTATAATATTAAAATAATATAAAAAATTTAAATAAAAGAAAGAAAATTATGAAATTATGAAATTTTCTCTAATTTCTCTTAAAAAAACTTGGGATTTCTCATCAATATTCACACATCCATATGAACCTACCAAATACCTCTATTTATCTTATTTGAACACTAATAATGTGTAGTTGTAAGACAAATGGCCAACATGTACAAAGACACATGAAACATGAAGGATGGACATCTATTTTATTGTAATATTTATAGAATACCGATGATGAATATTATTATTATTTGTGAGGTAAGATATAGACCAACTAAGAGGGAGGGCATTTGATTTTGTGATTATAGGAGAGATTAAATCCGAAACGGTAATCAAATTTAGAATAATATTATTAGCGTCGTTGATCCAAAAAAAAATCAATCAACCCAATCCATCCCATTCGAATTGGGTTGGGTTGGGTTATCAACTCATTTAGATTGGGTTTAGGTCAAATAAATAAAAATTTTATGGATTGGGTTAGTTCATGATTCACATAAAATAACCCAAACCAATCCTAATTAACTTGAATATATTATTAACTCTAAAATGTAAATTTTTTAACTTATGATACAATTATACACATATTTATTTTGGTTTTATTTAATTTCATTATTTTTTAGATAATTTATTGTCCAATAACTCCTAAAAACAATTTTTTTAACACTTTGGAGAGAAAATTTTTATTAAATAAATTGAAGTTGACTTTTATTATTAATTTAATATATGAAAATAATTAAATTAAAGTTTTACGTATTAACATTTTATTTCTTTTTAGAATAAAAATTTAAATAAATAACACAAGTAACCCAAATCAACCCAAATGTTTCATGGTTGGGTTGGGTTGGGTTGGGTTTATTTTTTAATAAGGATTATTTTGGTAGAAGAAATTTATAATTCGAACAATTGAGTTGGGTCTAAAAAGTTATTCAACCCAACCCAATCAACTCACGAACACCCCTTAGTATTATGGTTACCAAAATTATTTTTTGTTTATTGTATGATGACAATAATGATATGTATAAAAATAATAACTATACTAACTTGGTTTGGTTTCATAAATATGCTATTTGATATAATAATTATTCTTCAACAAAATTGCTTCAATAACAGGGTTGAGGTATTCTTTTTTAAATTGAAAATAGTTAGGGCACTCCAGCCACACCTATCTTTATACATTTTATCATATTATCTAATCATAATTTGGAATTTTTTTAAAAAATAATGTTTATTTAATAAATAATGACAAAAATAGGGTTGAGAGAAAGTATTCCCAAAAATAGGTTTTTAAATCGTGTACCAGGTACACGATTACACCTTAATCATGTATCGAGTACACAATAAGCCCTAAATCGTGTACTGGGTACTCGAGTACCTGGCCACCTGGCATGCTCAGTCTGGCGTGGCAGTCATGCAGGTTTGACGGAGGGAATCGTGTACCGAGTACATAATTACCCTAAGTCGTATACCGGGTACACGACTTCCTCGCATTAAAAACTCTGCCCGCCCCTTCTTCTTCCTCACCGAAACGGCCCCTTCTTCTTCCTCTCACCGATTTTTGCTTTCGATTTCTTCTTCTATTTTGTTTTCTACTTTCCAAAATCTCGTTGATTTTCCTCATCGAGGCCTCCATTTCATCGAAATCTTCCAAATTTTCGATTTTGCTCGATTTTCAGTCTTCCATTTTATCCTCACCGAATCCTCCATTGTAGCTGTCGTGTTGCTCGATTTTCATACCTTTTTGGCTGCTAATTTTTGCTCGTTTCTGTAGTATATTTCTTTCTCTAGCTGTTTTTCAATATATTTTAAACTTAGAAATATATGTATGTTTTTTTGGATTCTTTTTCTAGTTTATGTATGTTTTTGGGCTGATCTGTATTTATATATATGTTTTTGCATGTTTTTGGGCTGAGTTTATGTATGTTTTTTTATCTGTACGTATATGTATGTTTTTGGGCTGATCAATGAAATTCTTATATTTTTTTATTTGTATGTTTTTGGGCTGATTTAATTTATGTATGTTTTTGGGCTGATCTAGTTTATGTATGTTTTTTATCTTATATTTTTTTTATTTGGATTGATTTAAACTTAGAAATCTTATATGTATTTGTTGGGCTGATCTTATATGTATATGTTTGTAGATCTTAAATCTTAGATCTTATATTTGTTTATTTGTTTGGGCTGATTTAAATATATAATTTATAAATCTTAGATTTGGTCTGATTTAAATTTATAATATTTAGATCTTATATGTTAAATTTAGAAATTGGAGTTTGTTGGGTTGACATATTAACATATTTTTTGTCAACTATAACAGTTGAAAAAAACATAATAAATATGTCGATGCGTCTTGAAGATTTAGTAATTCTTAAACCTGGAAATGATGGGATAATGACATTGACATAGAAGCAACAGTAGTGGCGAGCATGATCTTGAGTTGGTACCGTCGGAAATGTTCACCCAAATAGATTGGGAAATGACAAATTCATAGGAGTAGATAACTGTAGTCTAATACAAAAAGAAATGTTGTTTAATACCAAAGAAGATTTACAGCTTGCTGTAAAAAAATATTGTGTGACAGAACACTACAAAATTTTCGTAGTGGAATCAAATTAGGATCTTTGGTATGTTAAATGTAAATCATGGAGTGACGGTTGTGCTTGGAGGCTACGGGCATGTCGGTGCAAAACTCATGGGATGTTCGAAATCACAAAATTTCAAAGAGAACACTTATGTTTGTTTTCAAAATTGACACAGAATCATTCACGATTCAAATTTCATGAGTATCAAAATTCAAATTTTGGTTAGAGTTGATCCTAGAGTACCTGTGACCCTACTTCAAGAAGCCATTAAAAAACAATATGGCTATAATGTCAATTATAGACGGGTGTGGCAAGCCAAGAGAAAAGCGTTAATTGTTGTGTTTGGCGATTGGGAGAAATCATATTCGGAGCTTCCATATTGGTTGAGTGTTGTTGTTCATTACAATCCAGGAACACGAACAGATTGGTTTTTCCTTCCCTCTGATATGCCAGGTACGACTATTTTTGCACAAGTTTTTTGGTCTTTTGGTCCTGCAAGAGATAGGTTCAACCATCATAGGCCATTAATCTAGATTGATGGAACTCATCTCTACGAAAAGTATAAGGGGAAATTATTGACAGTTTTATCTATTGATGCAAACGAACAAATATTTTCCCTTACTTTTGCTATCGTAAAGGGTGAGAATTCGTCCAGTTGGTCATGATTTTTGTGGGCATTGCGTGAATATGTTACCTAAAGAGAGGGTATTTGCTTGATTTCTGACAGACATAAGGGCATTCTTGCTGCAATTAATAATGAAGAAATTGGTTGGAGTGAACCCAGAGCATACCACGATATTGTCTTCGCCATGTTGCCAATAATGTCAATACAAAATACAAATCGAAGCAACTAAAAAATTTAGTGTTTAAGGCCAGAAATCAACACCAAAGGCATAAGTTCATTCGGTGCATGAAATAATTGAAACAATTGCACCCTGAATGTCTTGAATTTTTTTCAAACATTGACTTGGAAAAATGGACACAGTCACATGACGATGAGTACCGCTATGGGTGGATGACCAGCAATGCAGCTGAATACATGAACGGCGTTTTCAAAGGTGCTAGAATGTTACCAATTACTTCTTTGGTTAGGCTAACATTCTATCGCATAATATTGTATTTTGAACGTCGGAGACAAGAAATCAGTGAAGCACTCGATCGTGGGGACATATATACAGAATATGCCCTAAAGAAACTAAAGAGATGGGAAAAACGAGCATCGGCACATACGGTGACATCCATCGACAAGGAAAGTCAAACTTTTGAAGTACAGACTGGCATAAGTATGATTTCTCCCTACAAAGGACAACACACAAGCTTGAAAGAAGGGACATGTTCTTGCAATAAGTGGCAAACATTCAAGATTCCATGCTCTCATGTAATTGAAGTTTGTAATTACATACATATGACATACCTACCACTTATTGATGAATGCTACAAATTGTCCAATTTCAAGCGTTGTTATGAAGGTCGCTTCCATCCAATTCAACACCCGGATTATTGACCAGAATTATCATTTACAGAAATTCGTCCAAATGCAGACTTACTAAGAGAACAAGGTCAGCCAAAAAGTATGTGCATTCATAATGAAATGGATTGGAGAGAAGCAAGCCAAAAAGTGCGATGTACAATTTGTAAAAGAGAAGACATAATAGACGCACTTGTCCACACCGTACACTGGATGCTTCGTCGTCTTCGGGTCATTAGCTGTATTTTTTTTTTTTACTTGTATATTTCATGTATTTGTATTCTTTATGTATTTATATTTTTCATGTAATTGTATATGTCATATATTTGTATTCTTTATGTAATTGTATATTTCATGTATTTGTATTCTTTATGTACTTATAATGAATTTATGTAATAAATTTATGTAATTGTATTTTTTATGTACTTTCTATGTATCTTTTATGTCATAGATTTTGTTATGTAATATAATTTGAACTTTTTAGGTAATGGAGTCTGGTCTTTCTAATCATGTACAATTGTACCAACAAAACACGCATCGTTCACAGATAGTATGGGATAGTTCTTCCACTATAGTGTTGAGTTGTCGGAGAAGAGAGGCGACTACACAACATACTATCCCATTTGATCACCGCATTATTCCATATGTTCAGGAGGCAAGTTTTCTTGGGGTTACACAGATTGGTTTCATCCAGCTTGATTTGCACCTTATTAATGCTCTAGTTGAGCGCTGGAGACTAAAGACCCACACATTTCACCTGCCATATGGGGAATGTACAATTACGCTGCAGGTTATTGCAGTACAATTTGGGTTACGAGTGGACGGGCAACCACTGACAAGCTCACTATAGTATGACTGGAAGAACATTTGTGAAAAGCTCTTAGGCGTTCTACCAGAGGATCTGAAGGGATCAAGATTGAGTATCCCTTGGTTGGCGTCCCAGTTTCCTGAATTATCTCCTGATACCGACGACATCATTGGAGGATTTTTATTTGCTAACAAGTCAAATACTCTGGTGCATCTCATGTTCCTCCCATTATTGTCTGATGTCGAGCACGCTGGTACATATTCGTGGGGTGGTGCATGTCTTGCATGGTTGTACAGAGAACTTTGTCGGGCTTCCAATGCACAAGCGTTGGAAATAGCAGGGTCACTAATACTATTACAAGTATGGTCTTATGATCGATTTCCAATTATAGCACCACAAGTCCAACTACATGTCCCAGATCATCATCCACTTAGTGCCAGGTATTATTTTATTTATATGTTTATTTCTTTACCATTTTATGTAAGAATATAAATTAATTGTATTTTTTATAATTTTAGATGGAGTGATGTATTAACTGCCTCTGAACAGTCAGCAAATATGTTGCTCGTGTACAAAAAATTATTCGACATGCTGACGCACAATCAGGTAGTAAATATGTATATAAATGAATATTTAAAACATTTTATATGTATACTTATTATTATTTTTATTCTTTTTTTTATTTATATATTTTTTTTGTCAGGTTATTTGGACGTCATACATACATATTTGGTCATCCTTACCTGATTATTGTCGTGATGGTGAAGAAATCTAGTTGACTGTTAGCCCTCTTATATGCTTCCATATAGTAGAGTGGCATCATCCAGATCGTGTGTTGAGACAGTTCGGTATGCGACAAACGATACCTTCGTTGTCCTATACACTCCCAGCACTACACCAGATCGATTTAAGAGGTAAGCACGACCAAGACTAGCGTCGAATCCATGTGAAATATTTATCCTACTGGCATGGACGACGTGATCGTTGTGCACAGGGAGAATTAACAAATGGGCCAGCTGTATCAGACGACTACTTTTCCTAGTACAATTCGATCACGAGGCGATTTATCTCACCTGACGGCGCTTACTATTACTGTATGGTAAGAAATTTAAAATCAGACATTTTTCATAAATATGATATGAATATTATTTAATATTTATTTTTTTTATTGTATAGAATAATTTTATCAGCAATGTTCAACAATATTCAGTGCAGAACAACCTACCAGAATTG
Source organism: Benincasa hispida (assembly GCF_027475165.1). NCBI lineage: Eukaryota > Viridiplantae > Streptophyta > Magnoliopsida > Cucurbitales > Cucurbitaceae > Benincasa > Benincasa hispida. The sequence continues at coordinate 47,392,980 of NC_143486.1, forward strand.
GATTCAATGTGTCAGCAAATATTGGTCAACGTAGAAGGTATTATTCAACAAACAAGACGACTCAATGTTGTTGACATCGATCGAAGGTGTATTCGTCGTAGACGACAACGACAACGGAGTGAACCTAAATTAGAGGGACACGAAGACAACCCCCATGAGGAGTAAGGGCTAGGGGGGTTGTTTTTAAATTCCACATTGTATCATTTTCAAATTGTAAATTAAAGAACTAATTGTAAATATTCTTTAATATCATAGTATTTTTTTTTTTTAATATGAGTGCAAGATATTTTCATTGTAGATTAAATATATAATTAAGTTTAATAATGAAAGAATTAAGTTTAATAATTAAGTTTAACAATTAAAAAAATAATTATAAGAAATAATGAAGGAATTAAGTTATATAATTAAGTTTAACAATTAACTTAAAAAAAAAAAGAAAAAAAATTACAAGCGAATCGTGTACAGGGTACACGAGTTTCCTTGACCGGTCAACCAGTCAGCCGACGTGGTCAGTTGACTGGATTAAATAGTACTCGTGTTCCGGGTACATGAGTATGCCACATGGAAATCGTGTACCCGGTACATGATTCCACTACCCTAGTTTTGTCAATACTTTTCCAAAACACCTATTCTTAGAAATTGTTTCCCTCCAACCCCATTTTTGCCATTATTTATTAAAAAAACATTATTTCAAAAAAAAAATCCATAATTTGATACATCGCAAATTCTTCTTACTTTTTTTTTATATTTTAATTGATTTTTTTATTCATCACTTTGAACATAATTTAGTAGTTAAGAATATCGAGTACCTTGAATTTACCTATCATAATTAAGTTTTGGGAAATTATAGTGGATAGTAAATCAAAATTATGATTTAGCACCCATGTCATCAACTTTTTAAATATTACAAATATGGCAATCTGATTTGAAGGACTAAAATCACGTTATTATTAAGAGTGGATTTCTGATCTTTTATTTTTTTTTATTCCAAAATTATCCTCATAATTAGATTCATTCTTCTTCTTCTCCATTTTTTATTCCCTTCTCAAAGCCTATGAAGCACTGACACGGATACGACTACACAATACGAATATGATTAGATACGATGATTGTTAATTTCTAAAAATCTAAGATACGGATACGTTAAAGGATACGTCATTTTTTATATATTATTTTAGTATATATTTCTAAAAAAACGAGGATATTGATATACATTTTTCTGCTTAAAATATAGATTATGTAATTTTGGATTGAAAAAGATTAGACGAGGTGTTTATTTTTTTTTTCTTAAAAAAAAATAAGCAAAAAAATAGATATATCAAATCGCTCATCAAAAGAAGTATATAAAAATATCGGTATCTGATATGGCTGATACGGATTCTTTGTTTTACGTCAAGTATATGTGTTTCATTGCTCAAAACTAAACTCTCCCACGAAATAGAGTCTCTGAACAATATCTGGGAAGTCAACAGAAGTTGCTTGGCCTGGCTCAACAATCAACCATCGGTGGCAAAGGCACAACGCAGTACATCGCAGATCATCGGCGCTAAAATCAAGAAGATCAGAAGGTTGAATGTTGAGATCGAAAGGCAGAGGAGGTTTCAAAGGAACCACGGCGGAGGAAGCGATGTCATTGCCGTCGTCGATAATGAAGGATGAGGAATCGCAATCACTATGGGAATCCTCCGGGAGAAGCGGCGGAGTGCGTAGGTAACGATGGGATGGAGAAGTCGTCGTAGTAACGGCGGTAGAAGGAGATCGAGGGCTACTGAAGGATTCAACGGTGGAGCTCAAACTACTGGAAGTAGGTCTAATCAAAATCGGGGATTGTCGTAAGCACGGGCAGCGTCTTCGACAGAGTCGAAGGTGCCTACCCATACTCTTGTATATCAACAAACAAATCATTCTGAAGGATTTGCACGATATAGAAGGTGTAGCAAAAATGGTGAATTATGGTGAACAAAAAAGAGGAATTCATGAGATCGGTGAGTGATACTTATCATTCTGTTCTTTAATTCTTTTTGGTTATCTTTCCATGTCCGTTTTTCTATTATATTGATGTGATTTTGCTGTGATTTTAAGAGTTTGTGGAGTGTAGATTCATCAATAATGGTCGGATTTGGGTTTCCTTAGTTCATATTTTGGTTTAATATTGAGTAGTACTTATGTTGTGATTGTTTATTTTGATTTTCATGTGATTACTATTTAATTGATATTTGATTTACCTTATTACGATTTTTATAACTATATATTTATATATCAATGTGGTTGTTATTTGATTTCCATTTGACAATTTTAATAGATTGCTAAGTGACACCTAATTAGATGATATCTAATGAGTTGTATCTTATTATAATAAGACATCATTAGCAATCATATTACAATCAATATCAAATAATTAGGTAACAATTAGATAGTAAATCAATGTATCATTAGTAATCACAATACAAGATAACAATAATTAGATAACAATCCGTATCATCAAATAGCAACCGATATCTCCAAGTGTTAGATCAAATAGTAATCAGAAAACTATTTAGTATCATTAATAATCATCATCAAATAGTAATCACACAACAATCAAATAGCAATCAATATCTGGTAATAATCAAATAAAAGTCATATAGAAATTGATATCGTTAACAATTAGTATCAAATAGTAATTAGATAGCAATCAGTATTATTGACAATTAGTATTATATAGTAATCAAACAATAGTCAGATAACATTGATAACCAATATTAAAGTAATCAGATAACCATCAAATAATAATCGGTACCATTGAAAACTAGATAACAATTTATATAAAATAGCAATCAAATAACAAATCAGTATAAGATAGCAATTTGATAACAATCCATATCAAATAACAATCAAATAGCAATCTGTATCATTAAGTATAAGTATCAAATAGTAATCAGGCAACAATCAATTAGCAATCAGTATTACTAGCCAGACTAAGCTTTCATGCTTAAACTATTGAAGGAGGAAAAGAAGAATCAATCACCATGATTCTCTGTCGATGGTGTATATAAGTCATTGTAAAAATAAAAGAAATGGGAAGTTAAAAAAAATAAAGTTGAAATGACAAAATGTGTAAAAGTAAAAGAGAAAGAACTAAAGTTCAAGTAATCGAAAGTGAAGTAAAAATCAGATAATAATCGATATAATTGGCAAGTAGTATCAGATAGTAATCAAACAACAATCAGAGTACAATCTATTATTATTAGAAATCGTATAGCAATCAATATTAAATAAAATTTAGATAGTAATCACATAGCAATCGGATAGCAATCAAATTCTATACGATCAATGAATCAATGCGTGCATTTTTACTTTTCAGTTCCAATGCCTCAGGTTGGGTTGACTGATTTTGCTGTTTTTGTAAATTTTAAATTGCATGGACATGAGTCTAATTTTTATATCTTATTTTGGCATGTTTGTAACGGGCCGTTTTTGGAGTTTTTAGATACTTAAAATGAGAATATATAGTGATTATTCAATAAAACAAGATTGAAATATATTTTTGTTTTCGTTCGTTTTTTTTTTTTTATTTACCTCAATTTTAGGGATGAACGAGACAAAAGATGAGTGTTCATATCCAATTCATGGAAGGATGTTTGAATTAGGACGTATTTAGTTTAATTTTTTAATTATTTAATTTTGAAAAATAAGTCATTTGTAGAGAAAATTAATGTGTTTGGTAACCAGACCAAAATAGTTTTGGAAACAATTTCAAAATTTATTTTAGACTATTATAAAATAAAATTGATTTTTTTGAAAAACATTTTTTCTTTAGTCAATCCAAACGGACCCTTATTATCAGGTATGGATTAATTATATTTTTTGAGAATAATATTTAGTAGAAGATCAAGCAACTAAAAGTGAATGAGAAAATTGGAATAGGATTTTTATCAAGTGAAATGCATAAATCTTGGAATTGCATGGATTTAGATTGTGTGAGAGGGAAAATTGAATTTTTTTTCATTAAATCTTTCATTTATATCATTTTTTTAATTAAAATTTTTTAGGTTCCTAGTTATTGAAACAAACACTTAAATCAGATGGATTTTCTATTTCTTTTCTATTTCTTTTTTTTAGATCTAGATGGAAATTCATTTGATAAACAAGATTTTTAAAAAATACATGAAAATCAAGTATCTTGTTAAGTTGCATTATATGAAGATTTAGTAAAATAAGCATAAATCAAAATTGAATATGATATAGTTTTATCTTTGAATTAAGATATTTCTATTAATGTTTGTAGTTTTTTTTCTTATAAAATGAGACTAACAAATTTAAAACAATAATTATTACCTAGTCATTATTTATTTTAAGAACAAATTACTTTTTTTTTTTTTTTATCTCGAGAGGAGAGTTGATAATATTAGAGAGATATTTGGTAAAAATTAATTTAATTTTCTTAATTTTAGTTTTAGTGTAACTATTTATTTTTCCTTTTTAAAAATTCCATTGTGTTACAATTATTATAGTTTTCTTACCTTTATTCTCAACAACATAAATTTACTAATACGTTAAACTTTTTTTTAACTTTGGTTAAATTAATGAAATAGAAATAACTTTATAATTTTATTCACATTTAGATATTGTTGTTAGTGAGAAAGTTTGTTCAATAACAAATTATCACATCATTAATTTAAATTAATTATTGATAAATTAGAGATCCAATTACAAATCTACGTGTCCTCAAATTACATTGGAAAAGACCGGTATGAAGATTGACAAATTAAATAACGCCACTTGTCTAAGACAATATTTTAAAAAATGTCTAGTTCCATTTTTCACTCAAAATATGTCTAACGCCGCTTGTCTAAGACATTTTTTAATATGTCTAGTTCCATTTTTTACATAAAAAATGTCTAAACACCTTAATTCTTTAATTTATTTAATTTTAAAATGGACAAATATATCCTTTTGAAAATCTATTTAAAATGAAATCTAAATAAACAAATAGAATGAAAAATATCAAATCTAGTAGCCTAGACTAACAAAATCAAAAAACGAAATAGATGTAAATCATGATAAGAAATGGAAAGAAGATAGACTTAATTTTTTAAAACAAAAAACAAAAAAAAAATAGTTAACAGAAGCTTAAATGTTAAGTTAATTTGAATAATTAAAAATGTGTTTCGGAAGGATTTTGAACATGAAAAAATAACTTTTAAGGGCAAAAATCACTCTAGACATGCAACAAGATTTAAATTTCAAATCCAGTTCATCAATCAAATATCCAAGAAAACACACACCAAATCAGAGATGACATGGTGAGCCAAATAAACAATCAAAATTAATTGGCAAAAACAGCACAACTGGCATACAATAGTTACAACATTATGGCATTGCTGGGTAAATTTTGCATGTATTAAAGCAGCAGAACTACATGGAAGTGGGATTTTATCCAAGTAATTACAGAGAATCTAATTTATCCATCCACCTGTGACTACTCTACAAGGCAAAACTAAACCTGTATCCTCAATTTCTCAGATAGAAACTTTTTCAGCACCTCAAAACAATGACAAGCAAATCATTTTTTTCTTTCCATTCATTTTCAATGGTGGGGGATATACCTGACATTAGGGACCAGTCTGGAACTTTCTGCAAGGCAGTGAAGCGATGGTCCTTTTTCTCGACAGCAATCGGAAAACTGGAAGAAAAAAAATGTCGCCTGCTAAAAATTCTTTCCTCAACTGCAACAGAAGCAGCATCCCACATCCAGATAGATATTGCTTGCTGTGGACATTCCTCATTTCCAATATATAAATCAGGATGCCTATAAATACCGGATTGAAGACTGGTAAGGTTTTTGAGTTTGTTCCGAATGCAAATCATCTGTGTCGTACCAATAATCTGTTTGTGCTCATATTTGGTGCAACATGGAAGAAAGGTTGTCTCAGTTTTATCCCCAAAGGTTGCAGGTTCCTAGAAAGAATCTTTTTCACATGACTAGCCTTCACTTAAAGTTGCAAGGCTAGGTCTGGCTGCTGGGAGTCAACCAAAACACTAGAGGATTGTTTCACGGGAGACCCAGGAGACTGAAAACCGATATTCAAGTCGGGAGGAAGCATTTCCTGTTTCTTCCTTGGTTGGTTATGTGGGCTGAGAGTTCGCCAAGTCGACTGCAACTGGAACTTAGACATGTCAGCCTGGACTAGCTGAGGGTAAATCATGGACCGGTTTTGCAGCTGTTGTTCATTTGGTACAAGAGTGGCTTGTGAAACAAATGCCTGCATAGGGAAATTGCTCTTCTCAGATTGGAGCTGATTGCCTCCAGCACGAAACTCCCCCCATGCTCGTGTCATTTGCGGATGAAATTCCCGAGCTGGATTATATAATGAATCTGCAGAGATTTGACCTTTAGGTGCAGAATTATCTCTGACTTGTTTAAACCCTCCAGCCCCAATGGACATCCATGCACGAGAAGCTACTGCTGCAGCATTATTAGAATCGTCTCTCGTTGCGGAAGGAGCTGATGACAAAGTTGGCAGAGAATCAGATGAAGATTGATTGGATAAGTTCTCTTGTTTTGGGGCTCTTTCAGACATCATTCTCATCAATTGTACTGGCTTACTGGGACCCAGGTCCTGTCCATGAGAAGTTGCCACTGGGGCCGTTTGAGAAGGCAAGCTAGAAGATGATAAAGCAGCCCGTGGACTATTCAAACAATTGCTCGGGAATTTTCCATTAGGCAATCCCCCAGTTACAACGCCACCATTAACACCAGGCAGTTTATAAGGCACGGATTGAACAAGATTTAAGTTTACCGATGTCATATCTCTAGACCTGGTCACGTTTGAATTGGCTTGCTTCTCCACACCAAGATCAACTTTATTTTGTTTTGGTGAGGGCAAGGAATTTAACTCAACTTGCTTTTTGATCTTCTCTACCTCAGTAAAATCCTTGGTCTGCTGGTTTTGCTGAGGAGGACCGGGATTTGGGGTGGACTTAAAGAAAGATGACTTCCCATCTAAGGTGGATCCTCTAGCAAGACCATTCACTTCTGTTCTTGGTGCACTAAGAGAATGTTCCTTCTTAGGCAAAGGAGTATCTGAAGGCTTTCCATCCTTTCTTAATTCGCTGGTAGAATGCAAGTTACGATTGAAATCAGGCTCCTTCTTGTTGTGGTTCTCAAACATTAATACAGGGGTTGGAAGTGGCTCATATTCTCCCACCCAACCACGGCCGAATTTACATCCAACAGGTACAGCCTGCTCAATCCTCTGGGAGGCAACTTTCCACGCAATAGGACCGAGTGTTGCAGCAAATCGAGCGAGACTCCTAGCATAGGAATACTCCGCATGAAGCCCCACCTGATTACCAAAATACAAATGGAAAAAAAATGAAAATCACATGATAAGGCCACCCACTAGTGACTGCAGAGACCAGTTTCTTTGTGACAATACCGCAACAAGCTGTCTTATTTCATCCTCGAAGGTTGAAAATATTGACTCTGATCTTGGCGCTGGTGAATTAGAAATGTTGTAAGTTGCACGCCGGTTGTCATCAAGCACAGATGTCTTTCTCCCCAATTTACCTAGAAGACCCTTTCCTATAAAAATTAGAAGTAAACAAAAATTGATTCAGATGTCTGGACAAAAAAATTTGCTTGCAGAGTGAATGTAACGACTAATCAAGCAGATCTATGGGATATAGAAGAAAAAGAAGAAGGGAAAATTCCATCCTGAATCTTAACTAAAAATTATGCCTCAGCTATCTCAGGGATTTACATGGGTAGTTTGAAACTAGACTGCATCAGTTCCTATTGAACAATACCTGAGAAGAGCTCTTCAGCCTTGTCCTGATTAGTAGCATCAAAGAAGGAGGAACTACCCTCTACTTGCCCGTCCATATTGCTAGGTACCTCGTAGCCGACACCTTGGATTGGATTGGAACTGTTCTGTACATCTCCCGTGGCAGCAAGGGTTGCACCTGAGGAAAAATCAGATCCAATGGGTTCCTGCAAAGTCCTGAAAAAGGGTTTCTTTGGTGGTTGCTTCTTGATGTAAGAATTGGATTTCGTACTCTGCTCCAACTTCAACTCTTTCTCAGAGCGTTCAACTTCATTTCTTACTCTCTCGAATTTCTTCTTGGCTAGCTCTTGAATGGAACGTGCCTTTACAAAACAAGTACGTTAACTAACTGAGAAGGCAGGAAATAAAGAAATTTGAAAAGTCAATCATTATACCTGTTTGTGGTAAATGGTTTCTGGTGAATTGTATTGCATCGCATTTGAGCATATCAGGAAAACATCACTCTGCATCCAAGAAGCTAAATAATTAACAAAATATAGTAAGCCCTACCTCAAGCATTATTCTCGAAACAAGGTTTGACTAAAGTAGTAGATAATGGCCAACTATATAGTCACCATAAACAACATTATGAAGCAAACTAGAATGAAACATCCGCCCCTCCCTTGGAAAAGAAAATAAAATCACTGCTTCTGAAGGAAAGAACCTCCATTCACCCAAAACAGCTCCTGAGTTAGGCCGAGAACAAAATGCAAGGCACAGCATAGAGGCGAAGCACTGATAATTTGATGGCCAATACATACAAGCAAAGAGAAAGGATAAAAAGCCTAACTGAAACCAGCAAGCCAGAAGATTAAAAAAAAAAATCTCAAATTAATTTAAATGAGTGTGAGAAAGAGAGACTACAAAGGTTTTCAAAATGACAAGCCAACTAGGACCCATGAAACAAACTAAATCCAAAATTTCCTCGTGTACTCTCTTCCTTTTGTCAAGAATCTTTCATTGCAAGTTTCAACATCTCAAAAAAGTGAAACATAGCAGAATCATTTGGAGTTTTCTTCATGAATGGAAGACACCACTTTTAAACTTGGCTAAGAATGTTGAAATGCAGAGATACACTTTGTATTTGAAACCAAACTACAGAGATGAGATTGATAAACTTTTCAGCCGGGCTGAGGGATGATCCTGCAGGAAAATGAAGACTTCGATAGGCCTACGAGAAGAGAGTTCAACCAAATGAATTTCCACCCTCCTGGGATTTCTAAGCTTCACTGGATGAGCAAACACTTAAAACCATTCAGGATTGAGATCTATGTCAGCATTACAGATTGGATGGAAGTCAGAAAGTCAGCTGGAAGATTAGCAGGCAAGTTACCAACAACCATTGAAAACCGAAAATCCATTCCGCAATCAATGGTGGCTTTACATGTTAGCCTGGGGAGCTTAAAGCTACAACGCCTTAAAGAAGAAGAAGAAGAAGAAGAAGAAGAAAGAAAAGGAAAGGAGTAAGAAAGAAAAGAGAAGATCAGCCGTCAACGTACAAAGCAATGATATTCTGACAACTGTTCCAACCCCCACCCAAAGGAGACAAAGAAACACAGTACTGGCAGGCACATTAACACATCCAATGAAGGGATGAATGGCACCATGTTTGTCGCTAAGTCAGCCCCCCATTAGCGGCATTCCACAACTAATTGACCGTTGGATCGTCAAAGGCTGGGAAAAGCCAGGACAAGTTTTGGCTCCCAAAACTCAGCAAACGGAAAACCTCAAAGGCACGTGCATGTAGAAGAAAACTCTCCAACCAAAGAATTGGGCACCCACCTCAAATTGTTCCAAAGTTGAATATGATCCGTTGGCCAACTTATTCCTCACGGTAGCAAAGTCCATAGGATGATCAATGACATCGTGATAGTCAGGAAGCTACAACAAACAAACATTATTTCAAATTTGGATGTTGAGGAACGCTGAAACAACCACATAAGAGGGATGAAAATCGCAGACCTCTTCAGGATCAACTGGTTCAGCGTAGACACCATAAGTATCCTTCCTGCCACCATTTCAGATGTTAATTCTAAAAAAAAATTGGAATTTCATATCATAACAAAATCCAAAAGATAAAACAGATTCAATGCCCCCCATACTTCTGAAGTTTGTCAAGGATCAACTCCAATGTCTTCTTATCAGGTAATGGTATCCCGGATGATCGATCTGAGGGAGTCCCTGATCAAAGAAACATCACACATTAGACAAACCCAATTCAAATACAAAGCTCAAAGATCAAAAAAGACAAATTAGGAATAAACCCACAAACTAGAATCACAAATTTCAATTGAAAAAAGAACACAAACCTGGAACAGAGTCGGACCCTTTTGAGCCCACCTTCCTTCCCCTTTCCTGTCAAAATCCATTGTGTCAAACAAAAAGGCATTAAACAAACTCATAAATTCTCATACAACACGAGTCATAAACAAGTATAGAAAGAGACAGAGACAGAGACAGATAAGGCAGACAACATGGAAAGATAAAGGGAGAGAGAAAGAGAAAAAAATGAGTGATTGAGTGAATGGTGGAGAGAGAAAGGTGGGAGAGTGTGATCAGATTCTGTAGGGGTGTTAGTTTTTGACGGTTGACCTCAAAATCCTTAATAGCTCTCAAATCCCCGACACATTCCAAAGACCTAGTGAGAGAAAGTGAAACGGAAATTCGAGAAATGGGAAAGGGGTAAGAGTAATTTTGAAGTCTGGACCAATTGCATAAAAATCTCAGTGATCTCAGCTGAGCTGGACACTCCTCTCTGTTAAACCATACACTTCCCAAATCCCCACTCTGTTTTCACTCACTCACTAATTTTCCACAACCTCTCTTGTTCATAATCTTTTCTTCCAATAGATCAATCCACAGCAGTATTCTGGTTAAGTACCTCATCAATGTCATCGTCTTCATTTTCATCTCCACGAATTTGATCATCGTAGTCATCATCTTCATCCTCTTCTTCACCAATAATCCTCCTCTTCTTCAATGGCTTCCTCTCTGGTTCATCTTCTTCACCTTCCGACGCCGACGAACCATACTCAAGCGCGTGTGCATCACGCGCCTCTGACCTAGAAAGTCCGTCCACTGGAGATAGATGCGTTCCATCTCTTCCTTGGTTCAGCTTCACAACAAGCTTAAGCTTCTTCTCTCTCCTCCTCTCGTCTTCTTCCTCATCGTCATCGTCTTCTTCAAGAAAGTCGTCGTAATCGATGTTATACCTCACATTCCGGCGACGGAGACTCCGCCGCGGTTCTGATTCCGACGATGTCAGTCCTCCACCGGACCGCCGTGCCAGATCTGCCTTCGATGGTCTACCTTTCTTCTTCCTCTTCACGATCTGACCCATCCCTTTCCCTCCTCTCTCTCTCTCTCTCTCACTACCAAAATTTTCTCTCTCTAGAATTCACTCTCTCTCTCTTATCTCTCCACCCTTTTGCTTTGGTACATTATTTTCGATGCTGGTTTGGCTTTTTCGTGAGGCATCTGTGAGGTCCAAGCCTAAACCGAACCTCAGCTTCGGATTCTGAACCTAAGGTTTTGTCCTCCTTCGGTATCAAGTTTTCATTTCCACTTTTCTTATTTTAACCCTTATGCGTAAAAACAGTGCTCTTCAAGACGGCGTATTGTGCTGCCCGTTGCCCGTATTAGCTTCCGTGTTGCTTTTGCTCCTGCCCGTGGTTCTAACGTCATTTCTCTTTTTCCTTTTTTTTTTTTTTACTTTTCTTAATTACGTGCTTTAAGCGCGTGTTGTACACGACTTTATATTTTAGATTCTTTTCACCTATCTGACGCCCAATTAAGAGGGAAAAAAATCTGCGGATTATTTTTAATTTCTACGAATTATTAAATACAGTCATCACTGTATTAAATTTTCATTGATATTTTTATATTTAAAATAATGTTCTAATATTTTATAAAGATATCGAATTGTAGTAAAGATAAATAACATTAATTTTTTGAAAAGAAGCTCCGAGTCACTTAGAACGATAGAGAAAAATATCAAACTGTACTACTTAACTAACCCCCTTGGGACTTAGGAGGTGGTAAAGTAGTCTAAAAACCTTTGAAATGATCATTTTTATTATATTATAAAAAAATCATGAAATATCATAAATAAGCAAAAAAAAAAAGTTATTGATATGAATATAATATAAATAATCAATATTTTAACTTGTTTAAAAAATGTAAAGTGTTCATTTATTAATTAAAAATAGTTTTTGTGATATTTTGTTTTTATAACTTTTTCAAAAATATCCTTTGATATCGATATTTCATGGATGTTTCATAAAATTAAAATCTCGACATTTCAAATCTTAGTCATCAAACATCACGATATAATTGTGTTCTAATAATGGTCATTGAACATTTATTTAGAAGTATACATGTTCTCTAATGGTTATTACATATAAATTCGAGATATTTATTTTTCATATATCAACCAATGAAAATTTTTCAGTTGTATTAATAATTTCACAAAATAATTTTTATAGGTTAAATTATAGAAAATGTCCTCAAACTTTACACTTCGTGTCGAAAATATCTTAAACTTTCAAAAGTTTTAAAAAATATCCCTAAACTTTCAAATAAAAATTCAAAAATACCCCTATTATTAGTTTTGGATGGAAATCATTAATGTTTCGTTTTAAAAAATATGCATAAATGTTGAAATGTTTCAAAAGTACCCAAAAAACTTCAAACAACTTCAAAGCTATTCTTAATGTTAGTGTTATATCAAAGACGGGAGCAAAGGAGAAAGAGGAAATGGAAGAAAGAAGTGATGGATGTAGATAATAGGTAAGATTATTTTTAACTTTTTGTTTTCAAGGTAAGGGTCCTAATGCAATTTTTGAAAGTTTAGAGATATTTTTGCAACGAGATATTAACGTTTTCTATTCATACACTAACCATTTGGAGTTTTTTTAACTTTTAAGATACTTTTTAAACTTTTGACATAAAAGTACAAAATTCAAGGATTTTTAAAAAATAATTTAGCCTTCTTAATATTTTGAAAAGTTGTTGTGTTGGGATATTTTCTATTAGAAAAAAGAAAGGAAAAAAAAAAAAAAGTTGTTGAGTTAGGAGGGGAATTATAATTGGGCTTAAATGGGCCAGTGCTGATATTGCATGTGGCCCAATTTTAATAATTTCTTCTGCAGATTTTCCGTGCACTGCTTTTGGATGGCAGTGTCAAATGTGTTGCAATTATGAGCTTGCTTTTTTAGTATATATTATAAAGTTTTATTTCGTGTTCTTATTTTATTGTGGTATTATTGTTTCGCCTTCTGAAAATATAATAAATTGGTCTAAAAAAAGAAAATATAATTAATGTTGAAGATTTATTATCCAAATTCAATTTTTAGTTGACTAGTTGAAGTTTGAATATCTGATTTTTTTTCTTTTGTTAAAAGTAAGTTGACGTTTAAGCTAGGTTTATATCCATCGATTTAATCTAAACTGTATATATTTCTTCTGAGTTCAATAATCATAGGTGTAGAAATATAACAATTAATGTTGAATATGGTAAATGACGTCTTATCCACATAATTATAATTGAATTGAGAAAGAAAAAATAAATTCTAAACCCAAGATAAGAATGTTCAAGTTTAACTAAAAAATTATTAACGTTTGTCAAATTTAGTACAACAAATCAATACAGGTATTAAGTGGCAAAAGAGCAGTAGTAACAATTGAAGGTGTGAGTTTTACTCTATGTAGCTTTAATAGTTAATTTGATTAAATAAAAAAATCAAATAAACAATCCGTGAAATGATTTATATTTTTTTCATCTTAATTGAAAAATATATATTGGTGAGTTAAATTATTCTAGATTGGGGATTAAATCAAACATTAATCTATTACTATATTAGTTTAGTATAATTGGAAGAAAACAGTTATAATTTTTATTTTCTTTCTTCATAACAGTATTTTAATTATTATATTTACTAAATTAAAACTAAAAATCAGTTTTTTGCATCTCATTATTGATTTAAAAATATGTATATATCCAATACAAGAAAGTGATTAATTACTGAAAAACGGTTAAAATGAAAATGATGTTTTTTGATTTCCTTCCAATTATGTTGGTATCAAATGCAGTAATTTTAGGGTGAAACACACGCGCCAGTCAGGCGAGTGAGAGCTAATTTTCAACAATTATTTGACAAAAAAGGATGAAAGTGACAGTGGGTCCCAGACCAACCCAGCACTTTGACCAAACCACCCACTGAATATATTATTTTACGCGTCTGCTGGACAGGATATTTTCGTCATTTCATAACCTCCTGGCTTCTGATTTACTTCATCTACAACGTGGCATTATATTTACCGTTCTTTTAAACATTTAGGGCTGTTTTCTATGCTGTGAACGGCTCTGATGAAGCCGCGCGTGATTAGAGGTCCTATAAATCTGATTACAAATTGATTGGTTTCTGCATGTAGGACCCCCTGGTGGAATTAAATAAAGTTTTTTAAGGAAATTACAAAATAACCCTTGATGGTTATTATAGTACGTGGGTATGATTATTTGTGTATATTTGAGTGGTAACCTATTAATAATCTTTATTTATGGTAGATACTATTTTAGTAAAATAGTAAACACTTGAAAAATAAGGGAAGAGAGGATGAGAAATAAATAGTAAATATCGTAATTTAAAATAAAAATAGTGGAGTTAATTATAGGTTACAATAGTTGAAGCACATATTATTATAATTTGAGCTCCAAATATAGGGTGGACTACCTACAAACACCTCCTAAAATATCGATAGTTTTAAAAGAAAATGCGGATAATCTCAATTTTATGAAGATTTATATCAAAGTATATAAAATATATGAAAGAATTAGATTAATAAATTTAAAACATATAAATAATTCAATAAACAAATGTTTTATAATTTCAAATGAGTTTAAATATTTGTTTTAATATTCTATTCTTGTTGGCTACATTTTGTTGCTATTTTTTTCAAATAATTTATTAATTTTGAATGGTATAATAGACATGTTGTTTGTCGCTTATGTTCATATATGAAAATATCGATAGAAATATATAGAAATGTAGGTAATAATTTAATACCAAGGAACTGACTAAATATTTGGTGGTTTTTAAAAAAGTAAATGCATTAAATCAAAGTAAGCAAACACCAACAACCATACACCATCAACTCCCTTACAGAATGAGAGCCAGAAAGAAATCCTTCCATGTCCCATAAAACTCTGAAGAGAATGTTAAAAAAGCTAACTTGTTGTCAACTTTGTGTTAGTCGCTGTCAATTCTGGATCTCAAGCATTGCTATGTCGTAAAAGATCTACTGCTTTCAAAATCGGCGCGACCTCAGTGGTAAATCGCCAGAAGTCGATTGCTCCCCAAAGTTAACAAATACCCTTCTCAAACGTGCACTCGTCAAAGAAGGATTGGAATCAAGTAGAGACTTTGCTCAGAATTAAATCATTTTTAATAGAGAAAAATATCATTTCAAACAATCATTTCTCTTTTTATAAGAATCCAACAAAAACGTTTTTCTAAATTAAATGTTTCAGATTTTAATTAAATAGGGTTGTAATCTCCACATTTGAAAACAAGACTTTGAATTTGAAAGAAATCTTCTTAGAGTTTAACCTCTCAAGCTTATGCTTTCTTTGTATTCTTGTGTTTAGAATGTACGATTAGGAATTTCAGTCTAGTTTGATCAATTAGATTGTGGAAAGTTCGAAATCTTGAAGTCAGGAACAAGTTCTCCTTTCTTCTTGATCATTGATCAATTTTTCAAGCTAAATCTGTTTAGCTTTCTTGGGGTTGCTTAGTAAATAGATAATTAGGGTTATTCTTATTACTGTTGTGGGGGTTCACCTTGTTTAGGAGGAGAGTTCTCAAACGTTACTTGTTTATTTGTACTCTAAACATATTATATCCTTACTTGTTTTCTTTTCCATGTCATCTTTCTTTCTTTAATTTCATCTACTTCTATATTTCTTGTGAATCTTCATCTTTTCATTTATCTTGCTTCACAGGTTATTTGTGCTTGCTGCAAAAAGGAAAAAAAAAAAGCAAAAAAAAAAGTGACTTTTTCATCTCCTTTTATTTTCTTGATATTATACTTGCTGGAAAAATTAGAAAAAAAAAATTGTCTTTTGCATCTTTCCATAATTTTTTAAAAGAAAAAAATTCGAGATTTTGTGTCTTTTCGTTTTCTAGGATATTTTGAAATTTCTTGCATGCTTCTCATAAGAATACCATAAGATTTGCTAAAGTTTGAGATATTAGAAGTCTTATAGTATGTTTCACAAAAGAAGAAATCATCGTGCATCCGATAGTAGCGATGATAATTTTTGGAATAATATTCGAGGAAGTTTGGTTGAGTTACGTAATTTGATGGATTACATATCTCGATTGAATGAAAAGCTAAAGTTGCAAAAGCTAGCAAGAAGCAATCATGCCATGTGAGCTATTAAAAATCAAGAAGATAGTCTATTACTAGAAATTGATCAACCATTTCAAGATGAGAGAAATGCACCACCAACAAGAAAGGAAGGTTCCAATGATGGGGTTGTTGAGATGAATGATTCTGATCATCAAAATTTGGGAGAGGAATCAGAAGGTAAAGTTGTCATGGAGAGTGAGGAAATATTTAACCTATGTGTATGGAATGAGATCATAACCAATTCTCTAAAGAAAAGTGAAGACAATGTGAAGTCTAAAAAATTAGACAAAAGTGAGGAGAGAGAAGAGTGTAAAACAAGAGAGAAAAGTGAGACAAAAGAAACACCAAAGAGTTTCCGCGAAAAAAAAAATCACCAAGTAAAGAAAATCATGCATGTCGGATTTATTCTCCAACTAATGTTCTTTCCAATTTTTTTTCTCATGTTCTTAATGGCTCATTGACGACATGGAGAAAGAAGCGCATAACTCAGTACATGAAGTTCTTATTCAATAAACATGAATATGTTACAATTCACTTGTTTGAACGAGCTCGACAAGATGATTACAAAGTTTCTTTACAAGATGATCCTAAAGATTCGAGGACGAATCTTCTCGAAGAATGGGAGAATGATAAGAAGCTGACCATCATAGAAGAACATGAAGTTTTACAAGAGAAAAATGAAGCTCAATCCAGCTCAATCAAAGCTCATGTTGAAAATCCATGGGAGAGCTTTCCAAGTCAATCTAATCATGAGGCAATCATTATGCCTCAAAAACCAATGATGAGCTAGAGCTAAAAGACTTCTAGAATGATTAAATGGTTTTCTTTGATAAATTTCTAGTCAATGGTGAAGAGTTGCAACCATTGAAGCTCCAAGAGTCATTTGGTCATTCAAAAGCCATCGTGAATCTAAAAATTCATATTCATTTACATTATTAACGTCCCTTGTATTTAATTAATGTTATGAATTTACATTTATTAGAGTAGTTGAAAAGGTATTACATGAATGTAGCTAATATAAGTGAAATGTTGCATCCTTTCATGGTATCTATTCAATTAGTTTAAATAGGGTTGTAATCTCCACATTTGAAAAAAGACTTTGAATTTGAATGAAATATGCTTAGAGTTTAACCTCTCAAGCTTATGCTTTCTTTGTATTATGTTTAGAATGAATGTTTAGGACTTTCAATCTAGTTTGATCAATTAGATTGTGGAAAGTTCGGAATCTTGAAGTTAGGGACAAATTCTCTTTTCTTCTTGATCATCGATCAATCTTTCAAGAAAAATATGTTTAGCTTTCTTGGGATTGTTATCATTTTATTTAATCGGGGTTATTCTTATTATTGTTGTGGAGGTTCGTGTAGAATAAGGAGAGTTCTCGAACGTAATTGAGGTAGTTCCCTTTATTATTAATGATAAAGGGAACTACCTCAACCATGTTGATAAAGGGAACTACCTCAATCATGTTTGAGAACTCCCCCTAAACAAGGTAAAGCCCCACAACAATAATAAGAATAACTCTGATTAACTATTTAGTAAGCAACCCAAGAAAGCTAAACAGATTTAGCTTGTAAAATTGATCGATGATCAAGAAGAAAGGAGAACTTGTTCCTAACTTCAAGATTTCGAACTTTCCACAATCTAATTGATTAAATTATATTGAAAGTCCTAAAACATGCATTCTGAACATAAGAATACAAAAAAAAGCATAAAGCTGGAGAGAATAAACTCTAAGGAAATTTCATTCAAATTCAAAGTTTTCACTTTTCTTTAGAGAATTGGTTATGATCTCATTCCCTACACATACTTCAAATATTTCCTCACTCTCCACAATAACTTTACCTTATGATTCCTCTCCCAAACTTTGATGATCAGAATCATTCATATCAACAACACCATCATTGGAACCTTCCTTTCTTGTTGGTGGTGTATTTTTCTCATCTTGAAATGGTTGATCAATTTTTGGTAATGGACTGTCTTCTTGATTTTTAATAGCTCGCATGACATGATTGCTTCTTGCTAGCTTTTGCAACTTTAGCTTTTCATTCAATCGAGATATATAATCCATCCAATTATGTAACTCAGCCAAACTTCCTCAAATATTATTCCAAAAATTATCAACACTAGTGTCAAACGCACGATGATTTCTTCTGTTGTGAAACATACCATAAGACTTTTAGTATCTCAAACTTTATCAAATCTTATAGTATTCTTATGAGAATCATGCAAGAAATTCCAATATAGCCTAGAATGTGAAAAGACAATCTCGAAGTTTTTTTCTTTAAAAAAAATTTGAAAGATGAAAAAGACAATTTTTTTTCTAATTTTTCCAACAAGTATAATATCAAGAAAATAAAAGAAGATGAAAAGTCTTTTTTTTTTTCACTTCTTCCCCCCCCCCCCCCCCCCTGCAGCAAGCACAAATAACATATGAAGCATGAAAAATGAGAAGATGAAGAGTCACAAGAAATATGGAAATATATGAAATTAAAGAAAGAAAGATGACATGGAAAAGAAAACAAATAAGGATATAATCTGTTTATAGTCAAAGCTCTGATACCAAATGATAAAGGGAACAATACTTTGAATTTGAATGAAATTTCATTAGAATTTATTCTCTAAAGGTTTATGCTTTTTCTTTGTAATCTTGTGTTTAGAATGCATGTTTTAGGACTTTCAATCTAGTTTGATCACTTAGTTTATGGAAAGTTCGAAATCTTGAAGTTAAGAACAAGTTCTCATTTCTTCTTGATCATCGATCAATCTTCCAAGCCCAAATCTATTTAGCTTTATTGTGTTTGCTTACCAATTAGTTAATCGATATTATTCTTATTACTGTTGTGAAGGTTCATCTTTGTTTAGGGGAGTTCTCAAACATGATTGAGGTAGTTCCCTTTATTAGAAAGCCTCTCTTATTTTTAGATCATTCCGTATTAATCTCAAAACAAGAATCAAAGTATAATATCACTCGAAATTTCTTCCCGACACAATTCATTCATGAAGAACAAAGCAAACTAACAATCAATTATGCTTATATGTTAAAAAAGGAAATTACCTTATTAATTTTGTACCTCTTCATTCATTGAATCCAAGTTAATCCATAATTTCAGATTTGAAGTTCCTCACCGACATCCAAAGAGATGAATTTCTCCTCAAACAGAATGCCATGCATTATTGCCTCCACCAACATCCACAGCGGACTCCAGTAGATTCTTTAAGTTCCATATTGATCGACTCGGTTGAGATGATCGCAAATATGGATTCCAATTCGAACTCACTTCTAAGATCCAATAGTGAGATGAACCTTTTTGAATCCGATTAAGTGCTTTTCTGGCGACCAGATCTGGATTGGAGTAGTTGCCAAGATGAGAATGGTGTGAGATCCGTTGACAGTTCCGGTATTCTTGATTCGATTTGGAGAGGGAGATTGAAGATGGAGGTGCAATCGATCAATATTCTTTCGATTTTGCTTTCAAATTGTTAGTCGTCGTCAATTCCGGATTTCACTTATTGTTGTGTCGTGGAAAATCCACTACCTTGAAAAGCAAAACCGATGCGCCTCGGTGCTAAATCGCCAAAAACAGTTGCACCCCAAGGTTAACACGCAACATCCTTCTTAGACGTACACTCGTCGAAGAAGGATTGGAATCGAGTGGAAAATTTGCTCAGAATTAAATTATTTTTAATAGAGAAAAATATCATGTCAAACTCAATTTTCACTCTTATGGACTAAAACAACCATTTTTCTTTTTATAAGAATCCAACAAAAATATTTTTCTAAATTAAATATAGAAAACGTTTCAGATCTTAATTAAATACGAAAATGTTTCATATCTAAATTGAATAGAAAAACGTTTCATATCTAAATTAAATAGGAAAATGTTTCATATCTAAATTAAATATAGAAAATCGTTTTCAAATTTAAATTAAATATGAAAATACATTTAGAAATTTTTGGCTAATTTTATCAAGTCATTTTCTCAAATTGACTAGTTGACTAGTCATTCCCAATATTTTGTTCTTCTTTCTAAAGACTACAAAATAGAGAAATATATAATTAGAGCACAAGCGAAATTGAGAGCCTCTTTAAAAAGAAATTCGAGTCTACTCCAAAGAATTAGACACGACAAACAGCGGAGGATTTTAAATATGCCAATGCCTCTTGAATTCAACAAGGCTTTCGACCACTGTTTTGGTTTCCTAGACTTTAACCCCCAATTATGGATCATAAACTTGCAAGCATCCATAATAGGCTTCTAATACGAAATAATTTTCTTATAGTTTTAATTCCTATAATTCATCTTTGTTGTACATCATGTTTGAACTTTTTTTTTAAATAAAAAATGGATGAAAATACCATTTTCAATTTTTTAGTTTTATTTTATGAGTCTTTTGTTTCATGGATATCTTCAATTCTTATGGAATGAGTATCTTAGATTCTAGTAGACATCTGGATTACCACGTTTGTTTTGTTGTATTGTAAGATGTCCTATTATCTAGAGATTCTTGGACATCCTAGAATGTTCTCACGGAGAGCATCTCAAGAGTTTTAGATGTCCTCCTCAAACATAGGTTTTCTAAATTCTCATGTTGAAAGGCATTCACATTTTACGTTTTTGCCATTCCTTATATATATATATATATATATATATATATATAGTTTATTTTCTTAATCAAATTTAAATTCAAATTAATATTTATCTATAAACAAAATCTTAAATTATTGTATAGATTTTTTATTAAGAAAAATAACATATAAAAATATTATACATTGTATTAATTTAAAAATAAATTTAAATTAATAAAAACAAATATGCTGCATAAGTTCCAATTAATTAATTAATTATAAAAAAATAAATAGTCGTAAGTACAGTTTTTGAACATTATATAAGTTTAGGATATTCTCAAGTAAAAATCATACGAAACAAATACAATTATCAAAATATTCTTAGATATATGTAAAAATATTTCTACAAAACAGACATGATTATCCGACAATACCAAACATTTATAATTACAAACATTTATAATTTTGAATATCTAAAGATTCTAATTATCTATATTCTCACAATACCAAACCATCTTAAAATACAAAGGAAGAAATAAACATAAGAAGCAGAATAATCAGTGACGAAAGCATTCGCCTATGGTTAGTGATTATCATTCCTGATTTACGAGAGATTAAGTACTCAACTAGGTTTCAATTAAAAAAATTGGTAAAAAAGTAGACTCTTGAAATAAATAGTGAATTGTGTCTCTTCAACATACCGATCAAATTTGACAAAGGTCTATTTGGTAGAAAATTTGAAAATAGAAATTTAAAAAAAATGGATTTAAGAACAACAGAGTCGTATATCATATTTTTATATATGTGTTTGGTAGCAGATTCAAAAATTGGATTTTTATAAATGTTTTTAACATAAATTATATTCATAAATAAATGTTTTTAACATAAATTAATAATAGTTTATCGTTAACTAAATACTACAACTAGTTATGATTTACAAATACATAGAAAACACATTTTAAATAATGGTTTATTTGATTTATAATACATTACATAATACATATTATTTTTTTAAAAAAATGATAGAGTTTAAACGCGACATATCATATTTCTAAATATTTTCATTTTTATTTAATATAATTATTTAATTTAAAATTTAAAATTTAAAATCCAAATACAATGAAAATATAAAAATATTGTTTTTAGAATTTTCACTGCTTAGATTATAAAACTCGAAAACAATTTTTAAAAATAGAATCTGGGTTATCTGCCAAACACATATTTATCGAATTCTATGAATATGAAAATATAAAACATAGTCTGGATTCTTTAAAATATAAACCTTAATTTTTTTTTCCTACTGCCTTCTCTCTTCTAAATATATTTTCAAAATTCATTAAGATTTTCTTATGTTCTCTACTAAATATATGTTTTGATATATATATATAATGGATATATGTATTTCTTTTGTTTAGGTATAAACGAAAGTTTTTTTTACCATATCAAATTGAATTGAAATTTTGAATATAAATAAATAAATAAATAGATATGTGTATGCGTGCGTGCACACATACTTATCCTTCCCTTAACAACAACTTTGAATTCGTATTCTAGGGGAGAACACAACTTGAAATACAAAAACAATTAGCACATCAGTGTGGTGCGTGCCACATAGGCTCCGATGCATAAGTTAGCTAAGAAAGTTATGTAGCAAGTAGAGATTTTGAATGTATAATTCGGCTTACTTCTCTTGGAGGATTTACCATATATTTATAGCATTCTTTGGTGTTGACCCTTTCCTTTAGGATTTTCGAGTCATCTCTTTGTTTGATTTTCCTATTTTTGGTTGGATCTCCTACATGGTGCCTCCTTGTGGGCTTGTTTTTTGGGTCGGTCGTGGCTTGGGCCGAGGTCGAGCCTCGTGGCATGTGGGCCGAGGTCGAGCCTCGTGGCATGGGTTTCAACCTATGCCTCCTTGTGGGCTTTTCTCTTCAGCCTAAAGCATTAATGTTTCCTATGTCATTTTACATTATTGCCCCTTGTCTAAATTAGCCCATAACATTAGCCCCCACTCCAAGTTTGACTTTGTGAACCCTCTCTTTACTAATCGAACTCTTCAATACAAACTTGGGAGTATAGTTCTAACTCTTGTTGCTTATTTGATAGTTTTCGATTGTAATTTATGTCATATCGGCCTTGTTATTGTTGATATAGCCATATCGAACTTGCCTCCTCCAAGATCATTCTCGGAGCTATGGCCATGCTTGGAATATCTAACTGAGTTTTTTTAAGACCCAGCTAAGTTTCTGGCGCATATCCACCACAATTAAGTAGTGTTGAGCACAAAATTTATGTTGTGCTTGTCCTTTCTTAAAGGGCATAGGCATATGAACTTGGTTTTTTTTTTTTTTTTATATTCAGAATAGCCTCTTTCGGGACGAGCCTAATCGGGAATATTAGTTAAATTGTCGTTGTATTTAACTAGTTTCCTAGTTTTCATCCTCCTACATTAAAGTGTAGTTAGCTTGCCTGCCTTTTTATAATGGGCTTCGACACCCTTCTTAAATCCGACCCAGGTGAGTAACCTGTGTTTTGTATCTATATTCTATAGTTTTGTTGATTACCTAAATCTTTGTTGCTTTCTCATTAGTCGACTCAGTTAACTAATCTTTCCCCTTTTCTATACTTTTGCTTCCCCTAATGTAACAAAATTCCCCATATAACTTCCCTTGATGCCACGTGCCTATTATGAGATGGTCAACCTTAGTTCCTGATCAACCGATTGTGTATGAGGGATAATTATAAGAGTAGAGATGGTCTAAGTGCAAGCATACACTATCAATGATGTAATAAACCTTGGAGTATTCCAAGGGTCGAATCTTAGGAGACTAGTTTCATTCTAGTTCTTTTAAGGCAATGTACTCAATGTAACCAAAAGTGACCAAGTGTAAACAAATAGTGGTTAGGTTGGATGTCGATAAAGGCAGTAAACAATAATGGATGAACAAGGATTCAATTATGTTTCATCCAACTAGGCAATATGCCTTGGGCAATATGCCTTGGGCAATGTGGCTACATCATATCTGGACAACGATTTAGTCATTGATAGAAAACTCTTCTTATTCAGTCTAGTGTCAAGTTTCTTTAGGAGCTCTAAGCAGCTAATGCCTATATTTCTATATTTAGCTTAATTTTATATTAATTTTCATGCAACTTCTTTATACTATGGTGTACTTTATTTCTAAGGCTATGTGACAATCCTATTTCTACGCTTTTAGTCCCATATTCCTGTGTGAAATCAGTTTACATCCTAAATTTCTCATTATTAATACTTTACTAAATTACTAAATTAAATGGCCAATTTAACTTAATAATTTTTATCCATAAATTCAACGGAGGAAATTGTACAAATTAAAGAGGTATGAAACATAGACATTGTTCAAGCCATAAAACCCTAGGATATTCACATAATTATATCCTTTAGATAATTTAACTTATGATTAAGAACAAAATAATGGATTTCATTAAATCATAAACCATGATACAAGACAAATGTTCAAAAGGATAAATGATGAAAATGGAAAAGTGCAAAAATAAACTAAAGGAAAATGCTAGGAAATACAATAGAAGAACTCCTGAAAGTAATATTTAACTCTCTTAATCTCTCCCTAGGGTAGATTCTTCTTTTTCCATGATGAATCCTCTCTCTACAAACATTTTCACGGGGTAGGGATGACCCCAAGCTAATGTGCCTTAAAGAAACTTTCTTTCTTGAAGTTTTTCTGACTGAGAGGATAAGATCTTGTCTAAAGGTGGTAGAATTTCAGAGATGATTGAAAGAGGAAGCTTCCCATCATTTTATAGACCCAAATTGATTGAAGAGAGGCCGAAAATGATGCTTTGGGGGTTCCAAGTAATTCTGGCATTGAAAAATGACTTTGGACTGAGAATAACAACTATGGATGACTGGATACAATTTCGAAAATTAGGGTTTTGATGTAGGCGCGTCGACATCAAATTCTGCACTATTAAAATTATCGACAAAAACTCATAAAATCAACCAAAACCCGTAAAAACCTACTTTGAATAATAAAAGGAATTTCACATGACCAATTTATCCATTCAAGATCACATGTTGGCGTAAACACATGTAAAATGACTATTTTCACTAAGTAAAAGTATCAAAATATTGCTAAGAAAACGTGCATTTCATGACATGTATCACACCTCCAAAACTTAAGTATTTGTTTGTCTTTAAGCAAACAAAACAACACAAAAGATAGGTAAAAGTAGCTATGTATGCTTGATAACACCCAAAATGTGTTATCTTAGCGTCTTTAATCTCACTCATTTATGGTGTTTAATGTGTTTATATGACAATATTTGTAGGATCTCGAGTAATTCATGCATTCCAAGTGTTATGGACCGTTTGGGGTTAACTTGGAGCAACTAGGAGCTAAATAGAGAATCCGAGGCTTCAAGAAAAATCAAAAGATGAAAATGTCCTTGAAGGAATGATGTTGGGGTGCCACGCACGACGCCTAAGACATAATATGCAAAAGGCAAGAGTGTTGCAGTGTTGTCACTTAGTGTCGTGACACTCTGAACATTAATGGAACCGCGCACACACATGAAGTGCCGCAACACTCGCCATAGAGGGATTTTGAGGGCTAGAGTGTATCACCTCGACATTACGCAATTTCTATAGATATGTTCTTTTGATTTTAGGTTAGAAAGCCACCCATTTGGGCCTTTAGCCCTTTTTCTCCTCTTCTTTCTTCCACTTTCTCTATTTTGGGGTCTTCATTTGTAATCAATTGAAACGAGGCCGATTCTAGCTTCTATGGGAAGGTAAGATTTATGGGTTTTCTAGTTTAGAGGATTTTGGAAGAACCTTTTGTAAATTTGGGAGAATTTTGAGCTTGTGTGAATGATTAGGACTGACAAACCATTTATTTATGTATGTTAACCAATAGAAACTTAACATGTAATCTATAATTGTTATATGTTAGTTGCCAAATAGCTAAAATCATCTCACGTGTGTGTATTTTTTTTTTAACAAGTTTTCTTGTAACATCATATAATTGTCTTAAGTGGTTTAAGGGAGAGAACAATCGATTAATTATCCGACTTTTCCATTAACTAATCGTCAAGGTTTAACCCTAGAACTTAATGCATGTGTTTGGTTAGTCTTCAAATGTTTTTCATTCTCTGTTATTTGACACATAGATTAATTAGGATGCAAATCTTAATTAATAGCTTAGGACACTTACTTTCGTCTTTTCCACTTAAGTTGACCGTGTGTTTAAGATGGTTGAGTAATATCCTAGGATCAAAATTACATTGGGTAATTCTGTTCCTCTAAGCTAGAGCATTTTGTTAGATTTCACTTCTATCCTTCTATTTTCATGACTTTACTTTTATGCATCTTTGAATCTCACAACACACCAAACCTCCCCTCGGCGCTACTCCAAAATTGATGTTACTAGAAAAATCATAAGGCGTTGACGCCAAGCCCGGTTGCTCATTTTAGCTTCTAATTGTTTCAAATTAACCCTGAATGACTCATAATAATCGAATCTACTTTCTAGGTGCTTGAAACCTATAAAACACTAAATAAACACATTAAACATAATGATGACCTTGAATTAAGCGAAGCAAGATAACACATTTTTGGTGCTATTACGTTTTAAGTTAGGGTGGTGGAATGCATGTTTGGAAAGTTCTTGAGCACCTGAGCTTGAAATTTGTGTTTGAGTTGATTAGGTGATGATTCTGCTGCATGTAATGAGGAAATTCTATTATTAGCTTTAGATACTCTGGTTGAGTAATATCCTAGAATCAAAATTACATTGGGCAATTCTGTTCCTTTCATTTTACTTTCATGTATTTACTTGTATGCATCTCTAAATATCAAACCACACCAAACCTCCACCGCGACCCTGCTCCAAAATTGATGCTACAGGAAAAAGCATGGGCGTTGGTGTCGTTGCACTGTGCTGTTGCATCTCTAGGGCCATTTTTGTCACTTTTGCTCCTTTAAAGTCGGTTGCTCATTTTAACTTCTAATTACTTCAAATTAACCCTGAACGACTCGTAACTATTGATTCTACCTTCTAGGTGCCTAAAACTTGTAAAAATACTAAATAAACACATTAAGCACATTAACGACCTTGAATTATGCAGAGCGAGATAACACGTTTTCGGTGTTATCACGTTTTAGGTTAGGGGTGGTAAAATGCATGTTTGGCAAGTCCTTGGGCACTTGAGTTCGGACTTTGTGGTTGAGCTGATCATGTGATGATTTTGCTACATGTATCATGATAATGACATTTTGTGATTAGCTTTAAATACTCTCTATTAACATTGATTAGGATTCAACTATTCACATTGATTAGGTTTTCTTGAATTTTCCAAAAGAAAAAGGAAGAAGGGGCTGGCAGTGGTAATCATGGAAGGAGGAAATAGGCATGTCAAGCAACTAGGTTGTACAAGTACATCAAGCAAGCAGCTTAATTTTCATGAGTTGTAAGCTGCTGAAATTCATAAAAAAGTTAGGTTTTTCCAAAGTGTATTTGCTTATTAAGATTGAACTCTGAAATTACTGATAATTTAAGTTGGGGCTTGGGTAAAATTAGTGTCTCAAGTTTTATTAATAATTATTTGTTTCTTTTTATTGTGATTTGTCTAGATGTTTACCATCATTGTTTATCTTGTATAATTCTTTGAATTCTAAATATTAGATTCTTAATTTTAGATATCATATTCTTGTTGTATCGTGTCCTAGTTTGTTGGATCTTGAACATTAGGTTCTTGATGTCTAGTTTCATTTTTGTTGAATTCAACTGGTTCTTTTCTTGAGTTTGACACTTTGCAGTCATTCTTGCTTGGTTTGTGTTTGGCTTGCTTTTTTTTTTTTTTATCTTGATTGCGAAATGTTGGCTTGTCACCATTTGAGAGCATTCATTTTTGTTAAAAAGCGCCTACATTAAAGAGTGTAAACGCGAATGAACTTCATGCTATAAAGTGAAACATGTGAAGGAGTGAATTGTAAGGTCCACTTTTTCTTTTAATTGTTTTTTTATTTTGCAGCCATGTTCCATCAAAGAAGAAGGTGCGTTGAAATTTGAGGTAGAAATGCAAAACTTAGAGAGGCTATCTTGGAAGATTTCACAAAACCATGCAGTTTTATAAGAAAATGTGTCA
Organism: Benincasa hispida; assembly: GCF_027475165.1. Classification (NCBI taxonomy): domain Eukaryota; kingdom Viridiplantae; phylum Streptophyta; class Magnoliopsida; order Cucurbitales; family Cucurbitaceae; genus Benincasa; species Benincasa hispida. The sequence continues at coordinate 47,420,910 of NC_143486.1, forward strand.
TGAAAATAATCTAACTAGAATGGAGTTTGATGTGCCAAGTTTCAAAGGAACGAACATGCAAACCAAAACACGATCAATCATCCAAAGAAGAAGAAGAAGAAGATGCAAATTTTTCAAAAGCACAAAAAGAAAAATTAAATAGAGAGATTTTTGCAGAGGAAGAAAGAAAAGCCATTGAGAGTAAAGCGATAAACAATTCTCAATAAAAAAAAGAGAGAGAATGAGGAATCAGAGATACTAGTATAAGAGAATGTGAAAGAAAAATTTGACAGTAGTGTGCAAAGTAATAAAAATGAAAGAGAGATTGAGGGAGAGAATCCAATTTTAAGAGTACGTGATGATGAAATTATCTCCTCAAAACCACTCATCTTTGAGTCTATACACAAGAAAGCTTGTTATCACCAAGGTGGAGTTAATCTTAGAGTATTATCTAATTCTACTTATTTTAATTTTTTGTGGGACTTTAAAGCTTTAGTGAAGGCGCAATGTCGCTCACATGCGAGGTACAAAACAAAGATGTTATTTAGAAGATGTTGCTCCAAACTTGTTAATGAACTCATCAATGGTTGAAAGTTCAAGAATAATCAAAAGAGAGATAGATCAATAACATCTCATGGCTACAAATTTGCTCTACAAAGTGACAATTTAGAATCGATGATGAATCCTTTCAAAGGAGTAGAAGATAATATGAAATGCTTAGGACTCCAAGTTATTATCAGTACTTTCTTTATTAATTTAAGTCTAGTTTTATTGTTTTCAATTTTATCCCTTTTAAACGTGCCAAATAGGGGTAATTTTGTCATTTTATTAAATCTGTGGTGTGGCACACATTAGGGTTTTGGGAGGCTATATAAAGCCGCCATTAGGTTGTACATGACAGCTTTTGGATGTTTGAGTTTTTAGGTTTTCTCTGAATGAAAATTCATGGTAGATGATGGAGTCTTATCGCCTTTTTTTTTACAATTCTTCAAGCAGGATTGCATGCCAAGAACATTTAGGTAAGTTTGATAATCGTGCTTGTGGAGTGTTTGAACTTGGAGTAAGGAACTAGTTCTCCTTATCTCTTGGTCTTCGATCAAAAGATAATCCAAATTTTTTTAGGGGGAGGGGGGAGAAAGGGGGTTAGAATTTGATATTAGGGGTTCAACAATTGAGTTCCTAATTTCAATTTCTAGGGTTTTCGTATCAATGAGTATGTATGCATGATTTTATGCCAAATTTTAAAATTTTTCTTAATCTCATGCATCTTTGAGCACATAGCCATCTTGTTTTGGTTTTGAATGCTTAGGATTAAGTTAGTTGGCCTATATGTTTGTTGTCATCCTGAAAGACCTAGGTGATAGATGTTAAGGTATTTGAAACTCACTTAGTAATATATGCTTAGGGTTTTTGCCAAACTCTTGTTTTATAGAGTAAAAACCTAATGTAAAGTAAATAAAAGAAAGTTGTAAAAGGCAAGCATGTTGTGTGTAGAGTAAAATTAAGTTTGTATGATATTTTTGAAGGGGGTTACTCATTTTTCTTGGAGATATGATTAACCTGGGGAGACTATGATACCCATAGTTTCCCTCTGAGCTAAAGTATCCTTGAGGAATGAGTAAGCTTCAGTGCCTTTTAAAGAGATGCTACTCGTAGTTGGATGTCTTTCACGTAACTTGTGTGGGCAATTCAAAACGAAGGTAGCGTGTCTAGATAAGGTTTCCTCTTTTATGTATTATAAAATAAAATGAAAAAAATATAAAAATAAAATAAAAGTTTAGTTCCCTTAAGTGTTTCATTGCCATTTTGACACGAGGATACTTAACTCTTATTTGAGCCAAAGTAGGGGAAAAATGAGTTGAAGGTTGAATAAAACCTTCCCGAGCTATAAAGACCTAGATAAGAAGGTTAAGCACATGCACGTAAGAGATAAGGAATTAGTTTTAAATTTCCTTTTGATTGTGTGAATTCAAATGATTTTAGCTTCATGAATATTGTGTTATCTTTTGCTTGGAGATTAGAGTCACTCATTTGCAGTAAATGATTCATTTTTATTTTTCCTTGCTCGATGATGAGCAATATTTAGGTTGGGGATGTTTGATAGCACCCAACCAAAATGTGTTAACTTAGTGCCTCCAATCACACTCGTTTATGGTGTTTAATTTGTTTATATGACTATATTTATAGGATTCTCGAGTAATTCATGCATTCCAAAATGTTATAGGACGTTTGAGTTAATTTGGAGCAACTAAAAGCTAAATAGAGCATTTAAGGCTTTAAGGGAGATCAAAAGACAAAAATGCCCATGGAGGAATGGTACCGCAGTGTTTAAGACAACATGTGCAAAAAGGTGAGAGCGACTTTACATTGTCCCCTAGCGTTAGGGTGCTTTGGACACTAATGGAACCATGCGCGCACATGAAGTGTCGCAGTGCTTGCTCGACGTTGGCCACAGAGGGCTTTCGAGGGTTAGAGCGTCGTGGTGCTACGCATTTTCTATAAATATGTTCTTTTGATTTTAGGTCAGAGAGGCACCCACTCGGGCCTTCAACCCTTTTTTCCCTATTCTCTCATCCACTTTCTCTATTTCGGGGTCTTCACTTGTAATCGATCAGAACGAGGCTAGATTTTAGCTTCTCCATCACCATGGAAAGGTAAGATTTATGCGGTGGAAATGTAAGATTTATGGGTTTTCTAGTTTAGAGGATTTTGGAAGAATCCTTTGTAATTTTAAGAGGATTTTGAGCTTGAATCTGTTAGAGTTAGAAAACATGCAGCAGAATAAAAACAGATCATTAAGTATTCTAGTTCATTAATTTTGGCTTTAAATTAAGCATGCTCATAAACTAATAAGAAGGTTTCATGACATACCTTTGAAGGAACACTTGAATCACGATTTCAGCTGCAAATCTTCTCTAAATCAGCTTGTGAACTACCTCAATGTATTCCCTACTATTCTCTTGGTGCCTTAGATTAAGTTGTGGGACTCAAAATAAACTTGGATTAAGGAAATTTGGAGATGAGGATCACTGGTTTATCAGTTGAAGACTTCTTTTCAACCTAGAGAGATTTTTTTTTTCAAAATCAACCCAACTGCATGTCTGATTTCCACTTCAATCTTCTTTATTTATTGCATGACTATCATGCAAACACCATTGTTGCATGTATTGCAGCTCATGCTTGGAAGACTGACTCAAGATTATAGTGGAATGTGTGTGAGCTAGTTGGTTTGAAAGTGGAAAAATCCACTTTTGAGATTTTTCATTTTCCATTTTCCATCTTTTTCAATTTTGATTTTCTAAAATCATTTTTTATTTCCAAAAATGAAATCTTTATTAATTTTACAAATATAATTCAATAATTAATTTTCTAATAAAATTAATAATAAATAATTAATTAAATAATTTAATTAATTCTAATTAATTCAATATCAAATATTAAATTAATTCACACTAATTCAACCATCATGAATCCCTATTCATGAATTTAATATTTAAATCATATTTAAATATTAATTGATTTTCCAATTCCGTTTAACCAAAATTAAACGCGTAATTATATCATATATAATTACTAATTCCCTTAATTCTAATTTGAATGTTTTCAAATCAACTTATCACGCTACTCCAAGGCTAATTCATTGTGAGCTAGTAGAGAGACCTCGTGGACCTATAGATCATGAGCTCCAACGATCCGAGATTAATTGACTAAACTCTTTACACCGAATTAACCCCCATTCGTTAACTACTGGGTCACTCCACTAAAGCCTAGAGTTACACCTCCCTCACTGTAGATATATTATGTCCACCCGATATAACTATGATTAGTAAGTTAACCATTCACAGGTTGTTCATAATAACGACTGGGTCAAATGGCTATTTTATCCCCGAGATTATCTTTTGTTTCTTAAGTCCCACTGATCCTCTAATGAACAATTGGTTTGTGATCCAATCAACAAACCGAGTCCCTCTCGGGCCAATGAGAGGGGGCCCCTTTGTTTAAGACTCGGAGTCAGCACTTAAGGGAACAACCCCCTACTATCCTTAAAAGCGGGAAAGAGTGAATTCCATCTTGCACCCTATGTCCCCAGCTATCTACTCGATCTTACCCCTGAAATGGAGGTTTATTGAGCCGGCGCTATTGAGCCAACCCTCACCTATGCAAATCTAAGGATAATCCCGACTAAATAGGAATTCATAGTTAGCTCAAGAGGAGATCATACCTTTGAAGCTAGAGCGTTTAGTTAGTTCAAGAGGATAATCCCGACTAATTTTTGTTCCTCAAAGCTAGAGCGTTTAGTTAGTTTGCACTTCTATCATTTTACTTTCATTTTATGCATCTTCAAATCTCAAACCATATCAAGCCCCCCCCCCCCCCCCCCCCCCCCCCCCCCCCCCCCCAATTTACCACTTTAACCAAAAGGGCTTTTAGGAATTAATCTTCACACTTCCCTGTAGGTCGATCAGGTCTTGTTGCTAATACTACGTTTAGTATGAAATAATCGAATTCCTCAGCGGAAGCGCGTGAACACGTGTGCCTTTGACATTTGTTTTGGAAAATTTGGAAAATAGAGAAATAAACAGAATAGGATAAACAATCTAAATTACAACATACTTTTATAGTGAAGAGGAGATCATACCTTTGAAGACCATCTTCTAAGGTTTCCTCCCCACATTATGAACTCTTCCACAAGCTTTCTCCCAAGAACACGAACAATCACGAATAAAGGACACTACTACTTTAAAATCTTGATATTCTCCAAACAAGAAGTAGGATGATGGGATCTTTTTTGGAAGGGAAGAAATTTTGATAGAATAATGTTTCTATAAAAAGGTGTTGAGAGAGAGTTCTAGTGTAAAGAGAACTTGCAAAGAATTCTTTTTGGAAATCAACCATTGATCCCCCCCCCCCCCCCCCCCCCCCCCCCCAAAAAAAAAAAGAACTTTCTACTGTGACAATCTCAAGTTGGTTGGAATAGAAGTTTTTAAACTTCCATCCACTAACTCATAGAATAACTCCCATTTAATTTAATTATATATCAAATCAAATTTAATATATAACTAAATCAATAAAATTAATTAATTAATAATTGAATGTCATATATTTAATTATTCAAATGATATTCTCTCCCATAGCCTATAATTTTAATATAAATCTCATTCATATTAAAATTTTAATCTATATTTTTATATAAATCTCATTCATATAATTAATATTTAAATCGTATTCAAATATTTATCTCTCTCATATAATAAAGTATAATTTTGAATCTTATTCAAAATTAATTTTATATTATAATGTATCTATATATATTATATTAATTGTATCTTATACAATTAATTCTCTTATTTAATTTGAACAATGCAAATTAATCAAAACTTAAATGATTCTTGTTTTATCCTTAGTGAGATAACAAGAGACCTAACTGACCTACAAATTCGAAGCTTCAATGATACGAGATTAATTAATTAAACTCTTTAATTAAATTAATCAACATTCGTTAAATGCAGGTCAATTGCACTCTTCGAACTGTAGATATATTTCTATGTCTATGGATATAACTAATCAACAGTAAGTCGACTCTTCACATATTGCTTGTAATTATAACTGGGTCAAATTACCGTTTTACCTCCTGTAATTACATCTAACTTCTTAAGTATCACTGATCCTTCTAATGAACAAACAGTTTATAGTCCAACTATAAACTAATCCCTCTCAGGCCAGTGAAAGGATGATGCCTCATTGTTCAAGACCCAAAATCAACTCTTAGGGGAGCAATTCATCTACTTACCCTAAAATTGGGAGGGAGAGAATTTCATCTTTTATAGCTATGTTCCCAGCTCCCTAATCGGACAAATTTCTAAAATAGTAGGCATATTGAATCGACGTTTCTAGCTACTCTCACCCATACAGATCAAAAGACTACTCTCATAGATAGGAGTTCAAAACTCACTTAGTATTAAGGTTGAGTCACCTATAGTCATCCCATAAAATGTTAATCTCTTCAACTAATGGTGTTATAAAGAGAGATTACTCATTTCGTGGTCCGATCTTATACAAACTCTTTGTATATGATACCTCAACTCGCATGTCTCCATATGAACATTTAGGATCATATCGTTTGTAACACTTTACAACTCTTGTAACAATTACAAAGTGGTCTGTATCAGTAATGTCACTAGGATAAGACACCCAACCTTATCCATATACTACATATCATTTAGGTTAATACTTAAACATGATCCACCTGTATGTCAACCACATACATGTTTAAGTTACATAAAATAACCTCAGATCTTAGTTTATTGGATTTAGTTAATGAAATCTAAATGTCAAATAAAATAGTACCTTATTTCATTAAATAAAAAATTCGTATACAATTTACAAATTACGAGAACCATGAGATTTAGGGCACCAACCTCAATAATTTCCAATTTGCCTTAAATCTAGTGGGGTGTACAATACAAAGTACAAGACAAATAAAATACACAATACAAGAAACTAGGCATACATTATACCTAATAACATCTCTCACTTGCCCTAAACAAGACGATGCATGCCCCTTAGACCCAGACTCTCCAGGTGACCTTAAAAAACTTTAACCGTGAGAGCCTTTGTTAATGGATTAATAACATTGTGCTCCAAAGCAATCTTCTGACAATCACGTCTTCTCGATGCACAATCTGTCATATCAAATGATACTTGCACTTTATATGCTTTTCTCTCTTATGCCTTCTAGTCTCTTAGGAATTTTCCACATCATCACAATTATTACAATAAAGGGTTATGGGCATTGACATGTTAGGAACAAATTCCAGGTCTCTAAAAAACTTCCTAAGCCAGAGAGCTTTTATACCAGCTTCACATGCAACTACATACTCTGCCTCCATGGTAGAGTCAACTATACAACCTTGCTTTGTACTATGCCAGACTACAACTTCTCTATTAAAAGTGAACACTAATCCTGATGTTAATTTCCTAAAATACCTATCAATCTAAAAATCAAATTCAATGTATCTTATAAGGATCAAGTCCTTAGCTCCATACATAAACATGTAGTTTCTCGTTCTCCTAAGATATTTAAGGATAGTCTTAACTACAGCCCAGTGATTATATCCTAGATTGGATCGATATCTACTAACTATCCCAACTGCATAGCAAATGTCAGACCTTGTACACAACATGACATACAAAAGATTGCCCACAACCTGTGCATAGGAAATCTGTCTCATTTCCTCAATCTCTTGAGGAGTCTTAGGACACTTTTCCTTAGACAATAAGATTCCATGCTTGAAAGGTAATAAACCATTCTTAGAATTGTGCATCAAATATCTGACAAGTAACTTGTCAACATACTATTGGGGTGTATGTCCTAAAGCCTCGTAGTTTTATGTTAGTCAAATCAATGGTTGATTAATTTTATATTACTTGTGCAATAATCCATTAACCTAAGATTCAAGGTTATCTGATGTAACTTAAACATGTATGTGGAGACATACAGGTTGATCATGTTCAAGTGATAACCTAAATGGTCTGTAGTATATGAATAAAGTTGGGTGCCTTATCCTCGTAACACTACTGATACGACCCACTTTGTAGTTGTTACAATTGATTTAAAGTGATACAAATGATCAGATCCTGATCATTCTTGTGGAGACATGTGAGCAGGGGTATCTTATACCAAAGAGTTTGTATAAAGACCAGACCATGAAATATTAAGTCTCTCTTTATAATATCAATGCTAGAAGAGACTTACATTTCACCAGGATGACCATAGGTGACTTGACCTTAATCTTGAATGAGTTGTGAACTCCTTTCTATGAGGGTGATCCTTTGATTTGTATGGGTGAAGAGTGGTCAGATTCTCGATTTAATAAGCCTATCATTTTGGGGATTCGTCCGATTAGGGAGCTAAGAACACAGGTACACAAGAAGGAATTCACTCATTTCATACAATTAGGGTAAGAAGATAAATTGCTCCCTTAAAAGCTGATTTCGAGGCTTGAAAAATGAGGCGCCTCATCCTTTCCTTGCCCGAGAGGGGTTCGGTCATAGTTGGACTATGACTATTTGTTCATTAGAGGGATCAGTGGTACTTAAGGAATTAGATGTAACTACAGGGGTAAAATGTAATTTGACCTAGCTATACATACGAGCAATTTGTGAAGGGTTAACACACCATTGATTGGTTATATCCAATGGACACATAAATATATCTATAGTGTGAAGAGTTCAGTTGTCAGTCTTTAGTGGAGTAACTGACAATTAATGAATGTTGATTAATTTGATTAAAGAGTTTAATAAATTAATCTCGTATCGTTGGAGCTTCAATCTATAGGTCCATAAGGTCCCCTCGTTAGCTCAACGAGGACAGATGGAAATCAAATTAATTTTGGCGTGATTTGAATTGTTCAAATTAATTAAAGAGAATTAATTGTATAAGATACAGTTAAATAATGTATATTGATACATTATATAATATAATGTATGTTGATATATTTTTATGAGGGAAATAAATATTTGAATATGATTCAAATATTAATTATATGAATATGATTTATATAAAAATTATATGTTAAAATTTAATGTGAATATGATTCATACTAAATTTATATAGTTTATGAGAGAAATAATATTTGAATATGATTCAAATATTAATTATATAAATATGATTCATAAAAAAACTATATGTTAAAATTTAAGGTGAATATGATTCATATTAAATTTATGAGAGACATAATTATTTGAATATGATTCAAATATTATTTATGTGAATATGATTCATATAGAAACTATATGTTAACATTAACATGAATACGATTCATATTAAATTTATATAGTTTGATGAGAGGGGTTGTTGTTTGAATGTGATTCAAATATTAATTTATATGAATATGATTTATATAAAAACTATAGATTATATGTTATATGTGATATAACATATAGTTTAATATTTATATATATTAAGTTAGTTAATATATATATATATATATTAAAATTCAAACTTTGAATTTGAATTTTGAATTATTAAAGGGGAGGGAGTTATAACTCCCTCAACCCCTTCAACTCCTAAGATCACATAAAAGACAGGAGAGAGAAAAAAGGGTGGTTCTCTCTGATCATCATCCCCTTCCTCCCTCTTCTTCTCTCAGTTTTTCTGCAAAAAATTTTCTCGAAAAATCTCTCATACTCTTCCCTCATTCCAAATTTAAGTGCAAGCCCACAACTTTGCACGGTTCCCATCCCTGAGAATAACGGGGAAGACCCTTTGGTGGTGTCCATTCTTGTGTTCATTGACGCTGAGTTCGTGAGATCGAGAAAAGACGATGCGTTTTGGAGAGGTACGTGAAGATTAGATCTTCAACGAGTATGTGATATCCTAACTCTTCTTCTTCTTGTACAGTAGAAAACATGTTTAATTAGGTTTGTTTATCCTGTGTTTTCATCCTCTAATTATTGTTCTGTAAAATTAAAATTAGAACACGGTTTCTTCCGCTGTGGGGAATTTTACTCCCTTCACATACGATGCTTGAGACAAGACCAACATTTTGTTCTCACGATCTCTTATGATTTGAATCCCTAGAACAAATTATATCTCACCAATTTTTCCATTTGAAATTGGACAACTAGCAATTTCTTTACATCAGTAAACCTACATCATTTCCAATGAGTAGGATATCATCCACATACAACACTAAGAAAGCTACTGAACTATTGATGATCTTCTTGTAGACACAAAGTTTATCAACATTATGGTCAAAGTCATAAGACTTGATAGCAATATCAAATCTTATATTTCAAGATTGAGAACATTTGTTTTAATCCATAAATGGACCAATTAAGCTTACAAATTTTTTGCTCTTGATCTTGGTCAATGAATCCTTCTGGTTGCTTCATGTAGATGTTCTCTTTAAGAAACCATTGAAAAAGGCAATCTTGACGTCCATTTTCCATATTTCTTAGCCATAGTATGTGATAATGGACAAGAGAATTTGGATAGACTTAAGCATGACAGCAGGTAAGAAAGTTTCTTTATAGTTCACTTCCCCAACTTGGGTATAACCATTTGCCATTAGTCTAGCCTTAAAGGTTTGCACCTTCCCATCTACACCCCATTTCCTCTTATCATTTGCAACCTATAGGTTTTACCCCATCAGGTTGATTTATAAGATCTCAGACGAAATTAAAGTACATTGACTCAATTTTCAGATTCACGGCTTTAACCCATTCATCTTTGTCCACATCATTCATTACCATGTTATAGGTCAATAGATCCTCAACATCACCTGGTATGATGGCCTGGACTTCTGTTAAACCCATATAACGAGAAGGTTGGTTCACAATCCTCCCACTACATCGAGGCATATGCAACTCTTGAGATGGATGTGCTTAACTAGATGAACCAACATCAATAACTCTTGTTGATATACTAGCCTCTTCAACAACTCTTATTAAAGTTTCAGTAGTTTCATTGGAAAGCTTATTTAACATGATTTTACTACGTGACTTATGTTCCCTTATGTGATTTTTTTCAAAAAATGTAGCACTTATCGATATAAATACTTTATTTTCTTTAGGACCAAAGAAAAGACCACCTCTCGTTTCCTTGGAGTAGCCTACAAATAGGCATACTTTTGAGTGTGGTTCCAATTCTTTTGGATTTTCCTCAAGCACATGTATTGGACAACTTCAAATCTTGAAGTGTCTTGAACTACCTTTACGACCTTTTTATAATTTCAAAGTAGTTTCAGAAACACATTTGGATGGAATGTTGTTCAAAATGTATAATACAATCATTACTACATGACCCCAAAGCAACTCAGGTAACTAGGCATAACTCATCATAGATTGAATCATGTTCAATAGGGTTCCATTTCTCCTTTGTGATACACCATTTTTGTCGAGATGTACCAGGTGCTGAGAGTTGAGAGATGATTCCATGTTCTATCAAATAGTCCTGGAATCTCAAATTTAGATACTCTCCACCTCAATCTGATCGAAGTATTTTAATGGTTTTACCTAACAAATTATCAACCTCATCCTTATACTCTATGAACTTTTCAAGAGCTTTAGATTTGTGTTACATTAGGTAAATATACCCATACATTGAATAATAATCTATAAAAGAGATAAAATATTCATACCTTCCTCTTTTCTTAACATTCATCTGACCATAAACGTCTGAATATACAAATTCCAAGGGCTCTCTGGCTCTATAACCTTTTTCCAGTAGGTCTTTTAGTCATCTTGCCTTTAGGGCATGACTCACATACGGATAAAGAATTTTCTTCTAACTCTCTTAGAAGTCCACTCTTAACCAACCTCTTAATCTATTGAGATTTATATGACCTAACCTTAGAGGCCAAAGACAAGCCTTTTTTTAGGTGAAATATTTGTCTTTTATGTTAAGTTGTTGCTGTTATGAACATTTCAATTTTTAGAAGCACCTTAGATGCTAATAGCCTTAGCACATACAAATTTACTCTCTGAATTTGCAGAACAAATATTAATGTCATCTTTGTAAATAAACGCTTTATTAACATTATACGAGATATTGTATTGATGTACAAGCAAATACTTTATAGAATAAAGTTCCTTTTTAAACTAGGAACTACAAATACATTATTTAGTAACAAATAAGATTTCTAAAAAAGTAACTTGATGCTTCCTACTGCAATCGCTGAGACGACCTGCCCAACTCCAACCCGCATGGTCATTTTGCCAGTCCCAAGCTACCGACAGGAACTAATTCCCTCAAAAGAAGAACAAACGTGATTAGTGGCCCCTGAATCAACTATCCAGACTGAATCATCATTCTGACGGGATCGAATTCCTCATCGAAAACGTGTGAACTCACATGACAATAAAATTAATTTTGGAAAACTTGAAAAATAGAGAAAAGACATAGAACATGTACATGATAACATTAATTTTATAGCATGCTATTAGGAAAAGTGAAGAACTTACCCTTGAAGACTTTCTTTTTGGAAATCATCTCCACATCATGAACACTTCATACTCTAAAATTCTCCCTCTCGAAGCCACTTCCAAGAACATGAACAACCACAAATAATGGATACCACCAGTAAAAAACCTTGCTATTCTTCAGTAATAATCAAGATGGTAGGATTTCACTTTTGGAATGGGAAAGTTTTTACAGAGAACTTCTTTTCTACAAAAACTTTGAGAGAGAATTCTTTGATGTGTTAGAGAGAAAAATACAGAGAGTTCTTCATCAAATATCTACCAAAGTTTTCTTAATGTGAGAGTGTGAACGAATTGGTTAGAGAAGGAGTTATAACTCCCCTCCACCAATACATAGAATAATTCCTTGGGAGTTATTCTCATTTAATATATATATTAAATCAAATTTATTATATATATTAAATAAATATTAACTAATTAACCATTAATTAACTATTAATTAAATATCATATTTTCATTTGAATCATATTCAAATAATATTCTCTCACATAACCTATAGTTTTAATGAATCTCATTCATATTAATTTTATAGTTTTATATGAATCTTATTCATATAAATGATATTTGAATCTACCTATAGTTATAATATGAATCTCATTTATATTAATTTTAACATATAATTTTAATATAAACTCCTGTTTATTCAGGATTATTCTTAGATTTGCATAGGTGAGAGTTGGTTCAATAGCATCGGCTCAATAAGCCTCCTATTTCAAGGGTAAGACTGGGTAGATAGTTAGAGACATATGGTGCAAGATGGAATTCACGCCTACCCAATTTAGGGATGGGAGAAAGTTGTTCTTTAAGTGTTGAATTTAGGTCTTGAAGAAGGGGTCTCACCCTCTCATTGGCCTGAAAGAAATCTGGTTTAGTGGTTGGATCACAAACCAATTGTTCATTAGAGGATCAGTGCAACTAAAGGAAGAGGACGTAATTTTGGGGGTAAAGCAGCATTTGACCTAGCCGTTATTACGAACAACTTGTGAAAGGTCGACTTACTAATTATGGTTAAATCAAGTGGACACAAATATATATGTAGTGAGGAGAATGCAACTATCGAGCTATAGTGATGTGACTCGATATTAACAAATATTGATTAATTTGGTCTAAAGCGTTTTAGCCATTTAATCTCAAATCGTTGGAGTTCATGATCTGTAGGTCCATAAGGTCCCTCTACTAGCTCCAAAACATGAACACCTTGAATTAGTAAATTGAGTAAATTTGAAATCATTTCAATTTGAAGTGTTCAAATTGCAATTAAGGTTTGTATAATTATATTCAATATAATTAAACTTTTAATTTATCAAAATTAAATGAAATTAGAGATTTTATAATATTTAAATATTGATTACATGAATAAGATTCATGTTCAAAATTTGGTGTTTAATTAATTTAATATTTGATATTAAATTATTATTTAATTAAATTTCAGTTTTAATTCAATTTGAGAATTGAATTTAATTAATTTTGAATTAATTAAAAATAAAGTTCATTTTGAAAATTGAAATTGAAAAGTAAGAATAATAATAATAATAATAATAAATAAACAAATAGTAGAATTTTCCAATTTTGTAAAATTCAATGTGCTTCAACATTCTTTTTATACCTAGCCCACTTTTTCTCATGAAATAGAAGTGTCATTGACCTTCATGACTGAGTGCTACATGTATTAGATACATAAAAGCTTTAAATTTCAGGATTGGGTATGGATTTTTTGCTGGAAAAATCAGTTTCCTGCAGAAAATTGGTCTTCATCTAAAACCCTCTCCATTTTTCCTCTTCAATTCACTTCAATCTTGAGTTCCACCACTAAACTTCAAGACCAAGAATAGTAAAGAAGATCTCTTGGTGGTTCACAGTGGATTTGAAGCTGAGATTTGGTGAAGAGCAACTTGGATTTGGAGGATTTTTCAAAGGTATAATTTCTTGAAACCCTTTTATGTGAAAATCTGTTTTGCATACTTTTTAGAACTCAAATTAAGTATAATTAGAGTGCTTAGTGATTCTGTTTGCTTTCTTTGCTTGCTTCTACATTCCATCAATTGGTATCAGAGAATAACTTAAGTACTCAATTAACATTAATTTGAGTTTGGTGGGTGAATATCTATGATTGCATTTTTTGGGACTGATATGGTATTCTTATCAACTTTGGCTTTAGATTTCTCTTTGATTCCCAAGTTAAATTTGTAATTGGCTCTTGTTTGATGAGCTTATATGAGTACTCTAGAGTCAATAGAATTGAAATTAGGCTGTAATCCAAGTGAGAAGCAAGTGTGATCGAGCTATAGATTTCTGGACTGAAGCTTTTGCCCGTCAGCGTTGCGACGTTGTTCATCAAGCGTTGCAACACTTCGGGCATAATGATGAACAATTTTGCAATGCTAGGATGCAGCGTCACGACGTTGTTCATCCCAACAAAGAACAGCGTGCATCCGTGAGCCGGTTTATGCAGAAGGTAACAGGTTCGACCGATCTGGCTTCTTCTGGTTCATTTTAGCCTGGTTTGGTCCGGTTCAACATCTTTTGAAGCTCTGGAGGTTTGATTTGGGCAGTTCGGTTCTGGTTCGGGTCAGTTCATGCGGTCCAATTCAGAATTGAAGTTGCTTTTGTACCTATTTTTGTAATAATTTAGTTATTATTGCTTGCTTAGGATGCCAAAGTTGAACCATATCAGTGTAGTTTAAATATTTATGCATGTGGTGTGTGTTATATTTAGATTAAAACATGTATGTGCATATTGTATGCCATGTAGATTTAAAATCCCACCATAGGAAGTATGTTACATGCATTGGATATATGTTATAAAGAGTTATAATATATAGTATGCATGTTTAGGGTTTATTTTGTTTAATATAAGTGTTATATTAAATGTTGAATGCCTTTGTTGAAGTTATGGATGCAAAGCATGTCTAATTTTATAAGTTGTTATAAAATTGAATTAGACATTAAAATCTATAACAAAGATAAGTTGTATGCTCACATAGGTTAAACACTTGTTTTAATAATTAAAATAGGTTGCTATATTATAAATCATGGTTACAAACTTAACCAATATGTAATCTTGTCCAAGGCTGGAGGTTTTTAAGTTCACGGTCTATGGAACACCTCCCACCTAGGGATTATGGCCGAATAATTGAGCGTTGTTAACTAGTTTTATAAGCATACGTGAGTTGTATGAGAGTCATATGATGCTTTGTGTCACCCTGGGAGTGACCTTCATTTGAAAAATGTTTGTATGGGTCAACATCAAGGTGAATGGGAGAAGTAGTTCATGGTAAGTGGGTGAAGGATATGTGTCAATATGTCCTGCAATCTCTTCCGTTGGTTTGGACCGTGAGATTCTTATGTTGCACTGCTGGTTAGCTTTAGGCAGCTCTTGCTAGTCGTTTAATGCCGACTATCCCCTCAGAGGGTTGTAACATAGGATTCGAAACAACTCAAACTCCAGAAATGGATAAGATTTCTTAGGTACATTCCCAACCTTGACTCTCCAATTCGGTAGCATCATTGGGGCCAACATCTGAAGTCTGAAAAATAGAGGGTTACACTTACAGAAAGTGTTAATAATTTATGACAAAAACGATAACTAAATGATTATAGGAATAAGAGTTATTCTGGAAATAGTATTTAGCCAAGAATGTCTTGTTTTAATGAAGGAGTATTTGACTGTCCCTCGATAGCACTTATTCTCATTAAAGTATCGTTGTAAATAAATAATGATTATGGGTACATTATTACTTTTTTGCTAAAACTTGATTTGGATTTAGTTGCAATTCACTAATAAGAATTTGTTTAAAATTTCAACATGTAGAATTCTTCTAGAATACTCGCTTTCGCATTAGTTAACGATAATAACAATTCAACATCAAATTACTAGGAAAAGATGATTCAAAACAAGTTTTAATAGAGGAACGTCCTCTATCTCCCATTTCATCTAAAGTTTTCAACTATATAGATGAGAATGCGAAAATCGAACGACATAGTAAATACGATTTACTTGTCATCGAAACATGCTTAGTGGAAAATGATAAGAAGACCTGGATAATAGATTCAGGTGTCGCTAATCATATCTGTATTTTCTCTCAGGAAACAAGTTCTTGGAAACAATTAACAGAAGATGAAACAACCTTTAAAGTAGAGACTGGGGAGGTTGTTTCAGCTAAAGCATTGGGAGATATGAAGTTATTTATAGGAGATAAATACATTTTACTTGAAAATGTTTATTACTTTCCTTTTATGAAAAGGAATTTAATATCCATCTCATGTTTACTGGAGCAAAGTTACAAAGTTTCTTTTTGAAAATAATGAAATGTCCGTTACTTCGAAAGATATCAAAATTTGTTCTGCAAAACTAGAAGATAACTTGGACATGTTTAAACAATTGAGATAAAAGCCATTTTGGAGATGTTTAAAACAATCGAGACTCAAAATGAGAAATGGAAAATTTATCCAAATGCCTATCTTTGGCACTTGAGACTTGGTCACATCAATCTCAATAGGATTGAGAGATTGGTTAAGAACGGTCATCTAAATCAGTTAGAAAATAGTTCATTACCATCATGTGAATCTTATCTTGAGGGTAAAATGATTAAAAGATCTTTTTTTGAAAAAGGTCTTAGAACCAAAGAACCCTTGAAGCTAGTATATTCAGACCTTTGTGATCCAATGAGTGTTAAAGCTAGAGGAGGGTATGAACATTTTATCAGCTTCGTTGATGATTATTCAAGGTATGACCATATTTTTCTAATACATCATAAGTCCAAAACACTTGAAAAGTTCAAGGAATATAAGGCTCAGGTTGAGAACTAATTAGGTAAAAGGCTTATAACACTTCGATCATATCGAAGGGTTGAGTATATGGACTTAAAATTCTAGAAGTATTTGATAGAACATGGAATTCAGTCACAACTCACAGCATCTGGCACACCTCAACAAAATGGTGTAGTAGAAAGGAGAAATAGAACTCTATTAGATATGGTTCGTTCTATGATGAGTTATGCTCAATTGCCAAGTTCTTTTTGGCGATACGCAGTTGAGACTGCGGTGTATATATATTGAACATGGTTCCCTCAAAAAGTTTTTTAGAAACACCTTACGAGTTATAGAGAGAATGTAAAGGTAGTTTACATTACTTCAAGATTTAGGGTTGCTCAGCACATGTATTGGTGCAAAATCCTAAGAAGGTAGAATGTCGTTCAAAGGTATGCCTATTTATAGGTTACCCTAAAGAGACAAAAAGTGGTTTTTTTTTATGATCTTCAGGAAAGATAAGGTATTTGTATATACAAATGAAACTTTCCTGGAGGAAGACCACGTTAAAAAACATCAATCTCACAGTATGCTAGTAATAGATGAAATAATTAGAGAAACGTCAAATGAATCAACAAGAGTTGTTGATCAAGCAGGTCCATCAACAAGAGTTGTTGATGAAACTGGTACTTCACATCCTTCTCAAGAGTTGAGAATGCCTCAGACAGCGTGGGAGGGTTGTGCAACAACCTGACCAGTATATGAGTTTAACTAAAACTCAAGTCATCATACCAGATGATGGCTTAAAGGATCCATTGACTTTCAAACAAGCAATGGAAGATGTGGATAAAGACTAGTGGATTAAAGCCATGGACCTTGAAATGGAGTCAATGTACTTTAATTCAGTTTGGGATCTTATAGATAAACTAGAAGGGGTAAAATCCATCGATTGCAAGTGGATCTACAAGAAAAAACGAGACCAAGCTGGTAAGATTCAGACCTACAAGGCTAGGCTTGTGGCAAAATGGTTTACCCAAAGAGAGGGGGTAGACTATGAAGAAACCTTCTCTCTAGTTGCCATGATAAAGTCTATTAGAGTACTCTTGTCCATAGCTATATTTTATGATAATGAAATCTGGCAAATGGGTGTCAAGACAGCCTTCCTAAATGGCTATCTTGAAAAGAGTATCTATATGTCTCAACCAAAAGGGTTTATAGAACAGGGCTAAGAGCAAAAAGTTTGCAAGCTTAATAGGTCCATTTATGGATTAAAACAAGAGTCTCGATCCTGGTATATGAGATTTGACACTGCGATAAAATCTTATGACTTTGAACAAAATGTTGATGAACCTTGTTTTTACAAGAGAATCGTTAACAAAACTGTCACTTTTTTGGTTCTATATATTGATGATATTCTACTAATAGGAAATAGAGTAGAATTTATGGCTGATGTCAAGAGATGGGTTGCTACACAATTCCAAATGAAAGCTTTGGGAGAAGTACAGTATGTTCTTCGGATCCAAATCGTTCGGAACTGCAAGAATAGAACTTTAGCATTATTGCAAGCATCTTATATAGACAAGATGTTGTTTAGATATAAAATGCAAAATTCTAAGAAAAGAATGTTACCTTTCAGACATGGAATTCATCTGCCTAAGGAACAAAGTCTTAAGACACCTTACGAGGTTGAGGTTATGAAACAAATTCCATATGCATCAGCAGTAAAGAGCTTAATGTATGCAATGTTGTGTACTCGTCCCGACATATGCTATGCAGTTGGAATTGTCATTAGATTTTGGTCAAATACTTGATATGATCATTGGACTACTATTAAAAATATCCCCAAGTATCTTCGGAGAATGAGGGATTATATGCTCGTGTATGGAAATAAGGATTTGATCCTTACAGAATACAAACTGATTCTGACTTCCAGATTGATATTGATTCTAGGAAATCAACTTCGAGGTCAGTATTCACTCTAAATAGAGGAGCAGTAGTTTGAAGAAGTATCAAGCAAACTTGTATTGCTGACTCCACATTGGACGTTGAGTATGTAGTTACAAGTGAAGCAGCAAAAGAAACAGTATGGCTCCGAAAGTTCCTGACTGATTTGGAAGTAGTTTCAACTATGCACATGCTGATCACCCTATATTGTGATAACAGTGGAGGAGTTGCAAACTCAAAGGAACCTAGAAGTCATAAAAGTGGAAAGTACATCGAGCAAAAGTACCATCTCATCAGGAAGATTGTCACAGAGGAGACGTGATCGTCATGCAGATAGCCTCACAAGACAACTTGGCTGATCCTTTTACAAAGGTCCTCTCGGCTAAAGTGTACGAGGATCACCTAGTGGGACTAGGACTACGAGATACTTAGGACTAGGGAAAGTGGGAGAAATATTGGGTATCTGATACCCTAGTTTATTGTATTTATTCTATCTCTCATTGAACTAAACATTGTATATATTTGTATATATATCCACTGGAATTTTAGTCCAAGTGGGAGTTTGTCGGGTTGAATGTCCTAAAACTCAAAGTTTGTAAAGTTAAACATATTCTATTATCAATAAAAATGTTATTCGACATTTATTCAATAAAGTTGTTATTGAATTTTGTAAATTGCATTTGTAAAGAATAAATCCAATAAACTAAGATCCATGGCTATTATATGAATACTTGAACATTATATGGAGACATAAGGATGAATCAAGATCAAGTAAATAGCCAAAACGATCTATAGTATATGAATAATTTTGGGTGCCTCATTCCGGTAACACTATCGTATGTGGCCCACTCTGTAGTTGTTACAATTTATTGTTAGGTGCTACAAACGAAGTGATCCTGATTCATTCATGTATCGACATGAGGAGTGAGGGAATCCTATGTGATGAGTTTGCATAAGATCAGACCAATAAATAAGTCCCTCTTACTTTATAATGTTTTTTACTGTTTAAGATTGACTATTTCGCTTAGATGACCTAGGTAACTCGATCATAATCCAGACCTAACTATGAACTCCTGTTTATTCGGGATTATCCTTAGATTTGCATAGGTGAGGGTTGGCTCAACAGCGCCGGCTCAATAAGCCTCCCATTTCAAAGGTAAGACCGGGTAGATAGCTGGAGACATAGGGTGCAAGATTGAATTCACGCCTACCCGATTTATGGATGGGAGAATGGTTGTTCTCTTAAGTGCTGAATCTAAGTCTTGAACAAGAAGCCCCACTCTCTCATTGGCCCGAGAGGGATCCGGTTTAGTGATTGGATCACAAACAAATTGTTCATTAGAGGATCAGTGGAACTTAAGGAGCAAGATGTCATTTCGGGGGTAAAACAGCATTTGACTCAGTCATTATTACGAATAATCTGTGAAGGGTCGACTTACTAATTATGGTTAAATCAAGTGGTCAAAAATATATCTACAGTGAGGAGAATGCAACTATCGAGCTATATGTTAGGATGTACTAGCATGCAACGGAAGCAAATAGAATCAATAAGCACTCTAATTACATTTAACTTGAGTTCTAAAAGCATACTTAAATAGAAATTTAAGAAGAGGGTTTCTTAACAACATACCTTTGATGAATTCTCCCAATTCCAAGCTACTCTTCATGTGATTTTAGCTCCAATTCAATAGTGAACCATCAAGAGATCTTTTCTATTATTCTCAACCTTGAATTTGAGTGGTGGAACTCCAGATTGGAGTGAATTTATGAAGGGAAAAAATGGGTTTTTATCAAGAAGAAGAACATTGTAGCAAGAACTTTTTCCATTCGCAAAAGCTCTGATCACATCTTCAAATTGAAGAGGTTTTATATTTGATTCACATGCAAGCACTGAAGTTCAGTAACATTGACACTTCAAACATCTAAAATTCAGTGGGCAAGGTGTGTAATTGGAGAGGAAACACCTCCTACTTGGAGTTTTGTGGATTTTTCCACTAACTCCAATTTTCAATTTTGTTATTTTAAATTCAAATTTTAATTAATTCTAAAATTAATTATAATTTAATTTAATTCATTCATAATTAATTAAACTCAGAATATCAAAATTAAATTTCTCAAATTGAATCTGAAAATGAAAGTTAATTTGATTTTTAATTAATTAAACATATCTAATTAATAACAATTTAATATCAAATATTAAATTAATCACACACCTAATTTAAAAACATGAATCCTATTCATATAATTAATATTTAAATCAATATTTAAATATTATAAACTCTCCATTTTCGTTTAATTTCGATAAATCAAACATTGATTGATTATATCAAATATAATTGTTCAAATCCTAATTTGAATTTGAACTTATTCAAATTCAAATCCTAATTTCAATTTGTAGTTCAATTTGAACACTTCGAATTGATATCATTCCAAATTCACTCAATTTATTATTTTAAGGTGTTCATGTTTTACGAGCTAGTAGAGGGACCGTATGGACCTACAGATCATGAGCTCCAACGATTTAAGATTAATTGTCTAAAACTCTTTAGACCAAATTTATCAATATTCGTTAACTATCAAGTCACACCACTATAGCTCGATAGTTGCACTCTTCTCACTGTAGATATATTTGTGTCCACTATGATTTAACCATAATCAGTAAGTCGACCCTTCCCAGGTTGTTCGTAATAACAGTTGGGTCAATATGTTGTTGCCCCCCGATATTACATCTTGCTTCTTAAGTTCCATTGATCTTCTAATGAACATTGTTTGTGATCCAATCACTAAATCAGATCCCTCTCGGGCTAATGAGAGGGTGGTGTTTCTTATTCAAGACCTAGATTCAGTACTTAAGAGAACAACCATTCTCCCATCCCTAAATCGGGTAGGTGTAAATTCTATCTTGCATCCTATGTCTCCAGCTATCTACCTAGTCTTACCTTTGAAATGGGAGACTTATTGAGCCGGTGCTGTTGAGCCAACCCTCACCTATGCAAATCTAAGGATAATCCCAAAAAAACAGGAGTTCATAGTTAGGTCAGGATTATGATTGAGTTACCTAGGTCATCTAAGCGAAAAGTCAGTCATAAACAGTAAACAACATTATAAAGTAAGAGGGACTTATTTATTGGTTTTATCTTATGCAAAATCATCGCATAGGACACCCTCACTCCTTATGTCGATACATGAATGAATCAGGATCACTTTGTTCGTAGCACCTAACAATAAATTGTAACAACTACAGAGTGGGCCACATCCGATAGTGTTACCAGAATAAGACACCCAACCTTATTCGTATACTATAGACCGTTTTGGCTATTTACTCGAACTTGATCCACTTTTATGTCTCCACATAAAGTTCAAGTATTCATATAATAGCTATGGATTTTATTTTATTGGATTTAGACTTTATAAGTGCAATAGATTTAATAACAATTTTATTAAAGTAATGTTAAATAATATCTTTATTGATAATAGAATATGTTTAACTTTACAAACTGCGAGTTTTAGGACATACAATCCAACAATACTTCCACTTGGACTAAAACTCCATTGGATAAATATATATAATATTGAATACAACGAGAGAATAAAAAGTATAAATACAATAAACTAGGGCATCAGATACCCATAAATTCTCCCACTTGCCCTAGTGATAAGTATCTCGTAGTCCTAGTCCCACTAGGTGACCCTCAAACACTTTAGTCGAGAGGACCTTTTGTAAATGAATCACTAAGTTGTCTTATGAGGCTATCTGCGTGACGATCACGTCTACTCTGTGTACAATCTCCCTGATGAGATGGTACTTCCGCTCGATGTGCTTTCCACATTTATGGCTTCGAGGTTCCTTTGAGTTTACAATTGCCCCATTGTTATCACTGTTGGGGATAATGCCATAAATTCTCGTGTCCTACAGTTTGTACTAACGCTTGTGATATATAATATATGATATTTTCTTCACTACTTGAGTTTGTACATTGGATGTTTTATTTGCTTTACCACAAACCAATAAACTAAAATCCCCAGTTGTCATTATGTAACTTAAGCATGTATGTGGTGACATACAAGTGAATCATGTCTTAAGTGATAACCAAAATGGTCTGTAGTTGATGCGTGGAAAATGGAGTGAATAAATATGCGTTTATCTTATGATATGCGTTTGTTCTCCATGCGTCCCTGGTGATGCGTTGAACTAAGGGATATATAATATGTGTCTAAGAATCTATACGATGACCATGCGTTCTTGCCATAAGTTTTCTTGCTCTCTCGCCAAGTATAACGAGATCGCAAGTTTCTCGGGGTGATCCGAGGTCGAACTTAGGGACTTGTAGCTAAATGTTGCGAAGTGATGTGTTTGTGGCGAAGAATAAAAGAATAATGAAGTTTAAGGGCTATGCGCTACTCCTACTCCAAACTAAACAAATTAAGCAATGGAAGTATGACTATAAGAGTTGGTAAAGACACGACATTGTTAACGCGTAATAAGATGTATGGAAAATAGATAAAATGGTGGAGGGGATGACTTCACCGCATCAATAAGCTTGATCGCAAGGGTAACCCCAGTCAGCACAAGTTATGCGATCACGCTATACACAATTGTTTAGAACGCATGCGATGCATATGTGATAGTGTAGATAGAACTTATGTCTAAGTCTCTATTCTTGCTCATATGATCTAACACATAAACAAGGTGACCGCATACCACCGTATCCTACTTCTGGACGCATGTGATGTGATCGCATACTATCATATCCTATCTATAGGGTGCATGCGATGTGTAATAGTAAATAGAACTTATGTCTAAGTATCTACTCTTGCTTATGCGATCCAATCTAACTCTCTCAAGCCTAGATTTGTTCTTTAGACTACTCTCTCGAGTATGTCTAAATGATGAATGATGCACTCATAAGACAAGGTAATCACATAAAGCATGGTTGACATAAGATTATTCCTATCTCTAGGAACACTGCTTACCTTGCTTAATGACTTCCACTACTTACCCTCTCGGGCAGTTAGTCGCTGTTGTTCAGGTCATAGACAAGCATTGCGTCCGCTCATAGACAAGCGTTGCTACAACCTAACACTAAGCAAAGAGGATTTTCTCACAATACTCGCGCAATGCACACCTCTCGGTGGTTTGCTACATGCTCCATATGTCTATGTCACATGATTAAGTATGCGATACTCTAGCAATCTTACTTAGTCGTTGCAATGAAAGTAAATGATGATAAAGAAGAAGTAAATGAAGATGGAATCGAAGGAAATACAGAGATATATTGATTACAAAATGTATTAATGTCTTAAGCAAAAATGTAATACAATACGGAGATAGAAGAGAGATGGAGGGCCAGATGTAGGTAATGTCTTGCTTCCATCAGACGTGAGTCAAGGCTGCCAGTGGTGCCATGGATGGGCAGTGGAGTAGTCTCTCTCGAGATCTATCTCCGACGAAGCTCCGGTCATCACTCATAATGGTTGGAGGATGAAGAACTCTCAAAGAATGTCTTCTCATGCTTTCGTCTGTGATCACAAGGATCTGCCCTATGGTAGAAGCTAGGATGATTTGAAGTTGGCTTTTAAGGCTTCTATTTATAGAGCTCAATCATCGACAACATTAATGGTTCTGCTCTGAATTTTTGCTGCTAACGACGTGATGGACCTGCTCTGAATCTCTGCTACTAACAGCGTGGTAGGTGAAATGTCAACATCACCTTTTGATACTCCCAAGGTATGCATTCATGCTTGATTTCCGAAGTACTAGCACATTCCACCACCCTTGCGTTCATCCTTCTATTATGGTTATTACTCTATAGCCGCAACGTCTATGCGATGGACGCATGCGGTTAATGGCCGTAACATCCAAGCAAAGAACGTATGTGATTGCCTCTTTGATGGTGAGATTCACTGTATGCGATCGATTCCTACGATAGCTACAAAAATAGACATTTGGACGCAAAATAACGTATAATAGTGGGTTAGCCAAGATTTTCAATGCTGATCGACGCAAGCTCACTTTTCTCATGAATTCTTAGTATAATCACCGCATATTCTACTTATCAACCCTCATAATTCTAAATAAAAGGCTTATAATAACGTGCATTTCTACGCGTTATCAGTAGTATATGGATATAGGAGGGAAATCTTATCGTGGTAACGCTACAAATGCGACCCGCTTTGTAGAATAGTTACAAGTGTTGTGACTTGCTACAGATGGTCTGATCCTGATCATTCATGTGAGGACATGTGAACGGGGGTGTCCTATACAAAGAGTTTGTATAAGAATTGACCACAAAGTGTTAACTTCTCGTTATATAACACCGTTCATGATAGAGACTTCGCTTCACTAAGATAACCATAGGTAACATGACCTCAATCCTGAGTGAGTTGGGAACTCCTGCCATTAAGGGTGGTTCTTTGATTTGCATGGGTGTGAGTGGCCAGGTCGCCGAATCAAACCTACTGCTTTAGGGATTCATCTGATTTAGGAGTTGGGAACTTAGCTACACAAGATGGAATTCATTCCTTCCTCGAAACAGGGGTAAGTAGATAGATAGCTCCCTTAAGAACTACTCCTAGGACTTGAACGATGTGGCGCCACACACCTTCTCATGGCCCGAGAGGTGTCCACACATAATAGGACTATGTTGTATTATAGAGGGATCGGTAGTATTTAAGGAGTTAGATGTAACTACAGGGGCAAAATGGTAAATTGGCCCAACTGTACTTACAAGCATTTGTGAAGGGTTATCGTACTGTTGATTGGTTATATCCGATGGACACAAAAATATGTCAGTGGTATGAAGAGTTTAGTTGTCGGTCTTTAGGGGAATGCCTGGCAGTTAACGGATGGTGGATCTCGTGGCTAAAGAGTTTAGTCAGTTATTCACATACCGTTGGAGTTTCGAGTCATAGGTTTATAAGGTCCCCTTGGTAGCTCAATGGATTCAAGTTGAGAATCAGTTTTTGGGTCAGTTTGAAATGTTCAAATTGACAAGAGGGAGTTTGATTATATATGATATGATTGAACTGGTTAATTATAAATGATATGTTTGACTTTATGTATGAGATACATTATTTGGAGGAAAATGGATATAAATATGATTTATATCTAGTGGAGGAGAAAACACTATAGTTGATATATGATATTAAACTATAGGTTAATAAATATAATATGATTATATTTATTTTTTTAATTGGACAATTATAGGATAATTGGTCGCCGTTTTCTCTGGAGATATGCGTTAGTGGGAAGTTCCATTCGGTTTTCGTAACTGAAGAATAAAATGAAAATTGTTTTCATTTTGCAAAAAACACAGTTATTTGCTCATAAATATGTTAGTTGCTTATCACTTAGTAAATCAGAGACTATATGATAGCTTGAGTTTACTAGATGATTACTTACACCCACACGTTTCTTTCTAAACGACCGCTTACCTTTTTCTAAACGATCGTCTAGCGCTGAGCTTTTACTAAATGATCGTATAGACGATCGCTGCCCTTTTTCTACACGATCGTATACTTTATCTAAACGATCAAGCACTTTGTCTATACGATAGACTTAGCTTTCTCCCACTTGCTTAATCGTTGTATACGATCTCTTTTCCTCCTACCCTCTACCAAATTCGAACAGAGCCCACTCTTTGGGTTTTCACACCGAGAATACTAATGGTTCCAAGTGGTGGTGTCGTCCCCATTCTTCGTATGTTCGTGTGGTGGCCATTCGTGGTAGACAACCAGAGTTTTATTGAATGATAGTTTGTCGTTCCAGTGAGAGTGAGAGCATCCGTTTGTGGAGAGAGCGAGATTTCTGCTGAAGAGAGTCTTCAATTGGTATGTTTTCTTGTTTTCTTATTGTTGATTTCTTTAAGCATGCTGGAAATTTACAGTATGATGCATATCTGTTTGTTTGAATGTAAATGTGGTAATTCTGTCACAATGCTTTTGGAAAAATCCGCTTCCGCTTAGAGGTACTCTTGCATAAGAGTTCCTTCAATCACAATATAGGGTGACTGGCTGTGAATATTTGGAACCACTTCCAAATCAGATAAGAACTTTCTAAGCCAGATTACTTCTTTTGTTGCTTCACTTGCAGCTACATACTCAGCTTCCATTGTGGAGTTAGCAATACAACTTTTCTTGATACTCCTTCACACCACTGCTCCTCCATTCAGAGTGAATACTGACCCCGAAGTTCATTTCCTTGAATCGATATCGGTCTGGAAGTCAGAATTAGTGCATCCAGTAAGGATCAAATCCTTAGCACCATACATGAGCATATAATTCCTCATTCTCTGAAGATACTAGAGGATGTTCTTAATGGCAGTCCAATGAT
The DNA here is from genome assembly GCF_027475165.1 of Benincasa hispida. Classification (NCBI taxonomy): domain Eukaryota; kingdom Viridiplantae; phylum Streptophyta; class Magnoliopsida; order Cucurbitales; family Cucurbitaceae; genus Benincasa; species Benincasa hispida. Next base: position 47,447,899 of record NC_143486.1, read on the forward strand.
CAAATCCTGGATTGGACTGAAATCTGCTGACTATTTCGACTGCATAGCATATGTCGGGATGAGTACACAACATGAAATATATTAAGCTTCCTACTACTGATGCATATGGAATTCATTTCATAACCTTAACATCTTTAGGTGTCTTAGGACTTTGTTCTTAGACAGATGAATTCCATGTCTGAAAGGCGACATTCCTTTCTTGGAATTTTGCATTTGATATTAGACAACATCTTGTCTATATAAGATGCTTGAGATAATGCTAAAGTTTTGTTCTTCGATTCCGAACTCTTTGGATCCCAAGAATATATTGTGCTTTACCCAAATATTTCATTTGGAATTGCGTTGCAAGCCATCTCTTGACGTCGGCTAATTCTACATCATTTCCTATAAGTAGAATATCATCAACATACAACACCAGAAAAGTGATAGTTTTGTTAACGATTTTCTTGTAAACATAAGGTTCGTTAATATTTTGGTCAAAGCCATAAGATTTGATCGCAGTGTCAAATCTTATATTCCAGGATCGAGACGCTTGTTTCAACCCATAAATGGATCGATTAAGCTTGCAAACTTTTTGCTCTTGACCCTGTTTTATAAACCCTTTTGATTGAGACATATAGATACTCTCTTCAAGATAGCCGTTAAGGAAGGGTTTCTTGACAACCATTTTCCAGATTTCATAATCATAAAATGCAGTTAGGGACAAGAGTATTCTAATAGACTTTATCAAGGCAACCGGAGAGAAGGTTTCTTCATAGTTCACCCCCTCTCTTTGGGTAAACCATTCTGCCACAAACTTAACTTTATAGGTATGTACCTTTCCAGCTTGGCCTCATTTTCTCTTATAGATCCACTTACAACCGATGGGTTTTACCCCTTCTAGTTGATCTACAAGGTCCCAGACTGAATTGAAGTACATTGACTCCATTTCAAGGTCCATAACATTAATCCATTGGTCTTTGTCCACATCATCCATTGCTTGTTTGAAATTAATGGATCCTCTAAGCCATCATCAGGTATGATAACTTGAGTTTCAGTTAAACCCATGTACCAGCCAGGTTGTTGCACAACCCTCCCACTACGTCGGGGCACTCTCAACTTTTAAGAAGAATGTGGAGTATTAGTTTCATCAACAACTCTTGTTGATGAACCTGCACGATTTACAACTCTTGTTGATGCATTTGTTGTTTCTTTGGTCATTTCATCTATTACTAGCCTACTGTGAGGTTGGTGATTCTTGATGTGGTCTTCTTCTAGGAAAGTTGCATTTGTGATACAAATACTTTATCTTCATGAGGATCATAAAAGAAACCGCCTTTTATTTGCCCGTGTCCATCGCTCGTATGCTTCTCTAACATTTCGAGCAACATTGAGAACTATAATGGGATGACAGTCCTTCATTAGGACAAAATGGAAGTCATCGATGATTAACATTTTGTTTATCGTATTTTTTGTGTAATTTTCACCTGCTAATTTGTCAGTGGCGAGTAATTTAAGCGTTGCAGAAGTCATTATGAACAAGTTTTCTGAAACCATTATTTATATTAGTCTCTTTGCATTAAACCACTTACAAAAACCAATCAATTTTAGCAAAATAATCTAATGTAATCTAAGTGATATCTATTTTGGAATGATGTTTCAGTGAGGCAGGACAAAAGCCACCATAGGGTGATCATGTGCTCTTTCACTAGAATGAGACAATTTCAACCAATAGACAAAACAACTCCTTGTTACTGTAAATATCAGTCACCATTGTTCGATCTAGAAATTGTTGAACTACCTTAACATTTTTTGTAAGTGTAATCCCTCATTTCAGATTCTAAAGTTCTGCCCCAATGAGCCAACCGTAGAAAAAGCCGATTGGGACATGAAACTAAAGTAACCCTATCCATTGCTTGAGTTTAAATAAAGCATCATGCAAAAATCTCATATGTAGGGGGACACTCAAGGTGCCACGAGGCCGTGCATGAAATATTACTTCAAACTAATGAGAGAGACCAGCGGATGTGCACACATCCTGTCCCACTTACTATAAACAATCTCTCCATTCACCTTGATATTGATCTATACAAACACCATCTATAGGGGAACACTCAATGTGCCTCGAGGCTGAGTATAGATCTTACGATGTGAACTTTTAAGGAGAAACGTGAAAAAAATGAAGTATCATATACCCCATTTTCCTCCCACTGAGTGTTTTACCTAGGATTAATTAACTTAGAGAAATCCGGCTACTGATTTTAACTAAGTGATTGTTTAATTTGCTAAGTGATTGTTTAATTTGCCTAAAAAAAAACACTTGCTTTAGATAGTTAAACAATTTTGATTAAGATTTATTAAACACTTTAACAAACTTTAATCAAACATTGCATGTTTATAACAAATCTATCTAATTCACTTTTCCAGATAAGTTCTCAGGTAGGGGTGTTACGTTTCCATCAACTTAAATACCTCAGCTTAGATAGAACTAGTCTTAGACAAAAGGTCCCTTATAGATATATTTGTTACGATGCTATCTTATAAATATAACCAATTTAATCCTATTAAATCGATTAAAAGATTAAACTAAATTTCTAATCTCATTGGAAAAGTGATATTAGGTTTATATGATGCATATTTTAAAACTATTTTAAAAAATAAATTTTAACCTATGGTTTGCATGCAATTCTGAATTATTGAATTTAATTTCTAATTTCAAAAGGTTATAACAATTATAAGGGAATGAAACAAATTAAAACCATACATTGCATGTAATTGACCTACTTAGTAAATTATAACTTTTACAAGTTACCTAAGGTAGTGTCATGCTTCATGAAAATTCATTTCACAACTAATGTATATAACAATTATATATTAAAGTAATGAAACTATTAATAACATACTTCAAACATACATTCATACTATATCTTATATAGGTTTATTAAATACTTTAACGAACTTTAATCAAACATTGCATGCTTGTAATAAATCCATCTAATTCACCTTTCCAAATAAGTTCCCAAGTAGAGGTGTTAAGTTTTTGTCAACTTAAATACCCCAACCTAGACAGAACTAGTCTTAGACAAAAGGTCCCTCATATATTCATTTTTTACAATGTTAATCTTTTAAATATAACCCGTTTAATCCTATTAAACCTATTAAAATATTAAACTAAATTTCTATTCTCATTAGAAAAGTGATCTTAGGTCTATATGATTCATATTTTAAAAAATGAATTTTAACCTAAGTTTTGCATGCAATTCTGAATTATTGATTTTAATTTCTAATTTCAAAAGGTTATAACAATTATAAATGAATGAAACAAATTAAAATCATACATTGCATGTAATTGACTTACTTAGTATATAACATTTATAAGTTACCTAAGGCAGTTTCATGCTTCATGCAAATTCATTTCATTACTAACTTATATAACAATTATATATTAAAGTAGTTAAACTATTAATAACATACTTCAAACATACATTCATACTATATATTATAACTTTTATAATATAAATGATTCATGGATATGTTATTAATGCATGCATACATATATTATAACATTTATACTATATAGTACATGAGCATGCTATAAAATTAAATTATGTAAACATATATATATATATATATATATATATATATATATATATATTATAACATTTATAATATAAATGATGCATGAAATTAAATACATAACCTATAGTGGGATTTTATATTATATGGCATGTAATATGACATATAATATAAACTATTAAACCATACATCACATGCAAATAAGCAATTAATGGACCGGGATTGGACACCTAAAAGAAAAAAATCTAACTGTTACAAGATAATAGCCATCCAGTTCAAAACAGGTGAACGGGCCTTGAACGGCTCGAATCAGACCACGAATCGGACCAGAAGAACCCAAATAGCTTGAACTGGAGAACCCACGAATCGAATCAGACCATCATACCATGAACCACGCATAAAATTGGAGTTGAACCGTGTGACATCTTCGTCTCGAAGCGTTGTGGCACTGTGCCCAAGCATCGCGACGCTTTGAAGAAATTCTTTGTCCACCGCATTAGAGCGTCATAACGCTAGGGCACGACATTGTGACGCTACAGTACAGTCGCCCACTGTAATGCTTTGAACTCCTTCGAAACTTTATCGATTTTCACCTCGTTTTCTCTAGAATCTGGCTAGGAACTTTATGAACGTCTCAACAACAAAAAATATAGACTCGATCGCATAATAATGGCCCAAAAACATAGGCCCTTACAAAACCAATTGTAAACAGAAAAAATCGACGAATCTATATTGCCTAATCCCGAAACCATCCATTAATTGCAAACCACAAACACAAAACATCACATGAACTATAGAATGTAGAAACCCACCATAAACTGTTATTCCAAAATTTTGGAAAAAATTTGGGTCAAAAACCCTACTCTGATACCAATTGAAGGAATCTTGTTAAAGGTTTTTGAGTGGAATTGGGGATCGGACCTAAATCCCAAAAATTTATAGAATAAAAGTTTTACAGTGAAGAACAAAAATATGCATTTAATTTAGAAACATACAACATGCTCGAAACGAAATACAAGAAAAATAAAATGAGTTAGAAAACCCTTACCTTTAAAGAACAGTTCTTCAACGGAAAATTCCTCGAACTCCAATTGGGCACCATCGTGAATGAGACCTTGGTATTCTCTAGGTGAGAATCAAGGAGTTTAGTGGGCTCTGACTGTTTTGGTGAAGGTTTTTTTTTAGAAGAGTATAGAATTTTAGGGGAGGAGATCAATAATCTGGAAAAATACCCAGGAAAAAACTTAAGAACCCTTCTGTAAGTTTTTTTGGATGGTGGAGGAAGAAGATGATATCTCAACTGTAGCCTCCCGTCTTCCCACGTAGTAGAAAGAAAAAAGGGATAATAAATAAAATTAATTTTAATAAAAAAATTTATATATGATAACTACTTTATATTATAATATATCATATACATTATAGTAATTATATCATATATTATTAAAACTAAGATTAATTATATCATATATAATCTATTCCCTCAATTAATTTGAACAACTCAAATTAATCCAAAAACTGATTCTCATTTATTCCCTTTGAGTTATCGAGGGGACCTCATGAACCTATAGCCTGAAGCTCCAACGGTACGTGTATAATTAATTATACTCTTTAATTAAATTATTCACTATCTGTTAACTGTCAGGCACTCCACTAAAGACTGATAGTTGCACTCTTCGCACTATAGATATATTTCCCTATCCATTGGATATAACTAGTCAATAGTATGATGACCCTTCACAAATTGCTCGTAATTATAGCTAAGCCAAAATTACCGTTTTGCCCCTATAGTTACATTTATCTTCTTAAATACCAATGATCCTTCCAATAAACAATAAATTATAGTCTAACTACGATCAAACCCCTCCCAGTAGAGGATGTGGCACCACATTGTTCAAGCCCCAGAATTAGCTTTTAAGGGAGCAATTTATCTACTTACCTCGTCATTGGGGGATAGAGTGAATTCTTTTTTGTGTAGCTGTGTTTCCAGCTCCCCAATCAGACGAATCTCGAGGCAGTTAATAGGATTGATGTCCTAATTCTCCCAGAGTCTCGTAGTTTGTAAACTTTGTACACATTGTTATGAATAAAATAAGAGTTATTTTATTTGCATTTACTCATATCCAATAAAAAAAGATCCGTGGTTATTGTATGTAAACTTTGAAGAGACTCTTAACGAAAAGCATCCATGAGCGCATTCGGATCTTTCCGATTTCATTGTGGCCGAAATACAACATATACATTCTAACATACAATTATGCAAATTCACACTAATTAAAGGCATTCTTTGAACACTAAAATACAAGGGAAAGAGTTCTCATACCAGTTGAAGACCCTCTTCAAGCTTTGGAACCTTTACACAACGGAAGACCTCTACGCGAACTCTATCGCCCAACAAACAAGTCGGCTGCAACAACACAATCGTTTACAAGAATGGCAGCAACACGTACAGTCACGAAGAAGTGAACAACAGCGGGGATGACATCACCAAATGGAGCCCTTGGTATTCTCGGAGTGAGAATCCAAAGTGTGGTCTTTGGTGAATTTGGTAGAGGTTGGAGAAAGAACAAATCGTGTAGACGATAAGCAAGTGGGAGGGAAAAGGAGCTATCGTATAGCTATGTGCTTATCATTTAAAAGAAGCTACACGATCGTGTAGGTTTTATTAAGCGATCGTTTATTAAATGGTAGATGATCGTTTAAAAAACGCGGCACACTATGCGATCGTTTAGGGACTAACGTGCAATCATTTAGGCGTTGGTGTGCGTTCATTTAGGTGATGAGCGACTATCGTATAGGCTCTCAAGCTATGCGATCGTAACGTTTTCACACCCATTGCCAATTTTTTTCAAACTTTTGCAAAATGAAACAAATTTTCATTTTTTTCAAACGTTTTCACGCGACTGCTCCAAAGCTATGCGTTAGTACGCACGACCGAGAGAAGTTTTAGGTCAATTATCATATAATTAACCAATTTAATAATTAATGAATATAATCATATTATATTCTTACTCTATAGTTTGATATCACATATCTACTATAGTAATTTCTCCTCCACATGATATAAATCATATTTATATCTAAACTCCTCCAAAATAATGTATCTCATACATTTAATCAATTATATCATATATAATCAACCAGTTCAATTATATCATATATAATCGAACTCCCTCTTGTCAATTTGAACATTTCAAACTGACCCAAACACTGATTCTCGACTTTATCCAAGCTACCCAGGGGACCTAATGGACCTGTGGCTCGAAGCTCCAACGGTCCATGAATAGCTGACTAAATTCTTTAGCCGTGAGATCCACCATCCGTTAACTTCCAGACATTCCACTAAAGACCAACAGCTAAACTCTTCTTACCATAGATATATTTCTGCGTCCATCAGATATAACCAATCATGATTACGATGACCCTTCACAGATGCTCGTAAGTACAGTTGAGCCAATTTACCGTTTTACTCCCGTACTTACAGATGACCCTTCTCGAATGAACAATACAACATAGTCCAATTATGTGTGAACACCTCTCGGGCCAAGAGAAGGTATGTGCACTCAAGTTTCCTCAGCGGAATCCAAGTGTAAATTCCTCTGAGTTTCTTGGTAAGTCCAGGGTCGAACACAGGGACTTGTGAAAACAGATTGCGTTAGTAATTTTTATGAAAGCCTTGCGGTAACCAAATAAATAAATTGTTGGTTTATTGTTGATTGCGTTAATGAAGAAAAATAACAAATGTTGCAGAGTTTGAAAAGAGTTAGTAAACGGGAGATGCGATGAATATGCAGTGAACGGGTTGAGAAGGGTTTCGGCTAACACTTCCTAGAATGCGTTCTACTTTGCGACCATGAAACATACATACAATAGTAAACCATCTCTCGATGCGAATGCTACGGCTTCTAATACTAGAACACATGCGATATATGCGATAAGTCTATAGGATCTACACATAAGCCTCTATTCCTATTTATGCGATGACAGGATAACACACATACAAATAAGGCGACCACATAATATCATTCCCATTTCTAGGATGCATGCGATGCAGGTTGAAAAACAGAGTTTATCTCTAAGTCCCTATCTCTTGTTTATGCACTTTTAATCTTGCTCTTTCGAGTCCAGATTCTAACCTAGCTCTCTCGAGTCATTAGGTTCTTTCTTTAGATTCTCTCTCGAGTAACTCTAAAAGGTGTTTTGCACAGCATAAAACAAGACAATCGCAAGCAATGAACTTCCTAGGTCATATTAGCTTAGTTCTTCTCAACCCATTCAACTAGTTTAGCTACTCATGTGTGTTAAGAGAGTGAACAGATGTAGAAATAGAACTTCCATTGTATAAATATAAAGATGAAGTACAAAATACAGTGCAAGTGTAGAATAAAGGGCCTGGTAGCAATCTCTTGCTGCCCAGGCTTTTACACTATTTTCTACTCGTGCTCAAAAGATAATCTCGCTCTCGCGAGAGTTGACCCGCTATTTGATTCTTCACCTCATGGTTCTCTCTCGAGTTGCCCTGAGCAATCTCTGGTGACACCACTCTTCTATTGCTTCGCCTTAAAATGAAAAGGAAAACTATGGATAGAGGTGTGAACTTATGGAACAAAAAATAGCTGAACTCATGAACCGATCAACCCCTTTTCTGAAGGTTGCCCTTGGTATTTATAGAACATCCAGGGTGAGGGGCAACTTCTCTCTCATGATTGTGTAGATGGGACGACTTTAATTCCTGACTGATGCGCCGAATATTTGTCATCGAAAAGCTGAATGTACTTGTGATCGTTAACGGCTGTCAACTTAATTCGGATTTGACTGTCATCAGCTTTTTCTCCTTTCGCTATTAATTAGCCTCTCACTCATATGTGCCCACCATGTTGCGCTGACCAAGCTGCGGCGATCCTTCTTGGACGAATGTTTGCGAATACAATCATCGCAAAGCCTTGTGATGAAGTTGCATTCGTACAAAGATTTCTTGTGATCGCAATTCTTGCATTGCTTCAATGCATATTCTGCACAAAAATACAAAGATCAACTGTTCTAATGTGATGAACGCATGCGACCACAATATCATGAAATTGATGCTTAATGGACGCAAATTAACATATTTCATCAATGCAATCCAACATTGTTTAAGAACTTAGCACTATGATTACGTGCATTTCTGCCCGTTATCACACTTCCAAATTTAAACAATGCTTGTTCTCAAGCATAAGCTAAAGATTTATTTAGCAAGTCAACCACAATGTTCTTTTCCCAGATTTCTCAAGGATACTTCGTTCAAGTCCTTCATACTAGAATTTCCTTAAGTCTTATTCAAGTCTCTTCTTAAAATATTTCTAAGACCTAGGGACTGCAAGCTTACCCTTCAAAAGGACTTTACTAAATTCCGGAACATCGCATGATTTATTTCAAAAAGAAAATTTTCCATCGGGATGTCAGATGGTTTTATCCTTGCATAAATTTTTTTCATTGATATTTTTTTCTGACCTTGCGCTGGTCCAAGTGCCTTGCATTCGTTTTGGCTTGCCCCCACGGGTGTCATGCGGACATCCAACTATGAGCAATGCACTGTTTCTCAGACTAAACTCATACCTATTTGGCAGTGGAGTTGCGGTCATTTATTTATGCGTTGATCCTGGTGACTTACTTTCGTTTTGGCTTGCCCCCACGTGTGTCATGTGGACATCCAACTACGGGTAAGTGCCTTTCACAACTTAACTCTTATCAATATGGGTTTCCCATTGCATTGATAGTGGAGTTGTTATTCTGAAAAACACCATTTTTTTTAAATAACAAGGTGAAAAATAAGTACCTCACCCCTAAATTTAAAATACGACAATGTCCTCATTGTCAAAAGATTGATATAAGTCATGCGATGTTCTTAGAAAGCTTCGTAAAGAGAGTTTGAAAGAAAGCTAGCAAGTCCCAAACTTCTATAAATATTTTATGAGGTGACTATCTTAAAGTTAAGAAGACTCTAGTATATATGAAAGACATAGAAGCATATTTTTCATTACTAAAATCATACTTGGCAAAGAAACAACATGCGGTAACTTACTAAATTTATCTATATCAAATGATTGCGGTAATCAAAGAGGATGCGGTGATAAGACTTTTAAAACTAAAATGCGATGTGGTAGCGCAAAATTTGAAATAAAGATAAGGAAGAATACACCCCCAAATTTGCGCTGTTGCCCACATTTGTGTATTGACGCATCCATCTTTGCGGCGATCTATCTTCTTTGGATTGCGGTGATGGAGTAAGATGAGTGGCTTCTTCGCGTAACATCTCCACAATCCAGCGCATCAATCGTTGCAAGAAAAACAGAGAGAGGGTCAAATTATTTTAAACAAAAATGAAATTTGTTATCGAATTTTTTTTTGTACTAGCAAAATAAGAATAGATAAAGATTGAAAAGATATAATGAGAATTCCGAATAGTAGAGAAGAATTGAAGAATTGATGTTTCCCAAAACATGCGTCCCTGATGAATTGCGATGGTTTGATAACGCAAGGACCACCTACTTCCTTCTTTATTCAAAGTTCTTTAGTTCCACGGAGTTGACTTGATGATGCCATCCTTCTCACTGATATGCCTTTACTCGCTGCCCATTAACCTTGAATATGTTGGTTCCGTCATCATTTGATAATTCCATTGCGCCATGCGGGAATACTTGTCTAACTATGAACAGTCCATACCAATGTGACTTTAGTTTTCCTGGGAAGAGCCGCAGATGTGAGTTGAAGAGTAAAATCTTTTGGCCGACTTGGAGGTTCTTACCGCATATGCATTTGTCATGCCAGCGTTTGGTGCGCTCTTTATAAATCTTCGCATTTTCATATGCATTAATCCTCCATTCTTCTAGCTCGACCAGTTGCATTTTTCGCACTTCTCCTGCCTTCTTCAAATCAAAGTTCAACTTCTTTACTGCCCACAGTGCCTTATATTCCAACTCTAACGGAAAATGACATGCCTTACCAAATACCAACGCATATAGGGTCATACCTATGGGTGTTTTAAATGCAGTCCGGTATGCCCACAACGCATCGTCAAGCTTTGCTGCCTAATCCTTTCGCGAAGGCCTTACTACCTTCTCAGGTATTAGCTTAATTTCTCTATTGGACACCTCGGCCTGACCATTCATTTGCAGATGGTATGCGATGGCCACTTTATGGAGGATGTTGTATTTGTGCAGAACTTCTTGATATTATGGTTGACAAAATGGGACCCTTCATCACTTATAATGGCAAGGGGAGTGCCAAAACGAGTGAAAATATGTTTCTTCAGGAACTGGGAGACTACCGCCTTATCACTTGCGGTGCATGCTATTGCTTCTAACCACTTGGAGACATAATCAACGGCTAATAAAATATAATGTTTACCATTCATTGGAGGGAATGGTCTCATGAAATCAATCCCCTATACGTCGAACAATTCAAGCTCCAAGATGGTGTTCATTGGCATTGCATGTTTCCATGAAATTTTACCTGTGCGTTGGCACCGATCACACTTCATTGCGTAGTCAGCTGCATCCTTGAACAATGTAGGCCAAAAGAATCCACTTTGTAAAACTTTGGCTGCACTACGCTGCCCTCAAAATGCCCACCATATGGTGAGTCGTGGCATTGCGATAATATGCGTTGTTGAGCAGCATTTGGTACGCATAATCGAAAAATCTGGTCTGCACCTCTTTTATACAAATTTGGCTCGTCTCAATAATAGTGTCTGCATTCATTCTTGAGCTTCTTCTGTTGGTGGTAGGGGTAATCTTCAGGAAACTGCTCGCAAACCAAATAATTGACTATGTCTGCATACAAGGGTAATTCTTCTATATGGAATAGCTGCTCATCTGGGAATACAACACTCACCTCAGATTCATTGCGGTCAACCTCAAGATTTTTCAGTCTAGACAAGTGATCCGCAACTTGAGTCTTTGTCCCCTTCCGGTCAATTATTTCTATATCAAATTCTTGAAAGAGGATAACCCATCTAATCAACCTCGGCTTTGCGTCCTTCTTTGTCATTAAGTATTTGATCGCCGAGTGATCAGTGTGGATGAGTACCTTTGTTCCCAATAGATATGCCCAAAATTTTTCCAACGCAAAAATTACCCCTAGAAGTTCTTTCTCTGTGGTGATATAATTTTTCTGAGCAGGATTTAATGTTTTACTCGCATATGCGATGGGGTGCAAGATTTTTTTTCTCTTTTTCGCTAAATCTGCTCCCATCGCATACCCGCTTGCGTCGCACATTATTTCAAATGGAAGTGTCCAGTCCGGCGCAATCAATATGGGTGCGGTAATCAGCGCATTCTTCAAAACTCGAAATGTTGAGGCAATTGTTGTCAAACTCAAATTTTCTGTTAGCCTCTAACAACGCACTCAATGGTCGTGCTATTTTAGAAAAGTCTTTGACAAATCGTCTGTAGAATCCAGCATGCCCTAAGAAGCTTCGTACAGACTTCACGCTAGTTAGAGGTGGAAGTTTTTCAATTGCTTCGATTTTTGCTTTGTCCACCTCCAACCCATCCCGAGAGACCTTATGTCCCAACACTATGCCCTCTTTCACCATGAAATAGCATTTTTCCAAATTAAGCACCAGATTCGTCCCTTCACACATTTTCAGTATCTTTTCCAAATTGGCTAAACAGACTTCATAAGTGTTCCCATAAACAGAGAAGTTGTCCATAAAGATTTCCACGGAGTCCTCGAGATAATCTGAAAAGATGGCCATCATGCACCTTTGGAACGTGCTTGGCGCATTGTAGAGGCCAAACGACATATGGTGAAAAACGAATGTCCCATATGGGAAGGTGAATGTGGTTTTGTCTTGATCTTTTGGAGCTATCATAATTTGATTGTACCCGACATAACTATCCAAAAAGCAGTAAAAGCCATTTTTAGCTAGACGGTCTAGCATTTGATCAATGAACAGCAAAGGGAAATGATCTTTCTTTATGGACGCATTCAGCTTGTGGTAATCTATGCAAATGCGCCATCCAGTGATGGTCATTTCTGGTATTAATTCGTTGTGTTCATTTGGGACTACCGTCATGTCGCCCTTCTTTGGCACATACTACACGGGGCTGGCCCACGTGCGATCTGCTATAGGATAGATAATGCCCGCATCTAGCCATTTAATGATCTTCTTCTTGACGACCTCTTTCATCGCAGGGTTGAGTCTACGTTGATGTTCCATTGTTGCTTTGTGGTCATCTTCAAGATGAATGCGGTGCATGCAGTACGCAGGGCTAATTCCTCTAATGTCGGCGAGCGTCCAGCCAATTGCTCGCACATGCTTCCTTAGAATGCTCATCAATGCATTCTCTTGGTCTTCGTTGAGCACAGAGGAATGATAATTGACAGCTTCTCATTCCGCCCCAAAAATACGTACTTGAGATGAGTTGGTAGGGTCTTCAATTCAAGTGTTAACGGCTCCACTAGGGAAGGTTGCATTGTTTTTCTTTCTTTTTTTTCTGTTGGCTCTACTTCTTGCTTTGCGATCATTTCTTCTTCCTTGCTTGTTTTTGTTATGATCACATTGTAGGCAGAAACGGATGCGATGACATCCTCTTCTTCATTCTCTTCATCAAACTTTTCTTCTTCAATCGAACTATGGTTCTCATCTGAGTCATGTAGGTCCTCTTCATCCGGAAACTTCATGGCACGAATTATGTTAAACTTGAGCTTCTGTCCATTGATACTCAAAGTAATTTCCCCTTTATGCACATCAATTTGAGCACGACCCGTTGATAGAAAAGGTCGCCTCGTAGTCTAAAATGATGAAGTCAGCTGGCAGGATAAATTTGTCAATGGTTATCAGTACATCCTTCACCTTTCCCTCTGGATGCACAAGAGATCTATCGGCCAGTTGGAGAGTCACTGTTGTGGGAACAAGCTGCCCTACATTCAATTGTCTAAAGATTGACAGAGGCATTAAATTTATGCTGGCTCCATAGTCACACAGGGCTTGCCCGATGTATAGTCCTCTTATGGAGCATGGTATAGTAAAGCTCCCAGGATCTCTCATCTTCGATGGAATTATGGATTTTGAACTTTGCGTTAACGCCACCGTGGCAAATTTTCTAGCTCCTCTCTTCTTAGTTACCATATCCTTCAGAAACTTGACGTAGGCAGGAATCTCCTCAATCACTTCACTGAAAGAAAAGTTAACATGTAATTGCTTTAACATAGATAAGAAGCGTTGGTACTGTACCTCTTCGTTCTTTTTCTTCCTTAGTCTCTACGGGAAAGGGGCTAACTGCACTTTCAGAGTCCTTGTTTTAGTTGGCTTCAAGGTCGATGCAACCTCCGGTTCTACTGCTTCTTTTTCTCTTTCTTCTTCTTGCGTCACTGCAATCTTAGGTTCAACCACGATGGAAGTTGTCCGACTATGCTTCTTCTTTTCTCCCTCCACTGTCTTCCCACTGCGCAATGTCACAACCTGACATTGCTCTTTACCTGATCCCCCCAGGTTGCGTGGGAGTTCAATTGAACTTGGCAAAGCCCCTTGCGGTCTACTCTTTAGCTCACTCGCAATCTGACCCATCTGTAATTCAAGATTGTAGATGGACGTAGCCTAACTTTGAAGCACGATCTCATTTTTCTTTATGTATTGCTTCAATAGGCTTTCTAAAGAAGAGGATTGCGGTGGTTGTGAGCTACTTGCTTGGTTGCTCGTTTGACCGTTGTTGCGTGGGAAGAATCCTGGTGGCCCTTCCTTCTGTGCCACGGGTTGGAAATTTTGTTGCTGATTCTTCCAAGAAAAATTGGGATGGTTCCTCCACTCGGGGTTGTAGGTATTCAAAAAGGGATTATTTTTTACAAAGTATACAGATTGTGGATTTTGCAGGCAATTTTCCATCGCATGCCCATCATCGCAAGTCACACACCTTGCGATGTTTTGACTGATTGTGTTGATTTGCCTAGTTTGCAGTGTTGGGCTGCTGATTGCAATTCCTTGTATTAAATTCATCATTGCGGTCATCTGGTTTTGTAGTGAAGCAATAGCACCATTATTTGCATCATTGTCTTTGAGTATCAATCTCTGGTCACTCTCTCTCCAATCTTCATGGTTCTTGGAGATGCGATCTAAGATATTCGCCTCGTCATATGTTTTATCAAGCAGACCACCAGTGGCTACCGCATTGGCAACGGTCTGCAAAGCGGGATTCAGACCATGATAAAAAATTTCCATCTGGAGGCAGTCTGGCAACCCATTGTGTGGACAGTCCCGGAACAACCTCTTAAACCTCGCCCAGGCATCGCTGAGCGACTCATCCATGTCTTGTTCAAAATTTGTGATAAGTTTCCTTTGTCTGGAATTCTCAGTAGGTGGGAAATATTTCTTCATAAACTTCTCCACGACCTATTCCCAAGAAGTGATCTGTCCCGGCTCGAGAGAATATGCCCATTTTCTAGCATGATCACAGAGAGAAAATGGGAACAAAGTTAGTCGAACTTCTTCGGCAGAGATGTTCAGGAACACAAAAGTATTGTAGATTTCAATAAAGCTTTGTAGGTGGGCGTGCGGGTCCTCGCCACGCCTTCCTCCGAATTGTCCTATAGTCTGGATCATCTGCAGCATCATCGGTTTCATTTCGAATCTGCTTCCGTCGAGGGCAGGTCTCATGATTCCTGGAGAGAAATCATAGAGGTTTGTCGATGCATAGTCCCTAATGGGTCTATTGCGATCGTTTGCAAACAGAATTGGATTCGCCATGACGTTGTTATCATTTGGTGCTCCATTTCCAGGCTGCTCTGCCATCTCTTCTTTACCTGACTGTAGTTGTTATTGGCGGTCCCTCAATCTTCGTCTAAATGTCCTCTCAATCTCCGAGTCATAATTCGCTAGAGATTGAGAGTCTGCAAAGAAATCAGAAAAATTACCGTTAGCACTCTATTTTGCAGAAGTCCCCGGCAACGACGCCAAAAACTTGATGCTTAATTTTGTGAAAGTGGAAATGTGGAAGCTATGCGTTGATGAAATTGCGTTGTGCACTCAAGTTTCCTCAGCAGAATCCAAGTGTAAATTCTTCTAAGTTTCCTGGTAAGTCCAGGGTTGAACACAGGGATTTGAGAAAATAGATTGTGTTGGTAATTTTTATGAAAGCCTTGCGGTAACCAAATAAATAAATTGTTGGTTTGTTGTTGATTGTGTTAATGAAGAAAAATAACAAATGTTGCAGAGTTTGAAAAGAGTTAGTAAACGGGAGATGCGATGAATATGCGGTGAACGGGTTGAGAAGGGTTTTGGCTAACACTTCCTAGAATGCGTTCGTACTTTGCGACCATGCAACATACATACAATAGTAAACCATCTCTCGATGCGAATGCTACGGCTTCTAATACTAGAACACATGCGATATATGCGATAAGTCTATAGGACCTACGGGAAGAGCTGCAGATGTGAGTTGAAGAGTAAGACCTTTTGCCCGACTTGAAGGTTCTTACCGCATATGCATTTGTCATGCCAGCGTTTGGTGCACTCTTTATAAATATTCGCATTTTCATATGCATTAATCCTCCATTCTTCTAGCTCGACCAGTTGCATTTTTCGCACTTTTCCTGCCTTCTTCAAATCAAAGTTCAGCTTCTTTACCGCTCACAGTGCCTTATATTCCAACTCTAACGGCAAATGACATGCCTTACCTAATACCAACGCATATGGGGTCATACCTATGGGTGTTTTAAATGCAGTCCAGTATGCCCATAATGCATCGTCAAGCTTCACTGCCTAATCCTTTCGCGAAGGCCTTACTACCTTCTCAAGTATCAGCTTAATTTCTCTATTGGACACCTTAGCCTGACCATTCGTTTGCGGATGGTATGCGGTGGCCACTTTGTGGAGGATGTTGTACTTGCGCAGCATCTTCTTGATATTATGGTTGACTAAATGGGACCCTTCATCACTTATAATGGCACGGAGAGTGCCAAAACGAGTGAAAATATGTTTCTTTAGGAACTGGGAGACTACAGCCGCATCACTTGCGGCGCATGCTATTGCCTTTAAACACTTGGAGACATAATCAACGGCTATTAAAATATAATGTTTACCATTCGAAGGAGGGAATGGTCCCATGAAATCAATCCCCCATACGTCGAACAATTCAAGCTCCAAGATGGTGTTCATTGGCATTGCATATGGAAAATGTTACCTGTGCGTTGGCACTGATCACACTTCATTGCATAGTCAGCCGCATCCTTGAACAATGTAGGCCAAAAGAATCCACTCTATAAAACTTTGGTTGTGGTGCGCTGCCCTCCAAAGTGCCCACCATATGGTGAGTCGTGGCATTGTGATAATATACGTTGTTGAGCAGCATTTGGTATGCATAATCGAAAAATCTAGTATGCACCTCTTGTATACAAATTTGGCTCGTCCCAATAATAGTGTCTGCATTCATTCTTGAGCTTCTTCTATTGGTGGTAGGTGTAATCTTCAGGAAACTGTTCGCAAACCAAATAATTGACTATGTCTGCATACCAGGGCAATTCTTCTATATGGAATAGCTGCTCATCCGGGAATACGACACTCACCTCAGAATCATTGCAATCAACCTCAGGATTTTTCAGTCTAGACAAGTGATCCGTAACTTGATTCTCTATCTCCTTCCAGTCAATTATTTCTATATCAAATTCTTGAAGGAAGAGAACCCATCTGATCAACCTCGGCTTTGCGTCCTTCTTTGTCATTAAGTATTTGATCGCCAAGTGATCAGAGTGGATGAGTATATTTGTTCCCAACAGATATGCCTGAAAATTTTCCAATGCAAAAATTACCGCCAAAAGTTCTTTCTCTTTATGGTATAATTTGTCTGAGCAGGATTTAATGTTTTACTCGCGTATGCGATGGGGTGCAAGATTGTTTTTCTCTTTTGCGCTAATGTTGCCCCCATCGCATACCCGCTTGCGTCGCACATTATTTCAAATGGAAGTGTCCATTTCGGCGCAATCAATACGGGTGCGGTAATCAGTGCATTCTTCAAAACTCGGAATGCGTTGAGGCAATTGTTGTCAAACTCAAATTTTCTGTCAGCCTCTAACAACGCACTCAATGATCGTGCTATATTAGAAAAGTCTTTGACAAATCGTCTGTAGAATCCAGTGTGCCCCAAAAAGCTTCGTACAGCCTTCACGCTAGTTAGAGGTGGAAATTTTTCAATTGCTTCGATTTTTGCTTTGTCCACCTCCAACCCATCCCGGGAGACCTTATGTCCCAACTCTATGCCCTCCTTCACCATGAAATAGCATTTTTCCCAATTAAGCACCAGATTCGTCTCTTCACACCTTTTCAGTATCTTTTCCAAATTGGCTAAATAGACTTTATAAGTGTTCCCATAAATAGAGAAGTTTTCCATAAAGATTTCCACAGAGTCCTCGAGATAATCTGAAAAGATAGCCATTATGCACCTTTGGAACGTGCTTGGCGCATTGCTGAAGCCAAACGACATGCGGCGAAAAGCGAATGTCTCATATGGGCAGGTGAATGTGGTCTTTTCTTAATCTTCTGGAGCTATCATAATTTGATTGTACCCGACATAACCATCCAGAAAGTAGTAAAAGTCATTTCTAGCTAGACGTGATCAATGAACGGCAAAGGGAAATGATCTTTCTTTGTGGTCACATTCAGCTTGCGGTAGTCCATGCAATTCGCCATCCAATGATGGCCATTTGCGGTATTAATTTGTTGTGTTCATTCGAGACTATCGTTATGCCGCCTTTCTTTGGCACACACTACACGGGACTGACCCACGTGCTATCTGCTATAGGATAGATAATGCCCGTATCTAGCCATTTAATGATCTCCTTCTTGATGACCTCTTTCATCGCAGAGTTGAGTCTGCGTTGATGTTCAATTGTTGCTTTGTGGTCATCTTCAAGACGAATGCGGTGCATGCAGTATGCAGGGCTAATTCCTCTAATGTCGGCGAGCGTTCAGCCAATTGCTCGCACATGCTTCCTTAGAATGCTCATCAATGCATTCTCCTGGTCTTCGTTGAGCACAGAGGAAATGATAACTGGCAACTTCTCATTCTGCCCCAAAAATGCATACTTTAGATGAGTTGGTAGGGTCTTCAATTCAAGTGTTAGTGGCTCCACTAGGAAGGTTGCATTGTTTTTCTTTCTACTTTTTCTGTTGGCCCTACTTCTTACTTGCGATCATTTTTTCTTCCTTGCTTGTTTTTGTTATGATCGCATTGCAGGCAGCAACAGATGCGTTGGGATTCTCTTCTTCATTCTCTTCATCAAACTTTTTTTCTTCAATCAAACTCTGGTCATCATTTGAGTCATGCAGGTCCTCTTCATCCGAAAACTTCATGGCACGAATTATGTTAAACTTGTGCTTCTGTCCGTTGATACTCAAAGTAATTTCCTCTTTATGCACATCAATTTGAGCACGACCCGTTGATAGAAAAGGTTGCCCTAGAATGATGGGCACATCTTTGTCGGCCTCGTAGTCTAAAATGATGAAGTCAGCTGGCAGGATAAATTTGTCAATGGTTATCAGCACATCCTTCACCTTTCCTTCTAGATGCACTAGAGATCTATCGGCCAGTTGGAGAGTCACTATTGTGGGCACAAGCTGCCCCACATTCAATTGTCTAAAGATTGACAGAGGCATCAAATTTATGCTGGCTCCCAGGTTACACAAGGCTTGCCTGATGTATAGTCCTCTTATGGAGCATGGTATAGTAAAGCTCCCAGGATCCCTCATCTTCGATGGAATTATGGATTTTGAACTTTGCGTTAACGCCACCGTGGCAAATTGTCCAGCTCCCCTTTTCTTAGTTACCATATCCTTCAGAAACTTGGCGTAGGCAGGCATCTCCTCAATCGCTTCACTAAAAGGAATGTTAACATGCAATTGCTTTAACATAGATAAGAAGCGTTGGTACTGGACCTCTTCGTTCTTTTTCTTCTTTAGTCTTTGCGGGAAAGAGGGTAACTGCACTTTCATAGTCCTCGTTTCAGTTGGCTTCGAGGTCGACGCAACCTCCAGTTCTACTGCTTCTTTTTCTCTTTCTTCTTCTTAATGTCACAACCTAACATTGCTCTTTACCTAATCCCCCCGGGTTGCGTGGGAGTTAAATTGAACTCGATAAAGCCCCTTGCGGTTTACTCTTCAGCTCACTCGCAATTTGGCCCATTTGTAATTCGAGATTGCAGATGGACGTACCCTGACTTTGAAGCACGGTCTCGTTTTTATCTATGTATTTCTTCAATAGGCTCTCCAAAGAAGAGGATTGCGGTGGTTGTGAGCTACTTACTTGGTTGCTCGTTTGACCGTTGTTGCGTGGGAAGAATCCTGGTGGCCCTTCCTTCTGTACCACAGGTTGGAAATTTTGTTGCTAATTCTTCCAAGCAAAATTGGGATGGTTCCTCCACCCGGGGTTGTAGGTATTCGAAAAGGGATTATTTTTTACAAAGTATACAGATTGTGGATTGTGCGAGCAATCTTCCATCGTATGCCCATCACCGCAAGTCGCACACCTTTTGGTGTTTTGACTGATTGCTTTGATTTGCCTAGTTTGCGGTGTTGGGCTGCTGATCGCAATTCCTTGGATTAAATTCATCATTGTGGCCATCTGGTTTTGTAGTGAAGCAATAGCACCATTATTTGCGTCATTGTCTTTGAGTCTCAATCTCTGGTCGCTCCCTCTCCAATCTTCATGATTCTTGGAGATGCGATCCAAGATATTCTTTACCTCCTCATATATTTTATCAAGCAGACCACCAGCAGCTGTCGCATTGGCAGCAGTCTGCGAAGCGGGATTCAGACCATGATAAAAAATTTCCATCTGAAGGCAGTCTGGCAACCCATTGTGTGGACAGTCCCGGACCAACCTCTTTAACTAAGCCCAGGTATCGCTGAGCGACTTGTCTATGTCTTGTTCAAAATTTATGATAAGTTTCCTTTGTCTGGCGTTCTCAGTAGGTTGGAAATATTTCTTCATAAACTTCTCCACGACCTGTTCCCAAGAAGTGATCTCTTCGGACTCGAGAGAATATGCCCATTTCCTAGCTTGATCACAGAGAGAAAATGGGAAAAAGTTAGTCGAACTTCTTCGGCAGAGATGTTCGGGAACACAAAAATATTGCAGATTTCAATAAAGCTTCGTAGGTGGGCGTGTGGGTCCTCGCCACGCCTTTCTCCTAATTGTCCTGCAGTCTGGATCATCTGCAGCATCACCAGTTTCATTTCGAATCTTTTTCCGTCGAGGGCAGGCCTCATGATTCCTGGAGAGAAATCATAGAGGTTTGGCGATGCATAGTCCCTAATGGGTCTATTGCGATCGTTTTCCAATAGAATTGGATTCGCCATGACGTTGTTATCATTTGGTGCTCTATTTCCAGGCTGCTCCGCCATCTCTTCTTTATCTGACTGTGGTTATTGTTGGCGGTCTCTCACTCTTCGTCTAAACATCCTCTCAATCTCCGGGTTGTAATTCGCTAGAGATTGAGAGTCTACAAAGAAATCAGAAAAATTACCGTTAGCACTCTATTTTACCGAAGTCCTCGACAACAACGCAAAAAACTTGATACTTAATTTTGTGAAAGTGGAAATGTGAATGCTATGCGTTGATGAAATTGCATTGTGTACTCAAGTTTCCTCAGCGGAATCCAAGTGTAAATTCCTCTGAGTTTCCTGGTAAGTCCAGGGTTGAACACAGGGACTTGTGAAAACAGATTGCGTTGGTAATTTTTATGAAAGCCTTGTAGTAACCAAATAAATAAATTGGTGGTTTGTTTTTGATTGCATTAATGAAGAAAAATAAAAATTGCGGCGGAGTTTGAAAAGAGTTAGTAAACGGGAGATGCGATGAATATGCGGTGAACGGGTTGAGAAGGGTTTCGGCTAACACTTCCTAGAATGCGTTCGTACTTTGCGACCATGCAACATGCATACAATAGTAAACTATCTCTCGATGTGAATGCTACGATTTGTAATGCTAGAACGCATGCGATATATGCGATAAGTCTATAGGACCTACACATAAGCCTCTATTCTTATTTATCCGATGACAGGATAACACACACATAAATAAGGCGACCATATAATATCATTCCCATTTCTAGGATGCATGCGATGCAATTTGACAAACAGAGCTTATCTCTAAG
Source organism: Benincasa hispida (assembly GCF_027475165.1). Classification (NCBI taxonomy): domain Eukaryota; kingdom Viridiplantae; phylum Streptophyta; class Magnoliopsida; order Cucurbitales; family Cucurbitaceae; genus Benincasa; species Benincasa hispida. Next base: position 47,469,577 of record NC_143486.1, read on the forward strand.
TCCCTATCTCTTGTTTATGCAGTTCTAATCTTGCTATTTCGAGTCCAGATTCGAATCTAGCTCTCTCGAGTCATTAGGTTCTTTCTTTAGACTCTTTCTCGAGTCATTAGGTTCTTTCTTTAGACTCTCTCTCGAGTAACTCTAAAGGGTGTTTTGCACAGCATAAAATAAGACAATCGTAAGCAATGAACTTCCTAGGTCATGTTAGCTTAGTTCTTCTCAACCCATTCGACTAGTTTAGCTACTCATGCGTGCTAAGAGAGTGAACAGATGTAGAAATAGAACTTCCATTGTATAAATATAAAGATGAAGTACAAAATACAATGCAAGTATAGAATAAAGGGCCTGGTAGCAATCTCTTGCTACCCAGGCTTTTACATTGTTTTCTACTCGTGCTCAAAAGATAATCTCGCTCTCGCGAGAGTCGGTCCGCTCTCTGCTTCTTCGCCTCAGGGTTCTTTCTCGAGTTTCCCCGAGCGATCTCTGGCGTCACCATTCTTCTCTTGCTCCGCCTTAAAATGAAAAGGAAAACTATGGACAGAGGCGTGAACTTATGGAACAAAAGATAGCTGAACTCGTGAACTGACCAACCCCTTTTCTGAAGGCTGCCCTTGGTATTTATAGAACATCCAGGGTGAGGGGCAACTTCTCTCTCATGATTGTGTAGATGGGACGGCTTTAATTCCTGACTGATGCGCCGAAGATTTGTCACCGAAAAGCTGAATGTACTTGTGATCGTTAATGTCTGTAAACTTAATTTGGATTCGACTGTCATTAGCTTTCTATCCCATCACGATTAATTAGCCTCTCACCCAGATGCGCCCATCATGTTGCGCTGATCAAGTTGCAGCGATCCTTCTTGGGCGAATGTTTGCAAACACAATCATCGTAAAGCCTTGCGGTGAAGTTGCGTTCATCCAAAGATTTCCTATGATCGCAATTCTAGCATTGCGTCAACGCATATTCTGCACAAAAATACAAAGATCGACTGTTCTAATGCGATGAACACATGCAACTGCAATATCATGAAATTGATGCTTAATGGACGTAAATTAACATATTTCATCAACGCAATCCAACATTGTTTAAGAACTTAGCACTATGATAACATGAATTTCTGTCTGTTATCAGGGAGCTATCTATCTACTTACCCCTGCTATGGGGAAGGAGTGAATTCCATCTTGTGTAGCTGAGTTCCCAGCTCCCAAATCAGACGAATCTCCAAAATGGTAGGTTTGAATCTGCGACCTGGCCACTCGCACTCATACAAATCAAAGAACCGCCCTCAATAGCAAGAGTTCCCAACTCACTCAGGATTGAGGTCATGTTACCTATGGTCATCCTAGTGAAATGAAGTCTCTGTCATGAACTGTGTTATATAACGAGACATTAACACTTCGTGGTCAGGTCTTATACAAACTCTTTGTATAGGACGCCCCCGCTCGCATGCCCCCTACACGAATGATCAGGATTAGACCATCTGTGACAAGTCACCACACTTGTGACCATTCCATAAAGCGGGCTGCATCCGTAGCGTTACCAGGATAAGATTTCCCTCCTATATCCATATACTACAGACCATTTTGGTTATCACTCAAGACATGATCCACTTGTATGTCACTACATACATGCTTAAGTTACATACAGATAACCAGAGATTTTATGTTTATTGGTTTGTGGTAAAGCAAGTAAAACATGCAACTAAGCAAAAAGCAAGATGTGAAGTAAATATCATATATTATACAACACAAGCATTCGTACAAATTGTTTACAAACTACAAGACACGAGACTTTAGGGCATCAACCCCAACAAATTTAAGCATGTATATGAGATATACAAGTGGATCATGCCTTATGTAATAATCTAAAAGGTTTGTAGTATAAAAATATGGGAGGGATACTTTATCCTGGCAACAATACAGATATGGCCTGCTTTGTAGAGGTTTACAAGTGTTGTGAACCACTACAGATGGTCTGATCCTAACCATTTATGTGGAGATATGCGAGCGGGGGTGTCCTATACAAAGAGTTTGTATAAGACCAAACCATAAGATGATTCGTCTCTTTATATAACGTCATTGATACTTGAGAGTTACATCTCACTTAAACGACCATAGGTGATATGGCCTTAATCCTGAGTGTTTTGGGAACTCCTGCCTTTGAGGGTAGTCCTTTGATTAGTATGGGTGAGAGTGATCAGATTGCCAACTCAACATGTCAACCTTTTTAAGGATTTGTCTGATTGGGGAGCTAGAAACTCAGTTACACAAGATAGAATTCACTCCTTCCTCGAAGCAGGGGTAAGTAGATAGATTGCTCCCTTAAGAGTTGATTTCGAGTCTTGATAGTGGCCACATTCTCTCTTTGGAAGAGAGGACCCAATCATATTAGGATTATGACTTATTGTTCATTATAGGAATTAGTGGCACTTAAAGAGTTAAATGTAACTACAGGGAAAAAAGGGTAAATTGGCCCAACTGTACTTACGAGCGATCTATGAAGGGTTATCACACTGTTGATTGGTTGATATGGACATAGAAACATATCTGTAGTGAGGAGAGTACAGCTGTCGGTCTTTAGTGGAATGCCCTACGGTTAACGAATGGTGGATCTCGTGACTAAAAAGTTTAGTTAGTTATTCATGTACCGTTGGAGCTTCAAGCTACAGGTCCATAAGGTCCCCTTGGTAGCTCAATGGATTCAAGTTGGTTATCATATTTATTTATAATAATATTAATTATTTGATAATTAATTTTTTTCTCTAATAACCAAATGATGGGAGGTTATTGGTGGTTTTATGGTAACCGTGAGATAAAAGGAAAAAATGTTTTCCTAAAATTAGTAGTTGCCACATTCAAAAAGTTTCTCATGGACAAGCTATCAAGTGAAAGTGTTTCACTAAGTGATAGCTCACGGAGACTAAACAATCATGGAGTTTGACTATGCGATAATTCATAAGCTGATCATAGCTAAATGATCACGTGGCTAAGTCTATACGATAGGCTTCCATTTGCTAAACAATTGAGCATATCGTCTATACGATAGACAACTTCTTATCTCTCAATTTCTCGATCGTCTACACGATCATTGTCCTCCAGTCTCTTCCTCAAGCCAAGTTCATACAGAGCTCACAACTTCTAGATTCTCACACCGAGAATACAAAGGTAACCATTGTGGTGGTGTCCTCACTCAACTCAATTGGTTTTAAGGAGTCATTGGCCATTCGTTGTGTTCGTGCTATGCATTGGTCATTGTGTTCGAGTGCTATCTTGGATACTTGTAGATTGTTCGAGGGATTCTTAAAGAATGTTTCTTCAAAGGTATGCATACTCTATCCCTTAACACTCTTGTTAGCATGTTGTAATTTCGTGTTGTACATAACCTGTTAGTTTTCATTCCTGTACTATAATTGTTTATGTTTAATTCGAATGGAATTTGGAACGATCCTTCCACTGCTCATGGAAATCCTTATGCTTGATTTCCTTCAATTGGTATCAGAGTGAGTATTTGGTCAATATCAAGGTGTGTGTCAATACGTCTTGCACTCTCCTTCATTGGTTCGCACCGTGAGATCATTCTTGCACTCCCTCGTGGTACCCTAGGAGTGTCCCCCTTCGGATGGGTTTTGTGCAATTGGTCAATATCAAGGTGAGCTCCAAAAATGGATAGGGTCACTTTAGTTTTCTCCCCGATCAGATTTTTTCCCTTCGGATTGGCTGCTTGGGGCGGAATTCTAGGGCCTAAAATGATGGGTCACACTTACGGGAAATTGTTAAGCAAGTTAATGATTTATAGACCAAATCAAGAATGGCTAGTCGTTATAGAAACAAGAAATTTTTTGGTATTAATGACTGGTTGAAAATGTCTTAATTCAGAGGAGAGATAAATTGACCACCCTTCGGCAGCTTTTGTCCTAAACCTTTGAAGCGTCATTGTGAAACTAGATGTCACACGGGGTTCATTTCAGTTTTGCTGAACCGTATTGGATGTTGTATATTTTTTCAATGAATATTTGTTTAAAACCTAATATAGGTGTGTTTCTATTTCAGCAACATGAATGTTTTTCTGTTAAATGCCTCTAGTTTGACCGATTACATACAGTGGAAAGGTTCCGTTAAAACCTATTTCGTGGTAAACGACCTCGACTTTGTCATGGTTGAGGAGTGTCCTCAAGTCCCAACCCTTGATGCACCGCAAATTTTTCGTAATGCATATGAGGCGTAGATAAAGGCTATTTCATTCGCTCGACTTCACATATTGGCTAGCATACCTTATACAATGGCCAAAAGTGTTAAGAGTATGGTCATTGCACGTGCGATCAAGGACTCGTTGCAAGAATTGTTTGAACGTCAGTTCTCACTTTTCGAGCACAAAGGGATGGATGACAAAAAAACCAGTAGTGTCAGTTCCCAAGTTAAACTCCAGTTAGAGAAAGAAAATGTTGCAGACTCTGATGCAGTTCATCGACAAGAAGTGTTCTCTGAAATGGAACTTGGAGTTTATTTAGGTTCTGATACTAATCCCACTACTCTCCAAAAGAGGTGGAAGTCTAAAGACACTAAATGTGATTTATTAGTCTTGGATACGTGTTTGATAGAAGCAGTTGGTGAAATATGGACTTCTAAAAAGTTTAGAAGAAAACTCCTTGCTGATGTGTGAATCATGCCTTGAAGGCAATATGACAAACGACCTTTTACTGGAAAAGGTTATAGAGCCAAGGAAACCTTGGAGCTTGTACATTCAGACCTCTGTGGCCCGATGAGTGTTAGGTCTCGAGATGGGTATTAATATTTCATCTCTTTCATAGATGATTATTCAAGGTATGGGTATCTCTACCTAATGCAACATAAGTCTGAAGCTCTTGAAAAGTTCAAGGAGTATAAGGCTGAAGTTGAAAACTTGTTAAGTTAAAAGATAAAAACACTATCATCTGATCATGGTGGAGAGTATATGAACCTCAAATTCTAGAATTATATGATAGAACAAGGAATCACGTCCCAACTCTTGGCCCCAGGTATACCTTAGTAGAATGGTGTATCAGAAAGAAGTAACGAAACCTTGTTGGACATGGTTTGGTCTATGATGATTATGCTCATCTTCCAGACTCATTTTGAGGATTTGCAGTGGAGACTACATGTTACAATTTGAACAACGTTCCCTCGAAAAGTGTTTCTGAAACACCTTTCGAGCTGTGGAGAGGCCGTAAGGTAGTTTACACCACTTCATGATTTGGGGGCGTCTGGTCCACGTGTTTGTGGCTAACCCGAAGAAGTTTGAACCACGTTCAACAGTTTGCCTTTTTGTAGGCTACCCCAAGGAAACGAGGGGCGGATACTTCTGTGATCCGAGTGAGAACAAAGTATTTGTGTCGACAAATGCTATCTTCTTGGAAGAAGACCAGATCAGGGATCATAAACCATGAAGTAAGCTTGTTTTACATGAGATTTCTAGTGAGACTATTGAGGGTTCAACAAGGGTTGTTGAACAGGCCGATAGATCAACAAGAGTTGTTGAGGTCGGTACATCTAGCCAACCATCTCACGAGTTGAGACTGCCTCGACGTAGTGGGAGGGTTATGAACCCGCTATATGGGTTTGACTGAAGCCCAAAACATCATTTCTGATGATGGGTCAATGATCCATTGTCTTATAAGCAAGCAATGGAGGATGTTGACAAAGATGAGCTAATTAAGGCCATGAACTAGGAAATGGAGTCTATGTACTTCAATAATGTCTGGGATCTTGTGGATCAACTTGATGAGGTAAAACTTATAGGGTGTAAGTGAATCTACAAGCAAAAACGAGGTGTAGATGGAAAGGTGCAGACCTTTAAGGCTAGACTCGTGGCAAAGGGTTATACCTAGATTGAGGGAGTGAACTATGAGGAAACTTTCTTACCTGTTGTCATGTTGAAGTCTATCAGGATACTCCTATCCATATCCATCTTTTATGATTATGAGATATGGAAAATGGATGTCAAGACTGCCTTTCGAATGGTAATCTTGAAGAGACCATTTACACGGCTCAACCAGAGGGGTTCATAGTTCCAGATCAAGAGCAAAAAGTTTGCAAGCATAATAGGTCCATTTATAGGCTGAAACAAGCCTCTAGATCGTGGAACATTAGATTTGACAATGCGGTCAAATCGTTTGGGTTTGATCAGAATGTTGATGAGCCTTGTGTTTACAAGAAAATCATCAAAAACTCAGTAGCTTTCCTGGTACTGTATGTGGATGATATCCTACTCATTAGGAATGTTATAGTTTCTGATTGACATTAAAAAGTGGCTAGTCACCCAATTCCAAATGAAAGATTTGGGAGAGGTGCAGTATGTTCTAGGGATCCAAATCAGTCGAGATCGTAATAACAAAAGGTTAACATTGTCTTAGGCATCATACATCGATCAAATGTTGATCAGGTACAGGATGCAGGATTCCAAGAGGGGTTTGTTACCCTTCAGCCATGGAATTGTTTTGTCTAAGGATTAATGTCCTAAGACACCTCAAGAGGCTAAGGAAATGAGACGGATTCCCTATGCTTCAGCTGTTGAAAACTTAATGTATGCAAGCGGGACTCCACTATGGAAGCCAAATATGTAGCCGCTTGTGAAGCTATTATCGACGATGTTTGGCTGAGGAAATTCCTTACATATTTGGAAGTTGTTCCAAATATGTTTTTGCCATCACTCTCTATTATGATAACAGTGGGGTTGTGGCAAATTCAAAGGAACCTCGAAGTCATCGAAGAGGCAAGCATATAGAACGAAAATATCATTTGATCATGGAGATTGTGCATCGCGATGATGTGATAGTCACGAAGATCGCGTCGGAGAACAACGTTGCTGATCCATTTACAAAGCCTCTCATGGTTAAAATGTTCGAGGTCATCTGGAAAGTATGGGTCTACGAGACATGAGGCATCTTCTCTAGGGCAAGTGGGAGATGATACTGGGGTATAGAGTATGCCCTAGTTTATTGTATATTGTATATTGTACTTTTGTTTTCATGTATTGTACATTAGTCTCCCAAGGCATTAGGACAAGTGGGAGATTGTTGGGATTGGTGTCCTAATTCTCCCAGAGTCTCGTAGCAAACTTTGTACAAATTGTTGTGAATAAGATAAGAGTTATTTTATTTTCATTTACTCATATCCAATAAACAAAGAAATGTGGTTATTGTATGTAAACTTAAGCATGTATATGAGATATACAAGTGGATCATGCCTTAAGTAATAACCAAAAAGATCTATAGTATAAGGATATAGGAAGGATACCTTATCCTGGTGACACTATGGATGGCCTGCCTTGTAGAGGTTTACAAGTGTTTTGAACTACTACAGATGATCTGATCCTGACCATTCATGTGGAGACATGCGAGCGAGGGTGTCCTATACAAAGAGTTTGTATAAGACCGGACCACGAGATGATTCGTCTCTTTATATAACATCGTTGATACTTGAGACTTATATCTCACTTAAACGACCATAGGTGATATGGCCTTAATCCTGAATGTTTTGGGAACTTCTGCCTTTGAGGGCGGTTCTTTGATTAGTATGGGTGAGAGTGGCCAGATTGCCAACTCAACATGCCTAACTTTTTAAGGATTTGTCTGATTGGGGAGCTGGGAACTCAGTTACACAAGATAGAATTCACTCCTTCCCCAAAGCAGGGGTAAGTAGATAGATTGCTCCCTTAAGGATCGATTCCGAGTCTTGAGCATATTGGCCACATTCTCCTTTGGAAGAGAGAACCCAATCATAGTAGGATTATGACTTACTGTTCATTAAAGGAATCAGTGGTACTTAAGGAGTTAGATATCACTACAGGGGAAAAACGGTAAATTGGCCAGCTGTACTTACTAGCGATCTGTGAAGGGTTTTAGCACTGTTGATTGGTTGATATGGACATAGAAACATATCTGTAGTGAGGAGAGTGCAACTGTCGGTCTTTAGTGGAGTGCTCGACAGTTAACGGATAGTGGATCCTGTGACTAAAGAGTTTAGTTAGTTATTCATGTACCGTCGGAGCTTCAAGCTACAAGTCTATAAAGTCCCATTGGTAGCTCAATGAATTCAAGTTGAGAATCAGTTATTAGGGTTAGTTTGAAGTGTTCAAATTAATAAGAGGAAATTCAATTATATATGATATAATTGGTGTGATGTATGAGATACATCAAGTGGAGGATTAATATAAATATGATTTACATTAAGTACCATAAAATAGACAAAGAACTATGGTTTGTATGTTTCATGAGATGAAATATTAAAACTATAGGTTATAAATATAATATGGTAAGTTGGTTATCATAATAATATTAATTATTTGATAATTAATTCTTTTTCTCTAATAACCAATTGAGTGAGAGGTTATTAGTGGTTTTATGGTAACCGTGAGATAAAAGGAAAAATATTTTCGTAAAATTAGTAGTTGCCACATTCGGAAAGTTTCTCACGGACAAGCTATCAAGTGAAAGTGTTTCACTAAGCGATAGCTCACAGAGACTAAACGATTGTGAAGTTTGACTATGCGATAATTCATCAGCTAATCGTAGCTAAACGATCGTGTGGCTAAGTCTGTACGATAGGCTGCCATTTGCTAAACGATTGAACATATCGTCTATACGATAGACAGCTTCCTATCTCTCAATTGCTCGATCTTCTACACAATCGTTGTCATCCAATCTCTTCCTCAAGACAAGTTCATACAGAACCCACAACTCCTGGATTCTCACACCGAGAGTAACCATTGTGGTGGTGTCCTCACTCAACTCGATTGGTTTCGAGGAGCCGTTGGTCGTTCGTTGTGTTCGTTTTATTTATGCTGTGCATCGGTCGTTGTGTTCGAATTTTGTCTTGGACACTTGTAGACTGTTCGAGGGATTCTTGAAGAATGTTTCTTCACAGGTATGCATATTGTATCCCTTGACACTCTTGTTAGCATGCTATAATTTTGTATTGTGCATGACCTGTTAGTTTCTGTTCTTGTACTGTAATGGTTTATGTTCAATTCGAATGGAATTTGGAACGATCCTTTTGCTGGTCATGGAAATCCTCATGCTTGATTTCCTTTAAATGCGGACATCCAACTACGGTTGTGTTCCAAGCTCAACTCAACAGTGGGGTTGTCTTTATTTCATTATATTTGAATTGTTTTGATCCTGGTAACCTACTTTCATTTTGGCTTACATGCATGGGTGTTATGCGAAGTATCCAACTATGTGCAAGTTCCTTTCTCAATTAAACTCTTATCAAGTTAGGATTTTCCTTTGCGCTAATGTGGAGTGTTGGGTTTTATGTCCTAAAACTCGTGATTTTGTAAAATCTTATTATATAAATCAATAAGTTGTTATTGAAGTGTGTATTCAATAAAGTTATTATTGAATATATGAATTGATTATTTTGTTTCAGAAATAAATCCAATAAACTAAAAGGTCCATAACTATTACATGAGTACTTCAACTTTATGTGGAGACATAAGAATGGATCAGTTTCGAGTAAATAGCCAAAATGATATGTAGTATACGAATACGGTTGGAACCTTATTCTGGTAACACTATCGGATGCGGCCCACTTTGTACTTGTTACAAAGAGTTGCAAAGTGCATAACGAAGTGATCCTGATTGTTCATGCAGTGACAAGGGGCGTCCTATAGAATGAGTTTGCATAAGATTAGACCAAGAAATAAGTCCCTTTTACTTTATAACGTTGTTTACTGTTTAAGACTGACTATTTAAAAGCGATGACCTAGGTAACTTACCCTTTATCCTGAGCTAACTATGAACTCCTGTTTATTCGGGATTATCCTTAGATTTGCATAGGGGAGGGTTGGCTAACAGCGCCAGCTCAATAAACCTCCCATTTCAAGGGTAAGACCAGGTAGATAGCTGGGGACAAGGGTGCAATATGGAATTCACTCCTACTTGTTATTAAGGATGGTTGAAAGGTTATTCCCTTAAGTGCTGACTCCGTATCTTGAACATGGGGCCCCACCCTCTCATTAACCTGAGAGGGATTCAGTTTGATGATTGGATCACAAACAAATTGTTCATTAGAGGACTAGTAGAACTTAAGGGACAAGAGGTAATCTCGGGGGTAAAACAGTATTTGACCCAACCGTTATTATGAACAACCTGTGAAGGGTTAACTTACTAATCATGGTTATATCGAGTGGACACAATATATCAACAGTGAGGGGAGTGCAACTCTTGGGCTTTAATGGAGTGACTCGATAGTTAATGAATGGGGGTTAATTCGATGTTAAGAGTTTAGCCAATTAATCTTGGATCATTGGAGCCCATGATCTGTAGATCTATTAGGTCCCCTTACTAGCTCACAAACGGAAGAATAAGCCTTAGAATAGCATGATAAGTTGATTTGAAACGTTCAAATTTGAATTAAGGGAATTAGTAATTATATGTGATATAATTACACGTTTAATTTTGGAATTAAATGAAATCGGAGAATCAATTAAATATTTAAATATGATTTAAATATTAATTTCATAAATATGGATTCATGATGGTGGAATTGGTGTCGAATTAATTTAATATTTGATATTAAATTAATTGAAATTAATTAAATTATCTAATTAATTATTAATTTTATTAGAAAAATTAATTATTGAATTAATTTTGTAAAGTTAATAAAAGTTCAGTTTTAATTAAATTAATTAAAACTAAAGAGTAAAATTGATTTTGAATTGAAATTCAAAATCAAAATGGATTTGGAAAAATCCACTAAATTGGTTCTTCCTGTTAGCATGGAAACCACCTCAAGATCCACTCAAATCCACTTCAAGTTGTTCAAGTAGGAGCTATCCTCTTCAGATGAAATGTAATATCATGAAGCTTCAGCATAAAATTGATAAGTATAATCTGAATTATGAGAGTAATAAGTGAGAAAAAAGATTGGAAAGCACTGAAGAAGGGTTTTTCATTTTCCATAAAACCAGTTCTCTTCCTACTCTCAATTCCCTAAATTCTTACTTGTTTTGAGTTCCACAACTAAATCTAAGATTCCTAGAGGATAGTAGGAAAACTCTGGCAGTGGTCCACCGCTAGAATTCGAGAGGATTGCAGCTGAATTTTGTTGAAGAAGAAGATCTTCAAAGGTATATATGAAACCCTCTTTTTCATTTGATAAGCATGTTGACTTCAAAGCCAAAATTGATGAATTAGAATGCTTTATGATTCTGTTTTCTTTTGTTGTGTGTTTTCTTTAACTAACATAGAGTTTATTGGTTTTTTTTTTTTATGGAAAATTCAAGGGTGAACACATCTGCTCAGACCTCTCCCACCCCCCAAATTTCAAAGGTGCAAGGTCCTCATTACACTTGTAAAAAAGAAAAAAAAAAAAAGGAAACAAACTTGTTCAAAAATTTTGAGAAAGAGGCTTGAGCAGAGGCTTGTGCACATACAAGGTAAGATGGATAAACATTGAAGAAGTTTCAAGGGTAAAAAGAAGCATGTGATGTAACTGAGATGTGTTACGTAATTGCATACATATCATCAGCTGCTAAGCTAACAACACAAAAAGATGATTGAAATGAATGAATTTCAAAAGGATAAGCGAGTAGTACATAAGACAAAGAAATACAGGGAAGGAAAAAAATGCATTGGAATTTAAGAAGTAAAAACGATAGGGCGTAAGGTACACTTAAAAAAAAACACAAATTAAATTACAAGTAAAAGAAAATGGAGAGATTTAGAGAACAAATTGCAAAACACACCCCCCAAATTTACACTAGTGGTGGAAGATCATTGTTAGGAGGGGCTAGCGGTGCATCGTGGGGAGGAGTTTGCAGTGCAGGGGCTAGCGACTCTTGGAAGAATATAGGCTGGTGCAAATAAGAAGGAACCACAAGGCCATGTAATTATGCAGTTAAGAAATTAAAGTACTCGTGGATGCGCTCAGCTTGTTGTCGTTGATTCTGATGGATGGTGAAGATGTTGCGCTGCACATTCACTAAAGCTTGGCTCAGTGTGGCACTGTGAGAGTGCAGCTTCACGAGCTATTAACGGAAGAAGGAAAGTTCATGGCTAAGGAGAGCTCGAAGCTCATCAATGGTAGCAAATATGGATGGTGGAGATTGATGATGTTGTGATGCCCCGGGTGTCTCGCCAGCTTTGGTTTGGGGCACATGAGAGGGAACATCATCGAATCGTATGGGTCATCAACATGGGGTGAGTGAGGCGGAGATGGATGGAGTTGCAGTGATTAGGGGGTTGAAGTTGTTAGAGACTGATGATCGAAATTAAGCAGGAAGATGAGGTTGGTGAAGACTTCAGAAAGAGGCGACAAATGAGCAAGAAGACTTGGAGGGATAATTGTCAAATGGGGAGGGTAGTCTGTGCGCTCATCAATTGGAATGCGCTCTAGGCTTTTGGAAGCAGCTTTTTTTCCTTTGGCAGATTGGCACGACTTTTTGAGTATGGGTGGTTGTGGGCCCTAAGGTCAATGACTGGCTGTTTGGGGAGTTCTGGACAATGCAACGAATCTTTCAGCAGAATTCGCAAGATCATGGTGTTAATCAATCTGTGCACCTCAGCCATAGGCTCTTATTCGATTCCATATCCAACCGATAAGCAGAAGCTTGTGATGGTCCAAGGAAAAAATGAGCTGGCCATGAGGCTTGCCAACTGATCCACGTATTTGCCTTGAGATCAAGCACCCAACATCGATCGAAATGCAGCGAGCAATGCAGTATGCGGCCATGACTCGATCCTGTGAGATAGTCTTGTCATACGTTGTTGAGATGAGTCATTTCTTCACCAAATAGACCCATAGGCATGCTTCGTGGAGGAGGCGATTGGAAGCCAGTGTGAAAATCCCAGTCAAAGAGATGGTCCATCGAGTTCCTGGCTATGCCAACACTCTCAGCTTATCTTCCAAATGCTCATCTCAGGGTTTTCTATCAACCGATTATCGGGCGCATCAAGAAGTCTTTTAACTTATATAACTGGTTGATATCTTGGGCACTGAATGGCACAGCCTGATCATCAATAACCACCGCGTTTATTGATTGATGTAGGCGGCTTTGGTAGAATGCTTGCACCACTCTTGGGATTACGATGGACGGACACTAACAGAACACTTACCATCCAAGCTCAACCACAATACCTGTGATGAAATCTAGCAGTAAGGTTGATGTAGGGAAGAATCCTATCTCCATGAGCAGATCATCATTTTCTTTTCTGTCTCGAATGCCCCCAAGCAGGAGATGATCTACTCCCTTTCACCTTTTCCTTGCCCTTCACTTACACAATGGCAAGTCGAGCCCTCTGCCGCTTTGCACGTTCTTTTTCCTTTTCATGGTCTAACTCCTCCTTCTCCCTCTCTTCCTTTTCTTTTCATTTTAGCTCAATATTATGCAAGACTTTCACCCGTTTGCGCATCTCATTCTCTTCCTTCTGCTTTTTCTCCACCTCTTCTTCCTTTTTCAACTCTTACTCGAATTGCTCAGCGGCAATTATTATGCACCATTCATCTTCGAGCTTTTTCTTAGCTTCCTCTTCTGCTAGTGCATTTACGCAGCGCATTTCTTCCTCATGTAAACGTCTTTCCAAATCTGTAAATGTGATGATTTGACATGCTTACTCCCCATTTGCTGCTTTTTCCTTCAACACGTGTTCCCTTTCTTCTTTGTCTTTTTTAATGCGCTCAAGTACCTGCACATTCTTTGAGTCCACAGAAGACCCTTGTTCGCCAATTTCTAGTTCACCCGCTTGCATTCACCACTTCAACATCTTTAATTTCTACAGTTCGCTTCTTTGATCGATGGACGAGTGGAGTAACAAGCGCATCATCATCTTCCTGAGGGTTATGTGGTTGAGCCTCAGATACGGCCAAAAGATCATGAGGGATTGTGGGATGCTCTTGTGTATTTGGCTCAGCATGCTTCATTACCAAAGGTTCTTCCACCCTTGCGGTGATTGATTCTCCCTCAACAATCGGGCTCTCAGCCCGCTATCGGCACTCTTCCTTGCACTTTATGCGTTTCTCTTCCTGCTCCATGGTGAGCTTTTCCTTATCAACCCTTCGCTTTGATTCTACATCTTTCAACACGGCCTTTATGGGTCACTCATTGGAGTCTGTTGGCGTATTCTCCTTAGGATCCGTTACCACAAGGACCTTAGCTTGCGACGCAACAATTAAAACATCATTATGGGGCATAGGCTGATTCACAACACCAGTTTTTGGCAACCCCCCCATCGTGTTCCATATTATTCAGAATGCTCCCAGACCCTTCCTTATCATCCTTCCTCTTTAGCGCGCTTTCAGATGGGAGCAAGGATGTGACCACTTCAAGGCTGGTGGCTGGGGCACTCTCCTTGCGCGACCCCTCTCGGTTGACGGATGGAAAGGCAATGGCGGATGAAGGTACGGTTTGGTTTTATAGGAGGTTGGGGCAATGGTTTTGGTTACGTGGAAATGCGACGGTTGGCTGCTAGGATGGCAACCTCCCGGGTGAAGGTAAGGGTTCCAGCTAGCGAGGACGATGTGACAAGGGTGTTGGAGGCTTGGTCGGCCATTGATTCTAAAGAGGACTCGAAGGATGAACTGAGGTTTGGACGACCGAAAAACTAAGGACTTAAAGTTTAAGAAGAGTATAATGCTTAAAGTATAGGTAGAAGTTAGAAAACTGAATGAGATGGGTTGAAATAGGTTGGGCAAATAGGAATTTCAAGCATCACAATGATGAAAATCGGCAGGCTCAGGAATCCCAAAAGCCTGCCGATCATTAAATGCCTGACAGACGAAAGGACATTTATTCTGAAGGCACATTTTTTATGCCTCGAAAATGTATCATTCCTGCGCTGACGCCTAATGAATTCTTGCGTGAGCTAGGGAGGGACAAAACTATGGGTGCATTAAGCGACCATTATCGCGAGAAATAACGCAGTCCATTCAAAATAAATTTTACGCAATCGTAGAGTAAGCAGCAAATTCTCAAAATAGCAAGTTCAAATAAAAGATAAAAGACAAGATCATAGATTAATCTAGGGAAACAGTAAAAGGGTAGGGGATAGATGCCCCTGAAAGAATAAAACATGATCCCACAAGGTGTATCCATGCGGGCGATCAAGCTTGCCCGGCTAGATCAATGGCCTTCTTGTTGCGATCCACTAAGCTTTCATAGTAAGGCTTTATGCGTTGACCATTGACCTTAAGAACATTGCTTCCATCCTTACTAGTTAGTTCAACAATTCCATGCCGGAATATGTTCTTGATGATGAAGGGCTCGGGCCATCGCGATTTTAATTTTTCTGGGAAAAGATGTAGACGTGCGTTAAATAATAAAACTTGTTGCCCAATAGCCAAGTTTTACTTACAAATCTTGTTGTCATGCCATTTTTTTGTTTGTTTCTTATAGAGCTTAGCATTTTTGTAAGCAATGATGTGCCATTCATCCAACTCATTTAATTGAAGTTCCTTGGCTTCTCCCGTGCTTGTTAAGTCCAGATTTAGCTTCTTGAGCGCCCATTGCGCTTTATGCTCCAACTCTAACAGTAAATGACAAGCCTTCCCATATACTAACGCATATGGAGACATTCCAATGGGAGTTTTTTAGGCGGTGCGATGTGCCCATAGAGCCTCATTAAGTCGTTCGCCCAATCCTTCCTGGAGGTGCTGACAACTTTCTCCAAGATGGACTTTATCTCCCTGCTGGAAACCTCCACTTGACGATTTGTTTGTAGATGGTAAGTTGTCGCAACCCTGTGACTGACATCGAATTTCATTAAAAGATTAGCAGTGATGCGATTAATAAAATGTGTACCTTCATCACTAATTATCACAAGAGACGTGTTGAACTATGTAAAGATATTTTTCTTTAAAAATTTTGCCACCGTGTTCGCACCGTTCTTGGTGCACAAAATTGCATCCACCTATTTGGAGACATAGTCAACTGCAACCAGAATGTATTAATGCCCCTCTGATACTGGGAAAAGACCCATAAAATCTATGCCCTACACATCAAACAACTCCACTTCTAGGATGAAAGTTAGCAATAATTCGTTCTTTATAGACATATTACCTGTTCTCTGGCAACAATCACAATTCACTGCATGGCCTCGAGCATCCTTGAATAAAGTTGGCAAAAAATAGCCACATCGAAGGACTTTAGCTGCAATCCTTTGCCCCCTAAAATGTCCTCTATATGGGGACTCATGACATTGTTTCAAGATGTTTGTGTTTCATGTTCAGGAACGCATCGACGCAAAATGTGATCTAACCCCAGTTTATACAAAAAGAGGTCATCCCAAGAGTAAAACTTGGCTTTATGGCGCAACTTTTTTTGCTACAGGGAATAGTCCTCTGGTGTTTGGCTGCAAACTAAAAAGTTTATAATATCCGCATACCAAAGTTCTTTACTGCTCACAACCATCAACTTTTCATCAGGGAAATAGTCTTCTATGTCTTTTTCTTTCCTCTGTGTCTCTAGGTTTTCCAGTCTAGATAAATGGTCAGCTACTTGATTCTCGGTTCCTTTTCTATCCTTGATCTCCAAAACAAATTCTTGCAAAAGCAAAACCCAACGAATCAATCTGGGTTTGGCATGCTTTTTAGCCATTAAGTTCTTGATCGCAGAATGATTCGTATATACCACTACGCTCATTCCCACTAAGTATTGGCGAAACTTGTCTAGTGCAAACACCACCGTAAGCATTTATTTCTCAATGATGGTGTAATTTTCCTGTGAGTCATTCAAAGTTTTACGGCATAGTAAATAGGATGAAGAAATGTATCTCGCCGTGGGCCCAACACAGCTTCTACTACGTAATTACTTGCCTCACATATCATTCCGAAGGGTTGTGACCAATCTAGCGCAACCAAAATAGGCGCAAATATGAGCGCATCCTACAAAGTGTTGAATGCCTGAGTGCAAGCGTCATTGAATTCGTACACCTTGTCAACTTCAAGAAGTGCACTGAGAGGTCTTGCAATTTGGAAAAAACCACGAATGAATCTTCAGTAAAATCCCGCGTGTCCCAAAAAGCTTCTTAGTGTTTTCACATTTACTGGTGGTGGCAGCTTGGTGATAGAGTCAATTTTTGCCTGGTCGACCTCAATTCTGGCTTTAGACACGTTATGACCCAACATAATTCCTTCTATAACCATGAAATGATATTTTTCCTAGTTCAAAACAAGGTTGGTCTCCTCACATTTCTTCAACACATTTTCCAGATTCGTTAGGCACACTCTATATGAATTACCAAAGATTAAGATGTCGTCCATGAATATTTCCACCAAATTTTCCAAGAATTCAGAAAAAATTGGCATCATGTACCTTTGAAAGGTGTTAGGCGCATTACAGAGCCCAAATGGCATGCGTCGGAAGGTAAAGGTGCCAAACGGACATGTGAAGGTGGTTTTCTCCTGATCCTTCAGTGCAATAGCTATTTGGTTGTAGTTAGAGTAGCCATCTAGAAAACAGAAAAACTCATTCCCCGCGAGTCTATTAAGCATTTGGTCAATAAAGGGCAAGGGAAAGTGGTCTTTCTTTGTGGCTTGATTTAGCTTGTGATAATCCATACAAATGAGCCAACCTGTCACGGTTTATGTGGGAATCAGTTCATTTTTGCTATTGGCCACGACGGTCATTCCCCCTTTTTTAGGCACGCATTGAACTGGGCTGACCCAGCTATTATCAGAGATGGGGTAAATGACTCCAACATCGAGCCATTTGATGATCTCTTTCTTGACTACCTCGCGCATAGTGGGGTTCAATCTGCACTGCCTCTCTATCTAGCTCCTATTTCCTTCTTCCAGCTGAATCTTGTGCATACAATAAGAGGGGCAAATTCCTCTGATGTCGGCCAGGGTCAAACCAATTGCCTTGGTGTATCTTCTTAGTACGCTTAGCAAGTCTTTCTCATCCTCTTCACTCAATACGGCAGAGATGCTGACAGAGAGAGTATCATTATCCTCTTGGTAAGCATACTTGAGGTGAGTTGGCAGGGCTTTGAGTTGTAATGTGGGCGGCTCCTCTAGAGATGGTTTAGTCTTTTCTATGGTTCGTTTAGATAGATTTAATGATTCAAAACCAAGGTCTTCTTTGACCAACACGTAAATTTCTTCCATGATTGTGTCATTCTCAACTTCTTCTTCTTCTTCTAGTTTCTTCTGTATTGCGTCCCAATGTTCGATTCTGAGGTCACAATGTATTGACAAGTTTCAATGTCGTCCGAGTATTTTAATGCATTAAATACGTTGAACTTGACTTTCTGATCATCTACCTGAATCGTTAATTCCCCCTTTTGAACGCAATTAATGCACGCTCTATAGCTAAGAACGAGCGTCCCAAAATGATGGGGATATCCATGTCTACCTCATAATCTAGGATAATGAAGTCGGCCGGAAAGATAAACTTGTCTACTTGCATAAGAACATCATCAATTTTTCCTTCAGGATGCATTATTGACCTATCGATGAGCTGCAGGGTCACAGTAGTGGGTCTAGCTTTACCAATCCCTAACTTCTTGAATATAGAAAATGACATCAAATTGATGCTAGCTCCAAGGTCGCATAATGCAGGTCAACCTCTTTTCCTCCAATGGAACATGGCAATGTGAAGCTTCCTGAATCTTTCAATTTCTTAGGAATGTTATTCTTAAACAACGCAGTGCATTCATATGTTAATGCCATTGTTTCATATTCCCCTAGCTTCCTTTTGTTGGCAATGATGTCTTTAAGGAACTTCACATAACTTGGCATCTGCTCAAGTGCTTCCATAAGGGGTATACTGATGTGGAGTTGCTTCAAAACATCCAAAAATCTTTTGAATTGTTTTCTATCATCCTTTTTTCTCAATCTATTGAGGAATAGTGGAGGATCCTATTTCACTTCTTGAGTAGATTCCTGCCCTTCAGGGTTCTTGGTTCCTTACGAAGCTGGACTGACGATCTGGAAAGCAGATTTCATATGCGTTGATTCTTTCTTCGGATATGGTTTTGGTGTTGACGATAGAGGATTAATTAAAGTGATGGTATTAGTCTCTTCTGTAGTGAGAGAGGTAGTTACTTTGATGGGTTGATTCAATAGTTGTGGTAGGTGTTGTAGTTGTGGAGTAGTTGTCCTTCCCCTACGCAATGTCACTGCTTAACATTGCTCCTTCCTGTTCTCATGAAGGGCCTCTAAATTGCTTGGTAAGGATCCTGGCTTCCTATTCTTTAAGTCACTAGCCAACTATCCGACTTGGACTTCTAGATTTCTGATAGACGAAGCTTACGACTAAATTAATGCGTTATTTTTTTGGATATATTCTTTCAAGAGAGATTCTAGTGATGATGAAGTGTTAGAACTAGATGCTTGATTGTGATTGTGATTGTACGAATGTCGGTTTTTTGTGTTTCTGGTGGCCTTACGGCGATAGATGAAATATGGAAGGGTTTCTTTTATGTGCTTGATGATTTTGGTGAGAGTTCTTCAGCCCTTTCTGATCTGCGTTACCACCCCATCCAAAATTAGGGTGATTTCTCCAACCAGGATTATATGTATAACTAAATGGGTTGGTATGGATCGAAAATACAGATTGCTGGTTTTGTGGGCAAATGTTAGCTGAATGGGGTTCTCCGCATTAGACACAACTGACTGTGACTGCAGTAGCTTGCATCATTGTATTTACTTGTGCGACATTTCTATTTAATGCACCCTGATTTATTGCCATGGTTTGAAGGAGGGAAGTGACTACGGCCATTTGCGCAGCTAATGAACTTACGGTATCTATTGGGATAATTGTGCCCCCCATCTTTCTCTTCTCAACATTCCGGCCTCCATAGTCGTTATCTACCCAGTTATCAATGTTTCTTGAGATTCGGTCTAATATCACATTTGCTTCAGTATAGGTTTTGTCGATGAAGCCTTCTGCTGCAGATGCGTCTACGCCGCCTAAGTTGCTCTGTTTAACCCATTATAGAATGTCTCGATAAGAACGTAATCGGGGATACCAGTATGTAGATAGTTCTTGACCAAGCGTCGAAACCTCACCCTCGCAATACTCAGGGTTTGATTATCCGCTTGCTCAAAGTTCAATGCTTCCCACTATTTCCTTGCATTAATAGCAGGGGAAAAAAATTCTTCATGAACCGTTCAATCAACTAGTCCCACGACACTATCTCATTGGGTTCCAGCGAATGGGCCCACTTTTTTGCCTCGTCTTGAAGAGTGTGAGGAAATGGACATAGCCGAATCCATTTCGACGTTATTCCTGGGATTGAGAACGTATTGCACATCTCCATGAAGCTTGTGAGATGGGCGTGTAGGTCCTCACCCTGCATTCCTCCAAACTGGCCAGCATTCTGGATCATCTGCAACATTACTGGCTTAGTTTCAAACCTTGTGTTTTTAACTGTTGGCCTTGCAATTCCAAGTGAGAAGTCATATAGGTTTAGTGTTGCATAATTTCTCATCAGAATATTGCGATTTGCAGCAAGGAAAATAGGATCCTGTTGTTGTCAACCAAACCCTCCGTTCATTCCTGCCTGATTGTTTTGATCGTTGTTTTTATTGGCCATATTTCTTCTACGTTTATTGCGATTATGTCTTGCTCTGCGATGAAAATTTCTTTCTATCTCAGGGTCAATCTTGAACTCTAGGTCTATTCCCGTCTTCATGTATCGTATGCAGCTTATCACCTAAACCTGCAGTACTCCCAAGAGAAAGTGCCTGCACAAATTCACAAAAACAAATTCAACACTCAATCGATTTTTCAAATCCCCGACAACGGTGCCATCAACTTGTTGTGAATAAAAGATGTGATGATTTCGTAGCTCAAAATTGCTATGCGATTAAACTTAATGAACATACACCAATCACAAGTTTTCTTGTTCACCGGCCAAGTGAAACCTGATCACGAGTGTCTTAGGATAACCTAAGGTTGAACACAGAGATTTGAAGTGATTGTGCTGAATAACAAAGATCCATGCGAGGGAATTAAAAGATGCGATTTGTTTATGTTAAAGCTAAAATATAATGCGATAAGGAAATTCTAAGTAAACAAAAGCCTGATAAGAGTCACAAATGAGTAAATATGTGATGTCGTAGACTAAACGAGGAAAAGATATGGATATGAAAGGGCTCGAGGGAAGGTGACTACTGGCTCAATAAATCTTATTGAAGATATTATCATGGTTCATACTTCTGATTGGCACACTCCTCTCAGTGATTGTCTCCACTGGTCATATTTCTATGATGCATAAGAGGGAGTACTGAGAATGCAAGGTTGTTTCTATCTCTAGAAATACTTCTTGCTTCGCTTAACAGGTTCTACTACCATTTCTCTCTCGAGACGTTGGTTGTGTTACTTGTCTCTGCTTTCACAGGCAAGTGTAACTTCAAAATATGTTGAGTGAACATGATAGAACATTGAAACTTGATTTAAATCATGAGAGTGACTTCCCCCCTTGCCCTATGGAGTTTAGTGATTCATGGGGAAGGTAATGGCAAATGAACAAATGTGAAATGAGATAGAGATGAACATGATGATGATATTAAGATAGTAGAAGAATTCAAATACAAGTTGTCCAACGTTGTAGTTAAGCAAGTATTACAACACATTAATAGTAGAAAAATGAAATGGATTTGCGGTTGAAATCAATCTCTTGATAACAATAGATAATGGTAAAAACTGTTCGCTTTGATGTAGTAAATGAAGTGGTGAAAGCCCTCTTAGAATCGGTGATCCTTCGATGATGAAATGGGGTGGAAAGTGAAAGTGGAATGTTCTCTGTAACTCTCGACCTTCGGCTCTCTATTTTTCTTCTAGCACTGATGCTCTATTTATATAGCCTTGTGCTATTTTGCATTGGGATCCTCGCTCTTATTGGTTATTATCATTCGTCAAGGCAAGTAGGAATGTTAGCGCTGCATCATGGTTAATGGTTAGGAAATTTGTCAGAGTATCAGTTGATATGATTTCACAAATCTTGAGGCATGCGTCCATTGCATACTTCTTAATGGATCAGCGCATGCGATGTTCCTGAGTTTTCCTGAAAAATACAAGCTTTGGTGCACTTTTCCCATGAAATGCAGTCAGCGGGTGTGTGTTAAGTTCCATAACGCAACTTTGATTTTTTCACATAAATTCACTCATGATTGACTCATTTTCTTCCTTCTCGTTATCTTATATTCCAAGAAAAAGGCATAAATAACTTGTATTTCTACACATTATCATGATGCTTAACCCATACACTTTTTAAAATTAGATAAGACACCTGTAAACAGAACGTGGAAATGCGCATTCCATCTCCTTTATACCTTAAGATTGTTTGGCCCACGAGTTTGGAATTAGGAGATTTCGCTTTTGAAGCCAAGCATATGTTTGGACAATTAGAATAAAATTCTTGGGATTAATAATCCAAACCCATGGATTTGGGAAGATATATATATATATATATATATATATATATATTATGAATGTCATGGGATTGCAAAAAATCTCCTTTCATCTCCTACCTCTTATTAGTGTCTCTAGTGACCGTCGACAACAGTCGTCTACCGACTGCTTGTAAATTTTAAAACCTTGTTACTTTGTTATCAAAAGCTAAATTATTGGTATTTCTATATTATTGGCATGAAAATAAATGAAGTAAAGAAATACAAATAGGGGTACAAAATACATAGTTATATAAATTCCATTTTAAAACCATCAATTCAATGTTCATTCAAAATTATCATAAAAATTATACATGATACACTAGAGGTTATAGGCTTAAAAAAAACCCACCAATAACAGGAAAAAAGATATAAATTACCCAAACCTAGACTTTAGTATCATCCACCCCACGCACAAGCTCCAAAAATCAAAACCTTGCACCCCAACACACATGCATTTATAATTTTGAGGCTTCATAACTCTCTCGAATAAGAACCTAGACTGTTCAGAATGTGATCAAAGTCCACATTGACTAGATAAGGAAATTGATCATGAGTTTATAACTTTAAGGGAGAACAACTATCTTCAATCATACGAGACCTTTTGTTTGAAACCAAAAGCAAAGCATGAAGACTTATGCCACTATCTGAAGGTCCGTTGTCCATAACACAAATGAATACATGTACCAAACTAAATCAATCAAAAATTGGTTTGGTTCAATCGAGTTGGCAAGCAAGACTAGGACCAAAGTAGGCCCAGTTGGTGTGGTGGGCCTTCACTTGGTTTGCGTGGTCTCATGACCATTAAACCAAAATTTCCATGGGAACATTGTACATATAATAAAAACTTTGGGCCCAAAATGACAAATGACCTATTTTTTTTATAAAAAAAAAAGATATTGCTGACGTCACATTCAACTAAAATTACCAAAATAAATTTGCGCACACAGAAAAGCTCCTCGATCTCACTCTCTTGCTCTCTCTTCCTTTTCTTACTCACAAATCACCTTCATCTCTCTCTCGCGCTTTTACTCTCGCTCTCTCTTCCTTTCCTTACTCACAAATCACTTCTCTCTCTCACTCTCGTTCTTTTTTTTTTCTCACTTAGAGATCACTCTCCTCTCACAATTGAAGTTGGTGTGTGATTTTTCGCCGAAGTTGGTCACATCGAAGAAGAAGAATAAGGAAAGAGAAAAAAAGAAGAAAAAGTTTCGGCAAAGTTGCTTGCCAGAGAAGAGGAAGAAGAAGAAAAGAAAAAGAGAGAAAAAAAGGTCACTCAAGGAAAAGAAGAGGAAGAAGAAGAGAAGAAAAGAAGAAACTCGTTCGAGAAGAAGAGAGAATAATAAAAGAATTTGAAGGAAGGGCTGATTGATAATTTCACCATTCATCCGGGAAGAAGAGTGAAGAATAAAAGAATTTAAAGGAAGGACAGATCGATAATTTCACATCTACATAACATGAACAGAAGGTCAATTAGCAATGGTTTTAAAAAGTGGGGCATTTATCATTTTAGACCTCAAAATACAATTTTCTCAATTCCCACTTTCTCTCTCTTTCAGTTGCTTCTTCGTCTTCATCCATCCATGGAGAACCTGAAGAAGTCAGTGATCAAAATCGCCTACACCAGCGACCACGCTAACCTCTCTTCTCTGCAACGCTCTTTCATCCCCTTCCTCTACCTGGCGTCTTCTCTCTACAAGTTCGGTCTGTCCCTTCGTCACCATTTCTACCTCTACGGCATATTTCGCAAGCATCGGTAAGAGTAGAATCTTTTTTTGACTGTTTGATCATCACTCGTTATTCTTATTACTGTCCGACGTTAGGAGTAGGACTTTCTCGATCGTAGTCAGCAAATTTGGCTGACTATACTGCCAATTCCTAGTTTGGATGTTGTTTTCTGTTGGATTTCTTGGTGGCATTGAAAGGTTTTTGAAAATTAGGGAGCATGATTGAGTTACTTCAGCTCTAGATAGTTTTTTTATTTTTTATTTTTTGCGTGATTTTACTCCATAATGGTTAAGGGAAGCTCGAGATTGATGCACTAGATTAAATATTATTTCAGTTATTGAACTGCAATGGCCAGAGATATATTGATGTTTCTTGTATTGTCATCGTTTGGAATTGACATTTATTTTCTGTATGTTGATATGAAGGTTGCCAGTGCCAGTTATTAGTGTTGGGAATTTGACTTGGGGAGGCAATGGTAAAACACCAATGGTCGAGTTCATTGCCTTATGGCTTGCGGGCTCTGGGATTTCACCTCTAATTCTTAATAGGGTAACTGAATTTGAAGATAACTGAAGTACGTTTTCATTTCCACATTTCACAATTCAATTTTTGATGCTTAACTAGTAGTGGTTCTCTTTTAATTTACATCAATAGGAGATTCTTTTTGGGGGGTAATCTGACCCGAGATCTTGAGTGAGTGTCCTATTTTACATAACGATCAGCGACTTCTAGTGTGGATGTAGTGAATCAAGCAGCCAACTTAGTTTTGGTTGTGCTTCAAGAACCATTTGTTTGATAATTGTCCATAGCTTTAATTATGTGATTCTTCTGGGTTGATTTCCTGCCAGGGCTATGCTGGTGGAGATGAAGCTAAAATGCTTGGGAGGCATCTTGCTGGGAGTTCCGTTAAAGTAGGTATTGGAGCAGATAGGAGAGCTACTGCTGCTTGGTATTTTAACAAATATGGTTATATTGAATCTCAAAGTAGCACGTTGGTTGAGAAACATTGCCTAGAACAAGTGGGAAATCCTCCTAAGTCTGAAAAAATTGGTGCTGTTATCCTTGATGATGGAATGCAGGTACATCATTTCTGACTCCTAATTGTTAATGATACTTTTACTGTGGGACCTATTGCATGAGCTTCGTAGAAATGGTGACCGATAGAATTAGTGGTATGAAGAGGTTATCACGCGCTTGTAAGACGGATTTTGTTTCTTTACTAGGTTTTATTGTTGAGATTTTTTTAAAGTGACTTTTTGCTACAGATTGTTGACTGTGATAGCTTAATATTTTCATGGAACTTAGCACTGGAGTTTGCACCATGACTTGGAGATTGTTATGTTCAATGGGATAACATTGTTGGGAAATGGGCAATTGTTACCACTTGGACCTTTGAGAGAACCATTAGCTGCACTCAAGAGGGCGGACGTTGCCGTTGTTCATCATGCTAATCTGGTAAAGAATGTGGATCAGACCTGTTCTTTCTGCAAAATAATGATCACACATTTGACTGCTAGCAGCTTCTTCTGTAAGACCTAATTACTCGCTATATAGTCTGCAAACTTAAAATTTATCCTTGAAATCACAGGTTTCGGCACAAAATATTGAAGATATTGTGATAATGTTGCGGAAAGTTAAGGATTCACTTACCGTGGTGTTTACTGAAATGTGTCCCTCATTCTTCTTTGAAGTGACAAATATCAACTCCATAATATCGTTGGGAACATTTTCTAAGAGTGTAGTATTATGCGTTTCTGCCATTGGCTCTGCTGATGCTTTTGTGCAGACAATGCAAAAGGTAACATAACGATCCTTTTCATCCCCATCTTCTCATTCTCATTACTTACAGCCACGCTTCAAGAAGACAGTATTTTGGTCGATGCTTTCTGGTGTTTACAACAGCATTGCCGTAATCTTATCCATTTTGTACACTAATGTTTTCATTTGTAATTGGAAAATCATTTGCTACAGATAGGAGCATATCATGTTGATCGACTCGACTTCAGTGATCATCACGTCTTTCAAGATAGGGTAATTACTCTTCTACTGTGAGTCTGTCAGGTCTCGTACACACTCGAAAACATTGTACACGTGTATTTCCACAAACCATCTAGCTTCTACTCTACATATCAGAAACATTGAGTTTCCAAACTGGTTAGTGCCATTATATTTCCAGCTTGGGCTAACTGTCTATTTCCAAATCATGTAGGATATTGCACTGGTCAAAATAAAGCTTGAGAAATTGGAGGAGAAATTTGCTTCCAAGCCAGTCATTGTTGTTACGGAAAAGGTGAGTACACAACGATGCGTATACCTTCCTAATTTGGTGCATGATTTCCCTGGTTATATCTCATGCTTCCCTCTTTTTGAAGACCTTTTATAATTACTCTATAAATCTATTTTTTTAATAAAAGTTGTTACAAATAAATAAAGAATTGGTACATGAGTGTGATGCATGTCTGTCTTGCCGCTAGTTTCATTCCCTGGCTGCAAAATTACGCCCCTTGATAACCATTTAGTTTTTAAAAATTAAGCCTAATTCTTCTCAATTTCTTACCATGCTTTATATCTTTTTTAAGTAAAAGAATTGAATTCTTAACCAAATTCCAAAAACAAAAATAAGTTTTTAAAAACTACTTTTCTTAGTTTTCAAAACTTGACTTGGTTTTTAAAAACATTGTTAAAAAGTAGATGACAAAACAAAAAATTTAGAGGTTTAAAAAGTATTTATAGGTTTAATTTTCAAAACAAAAAACTTAAAACCAAATGGTTTCCAAACGAGACCTAATTTTTTCTGATGATGTTCACATAATCTACAGATATAAAATTGGAAAAATGGTTAAATATTTATACAGTACGCCCTTGTAACGGGGACTTGTGTTTAGAGATCTCTCTCAAGGTTTTGGTTGGAGCCCTTTGAAATCCATATCTAATCTTAGAAGTCAAAACCCTTGTTGTCTCCCGGGATTGGCCTTTGGCTAGAGTGAAACTTGTTTCAAAATTTATTTTCTCAGGATTATGATCGGGATCCTATGATATTCAAGTGCTTGCATCCGTACCGTGTTTTTGCTCTCCGTTCTCAACTCCAAATCATGCGCAGCAAAGGTTGCAGTGAAGATAGCTTCAAGAAGCTGTTTGAGTCGACGATAGGAGTAAAACTCTCTTCTTTAATGGGGTATCCTGAGCTCAAATCTGCAGTTGAGGTTAGATCTTAGACCATCTATGTAGTGATGTTCATGCTAGATGTTTATAATGTGTTGAGCAAAATCATGTGCAGTTTTTGTTTTCTTTCAGACGAATATGATTTATTTCAAGATCTCATAGGTGAACACACCCCCTTTTTACTCGAATTTTTGTACAATAGTTGGATGAGGTGTGGAAGTAAATTGCATTCTACTTTCTTTTGTTAAATTTCAAACTTAATCTATGATCCAAGTTGTATTTTCTTTTCATAACTATTATAATAAATCATATATTCACATAGATGTGCATAAGCGCTTCAACCAGAGTCAATAATATGTAAATAATCAGAGTCAATCGGAATTTAGCTCAATTGATTAAGACATATACTATCGAGTCATTGCCAAAGAGGTCATAGGTTTGCGAGTATTGTTGATCTAAAATAATATTAATAATCATAAAAACCATAAAAAGATTTCTATTTTATCTTTGAAGACCTTTTGTTTACTTTCCAACCAAATATGTAAATTATAACGACGGCGACAACCACCACCACCACCTTTAGTAATTTAAGGTCATAGTAAGCATAGTTCAATAGTCATTGTTCTAGCATTCATTGAATAAAAGAAAGTTGGCCAAAAATTCTTAAATCCAATGCATAGAGGTTATTTCACATTCAAGAATCAATTTCAGCAAGAGTTTATTACAGAAATCAAGAAATTACATGAGAAATTATAAAAGATTCATCCTCATACCAAGAAAATTAAGAATCTACCTAAACTAAACTAGATAACTTACCTTAATGTAGCATCTCCATCAAGATTTGATCAAGGAATAGCATGGATGCATCAAAGGTAAGAAAAGAATGAAAGAAAAAGTGCAAAAAGCTAAGAAAATTGAGAGAAAATTGAGTGTTCTGATCTCCTATGTGAAAACGCAGAAATTTGCTTTTATACAAAGGTAGCAGTGTTGTGACTCTAATGATAGCGTTGCAACGTTCTTATGCAATTCAGATCTCGAGCGTTTGGGTAGAGGTGCGGCGTTGGTGTGACGCTTGGTTTCAATGAGGCGCGCGCGCGAATTCTGAAATTTTTGTCAAAATTCGTACTGTTGCGACGTTGAGGGTAGCGTCGTGACGCTGCCCTATATCCAATGCTACTGCCTTTAAACGTCGCGTGCCAACATTGAGCGAGGGTTGTGACATTGCTTGCGTTGCCATATGTGCTCTATTGAGTGGCATTTTGATAATTTTCGCAACTTCTTCAATTTTATTGATTCTAAACTCCATTTTGACACCAATTTAGCTCATTTTTCACATAAATGACATCTTTGACCTGTGGGATGAATTTACCTATAAAGTGAATATTTTATGCATAAGAATTATACAAATATGGTAGAGTTAAGGATATAAAACTAGCTCTTTTTTAGAGCTATCAAACACCCCCAACTTAACTCTTGATCGTCCCAAGCAAGAAAAAATAAAAATATATATTCGAGCAAAAAGGTTTTGTTCATTTGATTCAATCATTTGATTCACTTGATCGTTTGGTTCTAATCTCAAGTCTCAACAGTCTAGAAAGTAATCCAATCAATCACTTAGATAGTCAAAGATTTGCAAACAATCAATTGAAACTCATTTTTTAAAAGACTTTTTCGAGTAAAATCATGGAAGAAATAATGCAATTTTCTCTTTATAAGACACCGAAAAGGTTTTATTTAGCTCTCATTTCCTCTTCCCCCTACTCTAGTTGGGTTATCAGCCTAAGACATACCGACTTACAAAAAGAAGAGACAATACTAAGACAAGGGTGTCTAAAACTCATACACACAAAACTTAGAAGGCATCCTTTTTAGTGAGAGAGTTAGCTTTCACACTCAACCGTCGGGAACGTATCCACTCTTTTCTTGCGGGGCCCTAACTCGACAAGGTGGAGGTAGCTCTTTTCACCTCTATCCATGCACACACTTTTTATCTTTTCCGGCAAACTTTTATTTTAACTTACTTTTTTTTTCCAGCAACTATTTTGCTTATTCTTCTTCTTCTTCTTCTTTTTTTTTATCACACTAGACTCTTTTTTATCCACTTTGTCAAGTCTTGCTTCTAAAACTAGTTGGTTATTCTAAAGGCTAAAGGTGGGCCTTTCGAGATGACAAAGAAAATCAAGTAGATAAAACTTTTTTAGAAGTTTAGGATTCTAAAATGAACTCAAAACAAGACATTCAATTTTTTCATGAGATTGACCAGAAATATTTTCTAAATGTCAAAATCTTGTATGAAAAATTTTGTATCTAAGGTCTCAAAAGCATACACCTAAAGGAGTGCGTCGTCAACTTTTCATTGACAAGAAAGAATGATTGAGCAAAAACAAAATGAATTGATTTTGTTTTATGTGTTTCATTCAAACATTTAAACAAAAATGTAAATTTCAGAGTCACAAAAACTTTCTTTTTTTTTAAATCATATCATCAAGAATCAAGAGTATAAAAGAGCATCAAGATTAAAAAAAAAAAATCAGATTCTACAAAATCTATCAAAATGGCAAACTCGAGCTTGGATGCTCAAGGGTTCCAGATATGCATATATCTTCACGAATAAATTTTTTTTAGCATGATTCAAAAACTAGATAGAATTTAAGCAAAACGATAGTGAGCATGCATCACACCCAACACCCCCAACTTTAAGAGCAAACATTGTCCTTGATGTTATAGAATAAAGAAAAGTACAAGGACAAAATAGAAAGGAGAGAACATAAAAACGCCCCTGATTTTTGGACGGGTGCTTAGATTGAGCTTGCAGTACTTCTTTTCTTTTCTTTTTAATATTATCTACAAAGAAAGAGATTCAAAATTCTCTCAATTATTTATTTTAAAAAAACAAGCTAATGTACTAAAAAAGGAAAAGAAAATGAAAATGAAAAAAATAAAAAATTAAACTCCTCGTTGCCTCCAGGTAGCGCAATTTTTAAGGTCGCTTGCTTGGCTGTATTCGGCCTGTCAAGGTACGTAAAAATTTTCGTGTTTCTTTGGGCCTTTCTTTCTTGAGTCGATAAAGCCCTCAAAGCCCAACAAAGCTCCTACATTTGAAAGGCACCAAACAGATCTTTTTTATTTTTTAGATTAATAATAAATAAATAGGAAATAAAACAAAAGACTCAAGGACTGACTCTTCAAAGAGTAAAGACTCAGACTCGTGAAGGAAAGATGAACAATATTCAAAGATAAAAGAAATACAGGAGAGAAGAATAGGACAAGGCTTTGGTAGCCTCTAACTCTCTCATCTGAGGCTCCTCAAAATGAAGCTCGTGTTCATACTCAACCTCACAGACTTGTTTTTGGTATGGTGGGGGATAAACATCTTCATCATCACTCATCTAAGAGAATTCCTCAATAAGGTCGACCTCAGTGCCACAGACGATGGGAAGCTCAGAATGTCTCTCCAGTGGGGGCATGAAATGTGCAAGTTGAGAAAAAGGATCCATCTCAACTAGCATGGGGGCTTGAGTCTCCAGGTGAGACTCAATAGACTTCTGCTCACACTGAGAAAAATCGTTAGCAAGTTCACACATTAGAGATTCCAATGTCTTACCTTGACCTGAAGTCTGAAGAACCAGCTGCTTAACATGATGGTCGATGTTGGTTAACTCACTGCTCAACTCAGTATGATCAGAGGATGGTTGCAACAAGGATTTTTGTTGCCTATGGATTTCTTAAGAAAACTCATAAGAGTAGTTAGAAATCTCCAAAACCAACTCTTCTAATGACTTACCTAAACTGACATAAGGATAATGCATCAACGTCAAGCTCGGGCTAGGCATCTCCCAAGGGAAGTAGGTATCGCGCATATGACCATGCAAAAGCTGGGGACATGCTTCAAATGAATGTCCTTGAAGTGAACAAACTCTACATGTCTGAAGATCCTGTAATTGCCTAGTAGTCAAAACTTGTACAAGAGAGGTTAGTTCGGATATTTGATTTCTAAGTTTATGTATTTCTCTTACCTCTTGTTCTTGTTTTTGTTGAGTTGTTTGCCTTACAAGAAGCACATAATAGATGTTCATATCCGCCATAATAAAAAGAAGACTTAAATATAAAGAAAAATCTCCATCATTGATTAGGGAATAGCATGGATGCATCGTTTCAACGTTGAGAGTAGCATTACGATTCTGCCTTATATCTGATGCTACTACCTTAAGTGTCATACACCAATGTTGAGCAAATTGTGACACTGCTTGCGTTGCCAGATACGCTCTATTGAGTGGCATTTTGGTAATTTTTACGACTTCTTTAATTTTGTTGTTTCTAAACTCTATTTTGACACTATTTTGGCTCATTTTTCACCTAAACGACTTCTTTGACCCTCAAGATAAATTTACCTATAAAATGAACATTTTATGCATAAGGATTATACAAATATGGTAGAACTAAGGATATAAAACTAGCTTTTTTTAGAGCTATAGACATAAACTCTAACAAATAGATTATAATAGCCTAGTAGGGTCCTATATAAAGAGCCCTAGGGAACCCTCATAGGAGATACAACAAAATAATCTCTACAATCGTTCTACAAAGATTCTCTGAAAAACTGTTGTGGGTGTCCAACAACTTGTTGCACAAACAAGGATTTATTTTTAAATTTGTGTTTTGTGAGCCCAAAATGTTGGGTTATGTGTAGTTATGTGCAGTTCATAATAACAGAGAGAATCAATGAGAGCAGTGTAGTTCGGTTTTTCAGTGACAACTTCCTCAAAGTTGTCGATTACCAAATTTCAACCTCTGGATTTTGGTCAGCCTATTAGGGACACATAGGGTCTCGCTTTTATCGATTGGATTGTTGTTTTAAGCTTTGGTTTGTCTACAGTCACTACTGAACAAAATCTGTAAAATTGGATGACATTTTCATTTTTTTTATCTCTCAAGCATTTATCTCTTATGCATGGAAGTATTGGTATGCTGTGAATTTTTGTATTACTGATTTCGGTTCTTTTTCCCTCGATTTCATCATAATAAGAGAAGGTAACAAGAGTGGACTCCTCATAAGTCCCGTGGTTTTTACCCTTCACATCAAAGGGGTTTTCCACATATAATTCGTGTGTTTTATTTGTTTTTAGTCTTCCTAAATTTATGATTTATTGTTATGCATTATTGGTTGACTGCTCGGTGATTATCTGATGATTAATTTATGGTGTATTAGAGTACTATTGTTTGATTGATTGTCTTGGAGGTGATCCTAGTGGGCTTTTGATATATTATTTAGGTTCTATCAAAAACTTCTCCTAAACATAGAGAAAGGTTCTCTAAAATTCTCCTTCCCTGTTTCCTTCACATATTTCAAGAGAAGTTTGCACAAATCGAATCCTTGCCAAAGTCATAGTGAGGAAGATCTCGGAAAAAAGGAACATCTCGAGAGGAAGGACATCAATTCAAGAGAAGTTTTTGTTGTAGTTACCTATCAACTAAGGTATGGAGTTTAACCCTTTTTATATTTTATGTATTTTAAATTCTTTTAAGAAATCAAAAAAATGTGATTCCATCACTTCTGCTGCGGGATCGAAGAGTTTGATCCCTTCAGCCATTTGCAAAAAGAAAAAGTAAGAATAGAAAGACAATGAGGGTCGCAAACCTATGAACTCAACCTTACGTTCTTTCTCTTGGAGAAAGACAAAAAGACCTTCAAAGCACATAAGAAAAATGTATGGCGACAATGAATCTCCCTGTCGTATGCTTCTGGAAGGCTAAGCTGTCTCTGGATGTTTCCATTGAAAAGGGTTGAAAAGATTACCGTCACAATGCAATTCATAATCAATTGGATCTAGCGATTATACAAGCGTATTTTTCTCATTATTTGCCAAGGTAATTCCACTCAACCCAGTCATACGCCTTACTCTTATCAGGCTTCAAGGCAACCACCCCAACCTTGCCAACACACTTAATGTTTAAATAGTGGATACATTCAAACCCAATGATGGCATTATCTGTAATGGGTCGACCTGGGATAAAAGTAGATTGAGAGGAAAAAATGATCTGAACTAGGACACCATTTAACCAATTTGCCAATGTTTTGGCCACGATTTAGTATATTACATTGTAGAGGCTAATCGGCCAAAAATAAACCATCGAATTTGGTTTAATCTCCTTTGGAATAAGGATAATCGAAGGGGAAATAATATCATCACCCCTTCCATCCCCATTCAAAGTATTAAGACAAAGATTAACTGTCATAGCTCCCAAATTTCATCCAATACTTCTGAAGTAAAAGCATTTTCACGAGCTTTGAGTGGGGCCAAACTCTTCACAACTAGTTCAATTTCCCCCATAGTAAAAGGCCTAATGAGATTTCTGTTCATATCATCTAAAATTGTATGTGCGATGACATTAAGTATTGCAAACACACTCTCAATTTGCGGATTGAGGAGCCAAACAAAAATACGTATGAAACCACCAAAGGTTATTTTAATATATTTTTTAAAAATAAAAAAATAAAAATTATATTCTTAAATATATTTGGTTTTTTGTTTTTAAATAAATAAAAATTACCAAACATGTATAATTTCTGTTTTTGAAAGACAAGAGCCAAAATGGCTATCAATCTAAAGTATATTATTAACTTTATAGTTATTAAGTAGAATTAAACAATACAACTTAAATGATTTATGTTCAAATATTGATACATTCAAGGTTTAAAATGTCAATATTCTTAATTTTACGAAGATGTCGATGAAAATATCAAAAAAATATCTATGCCGATGAATATTTAAAAAAAAAAATTATAAACTAAAAAATATATATTAAAATTAATACATAAAATATTTTGTATTTTTTAAAAAAGTTAACATGTTTAGTATTTATATAATATCTGCAGTAGTAACATTTTCTTACTTGGATTTTTATGTTTGATGAATTTTTTTTCAATATAATGAAAATATCGATTTACCCCTCAATTAATGTCGAACTCATGAAAATATCAACATGTCAATGGAAATTTAATATCATAGATATATTGCATCCATTTCATTTCTTACCTGAATTATAGGCTTAACTAATTATTTAATAATTTCTAAAAAAATTAAAAACGTAATAGAAGATATATATAGTGAATTATCCATCAATAAAGTAGGGATGGTTCAATTGGGAGAGTGTCAAATTAAAGATTTAAAAGTTGTGTGTTCAATCTATGCTCATTGAACATTTTTTTAAATATTGTTTGCTCGTTTTTTTTCTTTTCACAGACCTCGTCCATACTACTCTCTAAAAGACTTTTGATTTTCTTTTTTGTTCTTTTTATTTAATGGTTATAGGGATATATTGAGTAATTTAATTATAAATACTTAAAAATTGTTTATTTCAAAATAATATCATCGATATATATATATATATATAACCATATATTCATCGACATATGATTGGATTGAATCTAAATTCTCTATACATCGGATTAATTTTACTACTAATTTCTTTTAATTTCCTTAACAATACTAACCTCCTTTTTACTATATCTACTTTGATCATTATAATTAAACAACAATAATTTGATGTTAATGTACCAAACACTGTAAACTGCTTTTCATTTTAAAAATTAAAATTAGCAAATACTATTTTATCCCCTTTTAAAGCTAATTATTTTAAAAGCAGCACAGTTATCAAGTACTTTTTGAGTGATTGATGCCTCATTTAAGTGTAAGTATACATTGTCATCGAGTAGTATGAAATGGAATATTTCGAGTATCAAACCCAAGGAAACGGTTGACAAAGTTTTGAAATTGGTTTGAATGCAAATTGAATTAGGCACACAACCAAAAGGGAACCAAATAAAAATATGATTAGTTGGGGTTTGTCTGTGAAAAAACAATAAAACACCAGCAAAAGATAAAATAAGAAGAAAGGGATCAAATTATAGCTTCTACCCACATGGAATTGTGCCCACCTTTGCGCTGCCCAACTAAGTGAATGAGCAATCCTGACATGCGACTCTTTATGTGCCCGCAACTGACAACTCTTTCAAGTGCAGCATGAGGGGTCTCTTGCGCTTAGGATTGCACTTGTTGTTGGGGTTGATGCTCTAAAGTCTCGTGTCCTGTAGTTTGTAAACAAATTGTACGAACACTTGTGTTGTGTAATATATGATATTTACTTCACATCTTCTATTTTGCTCAGTTGCTTGTTTTATTTTCTTTACCACAATCCAATAAACATAAAATCTCTGGTTATCTATATGTGACTCAAGCATGTATGTGGTGGCATACAAGTGGATCATGTCTTGAGTGATAACCAAAATAGTCTATAGTATATGGATATAGGAGCGAAACCTTATCCTGGTAACGCTACGGATGCGGCCCGCTTTGTGGAATGGTCACAAGTGTCATGACTTGTCACAGATGGTCTGATCCTGATCATTCGTGTTGGGGACATGCGAGTGGGGGCGTCCTATGCAAAGAGTTTGTATAAGACCTGACCACGAAGTGTTAACGTCTCGTTATATAACACCGTTCATGATAAAGACTTCACTTCACTAGGATGACCATAGGTAACATGACTTGTGAGTTGGGAGCTCCTGCCATTAAGGGCAGTCCTTTGATTTGTATGGGTGCGAGTGACCAGGTCGCCAATTCAAACCTACTATTTTGGGGATTCATCTGATTTGGGAGCTGGGAACTCAGCTACACAAGATGGAATTCACTCTTTCCTCGAGGTAGGGGTAAGTAGATAGATAGCTCCCTTAAGGGTTGATTTCGGGGCTTGAACGATGTGGCACCATACACATTTTCTTGGCCCGAGAGGTGTTCACACATAGTTGGACTATGTTGTATTGTTCATTAGAGGAATCAGTGGTACTTAAGGAGTGAGATGTAACTACAGGTGCAAAATGGTAATTTGGCCCAACTATACTTACAAGCATTTGTGAAGGGTCATCGTACTCATGATTGGTTATATCTGATGGACACAGAAATATATCTGTGGTAAGAAGAGTTCGACTGTTGGTTTTTAGTGGAATGCCTGACAGTTAACGGATGGTGGATCTCGTGGCTAAAGAGTTTAGTCAGCTATTCATGGACCGTTGGAGCTTTGAGCCACAGGTTCATTAGGTCCCCTGGGTAGCTTGGATAAAGTCGAGAATCAGTATTTGGGTTAATTTAAAATGTTCAAATTAACAAGAGGAAGTTCGATTATATATGATATAATTGGACTAGTTAATTATATATGCTATAATTGGCTAAATGTATGAGATACATTATTTTGGAGGAAATTAGATATAAATATGATTTATATCAAGTAGAGGAGAAAATACTATAGTAGATATCTGATATCAAACCATAGGATAAAAATATAATATGATTATATTTATTATTAATTATTTGGTTAATTATATGATAATTAAGTCAATTTTTCACATTCGGACATGGGTTAATGGGGCAGCGTCGGTTATTGTAACCGATGAATTAAAATGAAAATGGTTTTCATTTTGAATCGTCCGTCCAAAAAGAAAGAGAGATCGCGCTAGGGAAAAGTAATCGACCGCTTAAGTATTTTGAGAGCCTATACGATAGTCACTCTCCACCTAAACGATCGGATAGCTTCCCTAAACGATCGTATAGTGTGTCGTGTTACCTAAACGATCGTATACCTTTTCCTAAACGATCGTTTAGTAAAATCTACACAATCGTGTAGCTTCTCTTAAACGATAAGCATTTTACTATGCGATAGCGCCTTTTTCCCTCCCATTTGCTTATCGCCTACATGATCCGTGCTTCCTCTTTCCTCTACCAAATTCACCAAAGACCACGCTTTGGGTTCTCATTCCGAGAATACCCGGGGCTCTTTTCTGGTGGTGTTGTCCCCGTTGCGTTCATGATCTTGCGGTTGTACGTGCTGCTACAGTCGACGCTTCTACTGGGTATTGGTAGATCGCGTGGAGGGTTTCGTTGCGTTGAGTTCCAAAGTTTGAAGAATGTCTTCAACTGGTATGGCAACTCTCTCCCTCTATTTTTGTTCAAAGCATGCCTTTAATTGACTGTTAGTTTGCATAACTGTACGTTTGAATGTCTATTGTTGTATTTCGATCATTGTGAAATTGGAGCGATCCAAACGCGCTCATAGAACTCTTCGGTAAGAGATCCTTCAATTTGCAACCTATTCTCGCAATCCTCAACAATATAAACCCAAGTTAACTCCATTTTGATCCATTTTCAAGGAATGTAAGGAGGCTAAGCAACCCAACATATATGTTTATCGGTTGCTTTCACAATTAGATAATGAAAAACACACTTGAAATGATTTTATAGATTTTTATCCTAGTTTGAGGGCGTTGGTGAAAATTTATACTTTTTAAATGAAGGAAAACGAAAGTAGAAAATCCCACAATGGTTAATTTTACAAGGAGATGTCTCCTTATTTACCCCCACATTTCCTTATGGGTTTAGGCCCCAAGGGGTATCTAAGTTTTACAAGAGGTGAGGATGTAAGAAAATGTGGGTATGGTGGTCATTCCACACGCACGCCACCGTCCGTCTAGTCGGACGTGGCGGGATGAGCATGTTATATGCCTAATATAGTTTATCCTATAGGATTACTTTGTAGCTTTACAAGTAGATCTAATATGAGCATTGGAACCCTGTAGAAGGGTTATGAAGTACTTGAAGAAAACCCAGAACCTAAGATTACATTACCAAAAGTTTTTCGTGGTCTTGGAAGGATTTAATGATGTTGACTGGAACTCTCTCTCAGATGATTCAAATGCTACTAATGACTATATTTTTAACATAGCAGGTAAAGATGTTTTTTGGAAGTCCATGAAACAGACTCTTTTAGCCCAATCTACGATGGAGTCAGAAATGATAGCACTAGCAATAGCTAGTGCAGAAGCAAGTTAGCTTAGAAGTCTGCTCTCAATATGGGAAAAACTAGTACCTGCCATATTGATTCATTGCGATAGTATTGCAGTAATCACAAAAGTTCATAACCATTATTACAACGGAAAAAGACGACAAATATGTCGTAAGCACAGTACCATTAGAGAGTTCCTCACTACTAGTATAGTTAGAGTGGATCACATACGAACTGATGAAAACCTGGTAGATCCTTTGACGAAGGGACTAACCAGAGAGAAGGTTTTCAAAACCTCAGAAAGGATAGGATTCATGCCTATAGAAAGATGAATCACTTGTGAGGAAAACCCAACCTATAGACTGAAGATCCCAAGAAATAGGTTCAACAGGTAATAAGTGATCACAAGTGAAATGAAGTGAGTCATGCTAAAAACAACACAAAGTTCCCTTCCAATAACCTAGAGTCTCAGCATGATATCCTGAAGTGTAAGAAAGGTTGTACTTAATTTTTAATGAAATCTATACTTAATGTCAAGTGGGGTACCTAGCTACAGAAGTACTCGTGATAGACTCACCTACGTGAATGTAGAAGTGGAGGCCGCTTCCTACGAAATTTTAGACAAATTCTCTAGAGTGTTCACTAAACTGGGATACATGTGTAAGGCCTTAAAACATGGGCTATCGAACTATACCCTAATAATGTTGTGTGTGAGATGTTGTTAGAGATAGAGTTCAAAACCAAAAGTTACTCTAGTATATTCTAAATCATCTTTACTATGTAAAGGTTCAAGTCGTAAGACACATTTGCTTATGCATAGTATTGTACATATTGATATTGCTCGATGAAAAATGTTTTCTTATGTTTTAAATTTTCAAGTGAGGGATTGTTGGTGAAAATTGAAAAAGGAAGTACAGAATCTCACATTGGTTAATTTTACAAAGAGTTGCCTTCTTATTTACCCCTATATTTCCTTGTGGGTTTGGACCACAAGGGGTACCTAAGTTTTAGAAGGGGTGAAGAGGTAGGAAAATGTGGGTATGATGGTCATTCTACACACACATCGCCTCTATCGTCCGTTCGGTCGATCGAGCGTGACAACGCGAGGCGCACGCGTGTGTGAATTTTTTTTTATAAAAAATATTTTATTTATTTCATTTTATTTTTATTTTTATTTAAAAAAAAATAATGAATCATCATCTATTCCGTTTGGTCATTCGAACTTACCATGGTCATCCAATTTTTTCGTAGTCTTCCGTGTTATTCGTTTCGTTCTCACATTGTGCGTACATATGCACGTTACCCTTCTGAAGCGCACTCTCAAGGCCTATAAATTGCCTTCAGTGCTTCAGAAGGAGGGCAAGAATCAATAAATCAACTTCCCTCCCTACTTATCTTCTCATTTTTTCCTTCATGTTTTTCGAGCATAATTAGTCTAAAGGGGTGTGGGATTTTTTATCGGCTTCTAGTGCAGTTTTAATCAAGACAGAATTTTATCTGGGTTGTTTTATCCTGGGGACAGCATGGCATCTACTATGAACTGCTTGCACTTTGGGAAGAGCCGCAAAACGTCTTAAAGAGAGCGAGATCTGTGACTCAGCCTTCTCTCACGAGTTTCTATTTTGTAGGTTTTTTCACAGTTCATTCGTCGATGCAAATTCCATTTTCTACATTGCTGACATTGTTTATCGAAGCCTCTATTCCTGTTGTTATCTGCGCAACTAGTTCAAAATTTTTTTAACGGCTCCAATTTATCACTGTTCATGATGGTCGTACCAACACATAATGATACTCTGTCCATCGATCTCAACTGCCATTTCCGTTTTGAAGGAGCACACTTCAAACGTTGGAAGCAGAAGATGTTGTTCTTCCTCACTGTGAAGAATGTTGTTGCCGCTTGCACCACGGAGAAGCCAACTGTTCCACAAATAGATCCAATTGAACAACAAATCAAGGATGATGCTGTTTAGGAATGCAAAAAAATTATTTTAAATGGTTTGACTAATGGTCTGTATGACTATTATAGCTCGATGACTACAACAAAAGAATTCTGAGACGCACTGTTGAAAAAATATGATACCGAAGAGGTCGATTCGAAAAGTATGCAACAAATCGTTATTTGAAGTTCCAAATGAAGTACAAAAAATCTGTGGAGGCTCAATCTCGTGAATTGTAAAAGATTGCTCATGAAAACATCAGCAAATGTATGCCTTTAAATGAGCAATTTCAAGTTGTTATTCTTAACAAGTTACCTCCTATATGGAAAGACTTTAAAAACACATTGAGACATAAAACCAAGGAATTTTCCTTGGAAAGCCTGATAACACATTTAAGGATTGAGAAGGAAGCCCAAAAGCAGGATCAGAGGGAGAAGATAAACGTCGTACCAAGAAAGTGTCACACCCCCTCCCTAGCCTTAGCCTCCAAGACTTGGAAGGGAGCGTGATGGTACACCAGTAGTCTTCCAAGACAACATTTAAATTTAACATTTCTCCCCCCCTTATCTATTAAAAATTTCAACATGTTTACAACACTCTATCTAACTTTCATACACATAGTTCAATTCCCTATATTCTTTATTACATGATCCGAGCCATGCCCTGAGAATTTACCAAGTCCTGGTGTGTTAGTGGTTAGTAGACTCCTTCCTGAACGCTCCGCTTTGCTACCTGAGGGGGGAGGGGGGGGGGGGGATATAAGAAAACATTTGGAAGAGTGTGAGCTACTAAGCCCAGTGAATGGTGCTTTTAAAATAATAATAATCACTTTGCAAAACATATTTTTGGGAAGTCAATCACATAATCACAATTCCAATATAATTTATGCATGATCACGTGTACATTCATTCAATCATCATCCTCCAGTTCCATGCTATATGTGGCATGCTCATATCATGGACACATTATCAATCATAACAACTTTTTATGGAAACTTTCCTATAACCCACTTTTCCCGCCAATGTGCACATCGACAATTCTTTACCCGCTAGTCATGCTTAGGTAACTTGACTATATTTCCCGTCGGTCGTCACCGACTATTATTTTCCGCCGACCGAGGTCGACTATATTTTCCCACCAAGCACCTTTTATTAAGCATGCTAACTTATCTAGTCCAGGTATAATCTTAGTTTCCATAGAAATTCCACAAACAATATCATGGCAACATCATAACATCATAAGCATGCATTTTGCACCTACATATGCATTTATCCACATATCAACGCATAAAACTAAGTAAACACTCACCGCAAGCAAGTTTTTCCACTAAAAATCACCTTGAGGATACCTTCCTAAGAATTCCTCCATATCAATGGAAATTCCTCAATTAATACTTGTTATATCAATAAATAATGTCAAAATAGCCAAAATACCATTATATAATTAAAATACCAGCTTACTCTACTCCAATTTAGCCAAAATCCTCAAATTAGCCTCTTTAGAGGTTATTTGGACGTGGTAGGCAGCTGGGCGTTTGGGTAGTAAGGCAGCTGTGTTGGGCTAGCGCGTGGGATGCGTCGAGCGAGGCGCGCAGATGGACGCAGCGCTGCGAGGCGTGCACGCAGGGTATGGGCTGGCTGTGCATCCGACTGACTCAATGCCTCACCAACGCAACCTTTGTTTCTTTTGATCTCCAATCAATTTGGCAGCCTAATAACTCAAACGTAACTCTCTAAATATGCTCTCAACACAAGATTTAGGTGATGGTATGAATAAATTCCTCTTGCCCAACCCCTCTATTTATAGCCATTCCAAACTCACCCCATGGTGACAACTCAATTCCCATTTGTCTCACTTTGGAGCTGCCAACACTTAGTCTACCCAGCCTAGCCTTGAGTTGTTCTCATCTCAGCTTGCCAGCCAAAATCTCCTTTTTTGCCTGAAATCTCCTTCACCCACCTCCTGCTTGGGGTGATAAGACTTCAATTGCATGAAATCTCCTTTGTCCACCTCCTACTAGAACTTTGTGTGATCCTCCTTTTGCCACCTAAATCACTTAAATACTTAACATATTTCTCTATCTAAATTGTTTAAGACTTATGCTCATCTACCATTGCATCTTCCCTTGAAGTTTTCCATCAATTAGCCTTACCTTTTATCCTTAACGCATAGCAACTCACCTTTCCTTCATCAAAGTCCCACTTAGCCATCGCATGAGTCGGCCATTACCAACGCATAGGGTGGCCGCTCACCCTTGACGCATGGCTTGCTAGGTGTGCTTGCTCAGCCTACTAAGCATGGACGCACGGCGCTGACCATCGACATATAGGCGTATTGCCTAGGCGCTTGCGCGCTTGGCCGCATAAGCATGCTCGGCCGCATAGGCGTGCCTCGCCACATGGGCGTGCGCTTAGCATAACGCATCGACGCATGGCTGCTCGATAGACTCGGCAGCGCTTCGATGCATAGGATGGCTTGCCCGCTTGCCCGTTGGACGCATAGGCAGGGCACTCGGTATACACTATCAACGCATGGGCTGCGCGCTTGACGCATGGGCTGCGCGCTTGACGCATGGCCTGTGCGCTTGTCCTCGACGCATGGACTGTGCGCTTGGCGCTTGGCCTCGACACATGGGTTGTGTGCCTAGCATGCTCACTCGACGCATGCTTCCTATCCATGTCCGCACGGCTCATGTATGCCTTTGCGTTGGTTGTATGCAACCCTTAGCTATTTTTCAAGTCTTCTTGCTTCCATCCTCCATGCATTCTTGCGTCCCACATGTTTTAAGCTATTCATAGGTGTTTGGACCTTTGGTCACCTTTTTGATAATTTTAATGTTTTCCACCCTTTGTTCCAATATCCTTACTTAGGATTTTTCTTCTCTATTTAACCTCCCACTTTAGATTTAGTGTTAGGGTCTTACAGAAAGTCTGCCTCTACTATTTAAAAACTTGGACTAAAGCCAAAGGGAAATAAGATGAAAGTTCATAATCGTGTATCCAGGAATAAGAGAAATCAAAAGAATCAGAAACCCCCTACAGGAGAAACCGTACAATTTCTTTGCTTCAACTATCATAAACCTGGTATATGGCCAAAAACTGTAGGAACAGGTGTTGTCCTGCATTTGTGCAGGCCTAGGGGAACCTGACTGAAGAAGAATTAGCTGCCAAGATCACAGAAGTAAATGTGATCGGGGGTTTGAAGAGTGGTGGCTAGACACTGGCGCT
Source organism: Benincasa hispida (assembly GCF_027475165.1). Lineage (NCBI taxonomy): Eukaryota > Viridiplantae > Streptophyta > Magnoliopsida > Cucurbitales > Cucurbitaceae > Benincasa > Benincasa hispida. The sequence continues at coordinate 47,512,837 of NC_143486.1, forward strand.
ACGTGTCATGTCTATCATGATTGTGGTCTATTTAAATAGTATTCTAAAACTAGATAAAAATATATTGTTGGATGATCACGACTCAAAAATAGTTGCTGGAATCGGTGAGGTAGAGCTAAAGTTTACCTCTGGAAAGATCGTAACTCTGAAGGAAATTCTACACACCTCAGAAATAAGAAAGAATCTGGTCTCAGGCTATCTCCTCAACAAGGTTGGCTTCACTCAGACCATAGGGGCTAACTTATATACCCTCATAAAAGATAATGTCTTCGGGGAGAAGTGTTATGCAACTGATGGAATGTTCAAACTAAACCTTGACATGAATAAAACTAAATCTTCTACTTATATGTTGTGTTCTTTTAATGTTTGACATGCTAGGCTTTGTCATGTTAATAAACGAATAATTAGTAACATGAGTTTGGAAATGATTCCTAAATTATCCATGAATGACTTTGATAAATGTGAATATTGTAGTCAGGCTAAAATAAATAAGTCTTTGCATAAATTTGTATTTAGGAAATTTGAGCCTCTAGATTTGATTCATTCAAACTTATGTGAGTTTGATAGTGTCTTGACTAAGAATAGTAAAAGATACTTTATCACTTTTATTGATGACTGCTTTGACTTCACATTCGTATATCTGCTGACAAATAAAATCGATGCTTTTGCCATGTTCAAATTGTTTGTGATCGAAATAGAAAACCAGTTTAACAGAAAAATTGAGAGACTTCATAGTGATAGAGGAACTGAATACGATTCAGATGCTTTTAACAATTTCTATAATTCGCATGGAATAATTCATGAAAAGACGGCACCTTATTCTTCTGAAATGAATGATAAAGCTGAAAGGAAAAATAGAGCTCTATCTGAATTAATAGTTGTTATTTTACTTAATCAAGAGTTGCCTCTTATTAATGGCATGAAATTATCCTTACTGTGTGTTATGTGCTTAATAGAATACCAAAGTCTAAAAACAAAACCTCATCCTATGAAGTTCTTAAGAATAAGAAACTGAACTTGTCATATTTTATAACTTTGGGGTGTCTAACCTATGTAAGAATACCAGATCCTAAAAGAAGGAAGCTTCCTAGTAGAGCCTATGAATGTGTCTTTATAGAGTGTGCAGTAAATAGTAAAGCATATAGGTTTTATGACCTAATAAATCAAGTGATTATAGAATCCAATGATGCTGACTTCTTTGAGGATAGATGTTCTTTCAAATCAAGGAATAATGAGGACTCGAGATCTAGTAGTCTACCATCAATTAGAAACCTAACTCCCAATGAGGAAGCAGACCCAGAACCCAGAAGAAGCAAAAGGACTCGTACTATCAAGGACTTTGGGGATGAATTCCAAACCTTCAACATAGAAGAAGATCCTAAGAACCTAAAAGATGTCCTATCCCAAGTAGATGCCAATTTATGGCAAGAAGCAATAAATGATGGAATGGACTCTCTTGAGTCAAATAGAATTTGGCATTTGGTAGACCTACTCCCTGGTTGCAAGGTAATAGGATGCAAATGGATTCAGAGGAAGAAACTCAAACCTAATGGAATAATTGACAAATACAAAGCTAGACTTGTAGCTAAGAGTTTCAGACAAAGAGAAAACATAGACTTCTTTGACATTTTCTCCCTTGTGACCATAATCACCTCAATCTATGTGTTTTTTTCTCTCGTTGCCTGAAACAACCTTGCAGTTCATTTGATGGATGTAAAGACTGCATTCCTAAATGGTGAACTTGAGGAAGAAATTTACATGGAACAACCTGAAGGCTTCATAGTCCATGGTTAAGAGAACAAGGTTTGCAAGTTAGATAAATCTCTTTATGGCTTGAAGCAAGCTCCTAAGCAATGACATGAGAAATTTGATAATTTCATCACATCTAAAAGATTCAAAGTTAATGAAAGTGACAAATGTATCTACTATAAGTTCGAAAAAAATCTATGACTATCATATGTTTGTATGTAGATGATTTCTTTTTTTTTTTTTTTTTTTATCGAACTTGCACGTTATAAATGATGTAAAATCCTGGTTGAATGCAAACTTTGATATAAAATACTTAGGAAAAGCAGATGTAATCTTATGCAAAAAAAGTGATTAGGTCTGAAAATGAAATTTCTTTAAATCAATCTCATTATATAGAAAAAAAAATTCTAAACTAGAATGTACTCCTTAAGATCCTAATATTAGATTGTTCAAGAACACCAGTAATGGTGTTAATCAATCTGAGTATGCGAGCATCATAGACAGTCTCAGATATACTGCTGACTGCACTAGGCCTAATGTAGGATTACTTTGTAGGTTTACAAGCAGACCTAGTATAGAGCATTGGAATGTTGTAGAAAGGGTTATGAGGTATATGAAGAAAACCTGAAACCTAGGATTACATTACCAAAAGTTTTTCGTTGTCCTGGAAGGGTTCTGCGATACTAACTGCAACTCCCTCTCAAATGATTAAAATGCTACTGGTGGCTATATTTTTAATATAGCAGGTGGAGTTGTTTCTTGAAAGTCCAAGAAATGGACTATTTTAGCCCAATCAATGATGGAGTTAGAAATGATAACGCTAGCAATAGCTAGTGAAGAAGCAGGTTGGTTTAGAAGTATGCTATCAGAAATTCTCCTATGGGAAAAACGGGTACCTGCCATATTGATCCATTGCGATAGTACTTCAACAATCGTAAAAGTTCAAAACCGTTATTACAACCAAAAGAGATGACAAACGCGTCATAAGCACAGTGTCATTAGAGAGTTCGTCACTACTAGTACAGTTAGAGTGGATCACATACGAACTGATGAAAACCTGGAAGATTCTTTGACGAAAGAACTAGCCAGAGAAAAAGTTTTCAAAACCTCAGAAAGAATGAAATTCATGCCTATAGAAAGATGAATCACTTGTGAAGAAAACCCAACCTGTAAACTAGAGATCCTAAAAAACATGTTCAATGAGTTATAACTGATCACAAATGATATAAAGTGGATCATGCTAAAAACAACACAGAGTTTCGTTCCTATAACCTAGAGTCTCAACATGATATCCTAAAGTGTAAAAAGGGTTGAACTTAGTTCTTAATGAGACCTATACTTGATGTCCAGTGTGGTACCTAGCTATAGGAGTACACGTGAATCACCTACGCGAATGTGGAAGTGGGGTCTACTTCCTATGGAATTTTAGGAAAATTCTCTAAAGCGTTCACTAAACTAGGATACACGTGCTAGGCCTTAAAACACGGGCTTTCAAACTACACCTTAATAATATTGTGAGTGAGATGTTATTAGAGATAGAGTTCAAAACCAAGAGTCACTCTAGTATATTCTAAATCATCTTCATTATGTAAAGGTTCAAGCCGCAAGACACCTTTGCTTATGCACAGTATTTGTACAGACTGATATTGCTCAATGAAAAATGTTTTTTTATGTTTTAAATTTTCACCTTCAAGTGGAGAATTTTTGGTGAAAATTTATATTTCTTGAAGGAAAAGGGAAGTAGAGAATTCCACATTGGTTAATTTTACAAGGAGTTGCCTCTTTATTTACCCCCACCTTTCTTTGTGGGTTTGGGCCACAAGGAGTACCCAAGTTTTAGAAGGGGTGAGGAGGAAGGTAAATGTGGGTATGATGATCATTCCACATGCGTGTCACCATTGCACGTGTGTTTGGATTATTTTTATTAAAAAAAATTATTTATTTTATTTTTATTTTTATTTTTATTTTAAAAAAATAATAAAAAATCATCATTCGTTCTGTTAATCATCTGAACTTACCGTGGTCATTTGTTTTTGTCGTAGTCTTCCATGTCATTAGTTCCTTTCCCGTATTATGCATGTATACGCACGTTACTCTTCTGAAGCGCACTCTCAAGGCCTATAAATTACCTTCAGTGCTTTAAAAGGAGTACCTAAGTTTTAGAAGGGGTGAGGAGGAAGGTAAATGTGGGTATGATGGTCATTCCACATGCGTGTCACCACTGCGCGTGTGTTTGGATTATTTTTATTAAAAAAAAAATTATTTATTTTATTTTTATTTTTATTTTTATTTTAAAAAAATAATAAAAAATCATCATTCGTTCTGTTAATCATCTGAACTTACCGTGGTCATTTGTTTTTGTCGTAGTCTTCCGTGTCATTAGTTCCTTTCTCGTATTATGCATGTATACGCACGTTACTCTTCTGAAGCGCACTCTCAAGGCCTATAAATTACCTTCAGTGCTTTAAAAGGAGGGCAGAAATTAGAAAATCAACTTCCCTCCCAGCTTATCTTTTTTTTTTTTCACATTTTTCGAGCATAATTAGTCTAGAGAGGTGTGAGAATTTCGATCAGCCTCCGATGCAGTTTCAATCGAGACAGGATTTTATTTGAGTTATTTTATCTTGGAGACGACGTTGCATCTACTATGAACACCTTTCACTCCTTACAGAGTCGCGAAACATCTTAAAGAGAGTGAGATTCGTGACTCAGCCTTCTTTCACGAGTTCTGTTTTGTAGGTTTTTTCCAGTTCATTCACCGGTGCGGATTCCATTTTCTACATTATTGACACTATTCATCAGAGCCTCTGTTCCTATTGTTGTCTGCGCAGCTGGATGAACAGAGGGCAAAGTCAAGTTATATGTCTAGATACTATAATTATACTTCTTTTATGAAAATCGTTTTTGTTTAACTATTTCAATGTTGAAGTAAAATATTTTATGAAAACCTAATTGATTAGAAAAATTTTCAAAATAATTAAAAACAAACTCAATAAAATAAGATGTTGATAACCATTGGGCAAACTTAGGACTCAAGTGGAGACAAGCTAATTAACTAGGCTTCCACATATTTTGAATTTCCATAAAGGGAGATAAGCTCATGATTAAAGAAAATAATAGAAAATGAGAATAAAATGAACTTCATTGAATGAAATAAAATTGATACCAAGTACCATAACATAAAACAATAAAAGAAAGCTGGAAGACTAACACAAGCATGAAGATTGAACCTTTTTTTAAGCTATATCTCAACCTTTTCCAAGGAAATATAAGTCTTTACACTTAGATCTTTCAATCTTAAGTGCCCAACGAAAGATTTACCACCCTATACCGTCTTTTGATATAAGTGAAGGTGTTGAAAATGTAAAGTGTTTAAGTGTAACCTAGATCTAAAGAAATTCTAAGAGAGTTGTCATAGATGAAATGTGTTTTTGTTGATGCAATGAGATTTATTGAAGCTTTTAGGCTAAATTTATAGGCGTGGGAGTATTCAATCAACCTTTAATGTCATAAGGTTGTCTTCCATCAATTCCAACAATAAATAAGCAATTAGATTAGATTTATGAATCAAAATTTGCCAAATCTCATGATTTCAGTAATCGGTCAAAAAAGACCAATTATGGGCACAATCTGGCTTCAATATTTAAATTTTTGTTGAAGCAATTGAGACGCAATCTCAAATGTATTGTTGGCGCATTTATAGGTACATTTTAGCTATCTCCTAGCCTCCTTTTTCTCTTAACTCAATTTCTAGGTTACTTTTTAGCTGCATCCTCAGTGCAATTTGGTCTGAAATATGAACTTCTACAAAATAACTTCAAAACACATCAAAACTACCAAAAAAAAAACAAAAAACAAAAAAAAAAAGAGGAAAGAAAAAAAAAAGAAATACACAAATCAGGTATATTTCACATATTAGGGTCAGAAGCATGCTCAATACTTATTTTTACCAAAATGAACCTTTTCATCACAAAATACTTGATTTCTTCACAACAAGCTGAGATAAAAAGCCCAAATAACTCTCATAATGAGCATTAGCAATAGTTAACAACAATTTTTTAAAAAAAGTTTCAACAATCCCAAATTAAGCCTTAGTTCTATCTAGAATATCTCATCAAAATTATGTGTCAATTTTTACTCCACTAATAAGAAACACGTGAGATGCACGAAAATATTATCATATTAGGAAATTAGAAAATAAAAATAACTTTTATATACATTTTTTGTTTGCTAACTTTGTACTAAATAACAAAAGTAATTACAAGAAGTCTAAAATTAAACGGTACAAATGCATAAAGAATATATAAAATAAATTATATTGTCCAAGGAAATCAAATAAATTTAGGATATATATATATTGGGTGCTCTTAAAATGCTCTTTATGATTTTCATGTCTAAGCAGGTCAAACCTAGGCTTCTCTAAACTCAGACTCTCCTCGTGCCTAGGCTTAAAGATCTCTTAAGTTCCTCATGCCTAGACTTTCTCTCTCTAGGCTCAGTCCTTCCATAGACTCCTTATACCTAGACCACCTTATTATGGGTCCTACTGAGCAAGCTAAATTTTCCTTCTAACAAATAGGAAACACGGGCCATGAACAAAAATATTATTGTGTTAGGAAATTATAAAATAAAAATAACTTTTATACACCTTTTGTTTTCTAACTTTGTACTAAATAACAAAATTAATTACAAGAAGTCTAAAATTAAACCGTACAAATGCAGTAAGAATATATAAAATAAAATTATATATTGTCCAAGAAAATCAAATAAATTTAGGACATACATATATATTAGTTTTGGGGGGCATACTAATTACTATGTAAATGTAAGTCTTAGACCGATATAATCTTGATAAGCTTCATTAATATTTTAAAAATAATAATAATAATAATAATATATAATAGGCAAACCCTAAATCTCAAAACTTCCCTAAGCTCTTCTATTTTATGTTCTTCTTCACAAACCCCTCGATAGGCTCAAGCATAAAACTCATTACTCATTATCCTCTTGGGCTTTCTCTTCATGCAATTGCACTTCAACCTCCACACACACACCCATTTATATATATAATGGTTGTATCTGTCTTTTACTATGCCATCTTGCGTTTTGCATATTTGGCAAGCTAGCTTAGTCTTTTCGTATCGAAAATTGGAATTTCATTTGTAGTAAATGAAGGGATCGAATCTTCGGTAGAAGCGTTTGATCGCTTTTGTTTCAATTTTGGGAAGATTAAAATTTCAGAAAAAAATTAAGAAACAACTCGAACATCAGCATGCTGCAAGTTATTTAGGTTAAGCATAAATTAAAGAGGAGAAAAATTACCTTTGTAGATTCCTCTTCTCCAAAGCTAATCCTCTCATTTAATTGATTGATCTTCTCTTTCTTTGACAATGTCGTCAAACGATCTTCCTTGACTATGACTCTTGGAAAGAACCCACTGCTGAAAGTGCTATTTGAAAGATTGAGATTGAAAGAGAGAATCCAAATATTACAGATAACTTTTTTTTTTTGTAGTTTTATGGAGAGAGAGTAAAACTTACCGTAGTTCTTGTTCTTCACATAACGTTTCTATGAGATTTTAATGAAAGGGAGAGGACAACTGTCTACCTTCCCACTCCCATTGCATTAAGGGGAAGCTATTAATAATAATTAATTTAATTAAATATCTCATATTCAATTAAATTAAAGTTTGAAATATTCAAATGCACATTTCTCTCTTAATCTATAGTTTTTGTATGAATTTCATTCATATTAATATATAACCTATAGTTTTAATATAAATCTTATGTATATTAGTTTAATATTTAAAATCACATTCAAATATACTACTTCTCCCATAATATATAGTTTAAATTTGAATCATGACCATAATTAACTATATAATAATGCATCTATATATATTATCTTTTGTATTAATTATATCATATGTAATTAATAGTACATCCCTAAACAAATTGGAACATTTGGAATTATTCTTTCAAAACTTTGGTCCTTGTTGACTCGTTGTGAGCTAGCAATGTGATAACTTGTAGAAATATAAGTTATTGTAGCTTTTTATTTAGAATAACTAGGGAAATTCGTAGGAAAACATATTAACTTGAAAAGAAATTCATGTAATTAGATAAACTTTGCATTCAAGCGTTTACAAAACTCATTATCCTGAAATTATAAATCTAACATCTTTGAATGCAAGATTTTTATGAAAAGAAGCAAAAATTAGCTAAGGAAATAAAAGTTGCAGCTATAGACGTATAAAGAGATCAAATCAAATTCAATCTTGCACACGAAGAACCATGCGTTGAGTAGAAATATGAAGGAAGGGAAACAACAAACGTATTAGCGGTGGACGTCACATCAAAGTGTAAGTTGGTAGTTGATTTGAAACAGTCGTGCCAGAACCAATGAATTTGTGACGCGAGGATTCGACACAATAGAACATGGAATTAAATGCAAATGTGTCAGATAACCATTAGAAAGAAATTAAAAGCCTTCTCGTTTGACGTCTATAAATAGCCCAAAGAGCTTCATCTCAAGAGTGGAACCTTTGTCAAGAAATTGGTTGAAGCTCTGCCAAAATTTCCTCAATCTGCAATCATCCACCTCCTGAGCTTCTCTTTGAACAATTCGGAGTGAAAACTTAGTCTTCTTCTCTGAAAAGGGAGAGAGCACTACCAACATCCCTTGCAACCACCTTGAAGCAGCTACCGTCAAAGCCAAAGTGAGCAAGAGATTGTAACCAGCGGTTTGACACTTCCATCTCCCCTCTTTACTCTATTTTCTTTTTATTTGAAATTTTGATTAAGATCTTGAGATTGAGAAATTTTATATTTTAATAGAAATAGGATTTCTATTATCTCTCACATTTCCATGCTTCTAATTTTCTTCATCATGAGCAACTAAATTCCCTAATAGGTTAAGAAGATTAAACTGAAATTTTCCTAAATTTTGCATAAGTTAAAGTTCATCTTGTTTAATGTGTGCTTAATCTATTGCTTCAATCCATCTGATAAATCAGTTTAAGTGATTGTGGAATTCATTAAGCAAGGTAAGAAGTAGCTTTAGAGATAAAGTTAACCTTTTGTCCAAAATTAACTTTAACATTTGTTCTAGTAATAGGATAAATGTGGCATGAAACACCGAGAGGTGAGTTCTTCATTTTATGAGTTAATGGTATGAATGCATATTTATGTATTACTTAGGAGAATGTTAGTAAACCTTCTCAATCCTGCCTTATTAACTGATTTTTATCCATTTCAACGCACGCTGCTTTATTTGTGATTGCATCCCCATCACTAACACCATCATTTCACCACTCCACACATCATCATCATCGCACACACTCGATGCACATCATCCATATAATTCATTCTTAATCCTATTTCACCTCATCAATTTAACTTTTCAATGCATGATACTCTAGAAGTACCGTGAAAGTCATTCAACCATTCTTAATTAAGTTATATCAAGTCCCCTTTTTTACCTTGGACTCACTAGGAAACTCTAGTTAAGCTTATACTTGAGTTTAATTAAGGAATATTTGTATCCATTTCAGATTATTTGATTGATTAATATAACACATGCGTAAGGATTATTTTTATACACAATAAGTTTTTGATGTCGTTGTCAGAGACTTGCAACATAGCTAATTTAGATTTTGGTTTGTGTGATTTTTGCAGAAAGTTCAATCAAAGGTGTATTGCAAGTCTAGTCTACCTTTGCAAATGTTTTGTATGTAAAGGTGGTACACCAGAACCTAAATATGACCCTAAGATTGAAAAGACCTTCGGACAAAAAGTGAGATTCAAAAGACAAAGTCAAAGGCATCATTAATGTTAAACTCATTAATGTTCAACACAAGCCACCCCAACGGGCAATATTATTACTAACCTCCATGCTACTTCAATGATCATTGCGTTAATGGGTATAGTCATAATGGGTGACAATACTCCAATGCTTCTTGGGGCTATCAACCACCAGCTGCTCAATATGAAGATGATCAGTTCTATGCCCAACAACAAAGTGAAGAATCATCAGAAACCTTGGAAATACTGTTGCAAACACACATGGAGAAGAATAACGCTATCCTCCAAGACCAAGAACTTTCTCTAAAGTTCTTAGAAATGCAAATGGATCAGATCCTGAATGAGCTACAAAATCGATGTTATGGAAAAATGTCGAGAGATCTTGCACCTCTTGATTCATTACAAGAGCAAGAGGGGTAATGCCAAGTTGTAGTAGGTGATGTGTTGGAGGAAACGTCACTGGATATCCCACAGCATAATCTCTCTTTGGATTAACTTCATAATGAAGAAATCCATCTTAGCATAGAGGAAGATAACTTGAAACTTCTCATGAAGTTCCAATGTATTGTTCTCTACCACGTGAGGCACTTATGCCATTATATGCATCCAATAGCATAACTGCATCTCTATATGGTGATTCCAGCATGGTTGGTTTATGAAAGGAAGAAGCACCATATTTTGTAATGGATGAAGGTCCACCACATGAGCTTACAATGGATGAAGTTCCAACGTATTGTTCTCTACCACGTGAAGCGCTTATGCCATTATATAGCATAACTGCATCTCTGTAGGGTGATTCCAGCATGGTTGGTTTATGACAAGGAAGAAGCACAATGTTTTGTGATGGATGAAGGTCCACCACAAGAGCTTACAAGGGAGATCCTTGATGGAGTTGGACCAAGGCGCCAAAAGGACGAATTTTGGAATGACCGAGTCCTTAGTACTCATGCAAGAATCAATCATTTTAAAGTGTGGCAAAACATCAAAACGTGCAAGTCGAGAATTAAGTTCTATGAATGAAGTTTGCATTGGATGGTCCCTACGCTTAACACGATCACGCCTTTCCAAATGTGCACCTTTACTTTTAGCTTTATTTGTTTTGCTGCTTTAATTAGTTGTTTTCCTTTTAATTCATTGCTTTTGTGAGAATTGACTGCTTTAGTTTGGTTGTTTTGAATTAAGATTGGTGAATTTTCTCTCTGATAATTGGACAAGTGAAAACGAAAAATTGTATTGAATGTTTACTGCGTCGTGTGATTTCATTACTTGTGTTCAATTCATTCAACGCATGGGGTACTCAAAGGTTTATGACTGTTAGAGATACTTGAGGAGACACGTGCATGTGCCACCAGAGAAGCCATCTTGTCAGGCCTCAATAAATGCTTCATCATTATGCATGACGTTAGCATGTGAAATCACGTGCTCATATATAAACCCCTCACTTAGTTATTTTCTCATTTTTTGGCACTTTTGTCTTTTTTCTTCGATCATTGCTCTCTACAACCCTAGCTCCCTTGCCTTCTGATCATCGTTCGACAAGCATTCTCTCTACCAAATCCTTCAGAAACCTTCCCTTCATCCATCAATGGCTCACCAAGACAGCATCAAAAACATCTCAACCCGTGCTTCCTCCTCCAATTCTTCACCATCTCAGCAATAGTTGCGCCAGAGTTGCCTTCCGATTCTGTTTGCATGGTCGCATCCTTCTTCTAGCCCCTCATAACTGAAGGAAATCAGACATGAGGATTTTCATGAGCAGCGAAAGGATCTTTCCAAATTTCAATCATATATGAACATACACAATTACAGTCACAAACGGAAACAATAGGCTATGTGCAAAATAGAAATTATAGCATGCTTTACTATACGATCAAGGGAAAGAATTCACATACCTTTGAAGACTCATCTTCAAGATCCCTCGATCACGAACGCTCGAACAAGCGACAACACGGCAACAAAAGAACACTCATACAACACGTCCGCTATACTGCACGATCACAACGAACTCGAACAAAATGATCGCCAAGGTCACGAACACTTTGAACACCACGAACGGCCTCCACAGAACCTCGACTATGTCTAGTTGAGTATGACACCACCAAAAAGGTTACCTTAGTATTCTCAGTGTGAGAATCCAGAGTGTGGGCACTGTGTGGACTTGGTTAGAGGAGGAAACCGGAGGAGAACAATCATGTAAACGATTGAGCAAGTGGGAGAAGATAAAGCCTATCGTATAGAACAATGCCCAATTGTTTAACAAATGCTATACGATCATCTAGAAAAAGTTATATAATCGTTCAGCTCATTGGTCATCTGAGTGTCTATCGTGTAGGAACACTCCACGATCGTTTAGTCTCTCCAAGTTGTCGTTTAGTAAATCTGATTTATTTGATAGTCTTTTTCGTGAGAACTTTCCGAGATTGGAAATCTCAAATTAACATCTTATCAAATTTAGGAAAACATTTTTCCTTTTATATCACGGTTACCATGAAACCACCAATAACCTCCCACTTAATTGGTTATTAGAAAAAAAGAGATAATTATCCAATAATTATAAATATAAATGATAACAACTTATCATACTATATTTATAACTTATAGTTTTAATATTTCATCTCATGAAACATAAAAATCATAGCTTTTTTTCTATTCCATGGCACTTAATGTAAATCTCATTTACATTAACCCTCTACTTCATGTATCTCATACACCACACCGATCATATCATATATAATCGAAATACCTCTTGTCAATTTGAATATTTCAAACCAACACCAAGAATTGATTCTCAACTTGAATCCATTAAGCTACCAAGGAGACCTTATGAACCTGTAGCTCGAAGCTCCAACGGTACGTGAATAACTGCCTAAAATCTTTAGTCACGAGATCCACCATCCGTTAACTGCCAAGCACTCCATTAAAGACCGACAACTGAACTCTCCTTACTACAAATATATTATGTGTCTTTCTTAACCAATCAACAGTGCGGAAACCCTTCACAGATCGCTCGTAAGTACAACTTGGCCAATAACCGTTATGGCCCTGTAGTTACATCTAACTTCTTAAGTATCACTGATTCCTCTAATGAACATAAGTCATAGTCCTACTATAACTGAGTCCTCTTTTCCAAAGAGAAGTTGTGGCCACTATGTTCAAGCCCCAGAATCAGCCCTTAAGGGAGCAAACTATCTACTTACCTCTGCTTCGAGGAATGAATGAATTCTATCTTGTGTAACTGAGTTCCCAGCTCTAGATCAAATAAGTCCCCAAAAGGATAGGCATATTGAGTTGGCAATCTGGCCACTCTCACCCATATTAATCAAAGAACCGCTATCAAAAGCAAGAATTCCCAAAACACTCAAGAGTGAGGTCATGTCACCTATTGTCATTTAGGTGAGATGTAAGGCTCCTAGATCAACGGTGCTATATACAAAGAAAAATCATCTCGTGGTCCGGTCTTATGCAAACTCTTTGTATAGGAGACCCCAGCTCGCATGTCTCCACATGAATAGTCAGGATCTACCATCTGTAGTAGTTTCTAACACTTGCAAACTCCTACAGCGCGGGTTGTATCCATAGTGACACCAGGATCAGGTATCCCACTTTAATCCTTATACTACAGATCTATTTGGGTTATCACTTAAAGCATGATCCACTTGTATATCTCATATACATGCTTAAGTTTACATACAACAACCATGGAGCTTTGTTTATTGGATATGAGTAAATGCCATAATGAAATAACACTTATTTTATTCATAAACAATGTGTATAATTACAAACAACGAGACTCCGAGAGAATTAGGACATCAATCTCAACAATAACCCACTCAACAGATCTTCTCTTTTACACATCAAGCTCGTCGTCCGTTGGTTCTCCCCATCATAACTTCGATCATACCTACCTTTATCGTTTTTGCCCACTTATAAACTGCCCCTACTCCAGCCTTGCATCCACCAACCACACTAACCACTGAACCATTGGCTGTCATCTTTCCCATTACTGTCACAAGCTCATCCTTGCTTGTCTTATCCACTTCCTCACCTTCCCAAGTGCGAGTGGGCACAAGTGTTGAGTCCTCGAAAGAAAAAGCACCCAAAGTACCAACTTCACTTGAAACAAGAGTAAGACCCAACAGTCCTGAGTTGGAGGCAATACACCCATTACCGCCTGCTGCAAGTGATCAGGCTAATGCAAACGAGGCAGCAAGGAGAAATGAGATGGATGTCTTCGGAGACATCTTTAAGGGAATTGAACGCAAGGAGAAGCACTGATCGGTAGGAAAAAAGGAAACAAAGGAGAAATAAGGAAGTGAATCCGCCGTAAAGGTCTATCCTTGTGGCAAGTAGTCCTTAGAACCTCCCTGTAGATAAGAATGGTCTACCAAGGATAATTCGAATATCTTTATTAGCTTTGTAGTTCAATATGATGAAAAATTTGTGGGGAATATGAATTTGTCAACTTGGACAAGAACATCTTCAATCTTACTTTTAAAATAAGTGATAGAACGATCGACAAGTTGGAAGGATATAGTTGTAGGTTGAGCCTTTCCAATCCCCAAATTCTTGAAGATTGAAAAGGGCATCAAGTTAATACTTGTGCCCAGGTTACATAATGCATGACCTACATCCATTCCTTCTATTGAACAAGGAATGATTAAACTACCAAGATCCTTCATTTTCTCAAGGATATTGTTTTTAATAAATGTAGTGCATTCTTGTGTCAAGGTAACAGTCTCAACTTCACCGAGTCTTTTCTTCTTTGACAAAATATCTTTCAAAAATTTAGCATAACTCGACATTTATTCAAAAGCTTCCACCAATGAAATATTAATATGTAGTTGTTTAAGCACATCGAGGAAGCGTTTAAACTATTTTTCATCGTTCTTTTTCTTCAATCTATGGGGGGAAAGTTGGAGATGGATGCAGCTCAAATGTTGTGCTTGAAGTTGAAGTATTCACAGAAGAAAATCTGTGTTGATCATCATTGATTGACTTTTGCTCCTTTTCCTTCATGCATTGAGTTGAGTCGTTCTGCACCGATTTCATTTATGTTGATTTCTTTGTGGTCTGTTGGTCATTGGTTTTGGTTTGGTCAAATGGTGGTTGGTTTGATGAGTTGTTTATCTCCGATCTATGACTGGTCAAAAGTTTCCCACTCATTGGTGTCACGACCTGACACCCTTTTTTTTTTAACTTCCTTCGTTTCTAGGAACTTCTGTATTACTAAAAAAAATGTTCCACTCGGTCAGTTCTTCAGCTCTCCAGCTATCTGACCCATTTGAAGCTCTAAGTTTCGTATTGATGATGCTTAGCTCTACAACAAGGCATCATTATTTTGCGTGTATTCTTTTAATAGAGCTTCTAGCGGGGTGAAGAACTTAATGCCTGCTGCGGTGGGTTTTGCAATGGTTGATTTCTTTGGTGTCCTTGGTGGAACCTAGGTGGTCCACCTCTATTTGTTTGCTGACAGCCTTGCTATTCTAACTGTTGTTGCTAATTTACATCCCATGAGAAATTGGGATGACTTCTCCATCTAGGATTATAAGTATTCGAGTAAGGATTATTCTTGATAAAATACACACATTGTGGATTAAGCGGGCACATATAAAATGTATGTGCTTCCTCACAACCAACGCATCACATGTCAATAACTTGATTCACCGCATTCACTTGGTTACTGCTTCCTACGTTGACCTTACTCAAAGCCCTTGTTTGCAATAAGTTGGTCATGGTAGCCATCTGAGTTTGTAGTGCAGCGACTACATTATTTTCAATTATTCCTGAATTATTTCCTCTTTTACTTGATCTTGAGTCGTAACCATTAGCCTTCTAATCCTCGTGGTTCCTTGAAATTCTATCCAAAACGGCCTTTGTTGTAGTATAAATCTTGTCTAATAGGCAATCTGCTACAAAAACATTGGTTGCTATTTGTGATGCTTCAGTTAGTCCATCGTAGAAAACCTCTATTTGTACTGGTTGACCGTTATGCTAACAGTTTCTTATTAACCTCTTAAATCTTGCCTACGCATCACTCAAAGTTTCCCTGTCCTTCTATTGAAATTAACAATCTCTCATCTTCTTTTTGCATTCTCAATGGACGGAAAGTACTTTTTCATAAATTTCTCGACCATTTGTTTCCAGGTGGTGATCTCACTTGATTTTAACGAATAGGCCCATTGCCTTACTTCTTTTCTTAAAGAGAAGGGAAACAAAGACAGTTGGGTCTCTTCTGCCGTGATATTTGGGATTACAAAGGTGTTGCATATTTCAATGAAGTTTTTTAATGAGTGTGAGGGTCTTTTCCTGGTGCACCTCCAAAATTTCTGGTTGTCTAGATCATTTGGAGCATAATCGGCTTCATCTCAAATCCGACCCCCTCAAATGTTGGCCACATAATCCCCGGTGAGAAATCATATATATTAGGTGATGTATAGTCCCTTATAGGTTTCTTCCTATCATTTGCAAAGAATATTGGGTTGGCTTGCACCAATGCGCTGTTAGCGTTATTGACCGCATTGTTGGCCACAATTGGTACATTCTGATTGTTATGATGATCTCCCATTGTTATATTTTTGTTCCTTTGTCTTCTTTTTCGATTGGATCTAATTCTTTTGTGAAAAGTCCTCTCGATCTCAGGGTCAAATAGGAGTTCCGGCAAACTGAGTTCACTCATATACTGTTTTGCAACGCTTTTCCATCAAGCGTGCAATACACCTATGATCAAGTACCTGCGAAAATCAAAATACAAATTCAAACACAAGTTAGTTACTCAAGTCCCTGGCAATGGCACCAAAAACTTGTTTGTAACAACTCGAGTATGAATATAGACAATGAAATTACAAGTTGAATTTTAAATTAATTTTCTAAGACTAGTTGGAGAAGACCAACTTTAAGTTTAACACGCTAAGGTTAAAATTGGTTCATAAATATCCTTGATCATTCAATAAACAACAAACAAGTATTAGTTTAGCAATTAAACAATTATGTAAAAACTAAAATAAATAAATAGATAAATAGATAAATAAGCAAAAAGAAAAAAAAAATAAATAAATAACTAGAAAGATTGAGAAATATCTAAGAAGTGAAAGAAAAAAATAATAATAATAACAAAATATACATAAGTCGCTTAGTAAAGGATAAGTTTAAAAAAAATAAAAATTAATGAAAAGTCGATTGGGTGGCTATAAATAAATTTTGAGTTTTCTTTTTCTTCTAACAAGAAGCATTGAAGATCATTGTGGGCTTTTTAGGTAAATTTTCTTACTTTTTCTTCAGTATTATTTTTTTCATGTAAAACATTTGGTTATATTCAAGCTTAAATTCAACATGATTTTATTTTAACAAAAAAAAACAAACAAACAAAAAACTTCAATTAATATATGTAAATAAGCTTGGTAATTTCAAATATTAATATTAAACTTTGATATTGTTTAGTTTACTTATGAACGAGGTATATTTTAATCTACATGGGTGAGAGTGGTTCAACATCGACGTTCAATAAGCCTCTCATTTTAGGGGTAAGACAGGGTAGATAGTTGGGGACATAGTCCTACAAGATAGAATTCACTCCTACCCGATTTCAAGGTTAGTAGATAGGTTGTTCCCTTAAGTACTGACTTCTAGTCTTGAACTAGGGCCCCGCCCTCTCCCTGACTGAGAAAGACTCGGTTTATTGGTAGAACCCTAAATCAATTATTTATTAGTGGATCAATGGAGACTTGAGGAGAAAAATGTATTATAGGGGTAAAACGGTAATTTTGACCCAGTTGTAAATATGAACAACCTATGAAAGTTCGACTTAGTGATCTTGGTTAAATCAAGTGGACATAAATATATCTACAGTGACAAAAGTGCAGCTACAATGCTTTAGTAGAGTGTCCAATAGTTAATGAATGTTGGTTAATTCGATTAAAAGAGTTTAGTCGATTAATCTCGAATTGTTGGAGCTCATGATCTGTAGGTTCATTAGGTTCATCTGCTAGCTCGAATCGGACTAAACCTTAGAACAGAGTGATAAGTGAGTTTGAAGTTTTTATATTCGAATTAGGGAATAAACGTTAAATATATCCGATATATTTAACGGCATATCATTCAATTGGGAATTGAATGGTAAAGAGAGAGTTGAAGATATTTAAATAAATTTAAATATCAAAACTATGAACGATAATTCATCGGTATTAGTGTTGGATTTAATAATTGAATATTAAATTAAATTAATTAAATTTTTTAATGAATTATTTAAGATTAATTTGATTTAAAATTAATTACTTGAATTAATTTTGAATTAAATGAAATTAATTAAAGTTGGTCAAAGTCAACTGTTGACTTCACCAAGCTTTGAAGGTCAAAGGTCAAAAGTTGACTTCACTAAATTGGAAATTTCAGAATTAGTTTTGAATTCAATTTGAATTAAAATTGTATTTAACTAAAATTTGACTAATGTCAAATGTTGATTTTAAAATAGTCAAAAGTCAAAAGTCAAAAGGTTGACTTTACTTAGTGGAAAGATTTAAGAATGATTTTTAGTGGAAAAATCCAACTATTAGTGAATAGAGTAATTCATTTGGCAAACTATTGATTCCACAAAATGTCATTTATACCACTAAATTGAGTGCATTTTGAAGTGCCAAATTTTAGTTAACCCAATTTTTTATGAATTACATGTAATTGCACTATAAATTGGATGCTTTGATAAAGATTAAATTTCTTGGCCATTTATTGATTTTCAAGTTAGTTGAAAAACAAATTCTTTTAGGTAACTTAGAGATTCTAAATGAGTTTTAGAATTTAAGTTATCAATTCTCTCTCAATTTCTATCTAAATTCATCCATAATTTAGTCACTCACCAGATCCCACCATCCCGTTCTAAAGCTAAAGAATAGTCGGAAAAACTCTCATGGTGGTTCACAATCGATTCATGAGAAGACTGGAGCAGAATTGGTGGTCAATTTAGAGCCACAAAGGTTGTAACTATTTGCATGCATGTTTTATTTTTAAAATTAATGAAATTTAGAGTGCTTAAGATCTAAATTGTTTTCGTTTGCACATTGTTTATTCTTACATTAAGGCCCTCTAGTGTCCTCTCCGAAATGATGTTTCCTAGGCCCATGTTATAGCATTATTCTAGGTCATCTACATCCTCAAATAATTTATGATCCACTACACTCTTCTCTATTTATTCTTTCCCGTCATCGCAACCTCAGTGTAATACACCATGGCAATCTTCACAACATCATCATCATTTTCAAACTTTGACTTCTTGTACTCTTCTTCCAAAACATTGATGTGGAATGGGTCAAACCTAAACCTATTACTAAAATATTTTCTTTCTAGTTCTTCGATAGCTTTCTCATTATGAACCACTTGATTATGGGCCCACCACAAATCAGTCATCAACAAAAACTCGCCCTTCAAAAAGATGACAACCGTTTCTCCAACAGAGAAGTTCATCGAGTTCGCTCTTTAACTCTTCACTTCTCTTAGCAACATATGGTGGATAATAGGGCTATTGAAAACCAAGTCAATATTCACAAACTGCCTTAAATTGTTCTCGTGCATCTCGAGCAACCTAGGGGTAAGCTTGTCCTTCACAATTTTGTTCTTAATCCCGATATGAGCCAAGCTCGTTACTTGGCTAGGAAAGGGATCACCCCCGGATATCTTAAAAGTTGTTGATATCTTAGACTGCATGTACAAAACTGTGTCTACCATTAAAATATTCCACAAGTAACTTATCAAAGTCTCGCTCTTCAATCTCGCTTTTCCCTGTCTCACTCTCTCACCTTCTCACTCTTAATTATCTCGCTCTTTGCTGTTTTGCTCTACTTATTTTTACTGTCTCACTGTCCTTTGCCTCGCTCTTTGTTCTCCCTTTCTTCTCTCTTTCTCTTTTCTCACGCTATCCTTTGTCTCACTCATGCTCTTTGGTTTCTGTTCGTTTCTCAATCTCTCTTGCTTACCTTTGGTTCGTTATTGGTATCTCGCTCTAAGTCATCATCTACCTCTTGCCAGCAATACATCAAATACACAAAAGACCCTATATGAAACCACCATGAAAACCCCATTCTTCCTCTGACTCCCTTCATGCAATTCCCTAAATTTACATCAGAAACAAAACAAAAATCAAATACAAAAGAAACTTACCAGATGAATGCGATTCTGGCGAACGGATGGTCGCTTGATGGTTTGTGGTGGTCGACGACAAGTGTTAGAGAGAAATGGTGGTGGTTTATGTCACTGTCGATAATGAATCATTAAAGAGAGGAAGATGAAGAAGTGAGGAAGTGAGAGGAAGAAGCCACGCGAACAGTTAAAGAATTTGAAGGAAGGACAAATCCATAACTTCAGCATGACGTCAATCAGAAGAAGGTCAAATACCAATATTTTTAAAAAGTTGTGTATTTTTCATTTTGGACCTCCAAAATAAGTCATCCATATCATCTTCCCTACAAACAATCCCAAGGCAGACCCTTTCCCTCTTTCTTTCTCATGAAAGACAGCAGCCACGCTGCTCCTTCTGTTGCTTCTTCTTCTTCTGGCAGCTTGAACGACTAGCGCTTTCCTTCGGTGACAACTTGAGCTCAACGTCCACGAACTCCAACCGCCTCTTACAGAGTTCTTCTTCAACAAATTAGCAGCAGCGACGTGAAAGCTCTTGCTCCAATGGTAATGTCTTCCACGTTCTGGCAATGACCTATGGCGACATTCAACGTGGCCCACACGTTACTTGCAATTTCCATCCATGCCTTTCCTCTTTGGGCACCTTTAGTTTAATTTTACCTATTAGTAAGATTATTTAAAATATTTACGAATAATAACAAAATATTATCGTCTATATGATAAATTGCGATAGACTACTATTTATGTCTATCATGACACAAATAGACACAGATAGATCTATCATGAAATTTTGCTATTATTTGTAAAAAAAAAAATTTTGTTTATTTTTCTATATTTGAATTGATTTGTGTAGATATTTTGATATTATTTTAAGTTTTGGTCAAATAATTAGGTCAATTAATGTAAGATTTGACTAAAGTTTAAATTTCTAAAAAAGAAAGTTTAAAGTAAAATTAGTGTTTTTCTTTAAAGGCCTTAACTCTTGGAGAACAAAAAAATATCATTTTTTTAATAAAATAAATTAAATGACAAGTTTAGTTCATAAATGTCAACATAAATATATCTAATTGACTTGTATTATCGATTCGAGATCCGTAATTCGAATCTCTCATTCCATGTATTGTTAAAGAAATAAATCTCTACCTACCTATTAAATATTCACAAAATATAAAATTTTGGATCGTTTTAGACATTAAATTCAGTTTATACTAATTTTTTAAAAAGAAAAATGATGTTGTAGACACAAATTTGAAACTTTAAAATTTAATTAGACATTTAAAAATTATAAGACCAATAAAGTTTCCCTTCATTAGTATTGGATTACATTTTTCACAAATATCTCAGAATATTTCCAAATAAACAAGAAGAAATTTTCTTCTCAGTCAAATGACAAAGCAAATCAAAGAGAATCCAATACCCAGTATCTATTCTCTGCACCACAATTCACAATACAGAAGTACAAAAAATAAAAATAAAAACAAAGCAAAGATTGAGATTGAGATTTTCCCACACAAATGTGAAAATTTTGAATTTCATATTTTTTAAAAAAAAATGACGAATGATAAATTATTATTGAACTATGCTCACATTGTCACTCTAAATCATATTTTAAGGTCAAATAATACTCAATTTTTAGTTTTTATCTAACAAGATTTATTTAAAATCTTCGAACTGAAAATTCAATAGATCTTTCTTGTTTATATACCACTTTGATTTATGTATTTTCAAAATATTCAATATTACATTATTTTCAAATCTAATTCAAAAGTTAGTCTATACATTCAAAAGATTAATTTTGATCCTTATTTTTAGAAAGTGACTATTCTAGTCTCTATTTGCAAAATTATAACCTTTAAAAAAGAAATGACCTTAGGACGGAGCAAATATCAATACCACTACGCCAAATTCAATGGATATTTTGAGAGTGCATAAACCAAATTGAACTAGATTTAAAAGTACTTTACCAAACTCCTTAAAAATATCCTTATTCTAAAGAATATAGGTCGTTCACATATTTGAACTTCAACCTCAAGTAAAAGAGAATATGTTGATTGCTATCCAAATATCGATATACTTCAGGTAAAATAGTACATATTGATTGCTATTTAAGTGACTGTAGGTCATTCATATGTTGATTGCTATTCACATATTTGAACACTTGTATTGCCAAGTTGAAATACATTTTAGACAAGCTATGATTTAAAACTAAACATTATTACTCATTCATGTATCAATAATAAAGTATCTGATTGAAACAATCAATGTATCTAATATAACCATTCAAAATCAAATAAAAAATTAAACAAAATTCAATATAATTGAACAAACAACATCCACCATATCACAATTAAAATCATGTAACCTTCAAGTCAAGTATGCCCAAATAACTGTAAATTTTAAACAATAAAAAAAAATCAAATTGAAAATTGTAATTACAAGTCAGGATGTTTTTAAATATAAAAAATATTTAAAAATATTTATACTTTATAGTAAATGTTTCAAAAGCATAAAATATTTTTAAAACTTTTTATTATAAATTTTACAAATTTTTTGGATTTTTTTTTTCATTTATAAGAATTTCCCGTCAAAAAAAGAAAATTCGAACTCCATTGATTATGAGATTCTATTTTCCACAAAAATAAGTCAGAAAAATTTTAAAAACATACTACAAGAATTTTCTTTTCAGTCAAAATGGCAAAAGAAAATCATAGTCAATCCAATACCTTATCTTAATTTCCTTACAGAAAAAAAAAATTAATTAAAAAAAAATCAATGTATGGCTTCACCTTCAAGTTTCGTTATCTCCTTCTGCCGCTAAAGCCCTGTTTCTTCCTCCCTTCGCTTGATTCTTCATCTTCCGCCGCAGCTTTTCCGTCGCTCTCATCGGACCGGTACGATTTCATAATAAACTCCGGCAGAATGAAATTAGCTATCAAATACGCAATCAGAAGTACGCCGCTGCACAAGTTGCCGAAAGAAAATTCAAAAAAAAAAAATGGAATGAAGAGATTAATCTCAGATCGGTTCTTCAGAGTAATTTGTGCATCGATTCGAATTTAAACAGAGGAGAAAATTGGCAAACCCTGTCTGGAGGAGGACGGAAACGTCGCCGGATTGAGACGGAGGAATAGTGCTGTTTCCCAAAATTAGAGAAGACGGAATTGCATTGACTTTTAGGGAATCAAATCGGTAGGTTTGCGGAGAAATGTAAATGTGGCGGAAGATGTGGAGATTCTTCTTCGGTGGTGAATTCTGTTGCGGTTGCCGTCGATTTGGCTTGAGATGCGATCGGAGAGGGGGGAATTCAATGGAGGAGGATATGCAATTCATCGTGGAAAATGGATTTTACCGGCGGAGAGATGGAGAAGAGTTTTTTTTTTTTTTTTGGCTACGCCATTTTTAAGGGTTTTCTCAATTCTGATAACGGTCTACGCTTGGATAACATTGTGTGTGTGAACTGTGAAGAGTTAACATGAAGATGATAAAATAAAACAAAAAATAATTTTTTTATAAAAAAAAAACTAAGAAAATTAATTTTTTACCCTCCGAATTTGGAAGATTAGGTGCTCTAGTCTTGAATTTTTTAAATTTCTACCTTTTAGTCTCGATTTTATGAGAGTACTTGTGTTTGATCTCCAAATTTTCTAATGATAAGTACAAGATTTATGTCTTCGTTTTAATTTAGGATAAATGTTTGATTTCTACGTCGTTTCAAATTTGATCATTTATAACTTTTTGTGATTGATCAAAATTTCTCATTCAACCATACTCTTAATTTTTAAACATAAGTTTAAAGGCCCGCAAATTAATTTTTATTGTTATTTTAAATAATTATATAATATTTTAAATTATAAAAAATAAGAAAAATTATTTTAAATGACAAATCTATTGAAAATATTTACAAATGATAACAAAATAACTCAATCTATCTGCGATAGACCGCGATAGACTACTATTTGTGTCTATCATGATATAAATATAGATAATAGTCTATCATAGATAGACAGTGAAATTTTGCTATATTTGTAAATATTTTGGTTCATTTTCCTATATTTGAAAACAACCTTAAAAATAATTTATAAAATGAAAACTTCTCTCTAAGGGGGTGTTTGGCTCACCAACATGAGTTGAATTGAGTTGGTATAATATACCACTCATTGTTTGGCCTACCAACTTTAAATGTTGATGGAGTTGAGTTGGTATATTTTACCAACTCACCCCAACTCTCCCTTCTTCCAATGTTTTCAATAGCTTCACTCATCGGTCACTTTACATTTCGAAACTAACTCTGGGCTCCAACAACCACCTCCGATGAAAACTCCGACGACCAACTTCGGGCTCCGATAACCACCACCGATGAAAACTACTGTGACCAACCCCGGGCTTCGACAACCACTTCCGATGATAGTTCCGACGACCAACTCCGGGCTTCGACAACCTTCGCGTGACCAACTCTGAAAACCAATTCCGAGCTTCGGCAACCACCTCCGTTGACTCAACTTCGACAACCACCTTCCCACTACCAACTCCAATGACCAATTTCTGGCTCCAATAACAAACTCTGATGACCAACTCCAACAACTACCTTCATAGGCTCTGACAACCACCTCTGACTACAAGCTCCAATGAAAAATACCTTTAATGACCACCTTTGAATGAGCAACTTCAACAACCCACTCGGGGCTTCGACAACTACCTCCAACGATAAAACTCCAACAACCAACTCTAATACCACCTTCATGTGATTATCATTGGGGCGCTAACAACCACCTTCGACTACAATCTTCGACAAAAATCATCTTCGATGATCAACTTCGACGACCAATTTGTCCGACAAATATCAGGCTTTCAAAACCACCTCTGATGATGAACTTCGACAACCAACTCCAATACCACCTTCATGCAACCAATTTCAAGCTCCGACTGTTAGGGTTGATGCCCTAAATCTCATAGGGTCCTGTAGTTTGTAAACACATGTATGAACAAACACTTTGTGATTTATAATATATGATATTTTATTCACTTCAGTTTATGAAATATGAGATATTTTAATTGCATTAAGCACAAACCAATAAACTAAGATCTTTGGTTATCGTTGTAACTTAAGCATGTATGTGGAGACATACAAGTGGATCGTGCTTTAAGTGATAACCTAAATGGTCTGTAGTATATGGATAGGGAAGGATACCTTATCTTGGTGACACTACGAGTGTGGTCTACTTTGTAGGTGTTACATATGTTGTAAAGTGCTACAAATGATATGATCCTGATCATTCATGTATTAGACATGCGAACATGGATACTCTATACAAAAGAGTTTGTATAAGACCGGACCACGAAATGTTTAGTCTCATTATATAACGTTGTTCATAATTGAGACTTTCATTCACTAGGATGACCTTAGGTAACATGATCTTGATCTTGAGTGAGTTGTGAACTCCTGCCTATGAGGGCAGTCCTTTGATTTGCATAGGTGAGAGTGGCCAGATCGCGAACACAACAAGCCTACCATTTTAGGGATTCGTCTGATTCGAGAGCTAGAAACTCAGCTACACAAGATGGAATTCACTCCTTCCCCGAAGCAGGGGTAAGTAGATAAATTGCTTCCTTAAGAGATGATTCTAAGGCTTGAAAAATGTGGTGCCACACCTTCTCTTGGCTCGAAAAGGGTTTAGTCATAGTGAGACTATGATCTATTGTTCATTAAAGGGATCAGTGGTACTTAAGGAGTTAGATGTAACTACAGGGACAAAACGGTAATTTGGCCTAGTTGTACTTACGAGCGATTTTTGAAGGGTCGTCGTATTGTTGATTGATTATATCCAATGCACATAGAAATATATCTGTAGTGCGAAGAGTGCAGCTGTCGGTCTTTAGTGGAGTGCCCGATAGTTAACGGATGGTAGATATCGTGATTAAAAAGTTTAAGTCAGTTACTCACGTACCGTTGGAGCTTCAAGCTACAGGTCCATAAGGTCCTCTTATAACTCAATGGATTCAAGTTGAGAATCAGTTTTTGGGTTAGTTTGAAATGTTCAAATTAACAAAAAGAAATTTAATTATATATGATATAATTAAATTGATTCAATTTTATATGATATAATTGATATTATGTTTTTGATACATTATTTGATTGGAGGAATTAATATAAATATGATTTATATTAAATGCCATAAAGTAAAAAAAAAAAAAAAAAAAAAAGAACTATGGTTTATATGTTGCATATGATGCAATATTAAAACTATAGGTTATAAATATAATATGACAAGTTAGTTATTGTATTTATTTATAATTTATTAATTATGAGATAATTGATCATTTTTTTCTCCAATAACCGACTTAATGGGTGGTTACTCAGTTATTATGGCAAAGTGGATAAAATGAAAAATAGTTTTTTAGATTCAACCATGCACAACGAAATACATTATCAGATAACTTTCGAGAGACTAAACGATTGTATCGAGTTTACTATATGATAGTGCCTTTTACTACATGATCGAGCGTCGAGTCTATGCGATAGACTTCCTTTTTGTACACAATCATTCTATCCAATATCGATCGTTCTTCCTCCTCCATTCCTTCCCTCTATCCAAAATCATACAGAGCCCACAACTCCTGGATTCTCACACTGAGAATACCAAGGTAATCTTGTGGTGGTGTCGAGTTCTGATCGAAGATCGAAGATCGAGTTGTACTCGTTGGTAATCGAGGTTTTTCCAGTTGCTCGCTGCGTTCATGTATTCGTGACTGATCAAGGAATATACGTGAAGAAAGAGTTCTTCAAATGTATTTTTTACTCGATCCTTTGTATTTAATTTAGAAGCATGTTGTAATTTATTGTTTAATGCATAATCTATTTGGAATGACTGTAAATGTATGTGGTCTTTCTCAATGAAGTTTGGAACGATCCGCTTCCGCTCACTAGTTCTCTAGCTTTAAAGTTCCTCCACTGACAACCACCTCCGACTACAAACTCTAGTGAAAGTATCTTCGATAATCAACTTCGACAACTACCTCCGACTATTATAAGACTGATGACTGTTAAAGTATGTTATAGGGTTGTTGATTATATAAAAAAAATATTATTTTTTCTACATTAAGTGCAATATTTATACGTAAAAATTTGTAAAAGAATATTTTATTGAATTGAATTCACATATCAAATGAGTGTTAAGAATATTTAGACGAAGAGTAAGTATGCAGTTGAAAAGTATGTAACATATAAAAATAAACATAAAATGAAAAAAAAATCCTGGAATATTTTTCAACAAGAATTAGTGAAAAATAGAGATTTTTTCTCTAATGATCCTCCAAATTTTGAGGAATTTAAAATAAAATTGTTAAAGAAATGTAGTGACATTCTATTGGCTGCTAAGATGATAAGAGAGATTTAATTTAAAAAAATCGTTACATAGTAAAAGTATAGAACAATAGCAGGAAGAAGAAGAAAAAGAAGATGATGATAATAAAATTCATGGAGAAGAATTAGGAATCAAAAGTTTTGATTTCTCTTTGGTTTAACATTTTATTTAACCGTTAATGGGTTAATTGTTGTTCATTGCCAAAAAAAGAAAGAAAGAAAGAAAGAAAGAAAGAAAGAAAAGTTTTAACAATTAAAAACAAAAATTGCAATATATTTTATTCAAACAAAAATGGATAAAATTACTGAATAAAAAAGTTACAAAACAAAAATAGTAAAAGCATATTATTTAGAGTTAAAAAAATTGCACCAGATATCTCAGACATATGAACTCAACTCTACACCCTAAACACAGATATATGAGCTCAAGCCAAATAACTCTGCACCCCGAACATAGACATATGAACTTTACAGATATATGAACTCCACAGAGATATGAACTTCATACATCCTATCTCAACTCAGCGCTCCAAATAACTCCTAAAATTATTCTCTAAGTAAAAATGTCATATAATTATTTAAAATAATATAAATAAATTCAGTTCTTTTTGCGTGTGCGCGTGCGCGCACGTGTTGATGCTTTATTTTTGTGAAGTGATATTATGGATGATATGTGATGGTGAAATTGCGTTGAGCACTCAAGTTTCCTCAGCGGAATCCAAGTGTAAACTCCACTGAGTTTCCTGGTAAGTCCAAGGTCAAACTCAGGGACTTGTGAAAATAGTTCCGTTGGTAATTTTTAGGAAAACTTTGCGATAACCAAATAAATAAATAGTTGTAGTTGTTGTTTGCGATGATAAAAAAATAACAAATGCGGCGGAGTTTGAAAAGAGTTGGTAAACGGAAGATACGATGGGTATGCGGTGAACAGGTTGAGAAGGGTTTCAACTAACACTTCCCAGGATGCGTTCATGCTTGACGATCATACAACATGCATACAGTAAACTATCTCTCAATGTGAATGCTACGGCTTCTAATGCTAGAACGCATGCGATATATGCGATAAGTCTATAGGACCTACACATAAGCCTCTATTCTTATTTATGCGATTACAGAATAACACACACACAAATAAGGTGACCACATAATATCATTTCTATCTCTAGGATGCATGCGATGCAGATTGTCAAACAGAGTTTATCTCTAAGTCCCTATCTCTTGTTTTTAAGCAGTTCTAATCTTGCTCTTTCGAATCTAGATTCTAACCTAGCTATCTCGAGTCTTAGGTTCTTTCTTTAGACTCTCTCTCGAGTAGCTCTAAAGGGGTATTTGGCGCAGCATAACACAAGATAATCGCAAACAATGAACTTCCTAGGTTATGTTAGCTTAGTTCTTCTTAACCCATTCGACTAGATTAGCTACTCATGCATGCTAAGAGAGTGAACAGATGTAGAGATAGGACTTCCATTGTATAAATATAAAGATGAAGTACATAATAACAATGTAAGTATAGAATACAAATCCTGGTAGCAATCTCTTATTGTCCAGGCTTTTACACTGTTTTTCTACTCGTGTTCGAAAGATAAACTCGCTCTCGCGAGGGTCGGCCCGCTCTCTACTTCTACGCCTCAAGGTTCTCTCTCGATTTGTCCTGAATGATCTCCGATGTCACCACTCTTCTCTTGCTCCGCCTTAAAATGAAAGGAAAACTATGAACAAAGATGTGCAATCCGAACGTATGAATTTTCGAATTGGTGGAACGATAAACCTCTTTTCTGAAGGATGCCTTTGGTATTTATAGAACATCCAGGGTGAACGGAGGCTTCTCTCTCATGATTGCACAAATGGGATGGCTTTAATCCTGATTGATGCGCCGAATATTTGTCACCGAAAAGCTGAATGTACTTGTTATCGTTAGCGGCTGTCAACTTAATTTGGATTCGACTATCATCAGCTTTTTGTCTCATCGTGATTAATTAGCCTTTCACCCAGATGCGCTCACCATGTTGCACCGACCAAGTTGCGACAATCCTTCTTGAGAAAATGTTTGCGAACACGACCACCGCAAAGCATTGCGGTAATGCTGCGCTCGACCAATGATTTCCTATGATCGCAATTTTCACCTTGCATCATCACATATTTTGCACAAAAATACAAAAATCAACTGTTCTAATGCGATGAATGCATGTGACCGCAATATTATGAATCCGATGCTTTTTGGACGCCATTTAACATGTTTTATCAACGCTATTTAGCATTGTTTAAGAACTTAGCACTATGATAACGTGCATTTATGCCTGTTATCACGTGTATGTGTGTGTGTGTGTGCGTATTTGTGTTTTTGTGCGTGTGCGTGCGTGTGTATGCGTGTGTGTGTGCATGTGTGCGGATGGGTACGGGTGCATGTGCATGTGTGTGTGCGTGTGCGTGTGTGTGTGTGCGCACGCGTGTGCGTGTGTGTGTCTGTGTGTGCATGTACGTGTGTGTGTGTATGTGTATGTGTGCGTGCGTGTGTGTGGACGTGTGTGCGTGTGCGCACGTGCGCGTGCGCGTACGTGTGTGCATGTGTATGCGTGTGCATGTGTGTGCATGTGTGTGTGTGCGTGCGTGTGTGTGTGTCGTGCACGTGCGTATGCGTGTGTGTGCGCGCGTGTGCATGTGCATGTACATGTGTGTGTGCGTGTGCATGTGTGTATGTGTGTGCGTGTGTGCATGTGTGTGTGTGCATGTGTGTATGCATGTGCATGCGTGTGCGTGTGCGTATGCGTATGCGTGTGCGTGCACGTGCGTGTGCGTATGTATGCGTGTTTGTGTGGGTGCGTATGCGTGAGCATGTGCGTGTGCATGCGCGTGCGACTGTATGTATGTGTGTGCGTATGTGTATGCGTCTGTGTGTGTATGCGTGTATGCGCATGCGTGTACGTGTGCCTGTGCATGGTGTACGCGTGCTCGTGCACGTGCATGTGTGTGCGTGTGCGTGCGTGTATACGTGAGCGCGTGTGCGCGTGCGTGTGCATGTGTGTATGCGTGAGCGTGCGCCCGTGTGTGTGCATGTGCGTGTGTGTGTATGTGTGTGCATGTGCATGTGTGTGTTGTGTTCGTGGACGGGCGTGTGCACGTGCATGTGTGTGTGCGTGTAGGAGGGTGTGTGTATGCGTGTGTGTATGTGCACGTGTGTGTGCGTGTGTGTGTGTACATGTGCGTGCACGTGTGCATGTGTGTGCCTGTGCGTGTGTGTGTACGTGTGCATATGTATGTGCGCGTGTGTGCGTGTGTATGTGTGCGTGCGTGTGCATGTGCGTGTATGTGTGCCTGTGCATGTGCATGCTTGTGCGTGTGTGCGCGTGTGTGTGTATGTACGTGCGTGTGCGTATGCGTGTGCGTGTGCGTGTATGTGTGTGCGTGTGTGTGTGTGCACATGCGCGTGCACGTGTGTGTGTGTGCACATGCACGTGCACGTGCGTGTGTATGTGTGTGTGCACGTGCATGCGTGTGTGTTTGTGTGTGCGTGCGTGTGAATGTGCGTGTACGCGTGCATGTGTGTGGGGGGGGGGGGTGTGCGTTTCCGTGCGTGTGCATGTGCGTGTGCGCGTGCGTGTGCATGTGCGTGTGCGCATGCGTGTGTGTGTGCGTGGGCCTGTGCGTGTACGTGTGCATGCACATGTGCGTGCACATGTATGTGTGTGTGTGTGTTCGGGTGTGTGTGTGAGTGTGTGTGTTCGTGGGTGGGTGTGTGCGTGGGTGGGTGTG
Source organism: Benincasa hispida (assembly GCF_027475165.1). NCBI lineage: Eukaryota > Viridiplantae > Streptophyta > Magnoliopsida > Cucurbitales > Cucurbitaceae > Benincasa > Benincasa hispida. The sequence goes on from NC_143486.1 coordinate 47,543,620, forward strand.
TGCGTGTGCGTGCTTGTGTGTCTGTATGCGTGTGCGTGTGCGTGTGTGTGCGTGTGTGTGTGTTTTAATACAAAACTCACTCCATCTTTTCGCTTTCTTGTTCATATGAGTTTCTCTATATTTTTTACCATCTTTTTTCCTCTCTTAAAGTTGATCACAACGAGGGGTGCTCGTGAGTTAGGTTAGGTTGGATTGAAGGACTTTTTAGATCCAACTCAATTGTTCGGATTGTAAAATTTCTTCAACCCAAATAATCCTTATTAAAAGATGAATCCACCCCATCCCAATCATGAAATATTTGGGTTAGGTTGGTTCCGGTTACTCGTATCATTTATTTAAATTTTTCTTCTAAAAAAAGTAAAATGTAAATACACAAAAGTATTATTTAATTATTTTCATATATTGAATTAAGATCAACTACTCAATTTCAATTTTATATAATGAAAATTTTCTTTTCAAAGTGCAAGAAATTATTTTTAAGAGTTCTTGGTAAATAATTATTCAAAAAATAATAAAATTAAATAAAATGAAAATCAATATATAATAATTATATTATAAGTAACAAAAAAATATATAAATTTTAAAGTTAATAATAATTCGGGTTGGTTTGGGTTATATTAGGTAAACCCATGAACCAACCCAGTGAGTAAAATTTATATTTATTTGAACCAAATTCAACCTAAATGAGTTGATAACCCAACCCAAACCATATGGGCTGGATTGGATTGATCGATTTTTTCAAGTCATTAGGTTATTTGAATACCCCTAATCACAATCATCTACAAATGTTTTGATTAATATTGATTATCTTTTCGTTTTTAGTTAATCTGCATGAAAAAGCTGTACAATAGTGTGGTGCTTATAGAGCACATTTTAATGCTTCATTCATAATAAAATATATGTAGTAGAAAGAACAACATTTAGAACTTATTATGTTGTGGGGAAGAAACTGTTGGAATTAAAACGAAGCATGCATAGCAGAAGCAATGAAATCGACAACATTCTAATTGTATTAAAATAACAATAAGCATGCAAAGGGTTAGAGAGTACAACTATTGAAGACTCCACCGCAATCTTCCTCTCCTGAGCTCGATCGACACCACCATTAATAAATCTCCGCTATTCTCCGATTGAAGAACACGGTTGTGGGACCGTTATGTTAGTGAAAATAAGGGAATTTCACTATATTAAGTAGGAGAGTAAAGAGAATTGGGTGGAAGAATTTAAGTTAATGGTCAAGGAAGCATTAGTCTTTTTCAATTTAAAAAAAAAAGAAGACAATTTATAGATAAATTTCATGCAAAATCTCATCTTGCATGTCTTCCACTTCAAACTCCATTAGCATGTAATCTTTAAGTGTCAAACTTGGGAAATGTCACTTCAATGTCCACTTAGTTAGTGAGAAAATCCAACAATTGGATTTTTCCACTAACTAATTTTTTAATAAAAAAAATGAAAAACAATTTTCAAATTTTGGAAATTATTTAATTAAGACAATTTCAATTAAATAAAAACTAAACAAATTTAATATCACATATTAAATTGTTTAACACACCTAGCTTTGATTAATCACATTAATCAAGTTTGAAAAATACTTTCATGCTAATGATCAAGTATACTCTAAAAAATAAATAAATAATTAATTAATTAATTAATTGTAAACTATATCTCATACAAAATACAATTTTCCCTTAAGACCGAATTTGAACATTTCAAATTCTCACTTCACCTAGTTCTTCAATTTTGTCCGTATTGAGCTAGCAAGGAGACCCGATGGACCTACAGATCATGGGCTCCAACGATCTGAGACTAACCAGTCAAACTCTTTAATCTAGTTAATCAACATTCGTTAATTAACAGGACTGTCCACTATAGCTTATAGTTGCACTCCCCTCACTGTAGATATATTATGTATTCATTTGATATAACCTTCATCAATAAGTTGATCCTTCACAAGTTGTTCGTAACCTCAGCTAGGTCAAATACCAAAATACCCTTGAGTTACATCTTTTCCCCTTAGGTACACTGTCCCTCTAATGAACAATTGATTTAGGATCATAATCACTAAATCCATTCCCTCTGGGGCCAACAAGAGGATGGGGCTCTTTGTTCAAGACTCGAGATTAGTCCTTAAGGGAACAACCTTTCTACTATTCTTAAAATGGGTACGAGTGAATTTCATCTTGCAAATTCTATGTCTCCAACAATCTACCCGGTCTTATCTCTGAAATGGGAGGCATATTGAGTAGCGATGCTAGGCTTACCCTCACCTATGCAAATCAAGGGACAATCGCGAATAAATAGGAGTTCATAGATAACTCAGGATTCAGATAAAGTTATTTAGGTCATCAAGAAGTGAAATTAATTAGTGTTAATAGTAAACGGTGTTAATACGTAACAATGATTATTTCGTGATTTGTCTCACACAATCTCATCGTGTAGAATACCCTCACTCACATGTCTCTACATGAACAAACTGATCACATCGTTTATGACACTTTACAACATTTGTAACAATCATAAAGTGGGTTGTATTCGATAGTATCTCTAGAAATAGGTACCCAATCTAATCTAAGTACTATAGATGGTTTAGGCTATTTTATTTGAACTTGATCAAGTTTATGTCTCCATATAAAGTCCAAGTATTCATGACAATAGCCAAGGGTTCGTAGTTTATTGGATTTAGAGTTATTAAACAATCAACAACACTTGTCTGAATAAACTTCATATATGTTTACTGTTTACGAAACTATGATTTTTAGGACATACAACCAAACAGAAACATCTAAGTTTTATTATTTATAGATCTATTTTTTGAAGGAAATCACACCAGAGGATTTCCATGAAAAGCAGAAGAGATCGTTCGAAATTCCATTTGAATTGAACACAAACAATTACAGTCTAAAACGGAAACTAACAAGTCATGCATAAATAGAAATTACAACATGTTATACGATGACACAAGGGATAGAGGATGCATACCTTTGAAGAACCATTCTTCAAGTATACCTCGAACGAAGTCCAATGCGTCCACAAATAGTACATGAACGTAACGAACAGATTGCTACCAACAGCACGAACACAACGAACATCCGGATGCTCCTCGAACCCAATTGAGTCCAACTCGATCCACGAACTGAGTAGAACACCACACAAGTGTTACCTTGGTATTCTCGGTGTGAGAATCTAGGAGTTATGGGCTCTGTATGATCTTGGTTGAGGAAGAGATGAGGTCTATAATCGAGTAGACGATTGAGCAAGTGGGAGATAAGAACACAGTCTATCGCATAGATGATGTGCTCGATCGTTTAGTAAACACAAGCCTAGCGCATAGACTTTTACTACTCGATCGTTTAGCAACAATCAAAAGGTCGACGATCGTATTGTCAACCCTTGAACGATCGTTTAGTCTCTCAACGGCTATTGCTTAGTAAAAAAAAATTTCACTTGATAACCTATTTCCGTGAGTACTTTCCTAATGAAGCAACTGCTAATTTAGGAAAACAATTTTCTTTTTATCTCACAGTTACCATAAAACTACCAATAACTTCCCACTCAATCGGTTATTAGAGAAAAAGAATTAATTATCATATACTTAATTTATTATAAATAAATATGATAACTAACTTATCATATTGTATTTATAACTTATAGTTTTAATATTTCATCATATGAAACATATAAACCATAGTTCTTTTTCTATTTTATGGTACTTAATGTAAATCATATTTATATTAATCCTCCAAATAATGTAACTCATACATCACACCAACTAGATCATATATAATTGAATTTCCTCTTGTTAATTTGAACAATTCAAACTAACCCCAAAATCTAATTCTCAACTTGAACCCATTGAGCTACCAATGGGACTTTATGGACCTGTAGCTTGAAGCTCCAACAATACGTGAATAACTTATTAAACTCTTTAGTCATGAGATCCACCATCCGTTAATTGTTGGACACTCCATTAAAGACTGACAACTGCACTCTTCTCACTACAGATATATTTCTGTGTCCATATTAATCAATCAATAGTGCAATAACCCTTCACAAATCGCTCGTAAGTACAGTTGGGCCAAATTACTGTTTTGCCCTGTATTTACATCTAAATCCTTAAGTACCATTGATCCCTCTAATGAATAATAAGTCATAGTTCTACTATGACTGAGTCCTCTCTTCCAAAAAGAGGGTGTGACCACTATGTTCAAGACCTGAAATCAGACCTTAAGGAAGCAATCTATCTACTTATCCCTACTTCAGGGAAGGAGTAAATTCCATCTTGTGTAACTAAGTTTCCAACTCCCCAATCAGACAAATCTCCAAAAAAGTAGGCTTGTTGAATTGGCAATCTGGCCACTCTCACCCATACTAATCAAAGGACCGCCCTTATAGGCAGGAGTTTCCAAAACACTCAGCATTAAGGTCATGTCACCTATGGTCATTTTAGTGAGATGTAAGTCACAATTATCAACGGCGTTATATAAATAGACTAATCATCTCGTGGTCCGGTACAAGCAAGTATGCGATCATAGATGATGCGGGCAACAAAGCAAATTTGGGGGTTGTATCTTTCTTTGACTCTTTTATTCCAAATTTTGCACTTCTCGCATCTCATTTTAATATTGCTAAATTTTATTATCGCATCCTTTTTAGTTTGCTGCAATCATTGAATTTTGATTACTTTATTTAGTCACCGCATTCTTTCCCCTACCAATTATGATTTCAATGATGAAATTCATGCCTTTATTTCTTACCGCATGTACTCGAGTCAACTTAATTTCAAGATAGTCAATTCATGAAACATTTCTAAAAGTTAGCGGTCCACCAGCATTCTTTCAAACGATTTTTATGATATTTCCTATGAGCATCGCATGAGTTATTTCTTCTATCAGCAATGAGGACATTGATGTGTATAAATTTGGGGGTGCTAGTATTTGTTTTCAACCTTGCTACTTTTAGAGATTTGAAAATATTAATAATAATAATAATAATAATAACATTGAGATCGGATCCGCTCGTAGTTGGATGTCTGCATGACCCCGTGGGGGCAAGTCAAAATGAAGGTGGGAATCGTGATCAACGCATAAATCAAGTGATCGCAACTCCGCTGCCAAATGGGCATGAGTTTAGACTGAGAAAAAATGCCTTGTTCATAGTTGGATGCTCGCATGACACTAGTGGGGGCAAGCCAAAATGAAGGCTAGGCACTTGGATCAGTGCAAGATCAGAAAAAGAATATCTAAATCACGCAAGGATAAAAATTACTTGGAAACACCCCAGTTGAAGAAATTTTGAAATAAATCATGTGATGTTCTTGAAACAAGTAAAGTCTTTTTTAAGGTTAAACTTGCGGTCCCTAAAGATTAGAAATATTTTAGGAAGAGACCAGGATAGAAATTAAGAAGACCTTGGTTCATGAAATTTAAATAAGGCACCTTGAGAAGTCTAGGTAGAGAAAAGGCGGTCGACTCTTTAAAGAAAATCTTTAGTTTATGCTTGTAGAGAAGCATTGTTTTAAAATTCAGGGTGTGATAATGGGTAGAAATACACGTTACTATAGCTCAAATAAGTAAAACAATGAGAGATGCGATGGTAAAAATAAGCAATATCATTTCCAAAAGTGCTAAACTGAGGAAATTGCGATCGCATGCGCCCATCAGATAAAAGCAATTAATTTACTTCTTTTGTGTAGGAAAAATGCGTTGGCTCAAGTAAAATTGTGATCCAAGGAATTAGGCGTCCACGCGCTTGAAAGATGGCGATCGCAAAGTCATGCGATCGTATGCGATCGTTAGAAGTTTCTCAAGAAGGTGGCCGCATAAAGACTGCGCATCAAGGTGATAGCATAATAAATCATGATGGGACGGAAAGATGATGATGGTCGAGTCTGAATTTAGTTGATAAGTCGTTAAAGCCATACTATAGCAAGTACACTCAACTTTCGGTGACCTTTAATCAGCGCATTAGAGCAGGAGATTTAATGATCGGCCATCATTGCAATCATTAGAGAGAAAGGATGCTTCACCTTGAGCTCTATAAATACCGAAGGCCACCATTATAAAGGGGATTGCCATATAGAATAGAGAATGAGTTAGGGAATTGTTAGTCTATTCACGTACATACTTAGATTTAGAAGACAGAGACGAGCTAGGAGACGAAGAAGTCGAGAGATCATTCCCGGACAGATTAAGAGACTGTTGGAAAGCGCTACAAAGAGAGAGAGGGCCAACAATTGCGAGATCAAGAATATTCATTTGGACAGAGTTTGAGTGAAAAAGACAGTGTAAAAGGCCACGGGAAGCAAGACATTGCTTACTGGGCTTCTTATCTCTAAATCCCATTGCTATTTTGTATTCAACACTTTATTTATAGAAAATGAAAATCTCATTTCAATCTATGTTCAATCTCTCCACATTTCTCACGAATAGCTAAATTTCCGAATGGTTTGAGAAGTACTTAGCTAGCATGACCTAAGATTTACATTTTATGCAATCATCTTGTATTATGTATGCATCATTCACCCTTTAGAGATACTTAAGAGAGTAGTCTAAAGATAGATTCTAGACTTGAGAGAATCAGATTAGAATCTAGGCTTGAGAGAGTCAGATTAAAACCACATAAGCAAGAAATAGAAACTTAGACATAAGTTCTATCGTTATTTACATATCGCATGCACCCTAGAAATAGGATATGATTGTATGCGGTCACCTTATTTATGTGTGCATCATTCATCGTCACATAGGCAAGAATAGAGCCTTATACATAAGCCCTATCGACTTTTTCGTATACATCGTATGCGTCCTAGAAATAGGAATTATGGCATTTGCATTGAGAGATGACATGTTGTTGTTTATGTGTAGTATGATCGCATAACTTGTACGTAATTTTAGGAAGTGTTAGCTAAACCCCTTTTCAACCTATTCATCGCATACTCATTGTAACTCTCGATTTCATCAACTCTTCGCTCGAACTCCGTCGCATAGGAAATACTCTTAATCAAAACACCATTCAACTTATTTGTTTTCACCAGCGCAAGAGAATCAAAGTAACTGTTGCATATTACTCAGTAGTCCCTGTGTTCGACCCTAGACTTACAGGAAACCTAGTGAGGCTTATACTTGGGTCTTATTAGGAAAACTTTCATGTGCAATGCATAACACATCACTGCAAACTCACACCATAATCGCATCACAATTCACAATGCATCAGACGCCCCCGCTCGCATGTCTTCACATGAATGGTCAAAATCAGACCATTTGTAGCACGTTACAACACTTGTAACTATCTACAAAGCAGGTCGTATCTGTAATGTCACCAAGATAAGGTATCCCTCATTTATCCTTATACTACAAACCTTTTAGGTTATTACTTAAGGGATGATCCACTTGTATGTCTCACATACATGCTTAAGTTTACATACAATAACCATGAATCTTAGTTTATTGGATATGAATAAATGCAAATAAAATAACATTTATTTTATTATCAACAATGTGTACAAACTATTGAGACTCCAGGAGAATTAGGACACCAATCCCAACAATCTCCCATTTGTCCTAATGTCTCGGGAGACTAATGTACAATACATGAAAAACAGTACAATATACAATAAACTAGGGCATACTCTATACCTCAGTATCATCTCCCACTTGCCCTAGACAAGATGTCGCATGTCCCGTAGACCCAGATTATTCATATGGCCCTTGAACGCTTTAGCTATGAGGGTCTTTGTAAACAGATAAGCAACTTTGTGCTCTGACACGATCTTTGTGACCATCACATCACCGCGATGCACAATTTCCCTGATTAAATGATACTTCCATTCAATATGCTTGTCTTTACGATGACTCCGAGGTTCATTTGAATTTGCTACAGCCCCGCTATTATCACAATAGAGAGTGATCGGCAAAGAAATATTTGGAACAACTTCCAAATCCATAAGGAACTTTTTAAGCCAAACAGCCTCTTTAGCAACTTCACAAGTGGCTACGTATTCGGCTTCCATAGTAGAGTCCGTGATGCATCCTTGCTTGATGCTTTGCCAAACTACAGTCCTTTCATTCAGAGTGAACACTGACCCTGATGTCGATTTCTGAGAATCTCTATCAGTCTGAAAGTCAGAGTCTGTGTGTTCTATAAGGATTAAATCCTTATCTCTATACACGAGCATATAGTCTCTCGTTCTTCGAAGATACTTGAGAATCGTTTTGACTGCCATCCAGTGATCTTATCCTGGATTGGACTGATAACGACTGACAATCCCTACTGCATAGCAAATGTCAGGTCTAGTACATAAAATAGCATACATATCCAACAGCCAAAGCATAAGGGATCTGTCTCACCTCTTCAACCTCTTGAGGTGTCTTAGGACACTGATCCTTAGACAAAACAATTCCATGCCTGAAGGGTAATAAACCCCTTTTGAAATTCTGCATCATGTACCTGATCAACATTTGATCAATGTACGATGCTTGAGACAAGGCCAACCTCTTGTTCTTACGATCCCGAATGACCTGTCTCCTCAAGATTACCATTAAGAAAGGCAGTCTTGACGTCCATTTACCATATCTCATAATCATAAAATGTGGCTATGGACAGGAGAATTTTGATAGACTTCAACATGACAACAGGTGAAAAAGTTTTCTCATAGTTCACTCCCTCAGCTTGGGTATAATCCTTTGCCACGAGTCTAGCCTTAAAGGTCTGCACCTTTCCATCTACACCTCATTTTCTTTTGTAGATCCATTTACATCTTATAGGTTTTACCCTATCAGGCAGATCCACAAGTTCCCAAACATAATTGAAGTACATAGACTCCATTTCCTGATTCATGGATTTAATTCACTCATCTTTGTCAACATCCTCCATTGCTTGCTTATAAGACAATGGATTCTCAAAGCCATCATCACACATGATGTTTTGGAATTCAGTCAAACCCATGTAGCAATCTGGTGGGTTCATAACCCTTCCACTATATCGAGGCAATCTCAACTCTAGAGATGGTTGACTAGATGAACAGATATCAACAACTCTTGTTGATCTATCAGTCTGTTCAACAACTCTCGTTGAACCCTCAGTAGTTCCACTAGAAATCTCATGTAAAACAAGCTTACTTCGTGGTTTATGATCCCTGATGTAGTCTTCTTCCAAGAAGATAGCATTTGTCGATACAAACACCTTATTCTCGCTCGGATCATAGAAGTATCCACCCCTTATTTCTTTAGGGTAGCCTACAAAGAGGAAAACTTTCAAACGCAGTTCTAAATTCTTTGGGTTAGCTACGAGCACGTGGGTCGGACATCCTCAAATCCTAAAGTGGCGTAAACTACCTTTACGGCCTCTCCACAACTCAAAAGGTGTTTCAGAAACACTTTTCAAGGGAATGTTGTTCAAAATGTAACATGCAGTCTCCACTGCAAATCTCCAAAACGAGTCTGGAAGCATAACTCACCATAGACTGAACCATGTCCAACATGGTTCTGTTTCTCCTTTTTGATACACCATTCTGCTAAGGTGTGCTTGGGGCCGAGAGTTGGGATGTGATTCAATGTTCTATCATATAGTTTTGGAATTTGAGGTCCACATACTCTTCACCACGATCAGATCGTAGTGTTTTTATCTTCTTACCTAAAAAGTTTTCAACTTCAACCTTATACTCCTTGAATTTTTCAAGGGCTTCAGATTTACATTGCATTAGGTATAGATACTCATATCTTGAATAATCATCTATAAAAAAAAGATGAAATATTCATACCCACCTCGAGCTCTAATACTCATCGGACCACAGAGGTCTGAATGTATAAGCTCTAAGGTTTCTTTGGCTCTATAACCTTTTGCAGTAAAAGGTCGTTTAGTCATCTTACTTTCAAGGCATGATTCACACACCGGCAAAGAGTTTTCTTCTAAACTCTTTAGAAGTCCACATTTCACCAACTTCTCAATCCTATTGAGGTTGATGTGACCTAATCTTATATGCCAAAGATGGGCGTTTTTCTTAGAAGAAACTTTTGGCCTTTTTGCAGTTGTCTCCATTTTGAACATTTCAGTATTAAGCAAGGCTTTTATGACTAACAGCCTTAATACATATAAGTTATTTTCCATTGGACCAAAACAAATCTCCATACCATTCTTGAAAATAAACATTTTACTCTCAGAAAAGAAGACGGTATAGCCTTGTTCAATCAGACAAGAAACCGAGATTAAGTTCCTCTTGATATGAGGAACTACAAAAACACTATCCAGTAACAGATAACATTTCTTGTCCAAAATAATTTTAGCCTACCTACAACAATAGTTGAAACAACCTCACCAGTGTCGACTCGAAGAGTCAACTCTCCATCGTCTCACGATTTCCAAGAATTAAATCCTTGGTAGGAATAACTTACGTGATTAGTAGCACCTGAATCAAATATCCAAGCAGAATTATCATGATCTACCAAACACGTCTCCAAGACAAATAAATCACATTTATTATCTTTGGACTTCTCCCTCTTTCGAAGAATAGTGAGATCAGTATCAGAACCTAGATAAACTCCAAGTTCCATTTCAGAGAACACTTCTGGTCGATGAACTTCTCCAGAGTCAGCAACACTTGCTTTCTCTTTTAGTCCCTTGACATTCAAGAAAGACTAGAGATTATCTTGGGAACTGACACTATTGGTTTCTTTGTCATCCATTCCTTTGTGCTCAAAAAGTAAGAATTGACGTTCAAATAATTCTTGCAACGAGTCCATGATCTTACGTGCAATGACCATGTTCTCAACCCTTTTGGCCAATGCATCAGATATGCTAGCTAAAATGTCAATTCGAGCCATCAAATTAGCCTTCATCCATACCTCATATGCATTACAAACATTTCACGGTGCATCAAGGGTCAGGACTTGAGGATACTCCTCAATCATGACAAACTCAAGGTCATTTACCACGAAATGTGTTTTAAGAGACTCTTTCCAATGTATATAATCGGTCAAAGTAAAAGAGACAACTAACAGAAAATCATACATGTTGCTCAAAAAAACAAACACATTGATACCCCGTGTGACATCCAATATGGTTTAGCAAAACTTAAATGAACCCCATGTGACATCTAGTTTCGCAATGATGCTTCAGTGGTTTAGGACAAAAGCCACCGAATTATCCCTCCTCTAAATTGAGACATTCTCAACCAGTCATTAATACCAGAACAACTCTTGTCCCTATAACGACTAGCCATCATTGATTTGCTCAAGAAATCATTAACTTTCTTAACAATTTCTCGTAAGTGCGACCCTTCATTTTAGATCCTAGAGTTCCGCCCCAAGCAGCCAATCTGAAGGGAAAAAATCTGATTAGGGCAAAAACTAATATCCATTTCTAGAGTTCATCTTGATATTGACCAACCACACAAAAGCCATCCGAAGGGGGACGCTTCCAGGACGCCACGAGGTCGTGCAAGAAGATCTCACAGTGCAAACCAATGAAGAAGACGACAAGACATGTTGACACACATCCTTCACCCACTTACTACAAATACTCTCTCTGTCTACCTTGATATTGATTCATGCAAACACCATCTGAAGAAGGGTGCTCCCAAGGCACCACGAGGCCAAGCATGAATCTCAAGGTGTGAACATTCAAGGAGAAACGTGAGTGGAATTGACATATCATATATATCTTTTCCTCCCACTAAGTATGTTATAACCTAGGGTTTAGTTTACTTAGAAAAAACACGGCTAAGGATTTTAAATAAGTGACTTTTTAGGTTTGCTCAAATGTAACTTTTACTTTGGAAAGTTGAACTACTTTTGATCATCATTCATTAAACTCTTTAACGAAGTCTTTGATCAACTGTCGCATGCTTGAGCAAACCTATCTAATTCACCTTTCCAGGTAGGTTCCCAAGTAGGGGTGTTCCGTTTCCGTTAGCTTAAATACCCCAGCCTAGACAAAACTTACCTTAGACAAAAGGTCCCTGTAGTTAAATCGCTCATAAGTACAGCAGACCAAATTATCTTTTTGCCCCTATAGTTGCATCTAACTCCTTAAGTACCACTGATTCTTCTAATGAACAATAAGTCATAGTCTTATTATGACTGAGTCCTCTCTTCCAAAGAGAGGGTATGGTCACTATGTTCAAGATCCGGAATCAGCCCTTAAGGGAGCAATCTATATACTTACTCCTACCTCGGGGAAGGAGTGAATTCTATCTTGTGTAACTAACTTCTCAGCTCCTCAATCAGACAAATCCTCGAAAAGGTAGGCTTGTTGAGTTGGCAATCTGGCCACTCTCACCCATACTAATCAAAGGACCGGCCTCATAGGTAGGAGTTCCTAAAACACTCAGGATTAATGTCATGTCACCTATGGTCATTTCAGTGAGATATAAGTCTCAATTATCAACGGCGTTATATAAAGAGACTAATCATCTCGTGGTCCGGTCTTATACAAACTCTTTGTATAGGACACCTCCGCTCGCATGTCTCTACATGAATGGCCAAGATCAGACCATGTATAGCACATTACAACACTTGTAACTATCTACAAAGCACGCCGTATCCGTAGTTTCACCAGGATAAGGTATCCCTCCTTTATCCTTATACTACAGACCTTTTAGGTTATTACTTAAGGCATGATCCACTTGTATGTCTCACATGCATGCTTAAGTTTACATACAATAACCACGGATCTTAGTTTATTGGATATGAGTAAATACAAATAAAATAACATTTATTTTATTATTAATAACCACGGATCTTAGTTTATTGGATATGAGTAAATACAAATAAAATAACATTTATTTTATTATTAACAATGTGTACAAACTGTTTACAAACTACGAGACTCCGGGAGAATTAGGACACCAATCCTAATATTTTTGACATTCTAGGTTCAAAGTATTCAAATACTATAGCCTAAATCTAGTATGAGATCTCAAACCATCTTGAATTCTTCATGGAGGTCATTTACCCCATCTTTGCCTTACTTATCCAAGTTGTGTTTACCTTACGCGATTCCAATCAAAACTTAAGTTTGACCCTCAGTCGTGGTGAACAACTATGCCTATGCCATGGTGCATGTTGAGCTTCCATTAGATTAAGATGTTAGAATAATTACTTTCTATATTGAATAGATTAAACCTTAGATCATTCATGCCAAAATACTAAGAATAATTAACATATCAGATTTCATTGAGAGATTGATGATAGCCAAGATGATGATAGTTTTAAGATGACTATTTTCTTCCTCAATCAAAACTTCGAATGTCCTTAGTGGAATCTCTTTCTAGATGGGATTCAAGAAAGACTAACTAAGGGCCCATTTAGATTTACTTGCGAAAAAAAGGTTTTTCAAAAACTCATTTTTATATAAACACTTTTGACAAAAATGGTTAAACATACACTTCAAAAACTATTTTGAGTGGTTGCCAAACACTCCAATTTCTTTCAAAATGACGTATTTTTTAAATTAAACACTTGAAAATGCATTCCAAACACCCTGAGTGCTTATTGTTTTGTTATATCTTTATATACTAGTTCAATTAGGGTTCCCATTAAACCTTAATTAATTAGAAATGGACTTCTACCTATTAAGTTCATACTCAATTAGGAATCTAAGACCTTAATTAATTAAATCACATAATAGAGCCCAATCAAATAAAATAACCCAATGTGATAAAATATTAATCCACATATGTAGTCCATAATTTAATTATTATTTAAACACGTCTAAAAATCTCCCACTTGAGCAATGTCTGTGTACCTAATGCAATTAAATCACATAAACCTTAAGTGCGCATAAACAAGTTATTTCAATAATAAAATTCTCTTTTAGTTCAATTTGGTCGATCTCCTGTATCAACAGGAAATCAAGGCAGCTTTTGTCACTACCCTTGTGACTAAACCTTCCTTGATCACACCAGTTCCAATACATCCAATGGTATAGATCACGTATGGATGGATAACATGGAAACCACATGTAAAGTGATCTAGATCATGCCTATTTCCAACTGGTCCAAATTCCTTAGTGAGATCATTCTTAAAAACCTCATGCTAAACTGCATTCACAAGACTGCATGCATGATAAACAAGTTTAGATAATAAAACATAAACCATCAACTTTATTCCATATAGAGAATAAACAAATTAAGGTCAAAGAACATCATCAATTACAAACTCCCACTAAACCATGGAATTAGAAAAGTGACTAGCATCTATGTGAACAACATGCTCATGAAAAACTTTAGATGCTAAACTTTTAGTTAATGGATCTGCCACCATAGAGTTTGTTCCTATATGTTTGATCGAAATTTGACCATTTTGAACTCTTTCTTTCACAACCAAAAACTTCATGTCAACATGCTTTGACTTTGTATTGCTTCTGTTGTTGTTGGAATACATTACTGCCAACTTATTGTCATAAAATAATTTTTGTGGTCTTTCTATGTCACTATCTGCAGTCAAGTGACAAAATTTCACAACCATATTCCATGATTGGACTGAAAGAACTCTATATAGAGAGCCAGTGAGCGGAAGCGAATCGTTCCAAACTCCATTGAGAAAGAACACAAACAATTACAGTCTAAAAGTACAAATCATGCATAATGAATAAATTACAACATGCTTCTTGAATTGAATAAACAAGGGATATAGTATGCAAACCTTTGAAGAACCCTTTCTTCAAGTATCCCTCGATCGTTTAGCAACTCGTTCAACAACACGAACTCGAACGCAATGATCAAAACTCGATCTCAATGAACAACTGGATGAACCTCAATCACAATCGAGTTCAACTTTATCCTCGACCCTCGAACGGAACAAGAACACCACCACAAGAGTTACCTTGGTATTCTCGGTGTGAGAATCCAAGAGTTGTAGGCTCTATGTGATTTTGGATAGAGGAATAGAGGAAGTAAATTATCGAGTATACGATCGAGTATGCGATAGAATAAGAAAGTCTATCGTATAGACTTGATACTGCTCGTGTAGAAGAAGAAGCCTTTCGTATAGACTTGCTACTCGATCGTGTAGTAACGAGTAATGACTATCGTATAGTATACTCGGTACTTTATTATTTAGGCTGTGAGAAACTATAGTTTAGTAAAACTCTTTACTCGATAGTTATTCTTTTGTGAAATGACACAATAATGAATCATCCATTTGATTTGGAAAACTATTTTCCTTTTACCTCACAGTTACCATAAACCACCAATAACCTCCTACTGAAGTCGGTTATTGTGAAAAAGAATAATTAATTATCATATAATTAATATATTATAAATAAAAATAAGAACCAACTTATCATATTATATTTATAACCTATAGTTTTAATATTTCATCATATGAAACATATAAACCATAGTTCTTTTTCTATTTTATGGTATTTAATATAAATCATATTTATATTAATTCCTCCAATGATAATGTATCAAATACATCATACCAATTATATCACATATAATTGAATCGATTTTAATTATATCATATATAATCAAATTTCCTCTTGTTAATTTGAACATTTCAAACTAACTCAAAATCTTATTCTCAACTTAACCCATTGAGCTACCAAAGGGACCTTATGGACCTGTAGCTTGAAGCTCCAATGGTACGTGAATAACTGATTAAACTCTTTAATCACGGGATCCACCATCTATTAACTGTTGTTCACTCCATTAAAAACCGACAGCTTCACTCTTCGCACTATAGATATATTTCTGTGTCCATATAACCAATCAACAGTGCGATGACCCTTCACAAATCGCTTGTAAGTACAGCTAGGCCAAGTCACTGTTTTGCCCCTGTAGTTACATCTAACTCCTTAAGTACCACTGATTCCTCTAATGAACAATAAGTCATAGTCCTACTATGATCGAGTTCTCTCTTCCCAAGAGAGGGTGCGGCCACTATGTTCAAGACCCGGAATCAAACCTTAAGGGAGCGATTTATCTACTTACCCCTGCTTCGGGGAATGAGTGAATTTCGTCTTGTGTAGCTGAGTTCCCAACTCTCCAATCAGACGAATCCCCAAAATGGTAGGCTTGTTGAGTTGGCAATCTGGCCACTCTCACCCATACAAATCAAAGGACTTCCCTTATAGGTAGGAGTTCCCAACTCACTCAGGATTAAGGTCATATCACATATGGACATCCTAGTGAAACATAAGTCTCAATTATGAATGGCATTATATAAAGAGATTAATCATTTCATGGTTCGGTCTTATACAAAATCCTTGTATAGGATAACCCCACTCGCATGTCTCCACATGAATGTTCAAGATCAGACCATTTATAGCACTTTACAACACTTGTAAAATCTACAAAGAAGGTCGTATCCGTAGTGTCACAAGGATAAGGTATCCCTCCTTTATCCATATACTACAGACCATTTAGGTTATCACTCAAGGCATGATCTACTTTTATGTCTCCACATACATGCTTAAGTTACATAAAATAACCTCGGATCTTAGTTTATTGGATTGAGTAAATGCTTATAGAATAATCCTTATTTTATTAATAATAATATGTTTACAAAGTGTTTATAAACTATGAGACTACCAGGAGAATTAGGACATCAATCCCAACAATCTCTCACTTATCCTAAAGCCTATGGAGACTAATGTATATCACAGAAACAGTATACAATACAATAAACTAGGGCATACACTATACTCCAGTAACATGGACACCTTACAATATGCTATAAACTCAACAGTCATGGTAAAAGAAGTCATAAGTTTTTTTTAACACTTTTCTAGGATACAGTTCCTCTAGCCAACATGAAGATATAGCTTGAAGTGGATCACAAAGTATCTTGGCATCCAGCGCATAATCGAAATTAGAATACCTAATTATTTCTAAAACTTCTGATCTAAAAATTTAGAAAACACGTATAATGATCTTTTGTTCTCTACAAATACCTCATTGTAAGAGTTAAATCACATGCAGCGGGAGTATTAAAGATCCATAAGCATTCAAATTCACTAATTTTGACAGAAACTAAAGCATGTTTTTCTAAAAAGAGGGTTTTAAGACCATACCTTTGAAGAACTCTCTAAGAACTTGATTATACAGTAGCAGTCTTCACCAGAGATTACCGTGAACCACCTCAAGATCTTCCCTACTATCCTCTTGGAGCTTTAGACAGAGTTTTGGGACTCAAGAACAGCTTGAATTGATGAAGAATGGTGAAGAACTCACAACAGCCCAATTGGAAGAACTCTTTCTTCTCACATAGATTTTCTCTCAAAATTTAAGTATTAGCTCACTTCAAATCACTCCAAACTTCTTTATTTATTGCGGATGAACATGCAAAGAAGTGAATTGCATGGCTTGCAGCTCATGCTTGGAGTATTAGTGAAGTGAAGGTAATGACCTTTATATGAGCAAGAAGATGATGATAATAGAAAAACTGCATTTTCCAATTAGGACCATGCAAAACTGATTTTCAATTTCCTTTTAAAATGAAAATATGATTTCCAAAACTATTTTGATTTAATAAACTGAAAAATGATTTTCTAAAATCAATTTAAAATATTAATTAATTTAATATCAAATATTAAATTAATTTTTGCACAATGATCATCTTCCTATATTTAAATCATATTTAAATATATATTCTCCTGTTCCGTTTAATTTAAACGTTTCAAATTAATTTCTCAAGCTACTCTAAAGCTTATCCATTTACGAGCTAGTAGGGAGACCTCACGGACCTACAGATCATGGGTTCCAACGATTCGAAATTAATCGGCTAAACTCATTAGGATCTAACCCCCATTTATTAACTAATGGGACACTCCACTATAGCTCATAGTTGAACTCCCCTCACTGTAGATATATTATGTCCACTTAATAACCATAATCAGTAAGTCGATCCTTCACAGGTTGTTCGTAATCACAGTTAGGTCAAAAATACTGTTTTATCCCTGTGAATATATCTTGTTCCTTAAGTTCTTGCTGACCCTCTAATAAACAATTCTGAATCATAATCTCTATGAATTAAATCCTTTCTCTATCATGAGAAGGCGGGGCCCCGATTGTTCAAGACCTGGAATCAATACTTAAGAGAACAACCTATTTGCTAACCTGTAAATAGGGTAGGAGTGAATTCCATATTGCAAGGCTATGTCCCCAGCTCTTCATCCGATCTTATCCTCAAAATGGTAAGCTTATTGAGCAGTGTTGTTGGACTACATCGTTTACAGATTAAAGGGTAATCCCGAACAAACAGGAATTCATAGCTACTCAGGATTAAGATCGAGTTAACCTAGGTTACATAATAAATCAAATAGTTAATTTTAACAGTAAACGGTCGTTATAAAGAAAAGTGACTATTTTCGTGGTCCAGTCTATATGCAAACTCGTTGCATAGGATGCCTCCACTCATATGTCAACATGAACGATTTGTGGATCACATCATTTGTAGCACCTTACAACTTCTTGTAACAACTATAGAGTGAGTTGCATCCATTAGTGTTACCAGGATGAGATACCCAATTTCATCCATGTACTTATTAGACCATTTAGGCTATATACTGTCAACTTGATCCTGTTTATGTCAATACATAAAGTTACAGCATTCAGACTATAGCCAAGAATGCATTTATTGGATTTCCATAATAAGATGCAAAATCAACAAGTCATTATTATTGATAAATAGAATTTTAACACAAACTGCGAGTTCTAGGACATTCCCAACAATCTCCCACTTGGACTAAAACTCCAGTGAGAACAAATATACACAATATAATGTTGAGATACATAATGGGAAAAATACAATAAACTAGGGCATCTATAATACCATAGACATTCTCCCACTTGCCCTAGATTACACTACTCGGAGTCCTAGTCCAACTAGGAGGCCCTCGAAAACTTTAGTTGAGAGGGCCTTGGTAAATGGATCAGCAAGGTTGTCTTCAGAGGCTATCTTTGTGACGATCACATCTCCTCTGTGTACGATCTCCCGGATGAGATGGTACTTTCTTTCAATGTGTTTTCCATGTTTGTGACTCTTGGGTTCCTTTGAGTTGGCAACTGCACTACTGTTGTCACAATACAGTGTGATAAATAGGTGCATATTTGGAACAACTTCCAAATCAGTCAAGAACTTGTGTAGCCATACTGCTTCCTTAGCAGCTTCACATGCAGCTACTTATCCCGCTTCCATAGTGGAGTCAACTATACAACTTTGTTTATGCTTCTTCAAACTATAGCTCCTCCGTTAAGAATGAAAACTGATCCTAAGGTAGATTTCCTGGAATCTACATCAGTCTGAAAATCAGAATCAGTGTATCCTGTAAGGATAAAATCCTTAGGTCCATGTAGCGTTCAAGTTGTTCAATAACCCTCCCACTACGACGAGGCATTCCCAACTCTTGGATGGACGTGATGGGACAACAATTGTTGTCGATGGACCAGCTTGATCAACAACTCTTATTGATCTTTCTGTAGTATCTTTAGACAGTTCTTGCAATATTAGATTACTGCAAGGTAGATGATTTTTAAGATGATCCTCTTCCAAGAATGTTGCATTTTTCGATACAAACACTTTATCTTCTTGGGGATCATAAAAGTATCCACCTTTTGTTTCCATGGGATATCCTATAAATAGGCATAATTTTGAACGTGTTTTCAATTTCTTAGGATTCTGTACCAATACATGTGCTAGACAACCCCAGATACGGAAATGACATAAACTCTCTTTATGTCCTTTCCACAATACATATGGTGTTTCTGAAACAATTTTGGATGGAACGACATTCAGAATATAAACTGCAGTTTGTACTGCATACCCCCAAAAGGATTAAGGTAATTGAGCATAACTCATCATAAACTGAACCATGTCCAACAGAGTTCGATTTCTCCTTTCTGCAACACCGTTTTGTTGTGGTGTTCCAGGTACTGTGAGTTGGGATTGAATTCCACGATCTACTAGATAGTTCTGAAATTGCAAATTCATATGCTCACCACCTCGATTGAAGTTTTTTAATTCTTTTACTTAATTGATTTTCAGTCTCAGCCTTAAATTCTTTGAACTTTTCAAGAGTTTCAGACTTGTGACTGATTAAGTGAATATAGCCATATCAAGAGTAATCGTCAATAAAACTGATGAAGTACTGATATCCTCCTCGAGCTTTAACATTCATCGGACCACAAAGGTCTTAATGTATAAGTTCAAGAGGTTTTTTGGCACGAAGACCTTTGTCAGAAAAAGATCTTTTTGTCATTTTTTCCTCAAAACATGATTCATATGGAAGTGGGAACTGTCTTCTAACTGATTTAGATGACCGTTTTTTACCAATCTCTCAATCCTGTTGAGATTAATGTGACCAAGCCTGAGGTGCCAAAGATAGGCGTTAGGAGAAATTTTTCGTTTTTTATTATGAGTTTCAGCCGTTTAAAACATCTCTATATTTAGAATGGCTCTTGCTTCAGTTGGTTGTAATATGTATAAGTTATTTTCAAGTATAGCGGAACAAATATAAACACCTATTGAATAAACAAACACTTCATTACATTTAAAAGATACATTGTGCATATTCTCTAAAAGACAGGAAATGGAGATTAGATTTCTTTTCATCTTAGGTACAAAGAACACATTCTTGAGCAAGATAAAAGAATCTCCAAAAACCAACTTCACATCTCCCACTACTTCAGCTTAAATGACTTCACCTGTTCCCGCCTTGAAAGTCATCTCATATTTAGAAAGTCTTCTCTAAGAACTAGTTTCCTGTAGAAAAGTACAAACATGATTAGCAGCGCCTAAATATAATATCCAGGTAAAGTGAGAATTTTCCACTGTACATGTTTCAACAATTAGTAAATCATATTTACCTTGTTTAGTCTTTTCTCCTTTCTTTTCAACCAGATATTTTGGGCAATTTCGTTTCCAATGCCCTCTCCACAATGGAAACATTTTCCCTTGAGACTTTTGTTTTTGTTTTTCTTCACAGTGGATTTCTTTTTCCCTTTTCCTTTCTTCTTCATTTGTACGGTTTTATCCTTAGAAGAAGAAGGACCAGCTTTCTTATCATCAACGGGTTTTGTACCAGACGTGGACCCCTTGTAAAAAAAAAATTGGTTTCGAAATAATTTTTATTTCTTTATCCTTCAATTTCATCATAGCTTGATAAGTTTGCAATTCATTCAACAATGTCGTTAAGTTATAAGTGATTTTGTTCATGACAGCATTTGTCCTAAATGGCAGATAGCTCTCAGAAAGAGATTCCAGTATCATGCTCACTTTACTTGTCTCGTCTATGATAGCCCTGTGAGCCTCCTCAATGTTAAAATGGACCATCATGTCGATAAGTGTTCTCTTACGTTGGTCCCATCTTTCATGTGAGTCACATAAACATATTTGATAGCTTCATGTCTAACAGATGATGACGGTTGCCCGAACATCTCCTGTAATGACACCATGATCTCACAGGCTGTAGGCATGACCTCATGCTTCTTGTTGAGTACATCAATATACTCGCCAAGATATAGGCCTGGGCTTTCTCATTCGCCCTCACCCACCTATCATATACATCTCGAATATTTCGGATAGTCGTTGAACTAGAAACTAGAGGACACTCCTCCATCAACACAAACCTTGGATCATCTACTACTAATATCGTATTGATGTTTGACTTCCAATTTGAATAACCCTCTCTATTAAATTTTTCAGAAGCAAGCAATTGTATGATTGAGTTCGACATTGCTGAAACATTTTAAACAAACTCTATTAAATATGCATCTAAATCCATTTTTAGCAAAACTAATAAAGTACCTAATAAATCTTTATTTATTTGTAACGATACTTAAGTGATTTAGAACAAATGCTACCGTGGGGTAGTAAAAAATTCTTTCACAAAAGCAAGACAGTTCTTGACCAAATACTATTATCCAGAATAACTCATATTCCAATAGTTCTTTTGGTTATCGTTTTCGGTCATGATCTTTACTAACAATTAGTAATTCTTGTAAGTGTGACCCATCATTTTCAGATTTTATAGAATGGTATGAATATGCCTCTGAGATAGAAGACAATATCCAAGACGGAACTATAAGACCCTATTCATTTTACTAAAGCTTGGGTTGTTCCAAATCCTATGTTACAAACCTTCGTAGGGATCGCCACGATTAATGACTAGCTAGTGCTGCATAAAAACGACAACAGGTGCAACATAGGAATCTCACAGTTCAAACTAATGGAGGAGACCGTAGGACAATGTTGACACATTTCCTTCACCCACTTACTATGAACCACCTCCCTCATCCACCTTGTTATTGACCCATGCAAACACTTTCCGTATGAAGCAGTCGAGGTAAAATCGACACAAAGCTGAGCATATATCTTATAGTGTGAACTCTTGAGGATGTAAGAGCTAATAACTATATATCAAATATATTGTTAATCTCTCACTGAAGTGTTCTAAACGTTTGGGTAATTTACTTAGGCACGACGACTAATTTCATACAACCTAAGTCTAAATGGTTTATCTAAATATAACTCTTATAATTGGATTTAACTTACAATGTCTAGGAGATAAACCATTTTATTACCTCATATCACTCACGAAGCTCATAAATCAGTTAACAACTCTCAATAGTTCGGTCATAATCCCCAGGTAGGAGGTGTTCTGTAAACCGTCAACTTAAGTAACCTCAGCCTTAGCAGGTTTATGAATCGATATGAGTTTGTAATCATATTTTATAAGGTAACAATTTATTTTAACGTTTAAAATTAGTTGTTAACCTAAGTGAGCATGCAGTTGTTCTTTGTTATGATTTTTAAACGTCTAACTAGTTTTATAACAACTTACAAAATTTAGACATGCTTAACATACACAAAATTAAACAAAGGTATCTAATAAAACCATTATATTAAACATAACCCTAGCATGCATACTATATATTATAACAATTATAACGTACTTTTAATGCATGTATCATGCTTCCTACGGTGGGGTTTTAAATCTACATGGCATACTGTATGCATATACATGATTTATTTAATTATTCCATACCCCTCATGCATAAACAATTAAATACTAACTATTATGACTTTCGTTTTGGCATAAACAAGCAAACAGATGCCTAACTATTACAAACAACTTCAAAATCGTCTTTTAACTGCTCAAACTGCTCCAAACCGAACCCAAGCAACTTGAACCGGACTGGATGAGTCTGAACTGAACCAACAAAGTCTGAACCAAACCAGCCAAAACTCTTTGAGGCTGAATCGGATTGGACCTTGAGAAAACCGGTCGAACCGGCTGCTCTCGATCCAACCTCAATCGTGTAGCACTTAAGGTAATCGTCTAGTGTCTGAGAAGAAGTACATGATCGCTTAGTGTTTGCTGAAGCTAAACGATCACTTAGCTCCATCACATGAAACTACACGATCGCTTAGTTCCATTACCTTGGTATCGCTTAGCTCCATCGCCCAATGCTTTCATGTCATCGTTTGGTATCTGCCGCAACTAAACGATCGCTTAGCTTCATCGTATAAAACATCATCGCGTCGCTTAGCATTTATCTACATGATTGCTTAGCTCCACATCTAAACGATCGCTCAGTGCTATCGTGTAACACTTTATCGCATCGCTTAGCGCGCGTCGTAGCTAAACGATCGTATAATATCATTGTTTAGAAAATTCAACGTATCATTTAGTTCCCACGTCAAAGCTAAATGATCGCTAGTGCTATCGTATAGCAAATAAACGCATCGCTTAGCTTCCGCAGGTACACGATCGCTTAGCGTTCAACATCACAATGACCAGTGGCCATTGCTAAACGATCATCTAGCTTTTCTTCACATCGAGTAACGTCTATAATTAAACGATCACTTAGCAACTGAACCTTAGCAACAAATTCGAGCAGAAGCTGAAAAAACTGGAACAGCGGCTCGGCCTCCTTTGCTTGTTTCTTCAATTACATTTTAATTTCAACTCTAATGACTCCAAATAAATTACAAATTCTTGCTAACACATAAAAGCTCATCAAACAAGAGTCAATTACAAATTTAATTGAGAAATTAAAGAGAATTAAGATACACAAACTCAGAAAACCATATCACAACATCAGTTTCATATATTCATGAAAAACACCCACCACACCAAAATTAAACCGAATTGAATGCTTAGAAAATGCTCTGATACCAATTGTAATAGTTAAATAACATGCAACGAGAGTATTGAGAATCCATAAGCATTCAAATTCACTAATTTTGGCAAAAACGAAGGCATGTTTTTCTAAAAAGAGGGTTTTAAGATCATACCTTTGAAGAACTCTCCAAGAACTTGATTGTACAGCAGCAGTCTTCACCAGAGATCACCGTGAACCACCTCAAGGTCTTCCCTACTATCCTCTTGGAGCTTTAGATAGAGTTGTGGGACTCAAGAATAGCTTGAATTGATGAAGAATAGTGAAGAACTCATAGCAGCCCAATTAGAAGAACTCTTTCTTCTCACATAGATTTTCTCTCAAAATTTATGTATTAGCTCACTTCAAATCACTCCAAACTTCTTTATTTATTGCAGATGAACATGCAAAGAAGTGAATTTCATGGCTTGCAGCTCATGCTTGAAGTATTAATGAAGTGAAGGTAAATGGCCTTTGTGTGAGCAAGAAGATGATGATAATGGAAAAACTACATTTTCCATTTGGGACCATGCAAAATCGATTTTCAATTTCCTTTTAAAATCAAAATATGATTTCCAAAACTATTTTGATTTAATAAACTGAAAAATGATTTTCTAAACTTAATTTCATAAATTAATTTAAAATATTAATTAATTTAATATCGAATATTAAATTAATTTTTGCACAATAATCATCTTCATATATTTAAATCATATTTAAATATATATTCTCATATTCCGTTTAATTTGAACGTTTCAAATTATTTTCTCAAGCTACTCTAAAGCTTATCTATTTACGAGCTAGTAGGGGGACCTCGCAGACTTACAGATCATGGGCTCCAACGATTCGAGATTAATCGGCTAAACTCATTAGTCCGATCTAACCCCCATTCGTTAACTAATGGGACACTCCACTATAGCCCATAGTTGAACTCCCCTCACTATAGATATATTTTTTGGGATTGGTGTCCTAATTCTCCTGAAGTCTCGTTGTTTTATAAAGATACACATTGTTTGATGAATAAAATAAGTGGTATTTAATTATGGCATTACTCATATTTAATAAAAAAAGCTCCTTGATTATCTTATGTGAACTTAAGCATGTATATGTGATATACAAGTGGATCATGCCTTAAGTGATAACTTAAATAGGTTTGTAGTATAAGGATTAAGGTGGGATACTTGATCCTGGTGACACTACGGATACGACCCGCTTTGTAGAGTTTTGCAAGTGTTGTAAACTTCTACATATGGTAGATCCTGACCATTCATGTGGAGAGGTGGATCGGGGGTGTCCTATACAAAGAGTTTGTATAAGACCAGGACCACGACATGACTAGACTTTGTATATAACATCGTTGATACTAGAGACTTACATCTCACCTAAACAACCATAGATGACACGACCTCAATCCTGAGTGTTTTGGGAATTCCTGCCTTTGAGGGCGGTCCTTTGATTAATATGGGTGATAATGGCCTGATTGCCAACTCAACATGCCTACCTTTTTGGGGACTTGTCTGATATGAGAGTTGGGAACTCAATCCACAAGATGGAATTCACTCATTTCTTGAAGTAGGGATAAGTAGAGAGATTTCTCCCTTAAGGGCTGATTTTGGGGCTTGAACATAGTGGCCACAACTTTTCTTTGGAAGAGAGGACTTAGTCATAGTAGGACTATGACTTATGTTCATTAGAGGGATCAGTGGTACATAAGGAATTAGATGTAACTATAGGGGCATAACGGTTATTGGCCCATCTATACTTACAAGTGATCTGTGAAAGGTTATCGCACTTCTAATTGGTTAAGATGGACACATAATATATATGTGGTAAGAAGAGTTCAGTTGTCGATCTTTAGTGGAGTGTCTAGCAGTTAACAGATGGTAAATCTCGTGACTAAAGAGTTTAGTCAGTTATTCACATACTGTTGGAGCTTCGAGCTACAGGTTCATAAGGTCCCCTTGGTAGCTCAATGGATTCAGTTGAGGATCAGTTCTTGGTGTTGATTTGAAATGTTCAAATTGACAAGAGGTATTTTGATGTTATGTTATATAATCGATATGATGTATGAGATACATCTAGTGGAAGATTAATGTAAATGAGATGTACATTAAATGCCAAGGAATAGAAAAAGAACTATGATTTATATGGTTTATATGTTTCATGAGATGAAATATTAAAACTATAGGTTATATATATAGTATGATAAGTTGGTTATCATTTATATTTATAATAATATTAATTATTGGATAATTAAATCTTTTTCTCTAATAACCAATTGAGTGGGAGGTTATTGGTGTTTCATGGTAACTGTGAGATAAAAGGAAAATTGTTTTCCTAATTTTAGTAAGTTTTTGTCAAAATTGTTTTGAGATTTCTCTCTCAGAAAAAGAATCTCACAGAGCTTGTCAAATAAATACGGATTTACTAAACGAAAGCTTGACAAAAGATAAACGATCGTGTAGTATTTGTAGGCAACAGACACGCTGCTAAACGATAAACTAAACGATCACTTAGCTTTTGCTAAACGATTGGGCATCGACCTATACGATAGGTTTCAGCCATCTCCCACTTGCCCAATCGTGTACATCATTGTTGTTTCCTCCATTCTTCTGCCTCAAACCACCAAGTCCACACAGAGCCCACCCTATGGATTCTCACACCGAGAATACCAAGGTAGCCTTCTTGTTGGTGTCATACTCAACTCGACGTCGTCGAGGTTCTATGGAGGCTGTTCGTGTTGCTGGGATGTTCATGACCGAGGTGATCATTGAGGACAAGTGCGCAGTGTTCGTGCTGTGCAGCAGTCGTGTTGTTCGAGCATTCGAGGTTGCTGTGTTCGAGTGTTCGTGAGCAAGGAACGTAGAGACGAGTCGACAAACATTCGTAGCTTTTCTCTTTGTTTTCTTGTTGTATCATGATGTAATCTCTATATTGATTGCATAACTGTTTGTTTTGTTTACAACTATAATTTATAATGTTCATACATGATTATAATTTGGAATGATCTATTTTCTGTTGCTCATGGAAATCCTCATGTTCGATTTTCTTCAATTGGTATCAGAGCCAGGTTGTTCTGATATTCCAAATTACAACTTTGTTTTGAACTTTATTTGACAGTGACGGTGGGTTTCTGCATTTGTGTTTAATCGTTAAGTTCATTTGTGGATGACTTGATGAATGTTTTGGGTTTAATTGCCTTTAGTTAAAGCTTTCTATATTACAAAGTGTTAATTTGTAAAGGCCCCTGTGTTTTTTGGGCGTAATTAACTTTGTAATCGAGTCTATAATTCAAAGAGTTTGAGTTATTCTAGTCGTTCGTGATGAAGTTTCAAAGCATGGAGATACGGTTCTCAACGAAGAAGAAGACCAAACATTGGTCGTATTGTGTAGCCTAGGGTAAACGATTGTTGGGATTTAACTAAGCGATCATTTAGATTTTTCTAAATGATCGTGTAGTATTTACTAAACGGTCATTTAGCTAATGCTAAGCGATGGGGTAAATTGTTTACTCTATCGCGTAGTGTTGGTTGCCCGATCGCATAGGCGCTGGAGGTAGACGATCGTAGTGGGAGCATGTGATGCTCATCGTTTAGTAAAAGGTGTGCGTTAGACGATCGTGTAGTTAACAAGCCCCATTGTTTAGTTACTACCTACATGATCGCGCGTATACGATACGAAGGGGCTAGCTAAGCGATCACTTAGGCGATGGTGCTTCGCGGCATCGTAGTCATTTAGACGATTGCGGAAGGCGGGCATTGTGCGGAGCACGTTAAGCGGCCGTGTATCTCGGGCTTCATCGCTTAGTAAAAGGTACACGATCGTGTAGTAATTGCTAAACGATCGTTTAACTCTGGGAGCGTTGGTAAGCGATAGAACAAAGCATTTGTTTTATCGTGTAGATGATCGCAGGGAGTTTAGTACACGATGGTTGCGATGCTTTGCCCGAGTAGTTCAAGACCTAGTTCGCCTGTTTGAACCGGAGATTTCTTGTCTTTGTAATAGTTAGCTTTACTTTTGTGATTTTAAGGAAATTTTACCCAGTTCATCAACATTGGTTGCTTATACATGTGATGTATGGTGCTTGTATGCCAAAGTGTTTGGCATATAGTTTAAAACCCACCTTAAGTTGTGCAATTATTCATGTATCATGTATTATAATTGTTATAATCGAGCATGAAGAAATTACTTGAAAGCATGAGCATGCATCATAAAATATAAGAGTTATATTTTGCATGCAGTGAGCATTATCATACATCATCCTTTTATTATAAATGTTATAGTCTAAGGGTGAATGGAAGCATGTTTTGCTTGTTTTCATTGTTGTTTTGTATAAGTGTCATATAAAAGAAGTAGCAATGAATGGACAATACATTGAGCATGACACTTAGACTGCTTATAATCGTTATGAATGCATTGCATGTGTTAGCTTAACATTATGGTTGGTTTCCGTTTATAAGTGTTATAAAGGAAATTAGACCTAAAATCAATAATTCAGAGTTACATGTAGAGTTAGGGTAAACTCAAAATTTTTTTAAAAGGTTTTAAAATTGGATAGAGATAGATCTAAGTTCCACTGGTCCTAAAGAGTTTAACAACCTAGATTAATCTTTTAAAATCGGTTTAATAGGATTAAATTGGTTGAAATAAAAGATTAAATTTATTTTAAATCTATTTATAAGGGACCTTTTGTCTAAGGCGGGTTCTGGCTAGGCTGGAGTTCTTAAGTTAACGGAAACATAACACCCCTACCTGGGAACCTACCTGGAAAAGTGAATTAGATATATTTTCAATAAGCATGCGACAATTTGGTCAAAGACTCCGTTAAAGAGTTTAATGGATGATGATCAAAAGTTGTTCAACTATCCAAGGTAAAAGTTACTCTTGGGCAAACCTAAAAGTCACTTAGTTAAAATCCTTAGCCGTGTTTTTTTCTATGTAAGCTAAACCCTAGGTTATAAAATATTTAATGGGAAGAAGAGACGTATATGATATGTCTATGATTCCACTCACGTTTCTCCCTGTATGTTCACACCGTGAGATTCATGCTTAGCCTTGTGGTGCCCTGGGAGCATCCCCCTTCGGATGGTGTTTGCATAAGTCAATATCAAGGTGAACGAAGAGAGTGTTTATAGTAAGTGGGTGAAGGGTGTGTGTCAACACGTTCTATGGCCTCTGTTTTTGGTTCACACCGTGAGATCATTCTATACTCCCTCGTGGCGCCCTAGGAGTGTCCCCCTTTGGATGAGTTTTGTGCAGTTGGTCAAGATCAATGTGAACTCCAGAAATGGATAGGGTCGCTTTAGGTTTTGCCCCAATCAGATTTTTTCCCTTCGGATTGGCTTTTTCGGGCGGACCTCTAGGGCTTAAAATGGCAGGTCACACTTACGGGAGATTGTTAATAAGTTAATGATCTCTTGGCCAAATCAATGATGGCTAGTCGTTATAGGAGAAAGAGTTGTTCTGGTATTAATGATTGGTTGAGAACTTCTCAATTCAGAGGAGGGATAACTGACCTCCCTTCGGCAAATTTTGTCCTAAACCTTTGAAGCGTCATTGCGAAACTAGATGTCACACGGGTTTAGTTTTGCTAAAACCTTATTGGATGTTGTTTTGTTTTACAATGGGTATTTGCTTAAAACCTAACATAGGTCAATGTGTTTTTCTTTTCAGCAACTCATTAGTATTTCTGTTTGAAGATTTTAAAATAATCGACTACTTACAATGGAAAGAATTGTGTGTAACGTCTATCGTGGCAAACGACCTCGATCCCACTACTCTCCAAAAGAGGAAACAAGATAGTTTAGAGACGTGTCTGGTAGAGAATGATGATTCTACCTGGATCCTTGATTCAAGTGCTACTAATCATGTCAGTTCCTCTTACCAAGGATTCAGTTCTTGGCAAACATTGCCATAGGGAGAGATGACTCTTTGGGTCGATATTGGTGAGGTTGTTTCAGTTGTTGATGTAGGTAGGCTGAAGTTATTTTTTTTTTTTTGACAAGAAACGTTATCTGTTACTAGATAATGTTTTTGTAGTTCCTCATACTAAGAGGAACTTAATCTCGGTTTCTTGTCTTATTGAACAAGGCTATACCATCTCCTTTTCTGAGAATAAAATGTTTATTTTCAAGAATGGAATGGATATTGGTTATGGTTCAGTGGAAAATAACTTATAAGTACTAAGGTCGTTAGTCATAAAAACCTTGTTTAACACTGAAATGTTCAATATGGCAACAACAGCTAAAAGACCAAAGGTTTCTTCTAAGAAAAACATCCATCTTTGGCATCTGAGGTTAGGTCACATCAACCTCAATAGGATTGAGAAGTTGATGAAAAGTGGACTTCTAAAGAGTTTAGAAGAAAACTCTTTGCCGGTATGTGAATCATGCCTCGAAGGCAAGATGACCAAACGACCTTTTATTGGAAAAGGTTATAAAGCCAAGGAAGCCTTGGAGTTTGTACATTCAGACCTTTGTGGTCTGATGAATGTTAGAGCTCGAGGTGGGTATGAATATTTCATATCTTTCATAGATGATTATTCAAGGTTCGGGTATCTCTACCTAATATAACATAAGTCTGAAGCTCTTGACAAGTTCAGGGAGTACAAGGCTGAAGTTGAAAACTTGTTAGGTAAGAAGATAAAACACTTTGATCTGATCGTGGTGGAGACAATTCCAGAACTATATGATAGAACATGGGATTGCATCCCAACTCTCGACCCCTAGTACACCTCAACAAAATAGTGTATCTGAAAGGAGAAACAAAACCTTATTGGATATGGTTCGGTCTATGATGAGTTATGCTCATTTTTCAGACACGTTTTGAGGTTATGCAGTGCAGACTGCATGTTATATCATAAACAACGTTCCCTCGAAAAGTGTTTCTAAAACACCTTTTGAGTTATGGAGAGGCCGTAAAGGTAGTTTACACAACTTCAGGATTTAAAGCTATCTGGCACATGTACTAGCGACTAACCCAAAGAAGTTGGAATAGTCTTCGAGGGTTTGCCTCTTTGTAGGCTACCCCAAGGAAATGAGATGTGGATACTTCTATGATCCGAGTGAGAACAAAGTGTTTGTTTCTGCAATTGTTATCTTCTTGGAAGAAGACCACATGAGGGATCATAAGCCACGGAGTAAGCTCGTTTTACGTGAGATCTCTAGTGAGACTGAGACTGCTAAGGGTTCAATAAGAGTTGTTGAACAAGCTAATAGATAAACAAGAGTTGTTGATGTCAAAATATCTAGTCAACCAACTCTAGAACTGAGACTACTTGACGTAGTGGGAGGGTTATGAACCCACCTGATCGCTACATGGATTTGACTGAAGCCCAAAACGTCATTACGAATGATGGGGTCGAGGATCTGTTGTCTTTTAAGAAAAAAATGGAGGATCTTGACAAAGATGAATGGGTTAAAGCCATGAACCAGGAAATGGAGTCTATGTACTTCAATAACGTCTGGGAGCTTGTTGATCCACCTAATGGGGTAAGACCTATTGGGTATAAGTGAATCTATAAGTGAAAGAGAGGTGTAGATGGAAAGGTGCAAACCTTTAAGGCTAGACTCATGACAAAGGGTTATACCTAGGTTGAAGGAGTTGACTATGAGGAAACTTTCTCACCTGTTGTCATGCTCAAGTCTAACTGGATTCTCCTGTCCATAGTCACATTTTATGGTTATGAAATATGGTAAATGGACGTCAAGACTGCCTTTTTTAATGGTAATCTTGAAGAGACTATCTATATGACTCAACCAGAAGGGTTCATAGTTCCAAATCAAGA
Organism: Benincasa hispida; assembly: GCF_027475165.1. NCBI lineage: Eukaryota > Viridiplantae > Streptophyta > Magnoliopsida > Cucurbitales > Cucurbitaceae > Benincasa > Benincasa hispida. The sequence goes on from NC_143486.1 coordinate 47,575,509, forward strand.
GCAAAGAGTTTGCAAGCTTAATAGGTCCATTTATGGGCTGAAACAAGCGTCTAGATCTTGAAACATCAGATTTGACACTGTTGTAAAGTCGTATGGCTTTGATCAGAACGTTGATGAGCCTTGTGTATACAAGAAGATCATCAACAGCTCAATAGCTTTCCTGGTACTATATATATAGATGATATCCTACTCATTGGGAATGATGTAGGGTATCTGACTGATATTAAGAATTGGTTAGCTGCCCAATTTCAAAATGAAAGATTTGGGTGAGGCACAGTATGTTCTAGGGATCCGATTATTCAGGATCGTAAGAACAAATGGTTAGCCCTGTCTCAGGCATCGTACATCGATCAAATGTTGATCAGGTATAGGATGCAAGTATCGACCTATACGATAGGTTTCGACCATCTCCCACTTGCCCAATCGTGTACATAATTATTGTTTCCCCTATTTTTCTGCCTCAAACCAAGTCCATACAGAGCCCACCCTCTGGATTCTCACACCGAGAATACCAAGATAGCCTTCTTGGTGGTGTCATACTCAACTCGACGCCTCGAGGTTCTATGGAGGTTGTTTTGCTGGGGTGTTTGTGACCGAGGCGATCGTTGAGGACAAGCGCGCGGTGTTCATGCTGTGTAGCGGTCGTGTTGTTCGAGCGTTTGAGGTTGTTGTGTTCGAGCGTTCGTGAGCAAGGAGCGTGGAGATGAGTCGACAAATGTCCGTAGCTTTTCTCCTTGTTTTCTTGTTGTATCATGCTGTAATTTCTATACTGATTGCATAACTGTTTGTTTTGTTTACGACTGTAATTTGTAATGTTCATACATGGTTGTAATTTGGAATGATCTATTTTCCGCTGCTCATGGAAATCCTTGTGTTTGATTTCCTTCAATATTATGTCCACTTAATAATCATAATCAGTAAGTCGATCCTTCACAGGTTGTTCGTAATCACAGCTAGGTCAAAAATACCGTTTTACCCCTGTGATTACATCTTGTTCCTTAAGTTCCTACTGACTCTCTAATGAACAATTCTGATTCATAATCTCTATGAATCAAATCCTTTCTCTATCATGAGAAAGTGGGGCCCCAATTGTTCAAGACCTGAAATCAGTACTTAAGAGAATAACCTATCTGCTAACCCTTAAATAGGGTAAGAATGAATTCCATCTTGCAAGGCTATGTCCCTAGCTATTCATCCAGTCTTATCCCCAAAATGGTAAGCTTATTGAATAGTGTTGTTGGACTACTCTCACCGCTTGCAGATCAAAGGATAATCCCGAATAAACAGGAGTTCATAGCTAGCTCAGGATTAAGATCGAGTTGCCCTAGGTTACATAATAACTGAAATAGTTAGTTTTAACAGTAAACGGTCGTTATAAAGAAAAGTGACTATTTTCGTGGTCTAATTTGTATGCAAACTCATTGCATAGGATTCCCCCACTCACATGTCTCAACATGAACGACTTGTAAATCACATCGTTTGTAGCACCTTACAACTTCTTGTGACAACTACAGAGTGGGTCGCATCCAATAATGTTACCAGGATGAGATACTCAATTTTATCCATATACTTATTAGACCATTTAGGCTATATACTGTCAATTTGATCCTGTTTATGTCAATACATAAAGTTACAGCATTTAAACTATAGTCAAGGATGTGTTTATTGGATTTCCATAATAAGGTGCAAAATTAACAAGTCATTATTGTTGAGAAATAGAATGTTTAACACGAACTGCGAGTTCGAGGACATTCCCAACACTCGTAAACCTTTTTGGTTGCTTTTTCAATGATCTATCCCCTGATTGCTAAAAAATATCTGCCTAACACTATGAATGCAATATCCAGATGCGTACATACTTGAGTGTATATTAGTCTTCTAATAACCGATGTATAGGGAACCTTTTGCATCACCTTAGTCTTGAGTACAGTCTTTGGGCATTGACCTAAACGAAGTTTATCTCCTCTAGTGACAGGGATATCTCCTAATGCACAATCTTTCATGCCAAATTTACTCAAAATCTTTTCAATGTAGTTCTTTGTGACAATCTCAAAATACCTTGAGAACGATCTTGCAGTATTTCAATTCCTAATACAAAAGAAGCATCACCACGGTTCTTCATCTCAAAATTCTTTTTGAGAAACCACTTAGTGTCATGCAATAGACCTACATCATTACTTGCTATGAGTATGTCATCGATATATAACACCAAAAAGATTGATTTACTCCCACTGAACTTGTGACATACACAATATTCCACTATAATCACCTCAAAACCAAAAGAGGTTATTTCTTCATGGAATTTGTGATACATTGATGAGAGGCTTGCTTGAGACTATAGATGAATTTCTTCAATTTGTACACCGTAGACTTTGAATTATCGGACACAATTTTCTGATTGCATCATATAAATCGTCTCATCAATGTTCCCATTGAGAAACACAATTTTTACATCCATCTGGTGTAACTCTAAATCAAAGTGAGTTACAAGTGCCATGATTACCCTGAAAGAGTCTTTCGATGAAACTAAAGAGAAAGTCTTTTTGTAATAAATGCCTTCTTTTTTAATAAAATCCTTTGCAACAAGTTAAGCCTTATATCTTTCGATGTGAATCCCTTTGGTTTTAAATATTCATTTACAACCTATGTGTTTTACTCCTGATGGAAATTCGACAAAGTTCCCAAACGTCATTATCTTTCATAGATTTTATTTCCTCTTCCTTAACATTTATCCACTTTTGAGAGTTAAAACTTGGAAAGTCTGTTGGAAGTTGATTGGATCATCTTCCGTTACGCCCATCATCCGGATGTTCTTGAAGAAATACAATATATTCATATGAAATTGTACTTCTTCTTTCTTCAGTGGATCTACTTGATGGAACTTCTTGAAGTTGTTAAGTTTGAATTTTAGGTTTAACAACGGGGACTTCAATATTGTCTTGTTCTATAAATGGCTCAATAGTGAAGTCGAGAATTGGAACCTGAACATCATCTACAGTTGCATTAGGAAAAGAAACTAATTCCTCTTCAAAGACAACTTTCTTTATGTTATCTCCCCCCCTCCCCAATCTCCAAAATCAACGTCCTAAAGAAATCTAGTATTTCCCGTTTCAAACAATGATCTAGAAGTGGGATCTAAAACTTGAAACTGTGAGAGCGCTTAGAATACCTAATAAAATAGTAGCCAATAGTTATTGAGTCCAATTTTCTTTTACTAGGCCTTTAAGGCCTAGCCTTAGCTGGACAACCCTAGATGTGAAGATGCTTAATTAGACTTCTTTCTAGTCTACAACTCATAAGGGGTTTTAGCTACCACTTTACTAGGTAGCCTATACAAAATATATCTGCAATCTTTAGTGCCTCACCCTATAAAGATTTTGGTAAATAATAATGGTTAATCATACTTTTTACCATATCCTTAAGTGTTCTATTTCGCCTTTCTGCCACACCATTCATGCTGGATTTTCCTGACACAGTGTATTGCAGGACGATTCCACGTTTCTTTAGGTATATGACAAAGGGCTCTAGATGTTGTTCATCTAATCCATCATATCTACCGTAGTATTCACCACCACGATAAGATTTGATAACCTTAGTTTTCTTTCCAAGTTGAAGTTCAACTTCAACTTCAAAAGATTTGAAAATGTTCAAAGATTGAAACTTCTCATATATTAAATATAGGTACTCATATCTTGAATAGTCGTCTATGAACGTAATAAAATATTGTTGTGCAGGACAAGAAGTCATAGGGAATGGATCATAAATGTTTGTATGTATTAGTTCTAAGACGTCTGAGCATCTGTTGGCACCCATTTTCTTATATTTGTCCATTTTCTCTTAATACATTCTACACAAACTTCAAAGTTACTTAAATCAAAGGATCAAGAATTCCATCTAACACAAGTCTCTAAATTATTTGTTTAGAGATGTGATCTAAACACTAGTGCCATAACATAGCGGAATTCTCATTTAATTTATGTTTTGTACCACATGAATTAGATAATAGGATCTTTGTTAAATGAAACAAACGAATCAAACATATATAGATTATCAATTAAAGAACCAAAACCAATAAGCTTGGAATCTTGAAAAAGACTATCTTTATTATTTCCAAAAGAAAAAGAAAAACCAAATTTATCCAAACTGAAAATAAAAACTAAATTCTATCTAAATGACAGTACAATAAAAGTCTCATTCAAATCCAAATAACAATTAGTTTTTAAATGTAATATAAAATTCTCAATAGCGTCAACTAGAATTGTTTTGCCATCACCTACATAGATAAATCTTTTAGCATCACTTGGCGGTTGGTTTTACAGGCAACCCTGCATAGATATACTTATGCGAGTAGCATCAGAATCTACCCACCAAGTTGTTGGGTTGAAATCCCAAGTGCAACAACAAAGATTCATACCATTTTTAGATTTTAATAACAAATAAATAGACAAAATAAAATTTAAAAACTCTTACTTTCGTTGACGACTCTGGAGGACTTTATCAACTTTTTGGATCTACAATCTTGATTCCTCTATTGTAAAACAAGTGAACACAACCAAAATGCAATATCTCCTTCGGCTAATGAGGTAGAAGGGGTGGGATCGTTAGAAGGAATTTTCTAAAAAAAAAAAAAATCTAAAAAAGCCATAAGCCAAGAGAGAAAATCTGCGTATTATATTTTTCTTCTTCTATGATGCATAGAGAACCGACTAGAGAGAGGAGGGTGATTTATTTAAATTCATTGCCATACTGTGATCCGGTTTTAATTTGATTGATAATATTGCCGATTTAAGTTCAAATTTAATTGATCATGTTGTTGATTTAAATTAAATTTGATTGATCATCTTGTGGAATTAAGTTTAAAATTGATTGTTAATTTTTGGTGATTTTCATTTGATTGATCATCTTTTGGATTTAAGTTTAAAATAGATTATTAAATTTGGGTGATTTTCTCCAATTATGGACAATAATATATATAAGTTTATTATATTATCGTGTCTTATATTTCGATTTTGTTATCAATGTAGTTGTTATTGTCTAGATTAGTTTAATTCTAAAATATAAGATGTGCATATTCATTAATTTATGTGGATAATATACGTCCCACTGACTAGATTTTTAGTTCAAGTGAAAGTTTGTTGAGTTTTATTCCCTAAAACTCGTAAATAGTAAAGGTAATATTTGTCCGATCATTAATAAAGTGTTATCAATGTTTATTACAATAAATAGTCATTTTTTATCTTGTATCTATCTTGCCTAAATAACCCTAATCCAATAAATTAACATCATAGATTGTTGTATGAGTCTTGAACTGTATGTGGAGACATACGGGATTAGTGTTTAAGATACATCCTAAAAGGCCTATAGTGTATGGATAAGGTTGGGTACCTTATTCTAGTGACACTATAGATACATGCCCACTTTGTATTTGATACAAATGCAATGATCTAACGCATTCGTGTAAAGGACATGCGAGTAGGGGTATTCTATGCAATGAATTTGCATAAGATTAGACCACAAAATAGTAAACTCTGGATGTAACTTCGTTGACTAGTTAGATTTCTATTTCACTAGGATGACCTAGGCAATTTAGTCTCAATCCTGAGTGAATTATGGACTCCTATTAACGAGGGATTGTCCTTTAATTTGTATGGGTGAGAGTGCCAGTTCATCGACTCAATAAACCTACCATTTTGAGAACAAAACCTAGTGGGAAGCTAGGAACATAATTTCACAAGATGGAATTCACTCCTCCCCGACTTTAGGAAAAGTAAATGAGTGTTCCCTTAAGTGGTGTTTCTGGGACTTGAACAAAGGGCCCTATCCTCTCATTGGCCGAAGAGGGATTTCTGTTTAATAGTTGGATCATAAACAAGTTGTTCATTAGAGGAGCACTAGTGCTTAAGATACAAAGGTAACTTAGGGGTGGGAAAACAGTAATTTAACCTAACTGGTGTTACGAACACTCGTGAAGGACTAAATTGCTGTCACTGGTCAATATCTGTGGACACAAAAATATATTTGTAGTGAGAAGAGTGCAATTGTGGGTCTATAGTGGAGTGATCCATAGTTAACGAATATTGATTAACTTGGTTAATGAGTTTAGGTCCATTAGGTCTAATTAGTAGCTCATAAAGGGTATTGAGGTAATTAAAATAATTTGAAATGTTTAAATTTACTAAGGAAAAGAATATAATGTATAGTGATACATTATAATATAAAGTTTATTTTTAATTAAACTTTATAATATAAATTTATTTTGAATTTGATTCAAAAATTAATTTATGAGATAATTAAATATTTGAAGGAGTTCAAATATTAAATTTAATATGAATAAAATTCATACTAAAACTATAAGTTAAAATTAATGCGCATTAGATGCACATTAAAACTATAGGTAATATCAGAGAAAAATAAATGAATATGATTCAATTATAAGGTTAAATTAAATATGTGATATTTAATTTAATGACCAATTAATCAAAGAATTAATTAATTTTTTTAAACATAATTTAATTTAATTTAATTAATTGAATTAAAACTATAGGTTATAAGAGAAATGTATTAGTATATGATTCTAATGCACATTTAATTAAATATGAGATATTTAATTATTATTAATTAATTTGATTTATTTTAATAGATTAATTTTTTATTTGGTTTGTTTTTTAAATTAAATGAATTTATTGTTATTTAATTAAATAAATTAAATTTTATTTAATTTATTTGTTAAATAAACAAATATCAAAATCAAGAAGCAAATTGATCAAATAAGCCACTGATTTCATCAAATAATAATTAAAAAAAAAAAACTATTGATTTCAGCAAATAATAATAAAAATAATAAACTTAGTCGGCCACCAGATTTCATAATTCTCAAGCAAATTAAAACCTTATTCAACAAAATCAACCCAGTCTCATTCCCTAAATTCTCAATACAGAGCGCGAGACTTTTGCTTAACGAACGGATGAACATAATTTTTTTAAAAAATAGATGATATTATTATACAACAACAAGGAGGATCCCACAGCCGGGGATCAAGGCATCAAAGCAACAAAGCACAAGCAAAGACAGAGCAACAATACACAAACAAAGCCAACAAGATAAAATCAGAACATAACTAAACATAAACGTAAAAAAACCCTCAAAACACCAGGGAAAAAGCCAGAGAAGAGAAACCAAAACCCCACAACTAGGGACAACAACAAAATAGAGAGCAACAACAAGTTCAAAAAGAAGAAAAGCAATCGTAAACACGCTAGATAAGACCAAGAAGATCAACCCGCCAGGAAGCAGCTCGAGCACGAACTGTAGAGACCATAAGGTAAAACAAAACAAATACCGACCTCGGTCGACCTCCATGCAGTTGCTGATTACGCTTCTGCCAGATGTAGTAGATGGAAACACACCAGAATATACGGAGCAACTTACTACATACCCCCTTACCCGTCTCCACTCGGCACAACTAACTTAACTCGACATCCCAACCCCCCACCCGATGCGACGAACCCAATTGACGCAACACACTAAACCACACCTCTCTCCCAAACCCACGCTCGAAAAATAAATGATCCTGAGACACTATACCTCCCCCACACAGAAGACATCCCCCCTCTTCCTCCTCCTTTGACAACACACCCCAGCTCCTCAACCAAACTCGCATACCTAATCTGTCCTCACAGCTAACTACATAATTAGTTTGTAATTCCTAACTGGCCATTATGGATTTGGCAAATGGACTCCCGAAACTGAAAAGAAATCTCAAGGCCTTAATTAATTAGATTACATATATTAGGAACAGGCTAATAAAATAATCTAATGTGATAAAATATTAATCCATATACATAGTCCATATTATTATTTAAATGCGTCTAACATAAAATCCAAGTACATTTCAAAACCTAAGTATTACATGTAAACTGGTGTTATTATGAGTTTGAGTAGGAAGATTGCATATCTTTTGTGAATGTATGATTTTCACATTACATAGAAGGAATATGTATCAGAGTTGTATTTCATGTTTTCATAAATGTATTTGATAGAAAGTACATAAATTGGATCACATTTATCCAATATAGTTCTACTTTGGAGTCACTACTTTCAGACTATATAGACTAAAATTGGACATTTGAATATAGCAGAACCAAAATGATATTTTAACTTTTTAAAAACAATAAATCAAAAAATAGAAATTATTATCAAATAAGAACAAAATTGAGATATAAAAACTACCATACGCTGTTTGATAAAATAATCAAAATTCAATTATCAAGTCACTTGTACACATTGCATTTTTTAGAACATCAAATAATTTATATACCAAAATGAATATAACTCAACTCATACATGTACCTATCAATCTCGAAGTCATAGATTTGATTCTCCCATCCAATATATTGTTAAAAAAATTATAATGTTACTAAATAAAGAGAAATTCCAAAATTCAATTAACTATATTCCGATTTTCTTTTTAATCGAGTAAATATTGAATCTCTCCCGTAGGATTTTTAATTTACCCTAGCTATGGATCAAGTTAAAAAATATGGTGGATTTTGAAATTATTGACAAAAATGGGTATATGGGAAAATATTTTTAAAAATAGGTGGGAATGGAAAGTATTGACAAAAATAGGGTAGTTTTGGTATGAAGGAAAATCGTGTACGGGGTACACAATTAGCATTTAATCCAGCACCACGTCGGCTCAGTTGGTTGACCGATCGAAGAGAGACTCGTGGACCGGGTCCATGATTTGTTTTCTTTTTTCCTAAAAAAATAGATTGACTAATTATTATTTTTTTAATCGGAGATGTACAACAACATTAAAACTTTAGGACCGGGTCTACAAATTCCTTCATTATTAAACTTAATTATATATTTAATCTAAATGAAAACATAATTATTCTGCACTCATATTTTTTTTAAGAAAATATGTCATGATACTAAAGAAGATTTACAATTAGTTCTTTAATTTGAAAATAGCAGTTTATATGAAATTTAAAGACGACCCCTTGGCCCTTCCCCACATGGGGGTTGTCTTCGTGTGCCTTTAAATTAGTTTCGCCCTGCTGTCGTTGTCGTCTACGATGAATACGTTTTCGATCAGTGTTAGCAACATTGAGTCGTCTTGTTTGTTGAATAATACTTTCTATGTTGACCAATGTTTAGTGACACGTTGAAGCCAACTTTGGTAAGTTGTGTTGTACTGAATATTGTTGTACATCTCCAATATTCTGTACGATGGAAAAAATAAATATTAAACAATATTCATATCATATATTTGGAAAATGTTTGATTTTAAATCTCTTACCATGCAGTAATAGTAAGCGTCATCAGGTGTGATTAATCGCCTCATGATTGAATCGTACCAAGAAAACTAATCATCTGATACAACTGGTCCATTTGTTATTTCTCCCTGTGCACAACGATCATGTCGTTCATGCCAGTAGGATATATGTTCCACGTGAATTCGACGTTAGTCTTGGTCGTGCTTACCTCTTAAATCAATCTGGTGTAGTGTTGGGAGTGTATAAGGCAACAAAGGTATCGGTTGTCATAGACCAAACTATCTCAATACACGATCTAGATGATGTCACTCTACTATATGGAAGCAAATAAGAGGGCTAACGGTCAACCAGATGTCTTCACCATTACGATAGTAATCAGGTAGTGATGACCAAATATCTTGTGTGTATGACGTCCAATTAATCTGACAAAAAAAGTTATACATCCAAAATGTTTTAAATATTCATTTATATATACATTTGTTACCTGATTGTGCATCAGTCTGTCAAATATTTTTTGGTATACTAGCAACATATTTGCTGACTGTTTAGAGGCAGCTAATACACCACTCCATCTAATATAAAAAATACAATTAATTTATATTCTTACATAAAATGATAACAAAATAAATATATAAATGAAATAATACCTGACACTAAATGGATGATGACCTAGGGCCTGTAACTGGACTTGTGGTGCTATAATTGAAAATCTATCATAAACCCATACCTGTAGTAATATCAGCAGCCCCACTATTCCCAACGTTTGTGTATTGGTAGCCCAACAAAGTTCTCTATAAAAGCCATGCAAGATAGGTACCACCCCACGAGTACGTACGAGCATGCTTAAAATCAGATAGTAGCAGGGAAAAACATGAGATGTACTAGAATGTTTGACTTGTCAGCGAACAAAAATCTTCCAATAAGCTGCATAATGTATGCTCGTGCATACCTACGTACGTTGATGTCGTCGGCATTAGGAGGTAATTCTGGAAACTGGGACACCAACTATAGGATACTCAATCTAGAGCCTTTTCAGATTATCTGGTAGAACGTCTAAGAGCTCGTCACAAACATTCTTCCAATCATATTGTAATGAACCTGTCAATGGTTCTTCGTCTACTCGTAACCCAAACTGAATGACAACATCCTGCAATGTAATGGTACATTCCCCACAAGGTAGGTGAAATGTGTGGGTTTATGGTCTCCAACGCTCAACTAAAGCAGTAATGAGGTGCCAATCAAGTTGGATAAATCCGATCTGTGTAACCCCAAGGAAACCTGTCTGTTGAACGTAGGGAATAATACATTGATCAAATGGGATAGTATGTTGTGCAAATGCCTCCCTTATCCGACAACTCAAAACTACAGTAGAAGAACTATCCCATATCGATTGTGAACGATGAGTATTTTGTTGATATAGTTGTACAGGATTAGAAGGAAATAAGCTTTAGGATAAGTGAGAGATATTTGTTTTTCTTTTATGTTGCTTGCCATAAAAGATAACCACCTTCACTAAAGTGGGTGGAGAGAAAAGATGGGGAAGGGAGTTGTCCTAAAGCTTTAGGGAGACCAATGTACAATACAAATAAAGTACAAAAATACAATAAACTTGCGCATACACTATACATTACCTTCGAGCTTTCACTAATGCTATTTTTGGTATATGATGTTAACTTTAAATTTTACTTTTTTTTTGGTCCTAGGTTTTGAGTCTAGTTTTTATTCGGTCCCTAAGTTTTAAAATGTTACACATTTAGTCCTTAAATTTTGAGCTTGGTTTTCATTAAGTCTTGAAATGTTTTAATTTTACCTTGAGATTTAGGTTTTGTTTCAATTTAATATCTAGGTTTCAAGATTTACGCTTTTAGTTTTATTTTTCACTAAATACACATTTTCTATCTTTAATGTTAACTCTGTTAATTAATTTAAAATAATTATAATAATTATAATAAATTAAATTTCACCATTAAAATTTGATTTAAAATTTCACTTAATAACTATTTCAAATTAAATAATATACATTGATGTCAATGTTTGGAAATGAGTATTTAATGAAAAATCGACGTTAAAAATATACAATTTTGAAACTTAGAAACCAACAGAATTCAAATCTCAAAAGTAAAATTGTAACATTTTGAATATTTAAGATTAAATTGAAACTATATTCAAACTGTAGTACTAAATCTATATCATTTTGAAATTGGGACCAAAATGAAAACTTGGCTCAAAACTTTGGTAACAAAGATGTGTATTTTCTTTTTTTCCTATTTCAAAATATAGAAGCAAAAAGGATATTTTTTTTCCCAAAAATATCTAATTTATGTACGGAAAATTAGGCCAAGGTTTTCAAGCAAGTTTGGGGAATAATTTCTTTCCATACTCTCTATATTCTATTTGAAAATTCAAAATTCTTGCAATTTGTTACTGCTAAAATTAGGTCAAAGGTTGAATTCAAAATAAGACAATTACAAGAGGGGCAAAAAGGTCAAACCACAAAAAATATGAAAACGATTTCCCCCAAGAAGAGTGGGGATCAGTAAAATTAAAACGGGACTAAAATAAAAAAATAAAAACAAAAATATCCAGCCCAAGGAGCACCTTCTCCAACTCCTCTGACTTTTCTACTATCCTCCAATAAAAACACGACACGTGTCCAAGCTCACTTGAAGTGGCCCACACCTTGTGAGAACCTCGAGCCTTCCAAATCATGGCGTAAAGGAAGCAAATCGAAACGTGTTAGAACATTCCTTTTCCTTCCCCTTCCCTTTCCCTTTCCCCTTCTCTTCCTCCTCCTCTCCCTGTCTTTCTCTGAAGCTCTTCCGCCTTGATCCCCCCGAGTTCTTACGGTCTCTGTCGTTTCGGTAAGCGCTTTCAATCGATACGTTCCTTGTTCTTTTTTTGTTTGATTTGAGTTCTCATTTCGCTGCTGAGATATTTGTTTTGGAATACCGGTTTTCTCTGATCTTGTTTGATTGTATTGTTCTTTTTCTGTTTGTGCGCATTTGATTTGGAAGAAGTTTCTTTCTGTTTTTCTCTCTGTATGTGTTCTAAATCGTGAGAGACTGCATTTATGTGGATTCTGATCGGCGCTCTGGTTTTTGTTTTACTTGCTTGAACAGAAGTTGAGAAGATGAGTTTTGGAGTCGTAAGGCGACGGATTGCGTCTGGAGGCTCTAATCTGGTAAGTTTCAGAGCACTCTATCCATTTTCTTCAGGCGTATATTTTTTGATTTTTTTGTAATGATTTCATTTCAGTTTTCTGCGCAGTATTTGCGGGGACTTCGACCTTCCATTTCTGCAGGAAGAGTTCGTTCCGGTGCTGAGAAAGAGGTAGTTGCGTTTTCTGAAGTTTTTGTCTCCTCGTGTGCTTTGTCTGGAGATGGTTTTTACTTTGCGTCGACATATTTTGATAATGCACGATTGATCTCTTATACACCTTAATTATTTGCTATGTATCTCTTTGGTCTTCCTGATAACTCTCTCTAGGTACTGAAATGAAAATTGAATGGGATGTTATTTGGTTATTTTTCGTGCAATAATTTATTCACGAATCTCTTACGTGCCTTGTCTTTCTTACATGTTTAGATTTTGCACCAGTGTAGAAGCTTTGGACATGTCAGAAATTTTTCTCACCTACTTTCACCTGGTAATTTTGACTATGGCGTCTGTGTATACTGTTTTTAAGCTCCTACCTCGTGGAACTAGCTCAAGTATGTGCTTTCCTTTGATTGATTGATTCCGTATGTTGCAGGTGGCCTTGCTAGTCCTCAATCTCTAAGGTCAGTTACCAATATACTTTACGTATGTGGCTCATGTTTACTTTTGACCTTGAGGCAAAATATTATTTTCCTTTTCCTTCTCTTTCTTGGTGAGTGGTGTTTGCTATCATTTGCTACATTTGATCGATGTGTTTACGGACCAATTTACTATTCTTTGGCCTGCTTGTCCCATGTCATGATCAGAAATGAATTTCGATTTAATATGGTTCGTTTGTTTCTACATGATTTTAAAGGATTTCAAAACTGAATAGACTTGAAGCGAATTCTTCTATTTTTTTTATCATTTAAAAAAAAAAAAATTGAAGGTGAAATGACTACAACTCTGATTGTTACATCTCATACATGAGAAACCTTCCCGTCTAATCTAGTTAGACATTGTAGATGTTAATTTAAAGTAAAACTAATTTAAAATTTAACTTATCAGATTTAAGATCTCATTTAACAGAAGGATATTATCGTAAATTGATCATTTTCTTAATGTTCTTAACATCCACACAACAAAATTTTAGTACATTTGAAATGGATGTACAAAAGAAAAAGGTTAAAATACCATTTTGTTCCTTGTACTGTGAGACTTGTTCAGTTTTAGTCCATTCCCAATTTTAGTCCTTGGACTTCCAATAGATCTTAGATTTACCTTATTGCTTGTTTATTATTGATTTTTTTTAAAATTATTATCTATAGCATTTTCTCCATCAATTTTAGAAACATGTTCACATTTTATTTTCTTGCATGAAATTTTTTATTATTATTTAACCAATTTTGATAACAATTAACTTCGAGAAACTAAATTTAAGATTTATTGAAAGTAGAAAAGCTAAAATTGGACATTGAAAGTACATTGAGGCACCAAAAGGGTATCTGAACCAAAAAAATAACTAAGTATTGGTACATTCACGTCTAATCTATTTTATTCCAAACTAAATTGAGAGTCCAAAATCATCTATGGTTTATAATATCACGTCATTTAAAATCCTGCTAATTCTTATTTGATTCAAACAATTTGATAATTCAGAAACAGATTTTGTTGCTATACCCTAAATTTTCCTTTTTGTAATTGTTGTTATTTTAATTTTGGATTGATGTCCCCGAACTTGTTTTTCTACTGGGAATAATTAGGTTTAATCCTATTTTAGTCTCTGAATGGTTACACTCATTGTATTTTCAAATGTTTAATTTTTTATTCTTTAAAAACATTGCGGTCCTTATTGTTGAATTTTCATTTTTCATTTGATAGAAATCTTGGGCCATCTATCTCCAAACTTTATAGTTAGACCAAATATATCTGCCTTAAAAACAAGTGTCTGTAAAACCTCATAATTTTTCTTTTTGATAAATGCAATATAGAGTTTTGATGGCAAAGACAAGTGAATGATAAGCATATTTTGGATATTGTTGCTCATTGCTCAATCAAGGATTTTTCTTGGAATATCCACATCACTACTTGTGGGAAATGGACTCTTGGTTTTTTTTATTCTGTTTGTTCGCTCCTTTTGGCTTGGGCTTTTTCATACTGCCCTCATGTATTCTTTCATTCATTCTCAATGGAAGTTTTTGGTGATAGGGACTCTTGTCGTGATGAGTCTCTGGTAGCACGAGTCTTCCTTCTTAGTGTCCTTGTAATAAGAGTAGAGAAATTGGCAATTGAAAGGAAACTATACCTTGGCTATCTCTACTTTTCTCTAAAACCTTTCTTAGGAAGAGGAATGGAATTCAAGAAATTCTAATATGCTAGATCATTAGGTTTTTAAGGTCTGTTTAAATCTCAAAGCACATTCCTAGAGTAGGGACTACTTATGGGGGTTTTATCAAATCGTAAGGACTTTTAAATTCTACTTGTAAACCATAAGACTAAGTTCTAACTGTCCAATTCATGGATACCAAAATTGTAATTTAACAATATAATTCCATCAAATTCACCTTTAATTCTAGTTTTGATTTCTAGTTCATAAGAATAGGATAAATATTAGTTGAAGTTCATGTGCCTGAACGCTCACAGTCACAGATAAAAAAGAAAGAAGAGGATAAGCAGATTCCGATTTATTGTTATAAAAAACTAGTTTGGACGAAGTTTTTTCTCTTATCTATTTTCTTCAAAATCAGCATACCAAAATTTAGTAACCCTTCTTAGGTTCTACAATTTAGAAATAATGACAATTGCTGCCTGCCCATATGAACGATCATGTCGTATAGATTTTCTATAGCTTTCACACATTTTTCTTATCTATCTAGCTTGAGCACAAGTCTTTCAAATCTGTAAAATCATGTGTCATTTGACATCTGGAATATACAGCCAGCTATCAAAGAAGCAAAAAGGCGAAGTACCGCAAGTAAAAGTACCTGCTTCAGATAGTAATGGAAAGTGAATACGAAAAGTGTGAGCTTGTCTTGATACCCTTGAATTATCAAAGACATTAGGGACTTATTGATTAAAGGGTGAGAGTTTCCATCACTTAACCTTGAGCAACTATACTGATCATTAGACAGTGGCAATGCCTTTTCCAAAAGCCTAAGATCTTCAATAAGCTTATTGAATTTTCTCGTACCTTACCTTTGTCTTCCCAACAAGTGATATTAAAGTTACCACCAATACTCCAAGGATCTTCAAAGTAGTAAAACAAGGTATGTAATTCGTCCCAAGGAATTCCCCTCCTGATAGTCTTCAGGACCATCCCCCCCTCCTTTTTGCCTCTAGTTGGTCTAGTAGTTCTAAACTATTTTGTGACAACTATCTATTATGAGTAATCTAACCCAAAAAACTTGGAGAAAATAGTCTAAATTAAATCGGTTGAATTGCAATAAAGAATATGGCTCTAAGTCCACTAGTGCCTTGTTACGAAGAGTTCATCACTGTAGCCCAACAAGATGAAAGAGAGACTTCAATCCAGTCCATAGTGCTACCCCCAATGTAAAATTTGTCATGCAAAGAACTTGACATTCTTGGGAATTCCTATCTAAAATGGAGCATAAAGGGGAAGAAAAGGAACAAGTGATATACAAACCTATGGATAAAGACATGCAAGAGAGTCCTTTCAAAGGATCGAGTGACCAAAAATCTTACTCTCCTGCTGAAAATGACTGAACAAAGAAATTAAAACAAAAGTGTCTAAGGTCTACATCTACCTATGAGATAGGGCGATCAACTCAGAGTTGATTAACAAGGAAGTAGTCGGGGAGGAAATGGAGGATAGGTGACAAAGGCAAGGAGATAGAAGATTGGGATCTATCGTTCACACAATACTACCGAAAATATAAGTGTTGGAGCAGTCCCCAACCAAGACATATAATTTGACTCCAACGGGACATTTTCTTGGTTCCCCTTTCTTTAGTAATGAAAATGGCTCTTCTGCTTAGAAATGAAATGTTCCTGGAAATTCTTGCTCCCATTGGACCATTTGTATCTATATGCATTAGGATCCCGATTCATGGATCTCTCGGTTCGATCGATTACGTATTAATCAATATTCGATTGATTGGTATGAGGTTCTCGATAAAAAAGATTTGTCTAAGTCACTTTGTTTCTTTTTGTCCAAGTTTCTTCTCTTTTTGTCTAACTCACTTCCTTTTTTCTTTGTGAGTTTCGGGAATATCCCCATTCATAGGTTCGAGATCCACATCTATGAATTGAAAGGTATGAATGATCAACTCTGCAATCAGTTGTTAGAATCAGTTGGAAAATCGTTCATTTGA
This sequence comes from Benincasa hispida, assembly GCF_027475165.1. Classification (NCBI taxonomy): domain Eukaryota; kingdom Viridiplantae; phylum Streptophyta; class Magnoliopsida; order Cucurbitales; family Cucurbitaceae; genus Benincasa; species Benincasa hispida. Next base: position 47,592,260 of record NC_143486.1, read on the forward strand.
AAAGATTGAAACCCCCAAAAATCGAAATTCTTGATCAATGGAGGAACAATATTACCATTTTTGTTCAATTCAATAAGATCCAAAGTGGATGATTGACTCATTCCATACTAGAAATAATAGTAGGAAATCCTTTGATAACACTTCTTTCTATCTCTCAATGATATCCCACAATCATGAAAATTGGCTAAATCCCGTGAAACCATTTCATAGAAGTTCATTGATATCTTCTTTTTATAAAGCAACTCGACTTCGATTCTTGAATAATCCACATCACTTTTGCCTCTATTGTAACAAAAGATTCCCTTTTTATGTGGATTATGTGGAAAAGGCCCGTATCAATAATTATGAGCAAACCACGGGGCGGTTCGTCCTATTCAAATATTCATGACCAAGAAACTTGGGTCAGGGCACAACGTAACCAAGAGAGCCATTCATTTAGGGTTTTTTGTATGTCTTTGTATTTTCATTTTTGCTTGTTGAAAGCAGTTGTTTCTATAAAACATGGAAATTGTCGTAACCATTTAGCCATTGAGGCTTTCTAACAGATTTAGTATCAGGCATGTTAATGGTAATAATACTTGCATTCCAGGGTCAGATGGCTGGTAGAGCAACCATTGATGAAGCAGAAGAATTTATTTTGTGAGATTCGGGAGGAGGAAACCAAGTCCTGATCCAGAGAAATAATGAATTTGGACTTGGCCCTCAGAGAGTGCTAAATGGATTTTGTAGTAAGAGAGGAAATAAAATGAGGTGGACAATTACTCATCGAGTAAATTATTTCTGAAGTCACTATTCTGAGGGCTAACCCCAAATGACTGTTACCTAAAAATTCAGCTCAGACAAAACTTTCCAATTTTAGGTTTGTCATGAAGGACTTGATACAAATTTGAAGCTTCTAAAAATTTATGACCCCGTTGCCTGGTTTGGTTCCCACTTGTATGAAAAGCAGTTAAAATGCAATGCCAGGGCCCATGTGCTACTTTTCTGTTCTTATGACAAGTGTCTGGTAGTGTTGGGAGTCCGTCCTCTATTTCGACCTCTCTTCGGGGCTATGGAGTTTACATTGGTGCTGTATTGGGTTTGAAATTCTCACTACCAATGCAAACCCAATTTTCCCTTTTTAATTTTGAATTTTTATGAGTATTGTGAAGTCCAATTCAACCTGAAACTCGACTTCCATCAAAAGTAAGGAACAGCTTGAAGACATTATATATCTATTATAGGAGTTGTCATTAGTTTTCCATGAGCAGTTGTTCCCTATTCAATTTGAGCCATTAAGACATTATAGGAGTTGGTCATTTGACTGGTAGATAATTCTTCTGTTACATGTTATAATAACCATTCCAATGTTGGATTTCTTATTGAAACAATGTTACACCAAAATGTGGGGCACATGTAGAATACTTCTTTTATTTTTTTATGTGAACTATTCATTAGTTCTTTTGCTACTGCCCCCTTTGGTTTTTAATTTTTATTTGGTGATCAGGGTAGCATTTGCAAGTTTGCAGCAGAGACCTATGATCCAAATGAATGGTCGTAACTTCTCTTCAGATAATGGTGCGGCATCTGTCTTTTCTTAATTATTTTTGCCTGTGTTTCATCATGAACATTTCGTGGGCATTAGTTGGAATGCTGTTAGCTGATGCGGTCATCATGCTTGCAACATTAGGAAAGGACACTTAATATGACACTAATTGGAGAACCCTTATGTAATCTCCAATGGTTTCCTCTTCTGCATTCCATGTCATGAACGAAAGGTTTAGTTCCTTAACATAAAAAGACTGAAAAAAATGCCATCTTTCTTTCATCATCATTTATAACAAAAATTATATTTTTTTCGGGGGTGGGGGGACAATGAACAGAATTTTCATTTCACAGTAAAATCTAGTAACTGTGATGCCATTAATGAAGGATATCTATCTCAGTTGTGAGTTCCAAATGGTGTGTAAGATGTTGCATTTAGGTAAAAATTGCTGATACAGTTTTAACTTTGTTATACTGACATCACTTTGAGGAATTGGAATGATTTATTTACTCGTCCATTAAATTTGGCATTGAATCATAATTGAGAGTGTTTGGGCATGCTGTTGTATGAGACTTAAAGCAATATCCATTTTGATGTTGCTTGCTTGCTTATTTATTCAATGAAAAATATATTGCAAGCTCTCTCTGTGCACAAATTTCTTTTTCGTTAGTTGTATTTGTGCATGCAAACCCTTTTGTCTTTTTGTAATTAACTTATTGTCATGTTTGGTATGAAAGGGGACCTGCTTGACGTTGTGGTCCCTCCATTGGCTGAGTCTATTACTGATGGAACTCTGGCAAAATTCCTGAAGAGTATGTCCTTTATTTTTCAAGTATATGGATTGTTGGTACGTAATACACAAATCTTTTTTGGTTAGTAAGAATTATTCTGATATGTTGAGGGCAGATCCGGGTGATAGAGTAGAATTGGATGAAGCAATTGCTCAAATTGAAACAGATAAGGTGCTGGTTTTTAGATTTGTAGTTGAAAATTGATTTTCTTTCCCTTCCCCTATGAAAATGATATACGTTTCATATTTTAAATCCTCTGCTCATCATTTTCTATCAGGTTACTATTGATGTCACTAGTCCAGGGGCTGGTATTATTCAGAAGGTGACTATTTTTGGCCCTGCTAGTTAATTTCCTTATCTAGGCTTTTTGTAAATTGATGACTAATTAATATAAATGCTGTCAGTTTGTTGCTAAGGAAGGAGATACGGTGGAACCAGGTACCAAGGTCGCTGTTATTTCAAAATCTGGTGAAGGTGTAACTCATGTTGCTCCTTCTGAGAAGACATCAGAGCAAGCTGCACCTCAGGCTGCTCCAGCTGAAAAAATAGAAAAGCCTAAAGCTGAAACTACGGTCAGTGAGAAGCCTAAAGCACCATCTCCACCGCCTCCTAAACGTTCAGCTACAGAACCCCAGCTTCCACCGAAGGATAGGGAAAGACGAGTAAGAACATAATTTAAAATGTGCAGGGCTTTAATATGTATTCACCTGTTTTCTGTAAGTTTGTAATGACTAGCTTTACTCGGAATTGTCATGACTTTAGGTTCCAATGACAAGGCTTCGAAAGAGGGTTGCTACACGATTGAAAGATTCTCAGAACACATTTGCTATGTTGACGACGTTTAATGAAGTTGACATGTAGGTTTACACCTATTGTATTATCTGACTTCCAGCAGGTTTTTTTGCATTGGGTTTCCTCTACCTATGTAGAAACTATCGTTGCAGGCTTCTATTTGCTTCTATTTTACCTTGAACGTTGTTAGTTTCAATTTCTTTTGTCTGTCATGTCATGCCTGGATGCTATTGAAAGTGAAAGACTGATTTTGTTATTAGTTAATCTGTTCCTCCCATTTTGTACATGTAAACCCACTTAGGCTGGAGTTATCTTTAGGGCATTTTAAGGATATGTGGAGGGGTTTTCAGTTACCTATTGGATGCATTTATTAGTACGAACTCCTGTTAGTTGGCTTTATCCTCACATCTCTTGCATTAGTTAATCTAATCCTCGTCATTTTCAACAGACTCTTTACAACTTCATTTTAACTTACGAATTGCTTCTACATAGGACAAATTTGATGAAGCTTCGTTCTGATTACAAGGATGCTTTTGCTGAGAAGCACGGAGTCAAGTTGGGTCTTATGTCTGGATTTATCAAAGTATGTATCTGTCAACTTTGTGGATATGTTTTTTTTTTTTTTTTTTTTTTTTTCGGTTTTAAATATTCTTTTCCAGATATGAGTGCGAGATATGAGTGTATGCCAATTCATTTTCTTCCGTTCATGTTTCAGGCTGCTGTCAGTGGGCTTCAGAATCAACCTATTATTAATGCTGTGATTGACGGGGATGATATCATATACAGAGACTACATAGACATTAGCATAGCCGTTGGCACTCCCAAGGTTTGTTGCAGTTTTGATTTTGTTGTAAAGGACCTAATGGTTAATTGCAAACAGAAAAGGGGAGAGTTATCTTATCAAATCCCTGCTTGTTTATGCCCATTGATTCCTCCTGATTTTTTAATAGATTCCTTACCATATCCTTACCATATTCTAGCTTTGCTCTTCAACTCGTGAGGTTTAAAATGTACGAGCGTTACTCTTCTGAGATGGCCCATATTTTGTAATGGTCGATCACCACATGTGAAGTTTTAAGGGCCATCTTCTAGGAATTTCTGGTCTCTTAAGTATGACATCAAATCAGCTTGAATTCAGCGGTCACAATACAAATATAAATTAGCCTGGACCAAAATCTATTGAAAGAACTGATGGTTCTGCTTACAAGTTACGATGTAGATCATAAATTATGAAGGGATACAAGGTTGCAACATTATGTTTCATCATTTTTCCTTGCAGGGTCTTGTTGTGCCAGTCATTCGAAATGCTGATAAGATGAATTTTGCTGAGATAGAGAAGGAGATAAACACCCTTGCAAAGAAGGCAAATGATGGTACCATATCAATTGACGAGATGGCTGGAGGTTCCTTCACCGTATCTAATGGTGGTGTTTATGGAAGCCTTTTGAGTACCCCCATTATTAATCCCCCTCAGGTTTGTGTTTATAAATCTTGCCTCCCCGCCCCCTCCACAAGAAGACACCATCCTTGGTGGGAGAAGCAACTTGCCTTCTACACTATTGAATGCAATTTTCATATTAGCTAAATTGATTTTAACCATTTAGAATCAGTCAAACGCGCGTTTAGTTTAATACGAACAAAGATATCCATGGAAATTTATTTTGGTCGATTGGGGTCATTGGTCAGCATATTCCCTCACATCCTAAATGTTCGATGCATTAGTATCCATGATTTGCTGGTTCATTAATTCTAAAACTGGACTGCACTATTACCATCTTTCTTAGATGTCTCTTCATTCTTGTTCTTGATAAGAAACCGGAATTTGAAATTTCTTGGCAGTCGGCAATCTTGGGAATGCACTCGATCGTCTCCCGTCCTGTGGTGGTTGGAGGCAATGTTGTCCCAAGGCCAATGATGTACATTGCTCTAACATATGACCATAGACTCATTGATGGGAGAGAGGCAGTGTTCTTTTTGCGCCGCATCAAAGATGTTGTGGAAGACCCACGAAGACTTCTCCTTGACATATAAAGTCTCCAAAACCAACAGCTATTATGAAGAAAATCTTCAGCATGTGGTGTTTCCAGAGGGTAAAACTTCAAACCTTAAAGAAAAAAAATCATTTCGGAAATAAAATACTCAGTTTTCTTCAGATTTCAAGTTTTGTAGGGATATTATTTCCATACTTGTGCTCCCATAAGTTATTGCGGCTTGTCTCATAAATTGATACTGAAATGAGAGATCTTTGTTGGAAAGCATGTTTTTAAAGCGGTTTTCCATGAATTTGTGAGCTGTGGGAATTGCCACGTTCCATACTGTTGAAATGTTTTCGTATTTGATTTGATAGAGTGATATCTCTATGAGATTTTATTATTTTACCCAAACTTGAAATATGTCAAGTTCCGAGCTTTGATTTTTTTTTTTAGTGTTATAAGCAGTAAGCTCTTTATTGCGTAAGTTTTACAGGGTTTTCCTTTCGTGGTGCAAATCGAACTCAGCATGGCGAGGTTGCTGACAATTAATTCGGAGCTTACAAGTTCTTGGTTCTTTCTTTATGGGTTATGCCTTGGATAGTTGAAATTTTCTTAGTTTTCAATAATTACATTTACAATTGAGGTGTATTTGGCTGTTGACTAAGCTAGACTATGGGGAGGTAGCATGAAAACCTTTCTTCTTTCCTTTCAAAGTCCTAGTTTAATAATCTTAATGCCTTTGCGGGCTTTGGGAAGGAGGAAAAGAAAAAGGACCATTGATTGCTGGTTACAGCTCATTATTTTGTAATCGCCTGCTAAAAATATGGATTTTAAGGGCATGCATTTTACATCAAGAACAAGAATCACACCCAAAAAAAGAAAATCATGAAATAGTGGAACATAGGAAATATTTCCTAGAAACATTGAATCCAAATTTGAATTTTTTAATTTTTTAATTTTCTAGGAATACGAGTTCAATCTTGACTTCAACCAACAAAGAGAAAAAAGAAAAGTGAAAGTATAAGAATAGATAAGTACCGTATTCAACTATGAGGTCATAAGGCAGAATCCGTTTGTTTTAAGATTTGAGTCATTGTTAAGTAACTATTTGGTTTTTTGTTTTTATTTTTGAAAATTAAATTTATAGACTACTTTTATATCTAAATTTCTTCTTTTATTATCAATTTTTTAGTCAATTTTAAAAGCTACTCCTAAATTTGAAAACTAAAAGAATAGTTTTTAAAAATTTGTTTTTATTTTTAGAATTTGATTAAGAATTTAACAATTGTATTTAAAAATTATAAGAAATGTAAAGGAAATAATGAAGATACCAAATAGGCTTACGTTTTAGATTTTATCTCTTTTTCCTTTTTGTTGGATGAGAAGTAGATAAGAATTTCCACAAATGTTGCTGGTTGGGTTCAGTTTATCCTTTTGATGACCAAAAGGTACCTCATGGTTAGATTGTGAATAATCGCTCTCATTAAAAGGATGAAGGGAATCCTGCAAGCCTCAACATTAGTGATTGTATATGTAATGGTGTGAATTGCAATTTTTTAATTCTTAAATAAATTTCTTTCGAATTATTATTGGAATCGACAATAATCAGCGCATACGGGAAATGAGGAGTGTTTTTAGTTTATTTGGTATGGAAAGAATAACCTTCAATGCTAAAATGAATAATTAATAATTGTCTTGGCAACGAAGTGATGTCATTTCAATCTTTTACCTAAACTAGCCTTTTAGAGAATTTTGTAAGTTTAATTAATAGATTTTATGGAAAAATATCTTTTTGGTCCCTTGATTGTGGATCTAATTTTTATTTCAAAATGTTATACAATTAATTAATTTTGAATTTGGTTTCAATTTAGTCTCTAAGTTTTAAAATATTACAATTTTACCATTTGAATTTTGCTTCAATTTGATTTTTATGTTTGAAGATCTACACTTTTAACTTAGATTTTTTTAGTAAATATGTATTTTCTGTCATTAGTGTTAGTTTATGTTAAAAAATTTAAAATCATTAAGAAAATAATAATTAATTCACTATTTTTTATTACTTTTAAAATTAAATTTAAGTTTAATTTTAATTAGGAAAATTGTTTTAAATGAGAAAACTATTGAAAATATTTTCAAATATAGCAAATGTCATAATCTATCGGTAATAGACACTGATAGTAGTCTATCACTATCGCTAATAGACAATGACATTTTACTGTATTTGTAAATATTTTTGTTCATTTTATATTTGAAAACCCTTTTAATTAATTAATAGGAGAAGATGTCGAGATAAAGTGGCAGACAGAGTAAATAGACGGTAGACGGGAATACTGACCCTACCAATCGAGACCTTGAGGTCAGAAGAAACCTAGTGGCAAGGAAGAGAAGAGTTAGAGAACTTGTGAATTAGGAGACGACATCAGAGGGAGAGTCGAGTACGCCTCAAGCCAGGACAGATCCTCAGTTAGAGGATAGAGTGTTTGACAGAATTGCTCAGAAATTAGCGGTCAGTGTAAGTTCAGTATAGGCAGACTCTGAGAAGAAATATAGCATTGAAAGGCTCAAAGCCCTAGGTGCAGTGACTTTTGAGGGCACTGCAGACCCTGCAGAGGTGGAAATATTGTTGGATTTGATAGAGAAACGTTTCAATATTATGGGCTGTTCGGAAGATCGGAAAGTCGGACTAGCTGTGTTTTTGTTACATAAAGGAGCGGAAAAGTGGTGGAAGGTGGTATCCGCCAAAAGAAACAGTTCAGATGTAATGATGTGCCATGAGTTTAGGAAGATTTTTGAAGACAAATATTATCCCATAATAAAGGTGTTATTGAATATGTCTATTGCTTGAATAGAAATCCAATAAACCTAAAAGTCTCTTGACTATTGGATGAGTACTTCAACTTTATGTGGAGATATAAAGGTGGATCAGGTTCGAGTAAATAGTCAAAATGATCTATAGTATATGAATAAGGTTGGGTACCTTATTCTGGTAACGTTATTAGATGCGGTCTGCTCTGTAGTTGTTACAAGGAGTTGTAAGGTGCTACAAACTTAGTGATCCTAATTCTTTCATGTTGCACATGAGGAATGGGGGTGTGAAAGATCGGACCACGAAATGAGTCACTCTTACTTTATAACGTTGTTTACTGTAAGACTGACTATTTCAAAACGATGACTTAGATAACTTGACCTAACTATGAACTCCTGTTTATTCGGTATTACCTTTAGATTTGCATAGGTGAGGGTTGGCTCAACAACGCTGACTCAATAAGACTCCTATTTCAAGGGTAAGACTAGATAGATAGTTGGGGATATAGAGTGCAAGAGGGAATTCACTCCTACCTGCTTTTAGGGATAGTCGAGAGGTTGTTCCCTTGAGTGCTGATTCTGGGGCTTGAACAAGGGATCCCGCCCTCTCATTTGGCATGAGAGGGACTTGGTTTTGTTGATTGGATCACAAAAAAATTGTTCATCAAGGGATCAGTGGGGACTTAAGGAACAAGAGGTAATTTCAAGGGTAAAACAGAGACTTGACTCAGCCGTTATTACAAACAACCTGTGAAGAGTTAACTTACTAATCATGGTTATATCGAGTGGACACAATATATCTACAGTGAGGGGAGTTAAACTATGGACTTTAGTGGAGTGACTCATTAGTTAATGAATGGGGGTTAGATCGGTCTAATGAGTTTAGCCGATTAATCTCGGATCGTCGGAGCCTATAATCTGTAGGTCCATGAGGTCCCCTACTAGCTTGGAAATGGATTAGCTCTAGAGTAGCGTGATAAGTTAATTTGAAATGTTCAAATTAGAATCAAACGGAATTGGAGAAAATATATTTAAATATGATTTAAATATATGAAGATGAATTTGTGTAAAAAAGTAATTTAATATTGGATATTAAATTAATTAGAATTATTTAAATTGTTTAAATAATTGTTTATTAATTTTATTAAAAAATTAATTTATAAAATTAATAAATTTTGAATTTAGAAATAAAATATGATTTTAAAATCAAAAGGAATTTTAGAAATAGAATTGCACAAAAAGGAAAAATGGGTTTTTCCATCTTCAGAACTTACTCACTAGAAACCCACTACCTTCAAGCTTCAATAACTCCAAGCATTAGGTGCATCTCATGCAGCAAATCTCTTTGCATGATAGTCTGCATTATATTGAAGAGATTGGAATGAAGTTGAAACGATGCAACCGATAGAATTTTTCTGAAAAATTCTTGAAGAAGAAGGTGTTCTTCAATGGGTGATTCAGTGAGCTTTCTCCAAAATTTCCTTTGATTCCAGCTTATTTTGACTCCCACAACTCAATCTAGAGCATCAAGAGGATAGTAGGGAAGATCTTGTGGCGGTCTACACAAAGATTTGGAGGAATTTGCAGCTAGAAATCAAGATTTCAACGGTTAGGTCAAGGTATGTTCTTGAAACCCATTAAACTCTGTTTTAGCATGTTTTCTTTTCTGCCAAAATTAATGAATTAGAGTGCTTATGGATCCTGTCTGCTTCCGCTGTGTGTTGATGTCGATCCAACGGACAGTAGAATATGAACAGAAGTTTACTGAGTCATCACAATACGCTCTTCCAATCATAGCAGAAGAGAAGGACAAGTGTAGGAGATTTAAGAATGGTTGAGGAAGGAAATCAGAACTCCGTTAACTTCTACTGCTAATTGGTTGAACTTTAACCAGTTAGTGGAGACCGCTATTCGAGTTGGGCAGAGTTTGACAGATGATGAACAACTACAGAAGGACCGATATATGTCAGTGGGGCCGAAAGACAGAGGATTCTGCCAGTTGTAGGCCAGTCGGGTATGGGTAAATCAGAGGTATGAATTGGCAAGAATCCAGGAGGAAGAGATCTCGACCCTTGGCTAGCACAACTAATCGGTCAGAAGTAGCACGTGCTGGTGAGTCAGTCGCCAGTACAGATCGGAAACCACTGTGTCAAAATTGTGGTAAGAGGCACCTGGGAGTATGTTACAGTGGGAGCGGTGTTTGCTTCTAGTGTGGGTAAGCATGACATTTCAAGAAGGAATGTCTTTAGTTGACCAGAGAGGCCCAGGTAGTATAACGGGTAACATCTTAGACTGTTAACCAACTGAGAGGTGTTGGAAATAGAGGAAAAGGATCAAGCGGTGCGAAGCAAAAGGGTGTAGTAGGCCGACCCTAGTAATAGGGGCATGTGTATGCAGTTATGCACCAGGAAGCCGCAGAATCTCCATACGTGGTAACTGGTAATGTGACTTTATGTAGACAGCCTGCATATGTTTTATTTGATCCTGGTGCCACTCATGCCTTTGTATCTAGCATGTTTGCATCACATTTAGATAGGTTTTCTGAAAGCATGTCTAAGGATAGTGTTGCAAACACTGCGAGAGAAGCAATTGTATGCGAAATTCAGTAAATATGATTTCTGACTAGAGCAAATAGTGTTTTTGGGTCATGTAGTTTCTGCAGCCGGAGTTAGTGTAGACCCTCAGAAGATGGAAGCCGTAGTAAATTGGAAAGACCCACCAATGCATCTGAAGTACATAATTTCTTAGGTCTAGCAAGTTACTATAGACGGTTTGTAGAAGGTTTCTTGAAGATAGACCTCCCGTTGAAGAATCTAACTAGGAAGGATGTAAGATTTGAATAGTCCTCTGATTGTGAATGGAGTTTTCAGGAGTTGAAGCGGAGATTAGTGTCTGTACCTATACTTACATTACCCACTCCAGGTAAAGAATTTGAGATATATTGTGATGCGTCCCGACAGGGACTAGGTTGTGTTTTGATGCAGGACGGGAAAGTGGTAGCTTATATCTCCCGACAGCTAAAAAAGCATGAATGCAACTATCTCACTCATGATCTGGAATTGGCGGTAGTGGTTTTAGCTCTAAAGCTTGGGAGACATTATTTGTTCGAAGAGCGCTGCCATATATTCAGTGATCATGAGAGTTTGAAGTATATCTTTGATCAGAAAGAGCTGAACTTGAGGCAAAGAAGATGGATCGAACTAATCAAAGATTATGATTGTACGATTGAATATCACTCTTAGCAAATGTAGTGGTTGATGCTCTAAGTAGGAAGTCGACAGGGTCCAGAGCTACTATTTGTTTAGTAAGAGGAATGTTGATTCAGGAGTTCTATTCCAAAGTTGTTCTAGCAGTCGGTCAAACAGGTGAATTAATAGCCTCATTCCAGGTACGACCTACCTTAATGGATGATATTGTACATGAACAATTGAAAGATCATAATCTCCAGAAGATAGCAAAAGAGGTAGGTAAAAGACCTGAACTGACTTCCAATTGGGAATAGATGTAACCGATAATGTAATTTTATGTAATCAATCTACCTATGTGTTAGTTGTATGTTAAATGTTGTGAAACCCTGTGGTTATGAATGTGAATACTCTGATGGTTTTGTTTATGTAAATGTTGATGGTTAAAAATTGTATGTGCATATCAAGGTTTCTATATAGTTATGAACGTAGGTTAGGCAGTAAATGCCAGCAAAATGGTTGGAAACTGCGGCAGTCATATTCCCTTTCAGATTAGGAGGGTAATCTAGGAGGGGGTGTGACCTAAGGACTAGATTGAAACAAAACTCAAATCTCAACGATAAACTTATAACATTTTGAAACTTGAAAACTAAATTAAAACAGAACTTAAAAATTAAGAACCAAATAGAAACCAACCTAAAACTTGGGGACCAAAAAGATATTTTCCCCTAAATTTTATGTCGAATCACAAGATTTACCTCCATGTCCATCATTGTTACCATTGAACAAAAATATTTTTTTATTATAAAAAACAATAAAATTGTGAGAAAATTGTCAGTTTTGACATCATCGAACTAAAAATTATCAGATGTTCACAGGAACAATATGAGGTCAATGCAACTCCGTTGTCTTTGTTCTCCCAATAAAAAAAAAAGGTAGTTTCGTTCCATTTAATTATTCAAAAGATTAGAAACTTAAGGTGGACTTAAATTAAAGCAACTAAAAGTGATGGTACAAAATCAGAAGCTTTTGAATAAAATAGCCAATAAAGAAACGTTCTAACTGGCATTTTGGCACTCTGCTGCGAAGGAGCTTTTAAAAGATTGAAGTGGTCATTTCATTAGATTCTGACTTCTATGCCTTCCTGAAATAAATGCTCTTTTACAGACTGAATAGGCACCTGCCATTCACAATATTGAGAGGCCAAAACTATTAAAATATTGTCATATAAATAGCAACTATAAGATATAAATAGATTGCTAAGGAAACTATAAGATATAAATAAAATGTTTTTTTTTAAAAAAAAAAACGATGAACTGGGATACAAAAGAAGCTCCTATTTGAATAATAATTACCCCAAAAAAAACAATTCAATCTATTAGCGATAAGACTATAATTAAAAAGGAGAAAACAACTTCCTCCCAAGTGATTGATAAAAGAAAATACGAATCACTAAAACAGCTAGTGTCATGCTTGTCCAAGAAGATTCTATATCTCATTTCATCTAAAAGGCTCCAAAAAAGGCCCAACCATGATTAACCCAAAAAATATTTTTGTCTATTTTGAAGGGGCACCAAAAGGGGAATGTTTGCAAATAGTTCATCACAATTTTATGATAAGGTAGGTTAGGTGGAGTGAAATTTGTTGCACTGCGAGTGATTTTGAAATTACTAAAATTATTTTTTTTAACGTTTGAAATCACTTCCAAACATGTATTTTAATCATTCGAAATCAATTTAATATTGAGATTTTACACTTCTAAACATAGTTTTCATACAATTGAAATCATTATAAACATATTTAAGAGTGATTTTGAAAATGACAAAAGTAGTTTAGATCATTTTTAAATCAATTCCGAACATGCTATTAGACGAGGAAGTTTAGGGAGTGAACTATGATTTTCCTAGAAACTGCTATAGTTGAATTAAACCTTATTAGAGCTTCTACCCTCATACAAAATGTAAAAAACATGGTGTCTAAATAGAAATACCTCCTTGCGATGAAAAATGCCAGCGGCAAGGGCAGCAGATGCATTCGTTTTGTTAAACACCTCAGAGAAATGGTCGGGAGATCCAGCGCCACTGCTGGCAATAACGGGGATGCTCACAGAATCTGATATCAGCTTTACAAGATCCGTATCAAATCCTTTTCCTTGACCTGTAAAACTTTACTTAGAAACCATGTAATAATTATAAATAACGTTATGCATGTTTTTTCGAAGAATTCAGAAATGATCTATATCTGTCTGTCCCAAGGCAGATTTCTACCAGCAGCTTTGATGTCTCCGTAAAAAAATAAATAAATAAAAGAGGATTACAAAAATAAAACCTCTTACACTGATAAGAGGGAAGGAAGATTGTGATTACAAGAGATGATTGATGAATTACACCAAAAAGAGCTAATTACATGATAAGTTCTACAATCTGAGTCGGGAATAGAGTGCTTTTATGAGCAAATCCAAGTGTTCTTTCCAAACGCTCCAAAGAAAAGCTCTGATGAAAAATTGCCTGCACTCGACTACCTCTCTAACAAGCTTCACGATCAATAAACAGAAAGAAATTAAGAAGAAAAGAACAAGTAATAATTAGAAATAACACCGATCTTCTTATTGAACTATTCCTTCTTAAACAGCCACAAGTTCCAGACGTATTCACACCCAAAAACAGAAGAAAAATAAATGAAATACTCAGAAAAACAAAATACTCAAACAATCCAGTTCTGGATTCGAGAGATGCTGGGAGATCCCTCCATGAAGATCGACTCTTCCCTTTTCTTCAGTAATTTTTCCTCCTCTCTTCATTCCAACCTTCTCCCCTTTTGTTCATCCTCTCGTGGTCCCTCCTCTAACGACCTCCTCCTCTATTTTGTTTGTTGAAACCGTGTATTCACCTCCCACTATCTCCTTAACCGCATTCAAGTGTGAGTTTCCCTTTTTGCCCCTCCTTTTATAAGTAAATATGATAGGAGGTTTTACATTACCGTTCCTCTCAAAGTACACCATATCCTCTCAAGGTGGAATGATGGAAATTGCTGTCTTATGTTTGGTGCTGATTCCCACGTAGCCTCATTATCTGGAAGACCCTTCCATTTTACTAACCATTCTTGTGTATTCAACTCTCCATTCCACCTTACTCTTGACACAACTTCAGGGGCAACTTGTAGCTTAAAATCTTCGGTGAGCATCGGTGGTAAGTGTTGCACCTGTTGAGATTTGCCCAATTTTTTCTCGAGTTGAGAGACATAAAACACATCTTGTATAGCTGCTTCAAGTGGTAGATTCAAACGGTATGATACTTCTCCTATCTTCTCGGACACTTGATAAGGACCAAAAAATCTAGGGGACAGCTTCTCACTTTTTCTTTTTGCCAATGAACGCTGTCGATAAGGCCGTAGTTTGAGGAAAACTTCTTCCCCTATCTCAAATTTCAATTCCCGCCTATGTTGGTCGGCTTGCTTCTTCATTATGTTTTGCATTATTACTAAATTCTCTTTGAGCGCGTTCAAGGCCAGGTCTCGGTCCTGTAAGAGCCTATCCAAACTGGCATTGGTTGACTTTGTTTCTCCATAGTGCACTAGAGGTGGGGGGTACTACCATAGATTGCTTGGAAGGGTATGGTTCTTATAGACACATGAAAGGTAGTGTTGTACCAATACTCCACCCAAGCCAGCCATTTATTCCACCTAGTGGGTTGTTAATTGCAGAAACACCTCAAATATGTCTCTAGGCAGTGATTTACTCGCTCGGTTTGGCCATCGGTTTGAGGATAGAAAGCCGTGCTTCTTCTCAACTTGGATCCCAAGGCTGTGAATATCTCCCTCCAGAAGTTACTCAAGAATATCTTATCCCTATCCGTGGTAATCGACTTAGGGATGCCATGAAGCTTGATGATTTCTTGAATAAAGATTTCAACCACCTGTTTAGCTGAAAAGGGGTGTTTCAATGGAATGAAATGCCCATATTTGCTTAACCTATCTACCACCACCAAAATGGAGTCGAAACCCCCTGCTCTCGGAAGTCCCTCAATGAAGTCCATCGTCCATTCTTCTAAAGTTAGTTCGGGAATGGGCAGTGGTTGCAGCAGTCCTGCAGGCATTAGAGACTCAGACATGTTCCGTTGGCACATGTCACAGCCTTCCACATATTTCTTTATATCGTTTTTCATTCCCGGCCAATACAACTCACCACTCATCCGTTTGTATGTTCTCAAAAACCCTGAGTGACCCCCAAGTATCGAATCATGAAATGTGTGTAGAAGGGATGGTATTAGAGTTGAATGTCTCGGAATTACCAACCTCCCTTTATAGAGTAGCTTGCCCTTTGTCCATTGGTAGTTAGGTTTGCCATCCGTGTTGTCTTTCAGCAAGGAGATGATCTGCTGTAGCTCCTCGTCCTCTTCCACCTCTCTAAGAATGAGCTCCACATCTACCACTGCTGAAGAGTACAAGCTGAGGAGTTCTGTGGGGAGTTGCACATGTGAGAGGGCATCAGCTGCCTTATTCATTAGTCCCGGCTAGTAAAGGATCTCAAAATCGTATCCTAGGAGCTTGGTTAACCAGCGCTGGAATTGTGGTTGCACTTCCCTCTGTTCTATTAGAAATTTCAATGCTTTTTCATCTGAGATGACCGTGAATCTACCCCCTAACAGATAATGTCTCCACCTTTGGACAGCTAATACCACTGCCATTAATTCCTTCTCATAGATTGACTTATTTTGTGCCCGTGGTGAAAGTTTTTGACTGAAGAAGGCGATTGGCTTGTCCCCTTGAGTTAGCAAAGCCCCCACTCTGGTCCCTGAGGCATCAGTTTCTATGATGAAAGGTTGATTGAAATCCGGCAATGCGAGAACAGGGCACAATATCATCTGCTGTTTCAAATCCTCAAAGGCTCGGGTGGCTGCTTCATCACAATTGAAACTATTTTTCTTGAGTAATCTCGTTAAAGGAGCTGCTCTGGTGCTGTACCCCTTAACAAAACGCGGTAATACCCTGTTAACCCCAAAAATCCTATCAATTTAGTCACATTTGTGGGGCACAGCCAGTTTACCATAGCTTGGATCTTCTCCCCATCTGCTTCAACCACCTGCTGTGAGATCCAATGCCCTAAGTATTGAATTCTCTCTTGGCAGAAAACACACTTCTTTTGATTGGCAAATAGTTGGTTATCCCTTAGCACACTAAATACTACCCCCAGGTGAGTCTTGTGGGATGAAATATCTGGACTATAAACCAAGATGTCATAAAAAAACACAAGTATAA